>NC_058080.1:75039474-75656469 GCF_014858855.1 Bufo gargarizans
CAAAACAATTATGGGAATTGCAAATTAAATGACATTTTCTTGGGGCTCAATTGCCTTTTCCTGTCCAATTTCCCATCTAATTCTTGATTTAAGTCCCATAGTTAAAGCACTGGATAACCAGACTTTGCTTTAAAAAATGAGAAATAATATTAATACTTTTGCGGCATGTCGAAGTATATAAGAAGCCCACAATATACAGTGGGAACCATCAAAAATTACACCAAGAAACACAAAACCTGTGCAAACAAAACATAATACACCAGGGTATATTTATTAAAAAATTGTGTAGAGTTCGGCCAAACAGAAAAATGGAGCAACTACAGTCTTAAAAACTGTTTGCCCCAATATGTTTGCAGAGTTGGTTTATATTTACACAGGAGAGGATCCTACACATTGTTATTTATATAAATGATATGTATGAATTGTAAAAAATATTGTCCAGTGGTGCATAGTGGTTTACAAAAACTAAAAGAGTTGATTTGCAACCTATTATAGGAAATATGAATTATTAATATTTTGTGTTAATATCAATAATTAATATTCATAAATAGGCGTGGGTCGTCTGTTGATTACTCCGCCTATTTATACTATAAATGCAAATACTAACCTCCTTGTTGCACTTACACTTTTCCTAAACTACGTGCAAATTACTACTATGATATACTACGGCAGCGACTACTACTATAAATGACTATCCGCTACACTTTGAATAATAAAAGCAATTTATTAAAATAATTACACGTCTACAGTCTAATTATTGCTATAACTATATATATTTATATCAAAGGACATATAAATATATATACTTACAGTCACTCACAGTAATATATCAACAACACTACAATTCAAACCTAACTACACTACACAATACAATACACAATTCCACCCCACAAATCTACCTAAAAATACACTTACACACACACACACACACACACACACACGTTACTTAGCAGCCCACCGTCCTGGCTCTATACTATCCCTATGGGGAAACACAATAGTGGCACTGCAAGGGTTAATATACAATGCAGGCAAGGGATACACTACAGGGAACACAATGCAGGCTAGGGGTGAATAGGGGTAAATCAGGACAGGGTTATTAGGGGTACCTCTTGGGTTAATATTGGTGGCAGCAATGCTGGAGGGTTACAGCATTGGTTACTGCAATGCTGAAATGAAAGGGTTAATTACAGACGCAGGGTATGTGGTACTGTAATGCAGGAGGAAAAGGAGAAGAGAACAACAAATCTAGTGTGGATCAGAGATTATGTGTAGGAAATCAGGTCAAAGATGTAAGGTCTCATTCACATTTCCATTTTTCACTGACATGTGCTGTCCGCATTTTCCAGTGACAGCACACGTACTCATTGACTTTAATGTGCCTGTTCACACATCAGTATTTAAAAAAAATCACGAGACATGCAGTACTTTGGTCCATGATGCATCCAAACATGGCCATTACAGTCTATGGGTCCATGGAAAACATGGATGTGATCCATGTTGCATATGTGTTTGGCCTGTTTTTCACTGACCACTAATGGAAAATGCTCTGGAACATTAGGGGTGAGAGTCTGCTACTGAGCTGACCCTATAAAACATTATGAGCGAGGGCAGCCTAATAAGCATGTTGATATGATGAAGGAGGAGGAGGACGAGAAAAGGAAGATTGAACCATATACTCTTTTTTGTGGTGGAAGGGGTGCATGGGAATACAGTGTATTCAGTACATTATAAACAACACATTTAAAGTGCCTTTGTGTTCATCAGCTTTCCTCTGGTGGAGTCGAGAATCCAGGCCTTGTTCATTTTGATAAGAGTCAAACTGTCAGCATTTTCAGTTGACAGGCAGATGCACTTATCAGTTATTATGCCCTCAGCAGCACTAAATACCCGCTCTGACAAAACGCTGGCGGCAGGGCAGGCCAGCACCTCCAAGGCGTAGAGCAGCAGTTCGTGCCACGTGTCCAGCTTGGACACCCAGTAGTTGTAAGGCTCAAAGGAATCACTGAGGACGCTGACAAGGTCTGCTATGTACTCCTTCACCATCTTCCAAAACGTTTCCCTCCTTGTGAGGGTGATGGTGCTGGCGGTTTGTTATGAAACTGTCCCAGGCCTTGTAGAGTGTTGCCCTGCCTCTGTTGGAACTGCTATGTGTTCCCCTCCCCTCCCCTCCTCGGTTGCCCAAGGAACTACGTACTCTGCTGCCAGCATTGTCAGCTGGAAATTTTTGGAGCAATTTTTCCACAAGGACCTTCTGGCATTGCACCTGACTTTTGCTAGTCCTCTCCGCCACAGTAATGAGAAATGAGAAGTTCTCTTTGTAGCGGGGGTTGAGACAGGTGAACAACCAGTAATCAGTGTTGACCAAAATGTGCATAACACCGACCTCCACTAATACCCTCTTTTATGCTAAATCATCTCACTACCCACAGACTGTTAGGGCGATCCCGGTTAGACAGTTTTTACGTCTTTGTCGTGTTTGCTCAAGCGACCAGCGATTTTAGCTCCAATCGAGAGATCTTTCCACGAGATTCCAAAACAGAGCATACAATCAACGGATATCATGAGGACCTATGCGCGAGCCAAATCCACAACCAGGGATTCTCTTTTGGTAAGTAATAAGAAAAGGACTGACAACATGAGCTGTCGGTTTATTATACCTTTTAATACAAAATGGCGGAAAATACGCCAAATACTTACTAACTATTGGCCCATATTGTTATCAGATAACGATCTACGGGTAGCACTTTTGGATTATCCGCAAGTTACATGGCGACGCTCTAAAAATTTGGGAGATATGCTTACGAATAGCCATTATGTGTCTCCACCTCCATCCTACATGTTTGGGAGCAAGGCTTCTAGATGGGGCTCCTTTCCAAGTAACAACTGCCAGGCGTGCAGATATATGGTTAGGACCTCCACATTTACTGATTCTGAGGGTTTGCGTGACTATCAAATTGTGCATCACATCACGTGTAGAACTACATCAGTGATATACTTGATCACATGCCCCTGTAACCTCCTTTATGTCGGGATGACTACTAGGGAGCTACGTGTGAGAACTTTTGAGCATGCTAGTAGGATCCGCCAAGCAGCCACCATGGAAACTGAAGAGCTGACTAAGCTACAACCCATAGCTTTACATTTTAGTGAAAAACACAATTGTGATCCCCAATATTTAAAAGTTAGAGGTATATATAGGGTTCAAATGGGTTGTAGAGAAGGCAATATAAAAAAAAACGCCTCCTGCAGCGTGAAACAAAATGGATAGTATTACTCAAAAGTGAGATCCCAAGAGGTTTAAATGAGACAGTTAGCTTCAAGTCTGTTTTGTAAATCGTGTTTTTATTTTACTTTGTGTCGTCTTTACGTAATATATTTACCATATGTTTGTTTGTTTCTTTATAGTATACATAATTGTGCTATGATTATGTGAGGTCCAATTGGAGACATAGGAGATCTGGACCCTGTGAAGAAAAACTACCAGTGGAGCAACAGAAACTTGCTAATATATTTTATTTGGCAATGTATATCACCCAAGCACCTGTATATGTATAGTATGTTGGATTTTGCTGTAATTTGTGCTGACTTGTGAAATTGTGGTGACTTTATGTGTGCACTCCTTATTAGGGATGAGCGAACCCGAACTGTATAGTTCGGGTTCGTACCGAATTTTGGGGTGTCCGTGACACGGACCCGAACCCGGACATTTTCGTAAAAGTCCGGGTTCGGGTTCGGTGTTCGTCGCTTTCTTCGCGCTTTTGTGACGCTTTCTTGGCGCTTTTTGAAAGGCTGCAAAGCAGCCAATCAACAAGCGTCATACTACTTGCCCCAAGAGGCCATCACAGCCATGCCTACTATTGGCATGGCTGTGATTGGCCAGAGCACCATGTGACCCAGCCTCTATTTAAGCTGGAGTCACATAGCGCCGCCCGTCACTCTGCTCTGATTAGCGTAGGGAGAGGTTGCGGCTGCGACAGTAGGGCGAGATTAGGCAGATTAACTCCTCCAAAGGACTTGATTAACTGATCGATCTGCAGCTGTGGATCATTGAGCTGCTGATCCTCAATTGCTCACTGTTTTTAGGCTGCACAGACCGTTTGTCAGTCTCATTTTTCTGGGGTGATCGGCGGCCATTTTGTGTCTTGTGGTGCGCCAGCACAAGCTGCGACCAAGTGCATTTAACCCTCAATGGTGTGGTTGTTTTTTGGCTAAAGCCTACATCAGGGTGAAGCTGTGACACCAAGTGCATTTAACCAGCAATAGTCTGTTCATTTTTTGGCCATATACAAAATCAGGGGCAAGCTGCGCCTGTCACCAAGTGCATTTAACCCTCAATGGTGTGGTTGTTTTTTGGCTAAAGCCTACATCAGGGTGAAGCTGTCACACCAAGTGCATTTAACCAGCAATAGTCTGTTCATTTTTTGGCCATATACAAAATCAGGGGCAAGCTGCGCCTGTCACCAAGTGCATTTAACCCTCAATGGTGTGGTTGTTTTTTGGCTAAAGCCTACATCAGGGTGAAGCTGTCACACCAAGTGCATTTAACCAGCAATAGTCTGTTCATTTTTTGGCCATATACAAAATCAGGGGCAAGCTGCGCCTGTCACCAAGTGCATTTAACCCTCAATGGTGTGGTTGTTTTTTGGCTAAAGCCTACATCAGGGTGAAGCTGTCACACCAAGTGCATTTAACCAGCAATAGTCTGTTCATTTTTTGGCCATATCCCAGTCTAATTCTGTCACTAAATCCATACCGGTCACCCAGCGCCTAAATACTAGGCCTCAAATTTATATCCAGCTAAATCTGTCCCTAGTGCTGTAGCTGGGCGAGTTATTTAGTGTCCGTTCAAGCACATTTCTTGTTCTGGGTTGAAATACAATTCCCAATTTAGCAATTTCATAATTTAGTGGTTCCTGCTATATCAGAGCTCTTTGAAATCTATCCCAAAAAGGGTATATAATATTGAAGGTGCACATAGGGTCATTCAGAGTAACTTCACACACACCCGCTACTGTGTATTTCCAAGTCTAATTCTGTCACTAAATCCATACCGGTGACCCAGCGCCTAAATACTAGGCCTCAAATTTAATTCCCTCTAAATCTCTCGTTACCCACCGCTGTACTGTTGTTGCTGGGCAAGATATTTAGTGTCCGTCAAAGCACATTTTTTGTTCTGGGTTGAAGTACAATTCCCAATTTAGCAATTTCATAATTTAGTGGTTTCTGCTATATCAGAGCTATTTGAAATCTATCCCAAAAAGGGTATATAATATTGAAGGTGCACATAGGGTCATTCAGAATAACTTCACACACACCCGCTACTGTGTATTTCCAAGTCTAATTCTGTCACTAAA
Organism: Bufo gargarizans; assembly: GCF_014858855.1. Classification (NCBI taxonomy): domain Eukaryota; kingdom Metazoa; phylum Chordata; class Amphibia; order Anura; family Bufonidae; genus Bufo; species Bufo gargarizans. Next base: position 75,044,829 of record NC_058080.1, read on the forward strand.
CCCATACCTGTCACCCAGCGCCTAAATACTAGGCCTCAAATTTAAATCCCTCTAAATCTCTCGTTACCGTTGTCCTGTTGTAGCTGGGAAAGTTATTTAGTGCCCGTCAAAGCACATTTTTTGTTCTGGGTTGAAGTACAATTCCCAATTTAGCAATTTCATAATTTAGTGGTTCCTGCTATATCAGAGCTATTTGAAATCTATCCCAAAAAGGGTATATAATATTGAAGGTGCACATAGGGTCATTCAGAATAACTTCACACACACCCGCTACTGTGTATTTCCAAGTCTAATTCTGTCACTAAATCCATACCGGTGACCCAGCGCCTAAATACTAGGCCTCAAATTTAATTCCCTCTAAATCTCTCGTTACCCACCGCTGTACTGTTGTTGCCGGGCAAGATATTTAGTGTCCGTCAAAGCACATTTTTTGTTCTGGGTTGAAGTACAATTCCCAATTTAGCAATTTCATAATTTAGTGGTTTCTGCTATATCAGAGCTATTTGAAATCTATCCCTAAAAGGGTATATAATATTGAAGGTGCACATAGGGTCATTCAGAATAACTTCACACACACCCGCTACTGTGTATTTCCAAGTCTAATTCTGTCACTAAACCCATACCTGTCACCCAGCGCCTAAATACTAGGCCTCAAATTTATATCCAGCTAAATCTGTCCCTAGTGCTGTAGCTGGGCGAGTTATTTAGTGTCCGTTCAAGCACATTTCTTGTTCTGGGTTGAAATACAATTCCCAATTTAGCAATTTCATAATTTAGTGGTTCCTGCTATATCAGAGCTCTTTGAAATCTATCCCAAAAAGGGTATATAATATTGAAGGTGCACATAGGGTCATTCAGAGTAACTTCACACACACCCGCTACTGTGTATTTCCAAGTCTAATTCTGTCACTAAATCCATACCGGTGACCCAGCGCCTAAATACTAGGCCTCAAATTTAATTCCCTCTAAATCTCTCGTTACCCACCGCTGTACTGTTGTTGCTGGGCAAGATATTTAGTGTCCGTCAAAGCACATTTTTTGTTCTGGGTTGAAGTACAATTCCCAATTTAGCAATTTCATAATTTAGTGGTTTCTGCTATATCAGAGCTATTTGAAATCTATCCCAAAAAGGGTATATAATATTGAAGGTGCACATAGGGTCATTCAGAATAACTTCACACACACCCGCTACTGTGTATTTCCAAGTCTAATTCTGTCACTAAACCCATACCTGTCACCCAGCGCCTAAATACTAGGCCTCAAATTTAAATCCCTCTAAATCTCTCGTTACCGTTGTCCTGTTGTAGCTGGGAAAGTTATTTAGTGCCCGTCAAAGCACATTTTTTGTTCTGGGTTGAAGTACAATTCCCAATTTAGCAATTTCATAATTTAGTGGTTCCTGCTATATCAGAGCTATTTGAAATCTATCCCAAAAAGGGTATATAATATTGAAGGTGCACATAGGGTCATTCAGAATAACTTCACACACACCCGCTACTGTGTATTTCCAAGTCTAATTCTGTCACTAAATCCATACCGGTGACCCAGCGCCTAAATACTAGGCCTCAAATTTAATTCCCTCTAAATCTCTCGTTACCCACCGCTGTACTGTTGTTGCTGGGCAAGATATTTAGTGTCCGTCAAAGCACATTTTTTGTTCTGGGTTGAAGTACAATTCCCAATTTAGCAATTTCATAATTTAGTGGTTTCTGCTATATCAGAGCTATTTGAAATCTATCCCTAAAAGGGTATATAATATTGAAGGTGCACATAGGGTCATTCAGAATAACTTCACACACACCCGCTACTGTGTATTTCCAAGTCTAATTCTGTCACTAAACCCATACCTGTCACCCAGCGCCTAAATACTAGGCCTCAAATTTAAATCCCTCTAAATCTCTCGTTACCGTTGTCCTGTTGTAGCTGGGAAAGTTATTTAGTGCCCGTCAAAGCACATTTTTTGTTCTGGGTTGAAGTACAATTCCCAATTTAGCAATTTCATAATTTAGTGGTTCCTGCTATATCAGAGCTATTTGAAATCTATCCCAAAAAGGGTATATAATATTGAAGGTGCACATTGGGTCATTCAGAATAACTTCACACACACGCTTCTGTGCATTTCCAAGTCTAATTCTGTCACTAAATCCATACCGGTGACCCAGCGCCTAAATACTAGGCCTCAAATTTAATTCCCTCTAAATCTCTCGTTACCCACCGCTGTACTGTTGTTGCTGGGCAAGATATTTAGTGTCCGTCAAAGCACATTTTTTGTTCTGGGTTGAAGTACAATTCCCAATTTAGCAATTTCATAATTTAGTGGTTTCTGCTATATCAGAGCTATTTGAAATCTATCCCTAAAAGGGTATATAATATTGAAGGTGCACATAGGGTCATTCAGAATAACTTCACACACACCCGCTACTGTGTATTTCCAAGTCTAATTCTGTCACTAAATCCATACCGGTGACCCAGCGCCTAAATACTAGGCCTCAAATTTAATTCCCTCTAAATCTCTCGTTACCCACCGTTGTACTGTTGTTGCTGGGCAAGATATTTAGTGTCCGTCAAAGCACATTTTTTGTTCTGGGTTGAAGTACAATTCCCAATTTAGCAATTTCATAATTTAGTGGTTTCTGCTATATCAGAGCTATTTGAAATCTATCCCTAAAAGGGTATATAATATTCAAGGTGCACATTGGGTCATTCAGAATAACTTCACACACACACGCTTCTGTGCATTTCCAAGTCTAATTCTGTCACTAAATCCATACCGGTCACCCAGCGCCTAAATACTAGGCCTCAAATTTATATCCCGCTGAATTTGAATACAATACATTGGGCCAAATAATATATTTGTTGTTGTGGTGAACCATAACAATGAGAAAAACATCTAGTAAGGGACGCGGACGTGGACATGGTCGTGGTGGTGTTAGTGGACCCTCTGGTGCTGGGAGAGGACGTGGCCGTTCTGCCACATCCACACGTCCTAGTGTACCAACTACCTCAGGTCCCAGTAGCCGCCAGAATTTACAGCGATATATGGTGGGGCCCAATGCCGTTCTAAGGATGGTAAGGCCTGAGCAGGTACAGGCATTAGTCAATTGGGTGGCCGACAGTGGATCCAGCACGTTCACATTATCTCCCACCCAGTCTTCTGCAGAAAGCGCACAGATGGCGCCTGAAAACCAACCCCATCAGTCTGTCACATCACCCCCATGCATACCAGGGAAACTGTCTCAGCCTCAAGTTATGCAGCAGTCTCTTATGCTGTTTGAAGACTCCGCTGGCAGGGTTTCCCAAGGGCATCCACCTAGCCCTTCCCCAGCGGTGAAAGACATAGAATGCACTGACGCACAACCACTTATGTTTCCTGATGATGAGGACATGGGAATACCACCTCAGCATGTCTCTGATGATGACGAAACACAGGTGCCAACTGCTGCGTCTTTCTGCAGTGTGCAGACTGAACAGGAGGTCAGGGATCAAGACTGGGTGGAAGACGATGCAGGGGACGATGAGGTCCTAGACCCCACATGGAATGAAGGTCGTGCCACTGACTTTCACAGTTCGGAGGAAGAGGCAGTGGTGAGACCGAGCCAACAGCGTAGCAAAAGAGGGAGCAGTGGGCAAAAGCAGAACACCCGCCGCCAAGAGACTCCGCCTGCTACTGACCGCCGCCATCTGGGACCGAGCACCCCAAAGGCAGCTTCAAGGAGTTCCCTGGCATGGCACTTCTTCAAACAATGTGCTGACGACAAGACCCGAGTGGTTTGCACGCTGTGCCATCAGAGCCTGAAGCGAGGCATTAACGTTCTGAACCTGAGCACAACCTGCATGACCAGGCACCTGCATGCAAAGCATGAACTGCAGTGGAGTAAACACCTTAAAACCAAGGAAGTCACTCAGGCTCCCCCTGCTACCTCTTCTGCTGCTGCCGCCTCGGCCTAGTCTGCTGCTGCCGCCTCGGCCTCTTCCTCCGCCTCTGGAGGAACGTTGGCACCTGCCGCCCAGCAAACAGGGGATGTACCACCAACACCACCACCACCACCACCTCCGTCACCAAGCGTCTCAACCATGTCACACGCCAGCGTTCAGCTCTCCATCTCACAAACATTTGATAGAAAGCGTAAATTCCCACCTAGCCACCCTCGATCCCTGGCCCTGAATGCCAGCATTTCTAAACTACTGGCCTATGAAATGCTGTCATTTAGGCTGGTGGACACAGACAGCTTCAAACAGCTCATGTCGCTTGCTGTCCCACAGTATGTTGTTCCCAGCCGGCACTACTTCTCCAAGAGAGCCGTGCCTTCCCTGCACAACCAAGTATCCCATAAAATCAAGTGTGCACTGCGCAACGCCATCTGTAGCAAGGTCCACCTAACCACAGATACGTGGACCAGTAAGCACGGCCAGGGACGCTATATCTCCCTAACTGCACACTGGGTAAATGTAGTGGCAGCTGGGCCCCAGGCGGAGAGCTGTTTGGCGCACGTCCTTCCGCCGCCAAGGATCGCAGGGCAACATTCTTTGCCTCCTGTTGCCACCTCCTCCTTCTCGGCTTCCTCCTCCTCTTCTTCCACCTGCTCATCCAGTCAGCCACACACCTTCACCACCAACTTCAGCACAGCCCGGGGTAAACGTCAGCAGGCCATTCTGAAACTCATATGTTTGGGGGACAGGCCCCACACCGCACAGGAGTTGTGGCGGGGTATAGAACAACAGACCGACGAGTGGTTGCTGCCGGTGAGCCTCAAGCCCGGCCTGGTGGTGTGTGATAATGGGCGAAATCTCGTTGCAGCTCTGGGACTAGCCAATTTGACGCACATCCCTTGCTTGGCGCATGTGCTGAATTTGGTGGTGCAGAAGTTCATTCACAACTACCCCGACATGTCAGAGCTGCTGCATAAAGTGCGGGCCGTCTGTTCGCGCTTCCGGCGTTCACATCCTGCTGCTGCTCGCCTGTCTGCGCTACAGCGTAACTTCGGCCTTCCCGCTCACCGCCTCATATGCGACGTGCCCACCAGGTGGAACTCCACCTTGCACATGCTGGACAGACTGTGCGAGCAGCAGCAGGCCATAGTGGAGTTTCAGCTGCAGCACGCACGGGTCAGTCGCACTACAGAACAGCACCACTTCACCACCAATGACTGGGCCTCCATGCGAGACCTGTGTGCCCTGTTGCGCTGTTTCGAGTACTCCACCAACATGGCCAGTGGCGATGACACCGTTATCAGCGTTACAATACCACTTCTATGTCTCCTTGAGAAAACACTTAGGGCGATGATGGAAGAGGAGGTGGCCCAGGAGGAGGAGGAGGAGGAGGAGGAAGAGGGGTCATTTTTAGCACTTTCAGGCCAGTCTCTTCGAAGTGACTCAGAGGGAGGTTTTTGGCAACAGCAGAGGCCAGGTACAAATGTGGCCAGCCAGGGCCCACTACTGGAGGACGAGGAGGACGAGGATGAGGAGGAGGTGGAGGAGGATGAGGATGAAGCATGGTCACAGCGGGGTGGCACCCAACGCAGCTCGGGTCCATCACTGGTGCGTGGCTGGGGGGAAAGGCAGGACGATGACGATACGCCTCCCACAGAGGACAGCTTGTCCTTATCCCTGGGCAGCCTGGCACACATGAGCGACTACATGCTGCAGTGCCTGCGCAACGACAGCAGAGTTGCCCACATTTTAACCTGTGCGGACTACTGGGTTGCCACCCTGCTGGATCCACGCTACAAAGACAATGTGCCCACCTTACTTCCTGCACTGGAGCGTGATAGGAAGATGCGCGAGTACAAGCGCACGTTGGTAGACACGCTACTGAGAGCATTCCCAAATGTCACAGGGGAACAAGTGGAAGCCCAAGGCCAAGGCAGAGGAGGAGCAAGAGGTCGCCAAGGCAGCTGTGTCACGGCCAGCTCCTCTGAGGGCAGGGTTAGCATGGCAGAGATGTGGAAAACTTTTGTCAACACGCCACAGCTAACTGCACCACCACCTGATACGCAACGTGTTAGCAGGAGGCAACATTTCACTAACATGGTGGAACAGTACGTGTGCACACCCCTCCACGTACTGACTGATGGTTCGGCCCCATTCAACTTCTGGGTCTCTAAATTGTCCACGTGGCCAGAGCTAGCCTTTTATGCCTTGGAGGTGCTGGCCTGCCCGGCAGCCAGCGTTTTGTCTGAACGTGTATTCAGCACGGCAGGGGGCGTCATTACAGACAAACGCAGCCGCCTGTCTACAGCCAATGTGGACAAGCTGACGTTCATAAAAATGAACCAGGCATGGATCCCACAGGACCTGTCCGTCCCTTGTCCAGATTAGACATTAACTACCTCCCCATAACCATATATTATTGGACTCCAGGGCACTTCCTCATTCAATCCTATTTTTATTTTCATTTTACCATTATATTGCGAGGCTACCCAAAGTTGAATGAACCTCTCCTCTGCCTGTGTGCTAGGCCTAAATATATGCCAATGGACTGTTGCAGTGGTGGGTGACGTGAAGCCTCATTCTCTGCTATGACATGCAGACTGATTCTCTGCTGACATGAAGCCAGATCCTCTGTTACGGGAGCTCTCTCCTCTGCCTGGGTGCTGGGCCTAAATTTATGACAATTGACTGTTGCAGTGGTGGGTGACGTGAAGCCTGATTCTCTGCTATGATATGAAGACTGATTCTCTGCTGACATGAAGCCAGATTGTCTGTTACGGGACCTTTCTCCTCTGCCTGGGTTCTGGGCCTAAATTTATGAAAATTGACTGTTGCAGTGGTGGGTGACGTGAAGCCTGATTCTCTGCTATGATATGAAGACTGATTCTCTGCTGACATGAAGCCAGATTGTCTGTTACGGGACCTTTCTCCTCTGCCTGGGTTCTGGGCCTAAATTTATGACAATGGACTGTTGCAGTGGTGGCTGACGTGAAGCCTGATTCTCTGCTATGACATGCAGACTGATTCTCTGCTGTCATGAAGCCAGATTGTCTGTTACGGGACCTCTCTGCTCTGCCTGTGTGCTAGGCCTAAATATATGCCAATGGACTGTTGCAGTGGTGGCTGACGTGAAGCCTCATTCTCTGCTATGACATGCAGACTAATTCTCTGCTGACATGAAGCCAGATTGTCTGTTACGGGACCTCTCTCCTCTGCCTGGGTGCTGGGCCTAAATTTATGACAATGGACTGTTGCAGTGGTGGCTGACGTGAAGCCTGATTCTCTGCTATGACATGCAGACTAATTCTCTGCTGACATGAAGCCAGATTGTCTGTTACGGGACCTCTCTCCTCTGCCTGGGTGCTGGGCCTAAATATATGCCAATGGACTGTTGCAGTGGTGGCTGACGTGAAGCCTCATTCTCTGCTATGACATGCAGACTAATTCTCTGCTGTCATGAAGCCAGATTGTCTGTTACGGGACCTCTCTGCTCTGCCTGTGTGCTAGGCCTAAATATATGCCAATGGACTGTTGCAGTGGTGGGTGACGTGAAGCCTCATTCTCTGCTATGACATGCAGACTGATTCTCTGCTGACATGAAGCCAGATTGTCTGTTACGGGACCTCTCTGCTCTGCCTGTGTGCTAGGCCTAAATATATGCCAATGGACTGTTGCAGTGGTGGGTGACGTGAAGCCTCATTCTCTGCTATGACATGCAGACTGATTCTCTGCTGACATGAAGCCAGATTGTCTGTTACGGGACCTCTCTGCTCTGCCTGTGTGCTAGGCCTAAATATATGCCAATGGACTGTTGCAGTGGTGGCTGACGTGAAGCCTCATTCTCTGCTATGACATGCAGACTAATTCTCTGCTGACATGAAGACAGATTCTCTGTTACGGGACCTCTCTCCTCTGCCTGGGTGCCGGGGCCTAAATATCTGAGAATGGACTGTTCCAGTGGTGGGTGACGGGAAGCCAGATTCTCTGCTATGGAACCTCTCTCCAATTGATTTTGGTTAATTTTTATTTATTTAATTTTTATTTTAATTCATTTCCCTATCCACATTTGTTTGCAGGGGATTTACCTACATGTTGCTGCCTTTTGCAGCCCTCTAGCTCTTTCCTGGGCTGTTTTACAGCCTTTTTAGTGCCGAAAAGTTCGGGTCCCCATTGACTTCAATGGGGTTCGGGTTCGGGACGAAGTTCGGATCGGGTTCGGATCCCGAACCCGAACATTTCCGGGATGTTCGGCCGAACTTCTCGAACCCGAACATCCAGGTGTTCGCTCAACTCTACTCCTTATGAATGCACTTACAAATGGCCATGCATCTCAGCACTTTACATAGGCATGTGATACATTGGTTAGTATCACATATGGATATTTTGATTCTACACGCACAATGCGTTGTGTATCCTATATTGCACTGTTTGCACTTTGCACTTTATTACATGAACTATGTGTAATATTTCTAATATTTCCAATTAATTTTTTATTCATTTTTGTACAGTTTTAAAAAAAATATATTTACACTTATTGTATTGGTTGCACATTGTGTATTGATTTATTATAGCACTGTTTGCACTTAGCACTTTAGCTGGGTCTTGCGGCGTATGGAATGTGCTGTGCGCGGTTCTCTGGCGACTGGCGGCGCGCTCCTATGATGTTGGATCCTCATTCACCATGCACATGAGCACTAACAATGCCTAATGTGGCCCTTACTATATAAGATGGACACCAGTGTACATTTTCCACCTCCTGATGAAGCCTTTTCCTGGCGAAACGCGCGTCGAGGTACAGCTCTGTCCAGATATCCGGTGCTTCCAAACGTTATGGGTAATTGATGCATTCCTATATTTACTGAAAGTGTCCTTATGCAATAGTAATTTTCTTATTATGCTACCGCTGCCGTGTCCTCGCTCTGTTCACAATCTATATTCGTGACCTAGCTTGCTTTCTAACCACTGCAGGCTGGCCACCATTATTTTTATGGGCTGGTTTGACACGGCACTGGTGGCAGTTAATATTATGTACACTCTGGATATGCATCTAGCCATACGTTACTTCAGGTCATTTTATATCAGACCCACCATGTGGTTTAGCATCTTTGGATTCTCTGGTTTGTTCCCCTGTCAGTATGGTGCATGTGAGGGTGGTGACTGTTGCCCCGATACACGGGGCGTCCTGTCCTCCCATGACCGTGTGCCTTATGTCATCGTATGTATAGTTTATGTATTAATAAAACTACATATATTTTATATGAGTTTTTTCCTCATTCCTTTTGGGGTTATTGGTTTGTTTTTTTTGGTCATAGCATAACATAAAGTCAGCCATGTGTGCTCCCAACAGACAAGACTTCACTGTCCTTGTCAGGAGGATAACTCTCAATCTCCTCATCCTCTTCGGCCCATCTACGCTGAACAGATGGAATAAACTTGCTATATGTACTACCCTCTGTAGCAAAGGCTACCGTCTCCAGCTCCCCCTCATCATTATCATCCAATTTGCGCTGAGAAGATGAACTGAGGGTGGTCTGGCTATTACCCTTTGTACTATCTTCCCCCATTTCCACCTCCTCCACATGTAAAGCGTCCGCCTTCATTGTGAGCAACGAGCGTTTCAGTAGACACAGAAGTGGGATGGTTACGCTGATAATAGCGGCATCGCCTCTCACCATCTGTGTTGATTCCTCAAAGTTGTGTAAAACCTCACAGAGGTCAGACATCCATGCCCACTCCTTGCTTGTGAAGAGTGGAAGCTGACTGGAAAGGCGACGGCCATGTTGCTGCTGGTATTCCACTACTGCCCTCTGCTACTCACAAAGCCAGGCCAACATGTGGAACGTGGAGTTCCAGCATGTGCTCACGTCGCACAACAGACGGTGAGCTGGCGATTGCAAGCGCCGCTGCAGCATTGCCAGACCAGCAGCAGTTGTAGATGACTTTCAGAAATGGGCACACAGGTGGCGCACCTTCCCCAGTAGCTCAGGCAAATTGGGGTAGGTTTTGAGAAACCACTGAACCACTAAGTTGAACTCGTGGGCTAGGCATGGTATGTGTGTGAGCTCCAAAGCCGCCACCAAGTTACGGCTATTATCAGACACAACCATGCCTGGTTGTAGGTTGAGTTCCGAGAGCCACAGCTCAGTCTGGTCCCTTATACCCTGCCACAGCTCTGTGGCGGTGTGCTGTTTGTCACCTAAGCAAATTAGTTTCAGCACAGCCTTTTGCCGCTTCCCAGCTGCAGTGCTACACTGCTTCCAGCTACTGACTGATGGCTGACTGGTGCTGCAAGATAGGAATTCACAGGTGAAAGTGGAGGATGAGGTGGAGGAGGAGACGGGGGGGGGGGGTTACAGCCACTAATGTAGGTGTTGGTGGAAATCCTGATGGAAGTAGGGCCCGCAATCCTTGGCGTCGGTAGCACCTGTGCCATCCCAAGGTACGACTCGCTCCTGGCCTCCAAAACATTCATCCCAGTGAGCCATCAGAGAAATGTAGTGTCGCTGGCAAAAAGCACTTGTCCATGTGTCAGTCGTTAAGTGGACCTTCCCAATAACTGCGTTGGTCAGGGCACGGGTGATGTTACGGGACACATGCTGGTGTAAGGCGGGGACAGCACACCAGGAAAAATTGTGGCGGCTGGGGACTGAGTAAAGAGGGACGGCCACCGCCATCAGGCTGCGTAAAACCACAAGCCTTATTGGCAACATTTCCAAGGCCATCAATTTGAAAAGGTAAGCATTTAGTGCTATGGCCTGTGGGTGGGTGGCTGGGTATTTGCGCTTTTGTTCAAAGGCCTGGGGTATGGACATCTGTACACTGCTCTGGGACACAGAAGTGGATGTGCTAGCTGATGGTGCTTGCAAAGGTCCAGGTGCATCTTGGACAGGGGATTGGCCAGCACATAACACAGGGGAAGAGGAAGCAGTGGTGTGACATGCAGACACTGATTGTGGACCCAGGCGTTCGGCACACCTATTACGGTGCTTTGATATGATGTGGCAGATCATGCTGGTGGTGGAGAGGTTGCTAGTGTTCACGCCCCTGCTCATTTTGGTACGGCACAGGTTGCAAATGACAATTCTTTTATTGTCCGCACTTTCCTCAAAAAAGCGTCAGACTGCGGAACACCTACCCCCTTGGCAACGGAGATTGCCGCAAGGGGGTGCTCTGGGGAACAGTTGTGCGCCTGTTTGGTGTGGCCCACCTTCTCCCTTTTGCCATCCCACTGCCTCTTCCAGCCTGTTGTGGTGCTGCAGATCCCTCCCCCTCTGTACTGCTGTCCTCGCTCGACTTGCCACCTTCCTAGGTTGGGTCAGTGATTTCATCGTCCACCACCTCATCTTCCACTTCTTCACTCTGGTCATCCTCCTGACTTGTTGACCTAAGAAGAACCTCACTTATTAACAACTGTGTCTCATCCTCATCATGAACCTCTTGAGACTCTAATTGCGGTTGACTTATTGGCAACTGTGTCTGTTCATCATCATCCACCTCGTGAAACACTAATTGCCATTCCCCACCGTCATCTTTTTCTGACTGTGGATGCTCAAGAGTTTGGGAATCAGTGCACAAGATCTCCTCATGTCCCTCTTCAAGCGGGCTTGGCAAGAGGGCCAAATCAAGAAATGGCGATGAAAAGACTCTCCATGGTGGTGGGAAGGAGGATCAGGGTGAGGATTCTGTTGACCAGACTGTTGGCTACTGAGACTGGACTTTGTGGAAGACAGAGTGGTGCTTAACCGACTGGAAGCATTATCTGCTGCAATCCAACCGACCACCTGGTCACACTGGTGTGACTTTGAGAGTGGTGTCCTGCGCCGCCCTGCAAACTGGGAGATGAAGCTTGGTATCGTGGATAAGTGTGTTTTTTGTGCGCTGGCAGCAGGCACAGTTTCACCGCTCCCAGGGCCACGGGCTCTGCGTACACCATCAGCAGCACGGCCACTTCCCCATCCCTTACTGCTCGCCTTGAGCATATTAAATGTTATATATTCTTGCAAGTATGTCACATGTACAGTAGCGCACGCACAGTAGTACATTAAACTGAATGTCACAGATATTTAGGATGCTCAAACGTTATACAGGAGATGTAGCGCAGGTAATGTCCCTGTCAGCAGCGGCGAAAAAATTTAACTGAATGTCACAGATATTTATGATGCGCAAACGTTATACAGGAGATGTAGCACAGGTAATGTCGCTGGTGTCACCAGCGGCTAATATTATACAGGAGATGTAGCGCAGGAAATGTCCCTGCTTTCACCAGCGGCTAACGTTATACAGGAGATGTAGCGCAGGTAATGTCACTGCTGTCCCCAGCAGCCAAACAATTTCACGCAATTTAGAGCACGTTGCGCTAATATATTTCGCAGCCAGATAAAACAATAGTCCTTAAAAGGACTGTTGGGTCTCTAACACCTTTTAACACTCAAAACTCCCTAAAAAACAACACAATCTATCTGTCCCTTCTGCTGCAGCTCGCCCTGACTAAATCTGAGCCGAAACACGTGTCATTGGGTGCCAATCACTGTAATGCCAGTAACCATGTGGCTACGGTATTACAGTGAGTGGCACTTCTTTCCTGCACATTTATTGGCTGCGTAGCAGGCAATAAACATGTGAGGAGGGGACTCGAGCACACGCGGTGTTCGGCTGAACTCGCCCAACACTAGTAACCAGTAAAGGGATTGGCAGAGGGGAGCGGCAGAACAGAAACGAGGGGAGAGGTAGATTAACCGAGCAGTGGGGTTGAGGATAGATTGGAGGAGTATGCTAGTGCTAAATGGGAGGCCCCAGAGGAGGATGTTGCAGTAGTCCAGGTGGGAAATGACAAGAGTGCGCACAAGCATTTTAGTTGACTTAGGGCTCCAATAGACAACCCCCTTTTAGGATTGTTTCATACTTCAGCTTTAAAAAAATAAAAAAAATGTTTGTGACTTTTATGGACAGAGGTTATATGTCGACCAATAGGAAATCCTAAAATGCCCTAAAAACTATTTTTTTGTTGTCGTGATGGTTTAAGGCCTCATGCACACGGCTGCAAATTGTGGTCCCCAATGCACAGGCAACATTTGTGCGGCGGATGGATCAAAAACCATTCAACTGAAAAATGTGAATGGGTCCGCATTCATGGTGTGGGGAGCACATGGACGGGCAATGGCGGTGTGCATGAAGCCTAAGACAGCTTCCTGGTGGAGTCAAATCACAGCATGCTCTGGGTGTGGCACTTTTTAAAAATATGTTCTCATGCAATTACCTATACGAAAACAAAAAGTCAGAAAAAAATGCTACGGGGATAAAAAAAAACACCACCCCAAAAACAGCTTATAAAAAACACCAGAATTGTTATAGCCCAAAGAAGGCTAAGAAAACAATGTAGCATGGCAGCTCCACAAGGCTATCCAATAATCCATTTATAGATTAAAATGTGGCTTCATAAAACCCATAATGCATGAATCCAATTTTACCCACACTTTTCCCTCAATAAAGTGGTAATTTTTAGAGCATTTACTTTGGAAACATGAAAATATCAATTTCAAATCCCAAACACGTACATTTATGACCTGGGAAGGTACGCTAATGGCAAACAATAAATAATCAAATTGGGAGAGATTTAGAAACAAATCTGGTTAATGTGGAATTACTACACGTGCTAATCCATCTCTAATAACAGCGAGCTCCACACAAAAAGCACTTCACGTAAAGCAGCAGTGATTTAATGGCGTTCGAGGCAAGACTCTGCTAAATATAGTTGCGGAGCAAGCTGATGAGGTAAGAGGGTAATTTACTGCCCTGCAAAGTAACCACAGGCACAGAACGCAATCAGATAAGACAATGAAACAAATAATATATTCACAGGCACACTTCTCCGAACACTCACAGACAACACAGGTACGAGTAAATCACGCCGGATCAATGGCTAGCAATAATCACCGCACACAAAGCCCCATCTGTTTGAGACTATACATTTTTGTTTCAGCTCCTGCTAATTGGCTACACTTGCTTGTTGCATTCGGTTTTTACAAGACGGGGAAGAAAGCTCGCTTTCACTCAAGCGTAGGTGTTTTATACCAGTGTCGCCGACGGGCTGCTGGTCCAGAGGTCCAATTGCACGATTCCACAAATGAAGGAGCTTCCCAAAGTCCTCACACTGTGCTTTTCTTTTTGTGCTATTTTCCTATAGGTTAAAATGTGGATTCCAACACAAGTAAAAGGCTTAGGCCTCTTTCACACGGGCGTCATATTTTTAGCCCGGATAAGAGGCGGGTGCGTTGCGGGAACACGCACGATTTTTCCGCGCGAGTGCAAAACATTGTAATGCGTTTTGCACGCGTGTGAGAAAAATCGTGCATGTTTGGTACCCAAACCCGAACTTCTTCACAGAAGTTCGGGGTTGGGATCGGTGTTCTGTAGATTGTATTATTTTCCCTTATAACATGGTTATAAGGGAAAATAATAGCATTCTGAATACAGAATGCATGGTACAATAGCGCTGTAGGGGTTAAAATTGTTTATAAAATAATTTAACTCACCTTAATCCACTTGCTCGCGCAGCCCGGCATCTCTCCTGTCTCTTTCTTTGCTGATTGCAGTCAAAGGACCTGTGGTGTCGCCACTCCGGTCATCACATGGTCCGTCACATGATCTTTTACCATGGCGATGGATCATGTGATGGATCAAGTGATGACCAGAGTGACGTCACCACAGGTCCTTTGACTGCAATCTGCTAAGAAAGAGACAGGAGAGATGCCGGGCTGCGCGAGCAAGTGGATTAAGGTGAGTTAAATTATTTTTTTATTTTTTTTAACCCCTCCAGCGCCATTTTACTATGCATTCTGTATTCAGAATGCTATTATTTTCCCTTATAACCATGTTATAAGGGAAAATAATAATGATCGGTTCTCCATCCCGATCGTCTCCTAGCAACCGTGCGTGAAAATCGCACCGCATCCGCACTTGCTTGCGGATGCTTGCGATTTTCACGCAACCCCATTCATTTCTATGGGGCCTGCATTACGTGAAAAACGCACAAAATAGAGCATGCTGCGACAAGTGATGTGTGAAAATCACTGCTCATGTGCACAGCCCCATAGAAATGAATGGGTCGGGATTCAGTGCGGGTGCAATGCGTTCAACTCATGCATCGCATCCGCGTGGAATACTCACCCGTGTGAAAGGGGCCTTAGGGCCCATGCATAGGACCGTCGAATGGAAAATGGATGAGTTTTTAAATGGATTGTGTCAGTGTGCGGTCCATTTTTTTTGCAGACCTATTAAATGAGTCATGTTGAAAAAATCTGAGCAGGTTGGGACATGCTGTAATTTTCTCAGCATAGATCAATAATTGTGCCGAAAAATTGCTCATATCGCATACTGTATATTTATTTTATTGTATGGGTCAGTGTTCAGTCTGCATGTTGTATGTTCTCACCTCAGACAGTACCGAGACAAAATATCTAAAATGGCCCTTTGGGTACAACCACACAGTCAGGGATCGTGACACAGTTTTGTAAGCCAAAATCAAGAGCAGTACATGATAGGAGAGGAAGTAAAACGGACACATATGACTTCTAGTTTTTTATAATAATAATAGTCCTTATTTATATAGCGCCGGAATATTCCACAGCGCTTTACACTCGGGGGTTTCATGTTCAAACAGAGTCATACATTACATAGTAACAGCAAGACAACAATTAGAAGAAGAGGAATCACAAGAGTTTACAATCTATGAGGTGATAGGGATTCCACAAAAGGTAAATGTTCTTGTTTTGTACATTGACCCAGCCATCTTAACAAAAGTAGGGGCAGGGCCGGAGCTACCATAGAGGCAAGGGGGGCAATTGCCCCCGGGCCCCCGACTCCTTAGGGGCCCCCAGCGCCGGCCCGGCCGCAACTACTACTATATCTATAATTCTATTGTGTGCCTGTGACACCGCGCCGCCGTAATGTAATTAAAACTGGACTGGAGTCTGGAGTGGAGGGGCCCCCCGCTGCTTGTCTCTTTAAGAGATTCGAGACTGGAGCAGCGGCATGCACGGCACAGGCAGGCACGTCTAGCGTCTGGCTGACGTTGCCACAGGCTCCGCCCCCCCACCCACAGCAGAGAACTTGCATTGAAGAAGAAGCAAGCAAAGCAAGCGCCATTGGCAGCCAGCCAGCCACAGCCCAGTCTGACTCTGCCAGCGCCAAGGAAGGCCCGCGGCCCGCCGCCAGCCAAGTTCCAAACTTCCACTGAAGTTCCAACTTCCAAGAATCCAAGTCCAGTCTACAGAAGTCAGTCATCACAGACCAGTTACAGTTACTGTCTGGTAGGTGGGTTATATTGTTGTTAATTAAACTGGATCGGATCCATGATCCATCCATTCCCAGTTTCCCACTCACTTACTTAGTCCCAGGCACCATCTCACCCGTCCGGGCCGTCCCAGTGTATTACTAGTCCGGCCTGCGGCCTTGGTTCTGTTTGTATTTGGAGTCAGTTGGACTGGAGAAATGTGCATTTGGGGGGGGGGGGGGTTGGCAGTTACTGGTACTACCAGTAAGGCAGTAGCTGGCCCCCTCCTCTCCCCCAAATGCACATTTCTCCAGTCCAACTGTCCAAACAGAGCGGGCTAGTATACCGCCACTGGGACGGGTGAGATGGTGCCTGGGATGGATCCGATCCAGTTTAATCAACCATCCTACCAGTAACTCGTTGGTTGATTAAACTGCATCGGGATCCATCCCAGTCTGGTAGGTTGCTTGATTAAACTGGATTGGATCCATCTGCAAATTTGCAAATTTTGTGCGTTTCAGAGAGGCTTGCAAACTCCATTTTCGCCTTCTTCCCCATTCCTCTGGTGATGAGGAACGGAGGGTGGGGATCATTATATCGCTGCTCAGGGGTAACGCTCAGTCGTGGGCTTTTTCGCTGCCGGAGGGGGCACGGCCCCTCCGTTCAGTGGATGAATTCTTTTTAGCCCTGGGTCAGATATATGATGATCCGGATCGTGTTGCTTTGGCTGAGTCTAGACTACGTCTGTTATGCCAGAGTAAACAATCCGCAGAGATATACTGCTCAGAATTTCGGAGATGGGCAGCTGATACTGGTTGGAATGATGCTGCACTCCGAAGTCAATTTTGCCATGGTCTTTCAGAGGGATTGAAAGATGCATTTGCCTTTCATGAGAGGCCTATCTCCTTGGACTCTGCTATGTCTCAGGCCGTTCGTATTGACAGGTGTCTTAGAGAGAGATGAGAGATCTTTCCTTCCTGTCATACTCAGTCCCAGGACAGTGCAGCGGTCTCATTCTGTGCGCAGGGGTCTCAGTCGCTGTCAGCCCCTTCTGAGCAGGAGCCCATGCAGCTGGGGTTGATTGCCTCTGACAATAGAAGATTCAGCCCGCATGGGAAGGTTTGTTTTTGTTGTGGAGGTATAAATCATTTGGCAAATGTTTGTCCCTCTAGGAGTTCAGGCAGTTTTCTGGGAGTAATAAAGAAACAAAAAGGAAAAAATCTTTTAAAAATGTTCCATCTGTTACTATTGGCAGGGTTGAGGCGGAAATTGAAGGTTTTCCGTTTGCTTGTAGTTCCCGTTTTGTCCTGCCTGCCAGGGTGGCGCTAGAGAGCAAGAATTTTTTTTTGGAGATTTTTGTAGATAGTGGAGCAGCTGTCAATCTCATTGATAATCATTTTGCGATAACTCATGGTTTCCAGGTGTGTACTTTGGGAAAGGATATTCCTGTTTTTGCTATTGATTCCGCTCCACTTTCTCAGAAATCATTAAAGGGCATAGTTCACAATATTCGTTTAATTGTGAGTGATGCTCATGTTGAGGATAGAAACATAGAAACATAGAATGTGTCGGCAGATAAGAACCATTTGGCCCATCTAGTCTGCCCAATATATCTAAATCCTATGAATAGTCCCTGGCCCTATCTTATATGAAGGATAGCCTTATGCCTATCCCATGCATGCTTAAACTCCTTCACTGTATTTGCCGCTACCACTTCTGCAGGAAGGCTATTCCATGCATCCACTACTCTCTCAGTAAAGTAATACTTCCTTATATTACTTTTAAACCTTTGCCCCTCTAATTTAAAACTGTGTCCTCTTGTGGTAGTTTTTCTTTTTTTAAATATGCTCTCCTCCTTTACCGAGTTGATTCCCTTTATGTATTTAAAAGTTTCTATCATATCCCCTCGTTCTCTTCTTTCTTCCAAGCTATACATGTTAAGGTCCTTTAACCTTTCCTGGTAAGTTTTATCCTGCAATCCATGTACTAGTTTAGTAGCTCTTCTCTGAACTCTCTCTAGAGTATCTATATCCTTCTGGAGATATGGCCTCCAGTACTGCGCACAATACTCCAAGTGAGGTCTCACCAGTGATCTGTACAGCGGCATAAGCACTTCACTCTTTCTACTGCTTATACCTCTCCCTATATTCTGCTGGCATTTCGTGCTGCTTTATTACATTGTCTTCCCACCTTTAAGTCTTCTGAAATAATTACTCCTAAATCCCTTTCCTCAGATACTGAGGTCAGGACTGTGTCAAATATTCTATATTCTGCCCTTGGGTTTTTACGCCCCAGGTGCATTATCTTGCACTTATCCACATTAAATTTCAGTTGCCAGAGTTCTGACCATTCTTCTAGTTTTCCTAAATCCTTTTCCATTTGGCGTTTCCTTCCAGGAACATCAACCCTGTTACATATCTTTGTGTCATCAGCAAAAAGACAAACCTTACCATCGAGGCCTTTTGCAATATCACTTATGAAGATATTAAACAAAATTGGTCCCAGTACAGATCCCTGTGGAATCCCACTGGTAACATGACCTTGTTTTGAATGTTCTCCATTGACTACAACCCTCTGTTGTCTGTCACTCAGCCACTGCCTAATCCACTCAACAATATGGGAGTCCATGCTCAATGACTGCAGTTTATTGATAAGTCTTCTATGTGGGACAGTGTCAAAAGCCTTACTAAAATCTAGATATGCGATGTCTACTGCACCTCCACCGTCTATTATTTTAGTCACCCAGTCAAAAAAATCTATAAGATTTGTTTGACATGATCTCCCTGAAGTAAACCCATGCTGTTTTTCATCTTGCAATCCATGGGATTTTAGATGTTCCACAATCCTATCCTTTAATAGGGTTTCCATTAATTTGCCTACTATTGATGTCAGACTCACTGGTCTATAGTTGCTCGATTCCTCCTTACTACCTTTCTTGTGAATGGGCACGACATTTAGCAATTTCCAATCTTCCGGGACGACTCCTGTTACTAATGATTGGTTAAATAAATCTGTTAACGGTTTTGCCAGCTCACCACTAAGCTCTTTTATAATAATAAAACCCAATAATTTTGGGTGTATCTCATCAGGCCCCTGTGACTTATTTGTCTTCACTTTAGACAGCAAACTTAGAACATCTTCCTCTGTAAAGACACATGCATCAAACGATTTAATAGTCATCCTTTCTAGTGGAGGTCCTTCTCCTTCTTTTTCTTTTGTAAAAACTGAACAGAAGTATTCATTAAGGCAGTCGGCTAGCCCTTGATGTGTCATGTTTCGTCCTTAGCGGATTACCTACTCCTCTTGTGTTGGGGCTACCCTGGCTCACTAAACATAACTCCACCATTGATTGGCAAGCGAGGCAAATAAATGGTTGGAGTGACTTTTGCAGAGAGAATTGCCTCACGACATCTGTTTCTGAGGTTTCTACTAAGACTGTATCACCTTTTCGCTCTGAATTTTCGGATGTCTTCTCTGAGAGTGGAGTTCAGGATTTGCCCCCGCACAGGGAGTACGATTGCCCTATTAATCTCATCCCAGGCGCCAAGCTGCCTAAATCTCGTTTATACAACCTCTCCCAACCTGAAAGGGTCGCTATGCGTGCTTATATCTCTGAGAGTCTGAGAAAAGGACACATACGACCCTCGAAGTCACCTGTTGCCGCTGGTTTTTTCTTTGTTAAGAAAAAAGATGGTTCTTTAAGACCTTGTCTGGATTTCAGGGAGCTGAACAGTATCACTATTCGTGACCCTTATCCGCTTCCTCTGATCCTGGACCTGTTTAACCAGATTGTTGGGGCTAAAGTCTTTTCCAAGTTAGATCTAAGAGGGGCATACAACCTGGTCAGGGTCAGAGAAGGAGACGAATGGAAGACGGCCTTCAATACCCCTGAGGGCCATTTTGAGAATTTGGTTATGCCTTTTGGTTTGATGAATGCCCCAGCCGTTTTTCAGCATTTCGTGAACAGCATTTTTTTATCATTTAATGGGAAAATTTGTATTAGTGTATTTGGATGACATTTAGATTTTTTTCTCCTGATTTCAAAACTCATAAGGAACACTTACGTCAGGTCTTGCTCATCCTGCGGGAGAATAAATTATACGCAAAACTGGAAAAATGTGTGTTTGCGGTTCCAGAAATTCAATTTCTGGGGTTTCTTCTCTCCGCTTCTGGGTTTCGCATGGACCCCGAGAAGGTCTGCGCTGTGCTTGAGTGGGAGCTTCCTGAGAATCAGAAGGCGCTGATGCGTTTTTTAGGCTTTGCCAATTATTACAGGAAGTTTATTTTGAATTATTCCTCTATTGTTAAACCACTCACTGATATGACCAGAAAGGGGGTAGATTTTTCTTTATGGTCTGTAGAGGCGCGTAAGGCCTTTTCTAATATCAAGGAGAGTTTTGCTTCCGCTCCCATCTTGGTGCAACCTGATATTTCTCTACCCTTCATAGTTGAGGTTGATGCTTCTGAGGTGGGTGTCGGTGCGGTCTTGTCTCAGGGTTCCTCTCCTGCCAAATGGCGACCGTGTGCCTTTTTCTCGAAGAAACTCTCCTCCGCAGAGAGAAATTACGATGTGGGAGATAGGGAATTGTTGGCCATCAAGTTGGCTTTTGAGGAATGGCGCCATTGGCTAGAGGGAGCCAGACACCCTATTACCGTGTTTACTGACCATAAAAATCTGGCCTACTTGGAGTCAGCCAAGCGTCTGAACCCGAGACAGGCCAGATGGTCTTTGTTCTTTTCAAGGTTTAATTTTGTTGTCACGTTCCGCCCTGGGGTTAAGAATGTGAAGGCAGATGCCCTGTCACGTTGTTTTCCGGGAGGTGGGAATTTTGAAGACCCGGGTCCCATTTTGGCTGAAGGTGTGGTGGTCTCTGCTCTTTTTCTTGAATTGGAGGCAGAGGTGCAGGCAGCCCAGTCAGAGGCTCCTGATCTTTGTCCTCCTGGGAGGTTGTTTGTGCCTCTCGCTTTAAGACAAGAGATTTTTAAGGAACACCACGATACGGTCCTTGCTGGGCACCCAGGGGCAAGAGCCACAGTGGATCTCATCGCTCGGAGATTCTGGTGGCCTGCGCTTCATAAGTCAGTTGAGGGTTTTGTGGCAGCCTGCGAGACTTGCGCTCGTGCCAAAGTCCCTCATTCACGGCCATCAGGTCCTCTCCTTCCCTTACCCATTCCTTCCCGTCCTTGGACACATCTGTCCATGGACTTCATAACGGACCTGCCTCATTCCTCGGGGAAGACTGTGATTCTGGTGGTGGTGGACCGTTTTAGCAAAATGGTGCATTTCATCCCTTTTCCTGGTTTGCCCAATGCTAAGACGCTGGCGCAGGCATTTATTGATCACATTGTCAAATTGCACGGTATTCCTTCAGACATAGTCTCTGATAGGGGCACGCAGTTTGTTTCCAGATTCTGGAAGGCTTTCTGTTCTCGCTTGGGGGTTTGGTTGTAATTCTCTTCTGCTTTCCACCCGCAGTCGAATGGCCAGACAGAGCGCGTCAATCAGAATCTGGAGACATATCTGCGCTGATTTGTGGCGGAGAATCAGGAGGATTGGTGTTCTTTTTTGTCCCTTGCTGAGTTTGCTTTAAATAACCGTCGTCAGGAGTCCTCTGATAAGTCACCATTTTTTGGTGCATATGGGTTTCATCCGCAGTTTGGGACTTTCTCGGGAGAGGGGTCTTCTGGTTTACCTGATGAGGAGAGATTCTCCTCGTCTTTGTCATCTATTTGGCAAAAGATTCAGGATAATCTAAAGAGCATGAGTGAGAGATATAAGCGTGTGGCAGATAAGAGACGTGTGCCTGGTCCGGACCTGAATGTTGGTGATCTGGTGTGGTTGTCTACCAAGAATATCAAATTGAAGGTTCCTTCCTGGAAGTTGGGTCCTAGGTTTATTGGGTCTTACAAAATCCTGTCTGTCATCAATCCTGTTGCCTACCGTCTTGATCTTCCTCAGACTTGGAAGATCCATAATGTTTTTCATAAGTCCTTATTGAAACCTTATGTTCAACCCATTGTACCCTCACCTTTGCCTCCTCCTCTGATTATGGTTGATGGGAATCTTGAATTTCAGGTCTCTAGGATTGTGGATTCTCGTCTTGTCCGCGGTTCTCTCCAGTACCTCGTTCATTGGGAGGGTTATGGTCCTGAGGAGAGGATGTGGGTCCCAGTGACGGACATTAAGGCCACTCGTCTCATCAGGGCTTTCCATAGGTCCCATCCTGATAAGGTGGGCTCTGAGTGTCCGGAGTCCACTGGTAGAGGGAGGGGTACTGTCACAACCAGACAGCTGAGAAGCTCTGACAGAAGCCTTTCAGAACCTCCTCCTTGAGTTTTCTTTGTTTTTGGTTTTCAGTTCCTCATCTCGTTAGCCTCTCTCAGCTGTCATGTAGTTGGACTGATTGCATCCCTTTAAATTCCTCCCCATAATGCATTAGTGTGCGGTTTATACAGCTTCCTGGAGTGTGTGTGCATGCTGATCCTATTTCCCAGTTCTTCTACAAGTTAAGTGTTGTACATTCATTTGTGATTTTGCTGGATCCCAGGTGACCCTGACTCCCTCCGTGTCTAGTGTAGGGAGCCAGTGGTTGTGTCCCTTCACTATTGTAGGGTGTTCAGGTGTTATATAGTCGAGGTACAAGGATACGCGATCATCCACCATTGGGATTATCGCATAGGCTGAGCAGTAAAGGAGAGAGCCAGGTCTGATGCAGGGGTCTCCATTTTTGTTCCTTAGTTTTGGATCCAGTGACTCATATATTCATTTTGCATTGTCTTGTTTCCTGTACACCTTCTGTGATACCATCCCAGGCACCATCTCACCCGTGCCAGTGTGCTAGCCCGCCTTGGTTCTGTTTGGAGTCAGTTGGACTGGAGAAATGTGCATTTGGGGGAGGGGCAGTTACTGGTAAGTTGGTTGATTAAACTGGATCGGATCCATCCCAGGCACCATCTCATCCATCCAAGTGCCAGCAGTGTACTAGCCCACCCTGGTTCTGTTTGGACAGGAGAAATGTGCATTTGGGGAGGAGGGAAGGAGAGATGTGCTGCTGTCAAGTGACGTTAAATTCAGCAAGTGTAATGTGGGGGGGCCCCTTATGGTTTTCCGCCCCAGGGCCCCATTTCACCTAGAACCGGCCCTGAGTAGGGGGGTAGATATAAAGCTGCATGAGCCAGCCACCAGTTGATATCTGTAGTGCTTCTGAGAGCATGGGGTGTGGTGGATACAATTGGATGATGGATCAGGCTCTGAAGAATGAGCTTAAAGGAACAGGAGCTGGATTAACCTGTTCAGGACACATCTAAAGATGTTTTTTAAGGTGCAGGTGACAGAAGCGGGCAAGAGATTAAATATAAGGGGTGAACGAAAGATCAGTATAAAACACAACACCGAGACAGTGTGTGTGCTGCCTAGGCGTGATGATAGTGCCACATACTGTGAGGGAGATATCAAGATTAGGTAGGTGAGTAGATGGGGAAAACACCAGTAGTTAAATTTTTGAAACATTCAGTTTCAGATAGAGAGAGGGCTTGATGTTGGAGACAGCGGACAGGCTGGTATTAGCTTCAAAACTGTGTCAGGAAAGCTGACGCTTTGGCTCTGTCTAATTATTTCATGTCAGGTCAAGCAGGGATTTTCATTACAACATGAAACTTTTATTTTCTTACTTCTCCATTAGTAAGGTGGAGACTGTCTCTGTTTCTTGGGTGATGGATTTATTACATAACCCAACCGGGCTTCAGTCAATGGATATTACAGATAAAATGTACTGTTGAATTCACGGTTCTTTCAATAATACTGTGCATTCTGCAGGTTCTGAGATAGCAATGCATCCTCTCACCTTTACACTATTACAATTAGGACTGACTGCTGAAGCTGTGTATTGTTCTTGAAGCTACTGCAGAACAGCTGATCAGTGGTAGGGTAGGGTGTTGGACAACCACTAATCCTAAAGATAGGCCATCACTTCTAAAATCTCAGGATACACATTTAATCTATCCAAAGAAAAGAGAGGCGTAGATTAAAAATGTCAATGGCCTCTTGAGTTGTGCTGGATGTGGATGGGCTTTCCATGAGTTATCCATTAGTCTTCCTATTCTGTTCATGTTATGAAGTATTGTATATTTATACAAGTTCACAAATTCATCTAACATTTCATCAGATAAAATCTAGTCCAATAGAGAGGGGTATAACCTTTAATAATATTTTAGCTGTGAATTTTATCACTTACGTATGACTATCCTAAGTATTGTTTATGAATTATGTACCAGAAATCTGTTTGTACAAGCGCTAAATGCCAGTAACACGCATCACGGCAAAGAAATGTGAAAAACAGAACGTTACCCTGGAAACTATAATAAAAAAAAACAATGACCTGATCGTCCAATTAAATACTTATTAATGCCTGTCTATATAGTCCTAATTCTGCAATAATTATGTCAAAAATGATATAACTCCCAAATAAATGACATCATTAGTAAATCTTTCTTCTTAATAGGGGAACGGTGCAAGGTGCCAAAATAGGCTTCGTTTTGTTCACACAGACAATTTTGACAAGTCAACTTTAATTACTTTACGTGCTAGTAACAAGAGGGAGACTGTTCCATAGATTTAGCCGGGCCGTTGTATTATCTATAACAGAAGTGCCAAAAAGTATTTTTCTTCTTAATCTATTTATAACTCTGCCTACAATTGCTGTTCCCCGAGGTGTAATTGTCCCGGTTCATAAAAGTTTGTTCAGCTGCCAGCATGAAGATGTAAGTAAATTGTAATTCCATTGCTATGAGGTATAAAGGTCCCTGAGCTCGTATCGAGACCCTTGTATAATAAATTCATGTAAACATTTTATTTCCTGAGCAGGACTGTAATTTCAAAGTACAGTACTTTAAAATAAGCCATACAGTTCTAATTGCTTGGGGAGGACCGTTTCTTAGTTAAAGGGGTTGCGTCACCAAACATATTCTAACTTTTGCAAACCAGCACCTGGACCTTAATACATTTGTCTTTGCATGTAAGTAAAATATTTGGAATAACCAGTCAGCAATTCAATAAAATATATCTGCATAGCGCCACCTGCTGTTTGTTCTTTTACATATTTTTTATCCATCTCACTGAGGTGGTCGAACAAGCTCAGTTTATATCTTCAATCGCCAACAGCCATATGTTTTGTTAGTAGCTGTGGCAGTTATAGGGAGAGATCGGTAGCAGAAAGGAAAAAAACCTGAGATGCCAGGCTGAAGTTAATCTAGCAGAGCAATTGGAGAATATTGGTGGTTATTTCCATATTTTTCCACCAATATCTATATTAAGGAAGAAAATTTAGACTAGCACATCTAGTCACAGGTGCACATTCATAAAGCTAACAGACAGACAGCAAACAAATTATGGCCCTGTTCTATATGCAAACCATGAAACTAGGGATTAGAGATTATTCTGGATTACATTGTCCCTATATCTATTATACATGAAAAAATTGAAGCTCTTAACGTACATTTTGGAGCAAACGTGTGTTGGACCCATCTACCAACGTGAAGGTGGCTTCTGCAGATGGGTACCTAACACTAACAGAACTGCCTCTCCTGTGCCTAACCTACAATGTTCAAGGTGGTGTATGAACCAGCAACATATATATATATATATATATATATATATATATATATATACAGTACAGACCAAAAGTTTGGACACACCTCCTTCAAAGAGTTTTCTTTATTTTCATGACTATGAAAATTGTAGATTCACACTGAAGGCATCCAAACTATGAATTAACACATGTGGAATTATATACATAACAAAAAAGTGTGAAACAACTGAAAATATGTCATATTCTAGGTTCTTCAAAGTAGCCACCTTTTGCTTTGATTACTGCTTTGCACACTCTTGGCATTCTCTTGATGAGCTTCAAGAGGTAGTCACCTGAAATGGTCTTCCAACAGTCTTGAAGGAGTTCCCAGAGATGCTTAGCACTTGTTGGCCCTTTTGCCTTCACTCTGGTTTAGGCGTAGAAAAAGATCTAAATGTAAGACAGCTCAGAATCTGGCTTACATTTACAACTGGTGAAGAATCTGCCTAAGTTATGAAGCAGCCAGTGCCTCTTCATAACTTCAGCGGAACCACCGCCAGCCTAGGGGTTTATTTAGACTGGCATCTAAAACGCTGGTCTTAGTAAATTTGCCCTACAGTGTTAAGCATTTAGGCCAAAAAGCCATCTGACCAGAGCACCTTCTTCCACATGTTTGCTGTGTCCCCTACATGGCTTGTAGCAAACTGCAAGCGAGACTTCTTATGGCTTGCTTTCAAAAATGGCTTTCTTCTTGCCACACTTATTGGAGTAAACAACTAATAGTTGTCCTGTGGACAGATTCTCTCACCTGAGCTGTGGATCTCTGCAGCTTCTCCAGAGTGACCATGGGACTCTTGGCTGCTTCTCTAATTAGTGCTCTCCTTCCCTGGGCTTTCAGTTTAGATGGACAGCCATGTAAGTTTGCAGTTGTGCTATACTCCTTTCATTTTCTGATGATGGATTGAACACTGCTCCGTGAGATGTTCAGAGGTTTGGATATTTATTTATAACCTAACCCTGCTTTACACATCTTCACAACTTTATCCCTGACCTGTCTGGTGTGTTCCTCGGTTTTCATGATGCTGTTTGATCACTTATGTTCTCTAACAAACCTCTGAGGCCTTCACAGAATGGCTGTAGTGATACTGAGAATAAATTACACACAGGTCGACTCTATTTACTAATTAGGTGACTTCTGAAGGCAATTGGTCACACTGGATGTTTAAGGATATCAGAGTACATGGGGCTGAATATAAATGCATGGCACACTTTTCAGATTTATTTATTAAACATTTTGAAAATCATGCATCATTTTCTTTTCACTTCACACATACTTGATACTTTGTATTAATCTATCACATAAAATCTCAATAAAACACATTTAAAGGCGTTATACAAGATGTAGAATGCCCCCCCCCCCCCCGATATGCACAGGCCCCTCACAGAGGTTGTACTTATCTCGCTCCCCAACACCCGTGTCGCTTCTCATACCAGCACGGTCGCCACTGCATCTCCCCGTCGTGCGGATGAAAACCTCTGTGAGGGCCCGGGCATATGGGGGGATGGGGCATTCTAGATCTTGGATAACCCAGTTAAGTTTGTGGGTGTAACGTGAAAAAATGTGGAAAAGTTCAAGGGGTTTGAACACTTTCAAGACACTGTATATTTTTGTCACAGACAAAACAATTCTTATAATATATTATTCCACAAATTCTGTTTAGCACAGAGTAGTGTAGCTCACCTGACATATTGGTTTGCATCACAGTAGCCGTATTGAAGTGGATTCTGTTGTTGCAGGCTCAAAAGCTTTGTAAGTCCTCAGGTAAGTACAGGTAGCGGTACTGGCAGAAATAATGCAATATTTACCAGTGGGGGCTCTGTGGGGCTCTCTCCATAATAATTATTCTCCCGATACTGGGCATCATTGTATTAGACAACTGAAAATTGCAAACTTTTTTCTAAAAATTGTTTAAAATTGTCTTGTCTTCACGTTCCACATTGTCCATCACGGCCCACAGGGTCAATGTTATGCACATCTGCAGTAAGGATGCACCACAAACATATTGCCAGGCCTTATTAACATCTCCATGTTTGTGTCAGCATGATTCCCACACCAGGCACTTATCGGCCTCCTTCATGTCCTTCACAATGGACATCCTCCTGTCTCCAACAGAAACAGGGCACAGCATTGCTTCCACTCCCCCTCTGTCCTATAATATGTGTAAACTGAAGTATTGCCATGTTGTCTTAGAACTGAACAGGCTGGGCAAAAGAAGGCACAAAGACGATCAGTTGTTAAAGTTCATCAAGCAGCAAGTATCCCTCTAGATGTCTTCCCACCAACTACAATTGGCTGGGGCGGATTGGGAACTTAAACTGGACCTGTAAAAAAAAACGGCCCCATGTTATAGGAGTGTCTAAATTTACCAGAGGCAGTGCAACATAAGTAGGAGGGGTCAGCAATACCATAGCGCAAAATACCATATACCACATTGCATCATAATATATTGCCCCAAAAGCTTTCCCTCTTTGTTGGCCATCAATAGCTACCATTTTCTGTTCTCCTCCTCCAGTTGTCTCTGATTAAGAAATGGAGCAGGGTACTTAGGAAGTAAGATGCGGGCCATAGTTGAATGCAGGAGGAAATATGCAGTCAATGGCTGGGTACATGAGTACTCGGCCAGTGGCAGAGAGAGGGGGTTTTGGTAGCCCCTTAGGCATCGGCCCACGGGGAAATATCCCTGTAAGGTCTATGGACAACTGGACAAGGTGGTCTATGACAATGGCAGAAACATTTTGATCATAATGCATTTGGCCGAACACATGATCCCTCATGGCGCATATGATTAATTTAGTACTGCAGCACTTTAAAAAAGAAAAAGTATCATGTTTGCAGAAGGTGCTCGCCATGTTTAGGAGACTAACTGTGCATTTCAGCTTTTCTTAGGTAGCTAAAAACAAACTCCTGGACTTGCAGTGGCAGAACAGTCTGTCATTTCTCTGCTTGATCCATGACGCTCCAACTCGCTGGAATTCCACCTTGCATATGCTGGACCATCTGTATGAGCAGAGTAAAGCAGTCAATGATTATATCATGCACAAGACAACCACAGCAGGGAGCATGTGTTATTTTGAGCTCAAGCAGTGGCAGCTCATCAGGGATGTGTGTCGTGTATTCAAGGCCCTTCGAAGAGGCCACTGGATTTGTCAGTAGGGAAAACAAAGGCATCAATAAAGTCATCCCCCTGATATTTATATTAGAGCAAATGTTCAAGCAACAAGGGATGATAGAAGAAAAAGAGCTTCCTAAATCTTGTTGGCCGCCTCGTAGCAGTTGGTGATCTTCACTGACAAAGTGCCATGGAGAAGAAAGTGAAGGAGGATAATGAGTAACCCTGAAGGAGCAGGAGTAGTTGGTGGTGCAGGAAGACGAGGCTGCTGATGGAGGCAACACTGGCCATGACTAATTATCGCAGTGGAGGGAGAAGTATGAAAGAATTGGATCTGCAGGCATGCTTGCTTGCTATGTGCTTACAGCGATATTATTAGCAAGTGATGACTACTGGATATCCATTAGTGTTGATCGAGCACCAGAGCACCATAGTGCTCGGGTGCTCGGGCCGAACACATCGGGATGCTCTGGTCATGAAAGTCAATGAGAGAACCCGAGCATTAAACCAGGCACCACCTGCTCTGAAGAGGGGAGGATGCCTGGTTCATAGGAAAAGGTCAGAAATTGATGGAAACACCACCGAAATGGTTCGGGAACAGCATGGGGAGGATGTCTGAATGCATCTTGGACTCCCAGGTCATTGCTGGGAACGATGTTGTCCGTGTAGTAAGCCACTTATACAGATTGACAATAATATGTACAAAACCGAAGATAAAATCGATTTTAGAGGAAAAATTGTTAGGAAGCATTTGAAATGCAGCCATTTGAAATACAGCCATTTTGTGCAAAGATATATTTCCTTCAGGCCTACAGAGGTTCAGGCCGTCTGAGATACCCCCCTACATACAGGGGTTTAAATCAGGCATTTGAAATACAGCCATTTGAAATACAGCCATTTTGTGCAAAGATATATTTACTTCAGGCCTACAGAGGTTCAGGCCCTCTGAGATACTACCTCTACATACAGGGGTTTGAATTAGGCATTTGAAATATAGCCATTTGAAATACAGCCATTTTGTGCAAAGATATATTTCCTTCAGGCCTACACTGGTTCAGACCGTGTGAGATA
The DNA here is from genome assembly GCF_014858855.1 of Bufo gargarizans. Lineage (NCBI taxonomy): Eukaryota > Metazoa > Chordata > Amphibia > Anura > Bufonidae > Bufo > Bufo gargarizans. The sequence goes on from NC_058080.1 coordinate 75,074,837, forward strand.
CCCCTTCTACATACAGGGGTTTGAATTAGGCATTTGAAATACAGCCATTTGAAATACAGCCATTTTGTGCAAAGATATATTTACTTCAGGCCTACAGAAGTTCAGGCCCTCTGAGATACTACCTCTACATACAGGGGTTTGAATTAGGCATTTGAAATACAGCAATTTTGTGCAAATAAATCTATTATTGAGGCCTAGTCTGGGTCAGGCCGTGCGAGATACACTCTTTACATACTTTCGTTCTTTTCTACTATTAATTACCCCATTTAGGGCAAGATCCTAAATTCAAAAAATATGAGGAGAGCGTCAAATAAGGGACGTGACCCAGGTCGTGGTGCTGCTGGTGGAGCTCCTGTTGCAGGGAGAGGACATGGTCGATCTGTGCCAGCTACACGCACAAGTGAAACCCCTTCCTCAGGTGCGAGTAGGCGACAAAACCTGCAGCGGTATTTGGTCGGGCCTAATGCTGCTCTACGAATGGTGAGGCCTGAACAAGTACAGGCGATAGTAGATTGGGTTGCTGACAGTGGATCCAGTTCCTTCACATTGTCTCCCACTCAGTCTCATGCTGAACGACCACAGTTGGCACCTGCAGCCGATGTCCATCAGTCAAGCAGTCTGAGCCCCAAGTCATGCAGCAGTCTCTTCTGATTTTTGATGACTCTGTTAGCAGGGTTTCCCAGGGCCATCCACCTAGCCCTGCCCCAGAAGTGGAAGAGATGCCCAACCACTTATTTTTCAAGATGAGTACATGGGAGGACCATTGCAGCACGTCTTTGATGATGACGGAACACAGGTGCCAACTGCTGGGGCTTTCGAAAGTGTGCAGATCGACAAGGAAGGCAGGGGTGAAGACTGGGTGGAAGATGATGTGGAGGACGATGAGGTCCTCGACCCCACATGGAATCAAGGTCATGCAAGTGACCTATATAGTTCGGAGGAAAAGGGCGGTGGTCGCACAGAGCCACCAGCACAGCAGAAGAGGGAGCAGGGTGCAAAAGAGGAGCGGCCGTCCTCTAGACAGCATGCCTCCTACTGCCCACCGCAGCAAAGGGACCGAGTACACCAAAGCCAGCTCCAAGGAGTTCCCTGGCGTGGCAGTTCTTCAGACAATGTGCTGACGACAAGACACGAGTGGTTTGCACGCTGTGCAATCAGAGCCTGAAGCGAGGCATAAACGTTCTCAACCTGAGCACAACCTGCATGACCAGGCATTTAAGTGCAAAGCACGAGCTGCAGTGGAGTAGACAGGTCTCTGGCTCCTCCTGCTTCCTCTTCTGCTGGAGTCGTGGCCTCTTCGTCCACCTCTAGAGTGACAGTGCCTCCTGCCACCCCGCAAACAGAGGATCTGCCAGCAACACCACCACCTGGGTCACCAAGCATTTCCACAATGTCCCACGGAAGTGTTCAGCTTTCCATCTCCCAAACGCTGAAGAGGAAGAGGAAGTACCCCCCTATCCACCCGCCATTCCTACCCTTCACAACCAAGTAGGGGACAAAATCAGGTGTGCACTGCGCAACGCCATCTGTGGCAAGGTGCACCTGACTACGTATAAGTGGACCAGTAAGCACGGTCAGGGCCATTATATCTCCATAACAGCACACTGGGTAAATGCAGTGGCGGCTGGGCCTGAGGCGGATAGCAGTTTGGCGCATGTCTTTCCACCACTGAGGATTGCAGGGCGCTTCAGTTTGCCTCCTGTTGCTTCCTCCTCCTACTCTGCTTCCTCATCCTCTACCAGCTCCTCATCCGGTCAGCGTAACACCTTCACCACCAACTTCAGCACAGCCAGGGGTAAGTTTTAAAACGTATCTGTTTAGGGTACAAACCCCACACCGCGCAGGAGCTGTGGACGGGCCTTGAACAACAGAACAATTAATGGTTTGTGCCAGTCAGCCTCAAGCCCGGCCTGGTGGTGTGTGATAATGGGTGATATCTCGTAGCAGCTCTGGGACTAGCCAGTTTGACGCACATCCCTTGCCTGGCTCATGTGCTGAATTTGGTGGTGCAGAGATTCCTTAAAAATTACCCTGACATGTTAGAGCTGCTGCCCAATTTTTGGGTGTATAGTAGCACTTCTATACCTAGTAGGCCGGTTAACAAAAAATATATATTTGTCAGTTACATTTGCAGTTGAAATTCAACTATTTATGGGTGTGAAGTACCACTGCTATACCTAGTAGACAGGTTAAACAATAAAAAAAATTGGTCTCACATTTTATGGTGAAAGTCACTAATTTTTGGGTGTGTAGTGCCACTACTATACCTAGTATGACGGTTAAAAAAAATAAAAAATTGTCTTTAACATTTTCGGGTGAAATTTACCAATTTTGGGGTGTGTAGTACCACTGCTATACCTAGTAGGCCGGTTAAAAAAAAAAATTAAAACTTGTCATTAACATTTTCTGGTGAAATTAACCAATTTTTGGGTGTATAGTACCACTGCTATACCTAGTATGAGGGTTAAAAAAAAATTAAAAATTGTCATTAACATTTTCTAGTGAAGTTAACTAATTTTTGGGTGTATAGTACCACTGCTATACCTAGTAAACTGGTTAAAAAAAATAATAAAAAATTGTTATTAAAATTTTCTAGTGAAGTTAACCAATTTTTGGGTGTATAGTACCACTGCTATACCTAGTATGAGGGTTAAAAAAATTAAAAATTGTCATTAACATTTTCTATGGAAGTTAACCAATTTTTGGGTGTATAGTACCTCTGCTATACCTAGTAAGCCGGTTAAAAAAAATTATAAAACATTGTCATTAACATTTTCTGGTGAAATTTACAAATTTTTGGGTGTATAGTACCCGGCCTCCAAAACATTCACCCAGTGTGCCATCAGGGAAATGTAGCATCCCTGGCCGAATGAGCTTGTCCATGAGTCCGTGGTTAAGTGGACCTCCCAAGTAACTCCGTTGGTCAAGGCACGTGTGATGTTACGAGACACATGTTGGTGTACGGCACGGCACACCTTGAAAAATAGTGGCCCATCGCCACCAAGAAGACAGAAGGGCCAGACACGGTCATCACCTTTCCTGGGTACCCAGTTGGATTCAGCCTCAATGCAAGCCAGTTTGCCATCCGGGAAGATCCAGGACATTCTCGCCCACATAGACAACTACCTTCAACTCAGCACCGGCAACCGCAAAGAACTGCAGTCCCTGTTGGGCTCCCTGATCTTTGCCATGCGCATCCACCTCAGGGTCGCTCATTTATATCACGGCTCCTGCACCTCTCCCCTTTCTCCTACACGACTCGCACGGGGTGTCCCTGGATGCCCACGCTGCAGGCAGCTCTGGGCATGTGGGGGAGATTTCTGTCCACCTGGAATGGCGGGGGCTTGTTTCTCCCTCAGCCGTCGGACTCTTCCCCCTCTATCTGGTCAGATGCGGCATCTACCACAGGCTTCGCGGCCATTTTTGGGAACGATTGGCTGTGGGGCAGCTGGCCTCCTGCGGTCCGGGGTTTGGAGGGATTCTCCGCTGCCTCAGCGCTTTTCAAGTTCTACCCCATCGGGGCGGCTGCCGTAGCGTGGGGTCATTCAGGGGCAAACATGTCGGTCCGGTGCTATTCAGACAACCATACGACCTGCCAGTTCATCAACAGGATCGTTCCAAATCTCTCACAATCGTGAGGTTTCTGCAGAGACTTCCTTGGTTGGCCGCTTGCAATAATTTCTTCTTACATTGTTTCCATGTCCCGGGGGTGGGCAATACGGCAGCTGACAGTCTGTCTCGCGTAAAATTTCAGGCATTTCATCAAGCTCTCCCATCAGCGTCACCCACGGCCTCCATCATTCCATCATTTCAAACAGCTCATTCTGGATTAGAAGGCATCATGCGGCATAGCCAGTCTTTGTCCCGCTTAGCACTATCAGACGATACACATAGAACACACGACAGAGCGTTCACACTATTCAACAGGTCCTGTTGGAACACAACATCCCGCACCCTTTTTATCATGAAGTCTCTTCCGGGGTTGGCTTCTTTTTGCCACCTCAAAATCATGTCATACAACACCATCAAACTATATCTCACTGGCATTTCAACATCATATGCTAATCACACACCCCAATAACATCAGCTTCATGTCCTCGCACCAGATCAAATCCATACTCAGAGGTATTCAGGAAACGGAACCCGCACGTCCAGCCCAGAGGCTACCCATAATCAATCATATCTTCAAAGCATTATCCGACTTACTGGACGCCACGCCTCTTGAAACAGATACCAACTCCATCATCAAAACGGCAATTTACTTGGCCATCTACGGATTCCTGAGTTCCTGGAAATTCACTACAGCCTCCACGACCCGAACCTCACCTTGTCTTCTTGTCTCCCACTTGTCAAAACACATGGTTCACTACATCCTGTCCTTACCTCACTCCAAGAATAGTCAGCACTTACCCGTCAACATTTCATTACCCCACGCACAACAGATGGTGTCCAGTCAGGGTCCTGGATGCTCACAATCAGCGTCACAAGTTCTACCCTCTCAACCGCTACTTCAACTACATGGTTCAGTACTCACCACCACCACCTTCATGACCCATGCCGGGTCATCCCTCACACAACTAGGCCTCAACGCAGCCAACTACTCAGGGCACTCCTTTCGCATTGGAGCCACGTCCACGGCCTCCAGTGCCAACATCCTCACTCATGTCATCAGGGGATTGGGGCGCTGGGAGTCATCCACTTACGCGCAATACATTCCCAATCCAACACAAGAGTTAAGAGTGGCTTTCCAAAACATGTTGGGTTAAGCCATTGATACATCAATTGGTTACAATAAACTGGTTATTTCCATTTTTGCCCTCTTCTTTCTCAGGCCTACCTCATCCTCGGTTTTGGCACACCACAACCGACTGCACTCATTCCCTGCTTTCCCAGGGCTCTTCACTGTACTACCGTAAGCCCCTTACACAAGTATTAAGGTAGATTGCCTGGATTTGTGGGAGGGGCTGAGGTCCGCCTCCAGCCTACTTAGGGCACTCCCCTTACCTGGCTCCTGCATCATTGAGGTCTGAGCTTTTGACCCTCCCACCACTCCACTCATTTAAAACTCATTTCTTCCATATCTTTTCCTTGGGTAGGCCCTCTTCTTTCTCAGGCCTACCTCATCCTCGGTTTCGGCACACCACAACCGACTGCACTCATTCCCTGCTTTCCCAGGGCTCTTCACTGTACTACCGTAAGCCCCTTACACAAACAATCTTAAGGAAAACAGCGAGGAGGGAAACCCACTGGCAGATAGCAGCCGGGTATGAGGTACTCAAGCACAATTCCAGAGTAATCAGGCAAAATCCAAGGTTAAGGTGGAATGCACAGGGTCAGAAGCGGAGGTTGGTCAAAGTTGGTACACGGAAAGTCAGCAAGGAACAGCTAACAAAATGCCTAGGAAGCTTTGTATGTCTCACCATAAGGTGAGTCAGGATCCAATCAGGTCTTTATAGCCAGAGGGTGTGGGTGTGGACCGGGAACCCGCCCATGTTTCTGCCAGGCCGAAGGGAGGCCTGTATCCCACGCTGCACCCTCCAACCGCGAAGGGAGATAAGGGAGATGATGTCCCCGGCTTCCTGACAGAGACCCCCACCAAGGAGCGGCCTCCGGACTCGACCTCTGAAAGGCCTCTCTGGATGGGCCTGATGGAATGCCTGGACCCCCTCCAAGGGCTCCCAGGAATGCTCCTCGGGACCGTACCCCTTCCAGTGGACAAGATACTCAAGAACCCCACGCCGGTGGCCGGAGTTCACGATCTCCTGGACTTCATATTCATCATCGTTATCCACCTGATTGGGAAGAGGAGGAGCGGGTGCACGGTTGGGGAACGTATTGGCACGGTGTGGCTTCAGTAAGGACACATAAAATGCGGTGTGGATGCCCAAGGATGCGGGTAACTGTAGCTTAGCAGCAACCTCATTGATCATGTCCATGATAGGAAAAGGGCCAAGGTAGTGGGGACCCAGTTTCTTCAAGGGGCAGGAGAGCCGAAGGTGCTGTGTGGATAACCACACTTTGACCCCTTTCTTATTCCATGGGGACACCACCCTCCTGCCGTCGGCTGGTATCTTCTGGCGCGGCTGGGCAACTTGGAGCTTGCGCAGGAGCGTCTGCCGTAGTTCTTGGAGGTGTCGAAGCCCCTGGGTCCGGAAGGGTTAAGGGGTGATAGCCGTAGTTGGCAAAGAATGGAGAGAGACCGTTGGATGAATGCTGGTGGTTGTTGTACGTGAATTCAGCCAGGAGGAGATGGCTCACCCGATCATCCTGCAGATATGAGGAGTAACACCTGAGATATTGCTCCAGTGTTTGATTGGTCCTCTCGGTTTGCCCGTTAGTTTGTGAATGATATGCGGAAGATAGGCTGCGAGTGATCTGGAGACTCCGGCAGAAGTGGGCCCAGAATCGGGACGTAAATTGGAAGCCCCTGTCAGAGACAAGGTTATCTGGGAGGCCATGGAGCCAGAACACATGTTGTAAGAAGAGGTCTCCTGGGCAGTAGGAAGGTTAGACGTTGGATGAAGTGGGCCATCTTTGTCCATCAGTCCACCACCACCATGATTGGGTTACAGGATTGTGAAGAAGGTAACTCCACGACAAAGTCTATTGTAATATATCTCCAAGGTGCCGATGGTATTGGCAGAGGTTGTAGTAGGCCGACAGATAAAGTAGTGGGACGCTTGTGGATTGCACAAATAGAACAGGACTCTACGAAGGAGTGTACATCCGCCGCCAGAGAAGGCCACCAGAAGTGGCGAAGGACATACTCCTGAGTATTACACCAGCCCCTGTGGCCTGCTGTAGGGTGGTCGTGGCAATGTTACAGTACAGGTACCCGTTGGGAGGCAGGAACGCAGATCCGTTGGAGGTGGTAACGCAGTCCCTGTTTGAATGGCAGTTGGGCAGCCCCCTCTGGAACCTGTGAACTGGTCTTTACGATTCTTTCGATTTGGGAGTGATGGGTAGCTAGGAAGAAAGCTGCTGGCAGGATAGGTTCTGAAGGCGCAAGCCTGGTCTCAGAACAATGCATTCGGGATAAGGCGTTAGCCTTGCCATTCTTCGACCTGGCCATGTAGGTGATCTGTAGAGGGAAGCGAGAGAAAAAGAGGGCCCACTGGGCCTGTCGGGGTCTCAATCGCTTAGCGTTACGGAGATATTCGAGATTCCGGTGATCTGTATAGACCACCACCAGATTTTCTGCTCCCTCGAGTAAATGGCGCCACTCTTCCAGGGCATTCTTAATGGCGAGTAATTCCCGCTCGCCAATGTCATAATTGCGTTTAACCCCTGTGAGTTATCAGAAGTAGAAGGCCACTGGGTGAAACAATTGCTTCTCCCCTAAACACTGGGAAAGCACTGCTCCGACCGTCCCCTCCAAGGCGTCCATCTCCAAATAGAATGGGTGAGCGGCATCTGGCTGTGCCAAGACAGGAGCTTGTGTAAACATGCGTTTAAGGTGCTGGAACGCCTGGGGGGCCTCCGTGGCCCACATAAACATGGTGTTGCTCTTGGTTAGTTGGTTAGTGTGGTTATGGGGCACACATGCCTGAAAATCCCCGAATGAACCGCCTGTAGAAATTGGCAAAGCCAATGAATTGTTGGACCATCCGGCGGTTGCGGGGTATGGGCCGCTCCAGGATGGCCTGGATCTTCCTGGGATCCATTTCCACCTGTCCTGGTGATAAAATGTAGCCAAGGAACTCAATGGACGTTGCCTCAAAAGTGCTTTTTTCCAGTTTCCCATAAAGCTGGTGTGTCCGGAGGCGGTGGAGGACTAACTTGACGTGTCTTTCATGTTTGCGGCAATGTCTGGGAGAAGACAAGTATGTTGTCTAGAAATGCCACCACATATGAATCGAGAAGGTCAAAGAACATGTCATTAATGAAGTGCTGAAAAGTGGCTGGAGCATTACAAAGCCCAAAGGGCATTACGAGATACTCGTAGTGCCCGAAACGTGAGCAAAAGGCTGTCTTGCATTCGTCGGCCTGCCGAATGCGGACGAGATTGTAGGCCCCCCGGAGGTCGATTTTGGTGAAGAACCTAGCGTCCTTCACTCTATCCAGTAAATCCGGAATGAGGGGAAGTGGGAACCGATTATTTTTGGTGATATCATTGAGAGCCCTGTAATTCACACCGGGGCGGAGGCCGCCATCCTTTTCTTTCCACGAATAAGATGCCGGCTCCAACGGGAGAAGTAGAAGGGTAGATAAACCCCTTTGCCAGATTCTCATTTATATATTCCTTTAGGGTCTTGGATTCTGATTCTGAGAGATTATACAGTCGCCCGTATGGCAACGGGGCCCCAGGAAATAGGTCTATGGGGCAATCATATGGCCTGTGGGGCGGCAAGGTATCAGCACTCTTCTACTCAAAAACATCCGAGAACTCCTGGTATTTGTCTGGTAGGGTGTGCTCGAGGGTACCGAGGGTTGTAGGAGGTTTATTGATGGAAATAACACTCACAACGGAGCTGGGAGGGAAGCGAAAGGTGATAGATCCAGTGGCTCAATCAGAGAATTGTGTTTCCAGAGCCAACGGATACCCAGGATGACAGGGAACAATAGAGAAGGAACAATGTCACACGTGACTAGTGCGGAGTGACGGTTGCAGATGCGGAGGAGCAAGGGATGGGATTCCATGGTGATGGGGCCGGTCTGGTGGTGCCGTTCACCATGTGCAGCTGGGATGGATTACTCTTCAGATGCAATGGAATCCCCAACTTAAGAGTATCTATGAGAGCGATCTCGTTTTGTCCAGATTCCGTGGTGACTTCACGGAACTTAGTGATATAGTCTTCCACCGGACGTCTGCCTTGGCGGAGGTTACGCAGAGTACTCCTGGGGGTGGAAGCCCGTAGCGGATCATCATACAGTCCCTGCATAGCAGTGACAAAATACTCCCAAGTAGAGAGCACCGGATCATCGGCCTGAAGTAAATGGTGTGTCCAGGTCTGGAGAGGCACAGAGAGGAGAGAGATAGCTGTACGTACTTTGATATAATCAGTGGGATACATGCATGGCTTCACGGCGAAGAGGAGCTCACAGGAGACAATAAATGAGCAGTACTTCTGATCGCCTGCAAAGCGCTCAGGGAGGCCAATCGATGGTTCACTGATGATCATTTCAATGGCATGTGCCTGAGTGGGCGGAGGTAAGGGTGGCAGCGCGGTAGCTTCTGCGCTACGTCGCTCCTGTGCGACCACCCTTTGCAACAGAGGCTCGTGACTCATCTGCATCTCCTGAAATGCTTGTGTCATCAGTCTAGTTTGTTGCGAGAGAGCCACAATGGCGTTTGCTGTTCCTGCGGGTTACATGGAGGGGTTGAGTTTTCATGTCAAGCTCTGACAGGCGAGCTAAAGGAAAACAGCAAGGAGCGAAACCCACTGGCAGGTAGCAGCTCGGAATGAGGTACTCAAGCAGTAATTATGGAGTAGTCAGGCAAAATCCAAGGTTAAGGTGAAATGCACAGGGTCAGAGGCGGAGGTTGGTCAAAGTTGGTACACGGAAAGTCAGCAAGGAACAGCGAACAAAATGCCTAGGAAGCTCTGTATGTCTCACCATAAGGTCGAAAAACTCAGCACTGAGTCAGGATCTAATCAGGTCTTTATAGCCAGAGGGTGTGGGTGTGGACCGGGAACCTACCTCAGCAAGGCACAGCTATATCTAAATATGAGCAGTAGCCGCTGGGGCACACATGGTTCTGCCAGGCCAAAGGAAGGCCCGTATCCCACGCCACACCCTCCGCCTCCGGGGGGAGATGAAGTCCCCGGCTTCCTCACACACCTAATCCATGGCAAGGGAGATTTCCGCAAGTGGGTGCTCCATGGGGTGCTGTTGGGTGTGGCCCGCCTTCTCCCTTTTGCCACCCTACTGCCTCTTCCAGCCTGTTGCGGTGCTGAAGATTTCTCCGCTCTGTACTGCTGCCTGTCGCTCGGCTTGCTAACTTCCCAGGTTGGGTCAATGACTTCCTCGTCCACCACCTCCTCTTTCACTTCCTCATACTCTGCTCATCCTCCTGACTTGTTGACCTAACCACAACCTCAGTGATTGACAACTGTGTCTCATCCTCTTCCTCGATCTCTTGAGAAAGTAATTGCTGTCGAGATATTGGCAACTGTGTCTAATCATCATCCACCTCATTAAACAGTAATTGCCGTTCCCCACCGTCATCTTCTTGTGACTGTGGATGCTCAAGAGTTTGGGAATCAGGGCACAAGATCTGTCCCTCTTCAAGCTTGCTTTGCGAGGGGGCCAAATCAAGGAATGGCAAGGAAAAGAGGTCCTCGGAATATTCAAGTGTGGGATCACTTGTTTGGCCAGACTCTCCATGGTGGGAGAAAGGAGTATCAAGACTGGACTTGGTGGAAGACAGGGTGGTGCTTAACTGACTGGAAGCATTATCTGCTACAATCCAACCAACCACTTGGTCGCACTGGTATGACTACAAGAGTGGTATCCTGCGCAGCCCTGCAAACTGGGACATGAAGTTACAGTAGGTATTGTGGATGACTGTTTTTCTTGTGCTCTGGCAGCAGGCACAGTTTGAACGCGTCCAGGGCCATGGCCTGTGCGTGCACCATCAGCATCACAGCCACTTCCCTTACTGCTCGCCTTCTTTATTTTAAATGTGATATATGCTTGAAAGTATGTCACACGTACAGTAGCGTAGGATTTGGAAGTGTATGCGCAAAAAAATGTAAAAAGGTATTTGGGATGTGGAAACGTCACACAGGAGATATCCCACAGATAATGTCAATGCTGTCACCAGCGGCTAATAAAAAATTACAGGGAATGTCACAGGTATTTGGGATGAGGAAACATTATACAGGAGAGGTACCACCGGTAATGCCACTGTCCAAAGCGTCTACGTAAAAAGTACACTGTATGTCACAGATAAAAATTTTAGGCGCAAACTTTACACGGGAGGTGTGGCACTGGTAATGTCACTGTCCGCAGCGGACACCGTCTATTGAAAAAGTACACTGGATGTCACAGATATTTTTGGGATGTGCACACTTTACACTGGAGATGTGGCGCAGCTAATCTCACTGTCCGCAGCGAACACCATCTATTGAAAAATTACACTGAATGTCACAAATATTTTTTGGATGTGCACACTTTACACTTAAGATGTGGCACAGATAATTTAAAGGATAACTGTCACATTTAGACCCTAATTTCAATTTTCATATATGTAGTTACTAATAGCATGATATTCCAGAATCAGTTACTATTAGACTGACTTACCCCATATTTAATAAGATTCAGCCCTTAGCAACCAGTCTGCACACAACTGCAATTTCACTATTCAGTTAAGATGGCCGCCACTGCCCTCACCCAGAGGCTAATCCTGCCTGCCCTCACTAGCCAGTAACAATAGCCCCCCAAAGGTGTCAGTAACCAGAGCCCTCCCCCCTAAAGGGTTAATCTCCTGCAGCACAAAGGGGTCCTCTTACCACATGTTGTTTTTATTTATACACTGAGCAGATGGCAGATCTCCCTTCCCTGGTCTGCGCTGCTTCAACTCTGCATTCTCCAGCTCTGCTGAGTGAGGGAGCGTCGGCCAAGCGCAGGGACAGGGAGAAGTGCACACAGCCCAGGCACTGTTATCAGTTGCTGGGGAAGACCTGGCTCTAATCATTTACTTACAGTCCCTGGCTGTCAGTAATGTGACCTTGCAGCAGCCTGCTTCTGCGTGCTCAGTCCTTCAACACATAGACGGACCCTGCCTAGCAACCCTATTTTGAGCACAGGTAAAAGTAGGCAGAACAGGGAACAAAAATGTGGAATTGAGGGGTAATTGAATACACAGTAAAAAGTTTAAATAGGGCCACCAAGGTCATATTAATCACCACAATCCAATACTCCGCCCCAAAAAAATATGACAGTTATACTTTAACTGTCCGCAGCAGACACCGTCAACGGAAAAAGTACACTGGATGGCACTGATATTTTAGGTATGCGCACACTTTACCCAGTAGATGTGGCGCGGATGATTTAACTGTCCACAGCAGACACCGTCTACGGAAAAAGTACACTGGATGTCACAGATATTTTTTGGATGCGCACACTTTACACTGGACATGTGGTGCAGCTAATCTCACTGTCCACAGCGGACACCGTCTATTGAAAAAGTACACTGGATGTCACAAATATTTTTTGGATGCACACACTTTACATAGGAGATGTGGCACAGATAATGTAACTTTCCGCAGCGGACACCATCTATAGAAAAAGTACACTGGATCTCACTGATATTTTAGGGATGCGCACACTTTACATAGGAGATGTGGCGCAGATAATCTCACTGTCCGCAGCGGACACCATCTATTTAAAAAGGACACTGGATGTCGCAGATATATTTTTGGGATGCAGACACTTTACACAGGAGATGTGGCATGGATAATTTAACTGTACGCAGAGTACACCGTCTACAGAAAAAGTACACTGGATGTCACTGATATTTTAGGGATGTACACACTTTATAGAGGAGATGTGGTGCGGATGATTTAACTGTCCGCAGCGGACACCCTCTACGGAAAAAGTACACTGGATGTCATTGATATTTTAGGGATGTACACACTTTATAGAGGAGATGTGGTGCGGATGATTTAACTGTCCGCAGCGGACACCCTCTACGGAAAAAGTACACTGGATATCACTGATATTTTAGGGATGCGCACACTTTACAAAGGAGATGTGGCGCGGATAATTTAACTGTACGCAGCGGACACCATCTAAGGAAAAATTACACTGCATGTCACTGATATTTTAGGGATGCGGACACTTTATACAGGAGATGTGGGGCAGATAATTTAACTGTCCGCATCGGCCTATTAGATGCTATTTAGCGCAGGACGCTCTAAAAATATATATTGCTGCTGTCACACACAATAGTCCTTAAAAGTACTTTTGGGTCTCTAAAAAGTCTTTCTAATAAAAATCTTTCAATAACACTCCCTACACTCTGTCCCTTCCTATGCCCAGCTCTCCCTAAGATGGAGCAATTTAGCGCAGGTTGCACTACATACACTCACCTAAAGAATTATTAGGAACACCTGTTCTATTTCTCATTAATGCGATTATGTAGTCAACCAATCACATGGCAGTTGCTTCAATGCATTTAGGGTTGTGGTCCTGGTCAAGACAATCTCCTGAACTCCTAACTGAATGTCAGAATGGGAAAGAAAGATGATTTAAGCAATTTTGAGCGTGGCATGGTTGTTGGTGCTAGACGGGCCGGTCTGAGTAATTCATAATCTGCTCAGTTACTGGGATTTTCACGCACAACCATTTCTAGGGTTTACAAAGAATGGTGTGAAAAAGGGAAAAACATCCAGTATGCGGCAGTCCTGTGGGCGAAAATGCCTTGTTGATGCTAGAGGTCAGAGGAGAATGGGCCGACTGATTCAAGCTGATAGAAGAGCAACGTTGACTGAAATAACCACTCGTTACAACCGAGGTATGCAGCAAAGCATTTGTGAAGCCACAACACGCACAACCTTGAGGCGGATGGGCTACAACAGCAGAAGACCCCACCGGGTACCACTCATCTCCACTACAAATAGGAAAAAGAGGCTAAAATTTGCACGAGCTCACCAAAATTGGACTGTTGAAGACTGGAAAAATGTTGCCTGGTCTGATGAGTCTCGATTTCTATTGAGACATTCAAATGGTAGAGTCCGAATTTGGCGTAAAAAGAATGAGAACTTGTATCCATCATGCCTTGTTACCACTGTGCAAGCTGATGGTGGTGGTGTAATGGTGTGGGGGATGTTTTCTGGGCACACTTTAGGCCCCTTAGTGCCAATTGGCCATCGTTTAAATGCCACGGGCTACCTGAGCATTGTTTCTGACCATGTCCATCCCTTCATGACCACCATGTACCCATCCTCTGATGGCTACTTCCAGCAGGATAATGCACCATGTCACAAAGCTTGAATCATTTCAAATTGGTTTCTTGAACATGACAATGAGTTCACTGTACTAAAATGGCCCCCACAGTCACCAGATCTCAACCCAATAGGGCATCTTTGGGATGTGGTGGAACGGGAGATTCGTGCCCTGGATGTGCATCCCTCATATCTCCATCAACTGCAAGATGCTATCCTATCAATATGGGCCAACATTTCTAAAGAATGCTTGCAGCACCTTGTTGAATCAATGCCACGTAGAATTAAGGCAGTTCTGAAGGCAAAAGGGGGTCCAACACCGTATTAGTATGGTGTTCCTAATAATTCTTTAGGTGAGTGTATATTGCTGCTGTCACACACAATAGTCCTTAAAAGGACTTTTGGGTCTCTGAAAAGTTTTTGTAATAAAAATCTTCCAATAACACTCCCTAAACTGTCTTTCCCTTCCTATGCTCAGCTCTACCTGACTAAGACTGAGTTGAACACGTGTCATCGGGTGCTTTATAGCCGATGATGAGTTCCGGCCAGCCAATCACTGTAATGCCAGTAGCCAACATGGCTACGACATTACAGTTCATGACAGTACCTCCCTGCACGTTTATTGGCTGTGTAGCAGCCAAGAAACATGCGGGGAGGAGACTCAAGCATTGCTCTTGAGCACATGCGATACTCGGCCGAGTACCGCCATGTGCCGAGCATCAAGGTGTTCGACCGAGCATGCTCGATCATCACTAATATCCATGCATTTAGATCCACACTATCCAAAATAAATGGGCTAATGTTTTTCTGATGCCAAAAGGGAGTATATAGTAGAAATAGTTGCATTACCAGGATATGCTCTGTACACCGCATGCTGCAGCCTTTGCTGAGCAAATGCCTGTCGCCCATGTGTGTGACCAGAAGGGCTCTCTACACCCGCAATGCAGTGTGCTTTTAAACAGACTGTTTGTTAACACCATTGCAGCAGCCTGTCAGGGGAAGACACGGGTTAGACAGGTGGAGGGAGAGAGTGGTAGTATTCCTAGATGATAGGGCTGGCCAAGGTGGCAGCAGTCCCACATTCATTGCTCGCCTGGAGCTGTGCAATGAGCAGGGGGTGCATCTGTATCTCCTGGTGCACACCCTGATGAAGATTTCCTGCCTGATGGAAGGTGGGGTGTCCTTGATACATTTACTTTTAAATCCAGTTCGACAGTCTAAATGGATTCTTGGCTGAATCAATAGAATTAGTTCCTTGCACCTCATCCAGATGCACTCTTTATATACAGCTTTGCTTCACTCTAGTGCAATATTCTGTATTCTATACAATATCCACTGTAGGGTGTAGACCTTAAACAAATCTGTAATCTGTCTCTCTAGTATGACTGAGGACTTGAGGCCTTTAAACCCAGCCAAGGTGCTGTGGAGTCCAGTAGCCAAAATACAAACATTACCTCCAAAATCTTGCATCCTCCAATGTGGCTGCTTAACTTTCTGTATATAAATCCTGAGCTGCACTCAGTCTGGAAGGTTTCTACAGTTTTTCCTCTATTTTGAGCCCCAACTCTTGTCTGTAGATCCTTGTAGGAGTCAGGCTTTTTCCGTCTGCTCACACTAACTCATCCACTATACAAAAACTGACTCTCAGGAAGAAGCCAAGACCAAGTGGTTGGGCCCGCACCTGCCTAGTGATAATTGCTAGGGTCTGGGAATTAACTTGCTGCTTCAGCCAGATGTTGTATAACTGAAACAATATAGTTATATACTATACTTTAGAAAATATGACATGTGCAAAACTTTATTATTAGCAGTGGCCTCTGGGTCACTGCATCATCAACCTTGGGTTTACCCATAGCTATATATGTCAGTGTCACTGTGACATTATGTCAAAAAATGTGCTAATTTCTAATTTACAGCAACCAGAAGGAAAGGTGACTGACTAGTAGTGATTTGGTGCATGTGATAGTGAAAGATTTATAGAATACATGCAAGTGGTTTTAGGTGTTCTTGGCAGAGTATAGAAAAAAGGCACATGTGACACTGCCCAGCAGCCCATCTACTGCACAGATTAGCAGTGGTGCTTAGAGGGACACAGAGAAAGAAAAAAAGTAGTGATGAGCAAACTTCATATTTTGAAGTTCAAGTTCGGTGTTTTGGTTCCGTAATGCAGGAGTCCTGTCCTACATTACAGAAACCGGACCGATCCGTTATGCTGCATATAAACTTCAATTATGATGGAATGCAAAAACGGAATGCCTCTTAAAGGCTTCTGTGGTGCATTCCATCCTAGAATTCCCTTATGTTCCGTGATTATGGAATCCATAACGAAATTGCCAGAAAACCTGAATCCGAACGCCGAACTCGAGCTTCAAAACATGAAGTTCACTCATCACTATTAAAAAGGTATATTTTTGCTTAAAAACACTAAAAAGTAAAGTGGTTTAGCAGTTAATGGCCTAAAAATGGGGTGAAAAAAAATACCTCATGGATCCCCTACTGTTTCCATTCTGATGTTGCCTTGTCCATCAATGCTATCTAATTCCTGGTAGAACAATGCCATCTTGACTGCTTCAGCCAATTACTGACAACAGTGGTCACCCACTAAAGCTACTAATTGGTTGCAGTGTCAACATGACTTCACTGGACCAGGAGCATGTGTTCTTTTTTCACAGCATTCTAAGCAATTTTTATATACTATTTTGGATGGAAAACTACTTTATGTCAATGGGGTCTACGCTTTACCTCCTAATGCCTCTGATCTCATTGGGGTTTATAAGATAAACAAGCACAAACTTCATAACAATCCCATGCAGATGCATGGATTTTTTTTAGAGGTGTGTGAAATGAATGTGTTGCATATAAACATGACCCGGGCAGATATTTTGCCTACAATTTAAGGGAACTTCAGTAATTAATTTATTTATATCAATGGGGTACTCCAGAAACAAAAAATGATCCCCTATCCATTCCAAGAGTTGCAGGGGTCAAACCACCAGGGATAGCTGGGTACATTGCATAGCTAACGCAACATATCAAGTCGTATAGAGTTAAAATGGAGATGCATTATGCACCCCCAACCAGCACTCTTTATGCAGACAACTGTTTATATGGAGGACTGAAGACCCCATTCTTATAAATGGTGTGGCTCCCAGTGGTTGAACCCCACTGTTCTAACAATTATCCTATATGCAATGAATAGGAAATTACTTGCTGGAAATTACTTGCTGGAACCATAAGGGCAACACTACTTTACCAATCTTTTTTACTCAATTTTCAAGGATTAGAAATCCATAAGAAGCCTTAATATCCTTAATTGAAAGATCATTTTTATTCACTTATATATTGTTTTATACATATTTAAGTAAAATAGTAAATTTGTACTTTTATGAAAATTCTCAGAAAATATATAAAGAAAAATTGTCAGTTTTTTTCTCTTTTCAGAAAGTCTAAATTTACTTTATTAATCCAGGGGAATTTCAACATAACTTTGAAGATGCCTTACTACTGCGACAATTGATACACGCTAACGCAAGTGATTGAAATAAATGGTTTTCCTATTATTTCCCTAGGACACATAATCCCGTAATTCAGTATTCAGACAGAGATGGTTATGATCACAGGAGGATAAAATATAATTAGCATACAAGTGATTATCTGCAAAAATTGCCTCCCTTTATTTACATTTTTTTATATTCTTTATAGCTTTGCTTTAAACCAGCATTACCATTAAATCCATTAAGTGTTTACGCATTAAATTGGTAGTCACTTGTGAATTTTGAAAAAATTATAGGATTTGTACTAGGAACATTTCATAACAGAAACATGTGTTTCTCTAAGTCTTGTATAGCCTCATTCATTATAATTTTTCCTGATGTTTTGCCTACCATATTATTAACTTCTCCTGAGCGATGAAATACCAGCTTGTCTTTTCACGGCAGAAAAACTAGGAGAATAATTATGAATGTGGAAATCCTAATGAAAACATAGTTTTATTGATCGAGGCTAGTGCTCCAAAAATGGGAGATTGCTGGATTTATGAATACCATAAAAATACAAACATAAAGGGAAAACAGTTGCATTTTTAAAGCGAAATTACAAGGCATCATAAACTAGGATTTTTTTTTTGCTACTGCAATGGAAAAAATACAACGTTCTAATTTAGCATTAATCTAATTTTCAAGTACTTGGCATTTATACATTTTTAATGACCTGAAGTGTGCTTTATATGAGCTAATAAGTTAAACATTTAGTCTGCTGTTGAACGATGGAATTTCACCTCCCTCACTCTCTCCATGTCTGTACGAGCACTCTATGGCCAGACCATTATACAAATATTAATGGAGGTATTCTAATCCTTTAAAACTTTCCACCCTTGTAATTTATTTTAGATTAGATATTTAACTCCAGAACACAAGATTATTTTAAATGTTTTAATATTTTTAATATTAATTTATTTACATTGTCGATATTGAAAATTCATGAAATGCTCACATTTTCAATTTTTATTGATGTAGCTTTGCATCAATAAAAAAATAAATTAAAACTATATCATACTTACTTAATTTCACCTAAAACATTTGAGGTGAAGTTTCCCCAGATATTAGTAAAGGGGTTTTCTGAGATTCTGATATTGATGAACTATCCTCAGGATAAGTCAACAATATCAGATCAGCAGGGGTCCAACACCGAGGACCCCCACAGATCAGCTGTTTGAGGAGGTTGTGGCACTCTGGTGAGCGTCGTGACCTACCAAGCACAGCGCCATCCATTGGATAGTGGCTATACTTGGTATTACAGCCCCGCCCCATTCTTGAATGGCGCACAGCTGCACCTAGTTCACGGCACTGATGAATGTCGTGTCACTGGCCTAGGAAGAGGTAGTGGTGCTAACCGGCGCACAGCGGCTTCTTTAAACAGCTGATCAGCACGGATGCCGATAATTGGACCCCCACCAGATACCGATTTTGCAGCACAAAATGGCACCTGCACTATATATATTACAAATAGTACAGAATCATTTTGACCAAACATAGCAGTCTGATTTTTATGTTCAGATCGTCATTTATTTAGTTCTTTTTTTGGCATTAATGGCAGGAAGCTCCTCTGAGGGGTGTCCAGAGAGGGGTTCACCCAGATTTCACTCTGCCACAGTCCCTGCCTCTTCCTTTGCAACTGTCCATGCCTTTGTCCCTTTATTAGTCTCAGATCTGCCCCCCCCCTCCATCAGCCTCCTATCAGACCCCGCAGCCTACATCAGCCTCAGATCAAACCAGATCAGACTCCCATCAGACCTCTCAGCCTCAGATCAGCCCCCCGTTAGACCCTCCCTAGCCACAGATCAGCTCCCTTCAGACCCTCCCTAGCCTCAGATCAGCTCCCTTCAGACCCCCAGCCTCAGATCAGACCATCCCCACCCTCAATTAGCCTCAGATCAGCCCCTATCAGACCCCAGATCAGACGATAAAAACGAAAAACAAACTTACCTCTCCGGCTCCGGATGGTACTGCATCTTGGCAGATTCACTTACCCACCCTGGTCTTCTTCCCACCGCGCTGTACTGTGACCTGACAGCACAGTGTCAGGACACAGAGCATGGCCGGAAGAAGACCAAGGAAGGTGAGGACAGCCAGTAGAGTGCTGTTCTCACTACCCTTGCCTCCCGCATGCTAATTCCATTAGCATTTTCACTATATGTTCTGGCAGAGGGCCGGGGGCCACATGAATTGATCCCAGGGGTCGTATGCAGCCTGTGGGCCGGAGGCTCCCCACCCCTGGTCTAAATGAAAGAAAATAGTCAACATCTACTCAACGTCTTTCCATTCCAGCTCTGAAGGCCCCATCTATACTTCTTTCTGTCCCCAGTGGACCAAAAGTGTGACGTCCCACTCAGAAGTGATGTGTCCCCAAATAGCAAGCAACCACAGAGGCTCAGTGTTCACGTGTCACTTGAGGGCATGGTTAATGCTGAGGTTAGCGAATGACTGCAATGCTGCACGTGATCACGGATGGGAAGTCACACTTCTGATCCACAGAGAAGCAATAGAAGCAGAGATGGGAGCCCCTCACTGGAACAGAGTGTTGTTAAATAGGTAAGTATTTAGTTTTTTTTTTTTACTTAGACAATCTCCCGACTGGTTTGTATTGGGGTTGGATAACTCTTTACATGCACTGTGTCTGCTATAGCCAGCATATACTTTTGCAATGCCATAAGGGGCAGATTTATGAAAATTACCTGAAAGAAAAACTGATTTTGTTTCCCATATCAACCAATTAGTGTTGAGCGAATCCAACTGTCCGAAGTTGACTTTCATTAGAATTTCAGGGAAAATTCAATTCACTTTGAAGTCAATTTTCCTTGTGCTTCATGGTAATGAATTAATTTTTCCATAAAATTGGGTAAAAAAAAAACTCACCTCATCCGATTAAGCACGAAGAGCCCACCGCCACAATCTGTATTGAAGATCTCGCACGAAACCTTGTGCACGGTGACTCATGACATCACCACTCCGGCCAACCTGATGACGTCAGGTGCCGTGCAAGATTTTGCGCTGAATCTTTTTTTTTTCTTTTCAAAATTATTTTTATTGATTTAGCAAAATCTGAATAGGTCTTGAGAATAAAAAATACATTTAACGCCACATACCAGTTGTCATGTCGTTAGTTAGGTTAACAGCTGAATAGTACATCAAGAACATTCAGATTAACCTGCTTGACAGTGCAGATTACAACATTTGTTTGTAAAGCGAAAACAACATAGTGAATCGGTATAATCATGTACTTTCAGCAGAATACGGGGTATCCTCAGGAAATCAAGACCACATTCAAAGATAAGAAGTAATAATAAGGGTAAAAGGATTAACTAGGAGAACTATGGAGAAAGGAAGCGGGGTAGGAGGGAAAGGAAGGGGGAAACGTAGGGGAAGAGAAAAGAGGATAAGGAGGGGATGTGGGGGGGCGGGGAGGCTGGGGTAAGTCTCAACGAGAAGTCCTCCAGACAACTTAAATAAATAAAGCAATCCGGATGCTGGTTAGGCCGGCTCATTTAAATTTAGAAACTAGGGACTCAAGGCTCCACCACCACTCTGCCTTCTTAGTCTATTGCCGAAGAGCAGGGTAGGTATCCAATCCATTACGACAAAGCAGCCAACAGTCAGCTAATGAGACCCTTTCATGGACTTTGTCTTCCATGGTTCCCAAATCTTGTCATATTTATGGTGATTCCTGAGTTCCTAGTGAGAGAGTTCCTCCAGTCTGGCTATGTCATTAACTTTGGCAGTCCACTGGGGTCTGGAGGGTATTTCCTCCGACTTCCAATTAGCACCAATGAGAAGTCTGCCTGATGCCAGTAATATTCTTATCAAGCTTTTCTCCAAATTGGAGAGATTTGGTGGTAAAAGGGACAGGGGAGCTATTTCTGGAAGCCTGCCATCCGAAAGATTTAGGATTTTTCTAATTTGGTGGAAAATATCATCCCAAAATCCTGTTATTTTGTGGCAGGACCACCAAATGTGGAGGAAATCTCCCAGCTGAGCAAGGCATCTCCAACATTTATTGCAGGTGAGGGTATATATTTTGCTGAGTTTTTGCGGCGACAAATACCATCTAGTGAGGCGCCTATATGCATTTTCCTGTATAGTGACACATCTGGATGTCTGTTTTGGGGCGAGTAACAGAGAATGTATGTCAGCATCTGAGAATGTCCGTTTTAAGTTGTTCCCCCATTCCTTGATATAGTATAGAGAGTCGGGTGTGTCAAGTGAACTTAGATGTCTTGTGATTGTAGCAATTGTTTTTGTGGGATGTGTTGTCTGGGTTAGGAGCTTTTCGTACCAGGAGAGATCGGATGTAGACCGTGGGTGGGCAAAAAAGGTCTTAACCTGTGATTTTAGATGTTCATATTGCAATATATGTAGTTCAGGTATGGACAGCTTGGAAGAAATATCCGTTTTACTTAAAAACGCCCCGCTGTCATCTAATAAATCCTTCAGTTTCAAGTTATATTCGGTTAATTGACACGGCATGCTTCCCTATACCGATGTAGACAATCTGATATGAGCGTTAAAGGGGAGGTGTATTCCATACAGGACTGTCTGATCCAGTTATTTCGCCAGGTTTGTATGAGTAAGGAGTGATCTCTGGAAATGGGTAGGTACTTTGGGTCGGAAAAAAACAAGGATCTCAGAGGCACATTTACCATCTCTTCCTCCAGCAGTATCCATTGCTTATGGGGGGGGGGGGCTCCTGAACCATTCCAGAATTCTGCCCAAATGAATCGCATTATATGGAAGGCAGTCCAATGCCACCCCTATCAAAGGGTAATTGTAAAATTTTAAATGCCAGCCTAGGTTTAACATTTCCCCATATACAGGTCCTTCTAAAAAAATTAGCATATTGTGATAAAGTTCATTATTTTCTGTAATGTACTGATAAACATTAGACTTTCATATATTTTAGATTCATTACACACCAACTGAAGTAGTTCAAGCCTTTTATTGTTTTAATATTGATGATTTTGGCATACAGCTCATGAAAACCCAAAATTCCTATCTCAAAAAATTAGCATATCATGAAAAGGTTCTCTAAACGAGCTATTAACCTAATCATCTGAATCAACTAATTAACTCTAAACACCTGCAAAAGATTCCTGAGACTTTTAAAAACTCCCAGCCTGGTTCATTACTCAAAACCGCAATCATGGGTAAGACTGCCGACCTGACTGCTGTCCAGAAGGCCATCATTGACACCCTCAAGCAAGAGGGTAAGACACAGAAATAAATTTCTGAACGAATAGGCTGTTCCCAGAGTGCTGTATCAAGGCACCTCAGTGAGAAGTCTGTGGGAAGGAAAAAGTGTGGCCGAAAACGCTGCACAACGAGAAGAGGTGACCGGACCCTGAGGAAGATTGTGGAGAAGGACCGATTCCAGACCTTGGGGGACCTGCGGAAGCAGTGGACTAAGTCTGGAGTAGAAACATCCAGAGCCACCGTGTACAGGCGTGTGCAGGAAATGGGCTACCGGTGCCGCATTCCCCAGGTCAAGCCACTTTTGAACCAGAAACAGCGGCAGAAGCGCCTGACCTGGGCTACAGAGAAGCAGCACTGGACTGTTGCTCAGTGGTCCAAAGTACTTTTTTCGGATGAAAGCAAATTTTGCATGTCATTCGGAAATCAAGGTGCCAGAGTCTGGAGGAAGACTGGGGAGAGGGAAATGTCAAAATGCCTGAAGTCCA
Source organism: Bufo gargarizans (assembly GCF_014858855.1). Classification (NCBI taxonomy): domain Eukaryota; kingdom Metazoa; phylum Chordata; class Amphibia; order Anura; family Bufonidae; genus Bufo; species Bufo gargarizans. The sequence continues at coordinate 75,097,958 of NC_058080.1, forward strand.
GTGTCAAGTACCCACAGTCAGTGATGGTCTGGGGTGCCATGTCAGCTGCTGGTGTTGGTCCACTGTGTTTATCAAGGGCAGAGTCAATGCAGCTAGCTATCAGGAGATTTTGGAGCACTTCATGCTTCCATCTGCTGAAAAGCTTTATGGAGATGAAGATTTCATTTTTCAGCACGACCTGGCACCTGCTCACAGTGCCAAAACCACTGGTAAATGGTTTACTGACCATGGTATTACTGTGCTCAATTGGCCTGCCAACTTTCCTGACCTGAACCCCATAGAGAATCTGTGGGATATTGGGAAGAGAAAGTTGAGAGACGCAAGACCCAACACTCTGGATGAGCTTAAGGCCGCTATCGAAGCATCCTGGGCCTCCATAACACCTCAGCAGTGCCACAGGCTGATTGCCTCCATGCCACGCCGCATTGAAGCAGTCATTTCTGCAAAAGGATTCCCGACCAAGTATTGAGTGCATAACTGAACATAATTATTTGAAGGTTGACTTTTTTTGTATTAAAAACACTTTTCTTTTATTGGTCGGATGAAATATGCTAATTTTTTGAGATAGGAAATTTGGGTTTTCATGAGCTGTATGCCAAAATCATCAATATTAAAACAATAAAAGGCTTGAACTACTTCAGTTGGTGTGTAATGAATCTAAAATATATGAAAGTCTAATGTTTATCAGTACATTACAGAAAATAATTAACTTTATCACAATATGCTAATTTTTTTAGAAGGACCTGTATATCTAGAGCTTATCTTTCTGAACTGAGTGAAATTTTGGTATCACTAAAGAGTTCAATATATTTCTCCTGCCCCACCAAGGAATAAAAGTGGGTGACCAGGATTTCAATAAATCAGGGATGCTTTTCAGTAGGGGTTCATAGTTTACAGTGAAAAGGCGTTCCAAATTAGGGGTGACATTAATCCCCAAGAATTTGATATACTCCTTCGTCCATAGGAATGGAGCAGTGGATTGTAATTCACGGGTAACCGAAGTATGTACATTAATACTCATGACCTGAGATTTCGTAGGATTTATTTTGTAGTTGGAGCTATAGCTGAAAGAGTCAAAGACTCATAACAAAACCAGGAAAGCTTGCAGTTGGTTTGTAATCATCAAGAGAAGATGATCTGCATAAGCAGCTTGTTTTATCGCGATCATTTTACATTCTAGACCCTGGATATCTGGTGATTGGCGTACATGCTGTAGTAGTGGTTCGAGTGACAGAATGAAGAGGATAGGCGATAAAGAACAACCTTGTCTAGTGCCATTTTGAATATGAACAGTCGGTGACATCACATCATTTACTTTTATTTGGGCACTAGGCGAGGCATACATAGAAAATATGGCATCTATAAAGATTGTATGGAATCCAAACCTTGACAGGGTGCTCTGCAAAAAGGACCAGGACACCCTGTCAAAGGCTTTCTCTGCATCCGTGCTTAACAGTACAAGTGAGGATCGCCTTTTCTTGGTAAGGGTAATGGCATTGATCAATTTAAACGTATTGTCCCGGACAAAACCACATTGGTCTAAATGTATGAGGGAATGTAATAACGGTTTTATCCTTGAGGCCAATATCTTTGCAAAGACCTTCACATCGAGATTCAATAATGAGATGTTTGAACATAAAGTGGGGTCTTTATTGGGCTTGTGGATCAGTGAGATGTGGGCGGATAGCGTCTGATCGCTAAGTTATACGAATTTAGCATATATGGGGGCAAGAGTTCAGAGAAAGTATTATAATATATTAGGGGGAGGCCATCCAGGCCAGGTGCTTTCCCCTTGGCCATGCTCTTTAAGGAAGTCAATAATTCAGACTTCATGATGGGGCTGCACAGAGAATAAGCTTGGTCTGCCGAGAGGGAAGGGAGTTTGAGCTTATCCAAAAAAGAAGCTGTAAGTTCTTCCTTTTTCTTTTTTATGACTTCTGTATCAGAAGTATCGATATTATATAGGTCGGAGTAATAGGCGTGAAACGCCTTAGCAATACCTATATCGTCTGAGGAAACAGAGTTATCATGTTGTTTAATGGCCATGATTCTAGTCCTCCATTTCCTCTGTTTCAGCATTGACAACATGAAGTAGTTGGTTTATTGCCATGAGCAAAAATATTTCTGTCGCAAGGAGAGATAGAATTTGGCCGATTGAGCATTAAGCAGATCTCTCAATTCCTCCCTCAGCTTGACCAGCTCATCTAGGTGCTTTGCAGACAGAGATTGTTTGTGTGCAGATTCCAGTTTCCGAATTTTACTATAAAGAGAGGCCAGCTTCTCTTTCCTGACCCTATATAAGTGGGAAGCTATAGATATAAAAAAACCTTCACGCTGGATCTTTAATCAAGATAGCGGTGGCGGGCTCGTCACAATCAAATGGATGAGGTAAGTATGATTATATTTTGTTTTTATTATAGACCATAATATTAATTTCATATGTCATGATCAACGATAAACACGGCATCTGAGGGTAGTAATCTGAGGGGAGTAATTTGTCACAAAGCAAATTTTTTTGTAAAATTTGGCGAAGTAATCAAATCAAATTTTCAAGAATATTGCTCATCTCTACAACCGCACAGCTTTCATTTTAAGAGCACTTTAGGAATTCAAAGCTGTTCTGATTAGTTTCTATAGGGTCCCCCATTAGCTATAGATTTAAGCCTGCATGCATCTAGTCTAGACTTTCATTAGCCAGACATATTCTAAATAAGTCTGTCCGGTATGTGTTAGTATACTTTTGCATTGACTGTATGGAAAAGCACAGTTGACTATGTTTTTCAAATCATATAACTATATAAGCATGCAGTAACGCACAATTTAGTGAAATTTTTTGTTTGGCCCTCTGAACATGAATCCAGATTATAGGTTCTGTTCACACCTGCATCAGAGGCTCTGTTGAAGATTCCATAATTTTTTATGAGAAAAATGGCACTGCTGGCAACACTATTTTTCCATTTAAAACAACAGATGCCATGCTGGAACCCAATGAATGCAAGTCAAAGGGTCTGTCAGGTGCCAATGGTATCTATCATGCAATGGATCTAGCAGGGTGTCATGGCTTCTGTTATAAACTGAAGCCACACAGCAAGACTGAGCATAGCCCAACATAGATATGAACATAACTATGTTCACAGGCCACATATAGTTATATCGACCTTTACTTTAGCTTCAGTTTGGTTTGTCATAAAACAAATTCAGTACAGTAATGCAACATGCTAACAAAACCCTTCATAGACTGCAATTCAGGGGGCATCACGTTTCTGGCCCTGGAGAAGGTGGACACACACAGGAGAGGAGGGCAATCACATTATGAGGATGTCCCGAGCAGAATCGAGAAGAATTTACGATTCTGGTAGTCTTCTCCCTGCAGGTCTGAATTCAGATCTGGAGATTTTTGGTTTCAACTGAAGTACTAATATTACTATGGTGACTAATACCCACAAATATCACTGATAGGTTAGACAGATGAGATATAAGCAGTAGTAGTATGCATCATAATATTCTAAAACCTTATGCACAATCTACATGTCACATGAACTAAAAGTACCACAAAAGAATAATATTCATTGACATCTAAAAAAAATTTACTAATTTATCTATCAGATATGAAAACTATATCCCTATTAGGAAAGACGTCTATATAAAAAGAAAAATGGGAAATTGTCATATAATTAGGAATGGCAAAGAATAAAAAAAAATCCAGATAACTTGGATATACCCCTTGGGAAGGTGGGGGCATATGCAACCTGATTGAAGATGTATACAAATAATTGAAAAATTCGAAAAAGACTTTTATAACATGGAAATATCCTGTGAAGTTACCCCAATTACACGCAGAAGAATGAGATACCGACTTCTTAATGTCTGATCGATTTTAATGTTCGGGGGTTGCTTTCACGGTGGAAGTTTTCGGGAAATTCTTTGAGACTATTTTGGAAGAATCTTTCGAATAAATCTTCGGGAAGACACTTATTTGTAAAAAACTTTGTGTATAGAAACATTTATTTATATAAAGATTGTTATGTACGAAATATATATTAGTATATTATGTTAGAGTGAGACTTGCCCTCTCTATATAGATCTATAGAAAGATACACGACATTAGAATGTTAAACCGCATGATGATGTTAAAAAATATGAGACAAAGATCATGCAAAGAAACCACATAACTGCATGAAAAACCACATGACGAAAAGCCGCATGAAAATTTGCATAGGAAATAGGGTTAGAAGATTAGGTCACAATCCCCAAGCTTCGTATACCAAGTGTAATCAATAAAACAATAATGAGGAAGATATAAAGTCGAGACCACACAACACACAGGTTACCCACTGAGGAAGAGACAAGTGTTTTCGAAACGCGCCTGGGCGGAATACCTGTGTGACAAGCAGTCTTGACGATACATGGCCATGGACTAACATACGAAACTTTATCGAAAAAGTGTTATCCTACTCACGTAAGCAAACATTCGTACCAAGCTCTCGCGGGAAGTAAGACGAGTCTTCGATCAAACCGGAACGGAGAACAGCTGATCTGTGGGATGCCACAGCCGACACTTCCGCGTGCTGAACAAAGCAAACTATCTGGGTACACAGTGAGTAGTGAGATAACCTAAATACAATTATATCGGTACCGTATAAGGACACAAAGCCTCCTTCACTTGGGGGGAAAAAAAGCCAAAGCACGGCTGGAACTTTATATGACGTATTGACATACCAGAGTACGGCAAATTGGATGGACAATTTGAATGTTGTTTAAAGGAAAAGATGCATAGCATCTAAGTTACCATCTCCCTTGGACATAACATATGACGCATAGGAATTTTTGCAATAATAATATAGTCTATGATGTTGGCAACTGTTCAGGTCAAATAAGGAAAATTGCTCTGTCTGAACAAACTGCGATCCAACGAGTCACCCCCATGGGGAGTATACGGATGCAGTGAGTCCGACTTAGCAAATCCGGGGTGTGATATATCCTTACCTATGTGAATATAGAGCTATATGCGAATCTACACTAAGTTTTATCGTTTTTTTTATTTTTATATACGCATTTTTAGTGAATTTATGCACATGTATACATGTTTATTTAATAAATTGTAGAAATTTTATTCCCACGTGTACCACAAATGTTTTGAGTGCCGGTCCCACCTTCTCATAAAAAATTTTTACTCAGAACTAAGGGTGTTTCTTTCGAACCTGAGCACTAGGCGTGGTTAAACCAAAGTGAGCCAACTGTTTACCACTTGTAAAGAGACTGCAATTCAGAACATAACCACCGAGTGGCCATACAGTGACACATGTAAGATAGACATCTTGTGGTAGAGTATCACAAAATCATGTTTTTTTTTTTTTTTAAAGCTGCTTATTAGTGTTGGTCGAGCACCAAAGTGCCTGGGTGCTCGAGTGCTTGAGTAGAACACCTCGGGATGCTTGGGTGCTCGGTAGCACAATAGAAGTCAACGAGAGAACCTGAGCATTAAACCAGGCACCCCCTGCTCTGGAGGGGAGGGTGTCTGGTTCATAAGAAAAGGTCACAGCATGGGGAGGATGCATCTTGGACTCCCAGGTCGCTGCTGGGAACGATGCTGTCCGAGTAGTTTGTCACTTTTACAGACAATAATACACACCAAACCGAAGATAAAATTTATTTTAGGAAGAGGCACTCCGATAAAACCTGTATATCACATAAAGGAGGGCCTCATTCACATTGTGGTACAATTGTTCAGGTAGTGGGACACCTACACTCATAAAACCTATGCACTAAAGGAAAGGGCTGCCAAAAATTTCAATGAATCGGCACTCCAATACACCCTTTATTACACATAAAGGAGGGCATCATACACACCCTTGAAAAATTATGATTGATGGCCTGCTGGTGACCCTCAAAAACATTAGGAGCAAGGGCCTGCTGGTGATCCTCTAATATATTAGGGGCGAGGGCCTGCTGCTTATTTAACCATCTAAAACATTAGGGGTGAGGGTCTGCTGCTGAGCTGACCATCTGAAACATTAGGGGTGAGGGCCTACTGCCGAGCTGACCATCTAAAAAAAATTGTGGGCGAGGGCCTGCTGCCGAGTAGAGTTGAGCGAACACCTGGATGTTCGGGTTCGAGAAGTTCGGCCGAACATCCCGGAAATGTTCGGGTTCGGGATCCGAACCCGATCCGAACTTCGTCCCGAACCCGAACCCCATTGAAGTCAATGGGGACCCGAACTTTTCGGCACTAAAAAGGCTGTAAAACAGCCCAGGAAAGAGCTAGAGGGCTGCAAAAGGCAGCAACATGTAGGTAAATCCCCTGCAAACAAATGTGGATAGGGAAATGAATTAAATTAAAAATTAAATAAATAAAAATTAACCAAAATCAATTGGAGAGAGGTTCCATAGCAGAGAATCTGGCTTCCCGTCACCCACCACTGGAACAGTCCATTCTCAGATATTTAGGCCCCGGCACCCAGGCAGAGGAGAGAGGTCCCGTAACAGAGAATCTGTCTTCATGTCAGCAGAGAATTAGTCTGCATGTCATAGCAGAGAATGAGGCTTCACGTCAGCCACCACTGCAACAGTCCATTGGCATATATTTAGGCCCAGCACACACACAGGCAGAGGAGAGAGGTCCCGTAACAGAGAATCTGTCTTCATGTCAGCAGAGAATTAGTCTGCATGTCATAGCAGAGAATGAGGCTTCACGTCAGCCACCACTGCAACAGTCCATTGGCATATATTTAGGCCCAGCACACACACAGGCAGAGGAGAGAGGTCCCGTAACAGAGAATCTGGCTTCATGTCAGCAGAGAATCAGTCTGCATGTCATAGCAGAGAATGAGGCTTCACGTCAGCCACCACTGCAACAGTCCATTGGCATATATTTAGGCCCAGCACACACACAGGCAGAGGAGAGAGGTCCCGTAACAGAGGATCTGGCTTCATGTCAGCAGAGAATCAGTCTGCATGTCATAGCAGAGAATCAGGCTTCACGTCAGCCACCACTGCAACAGTCCATTGTCATAAATTTAGGCCCAGCACCCAGGCAGAGGAGAGAGGTCCCGTAACAGACAATCTGGCTTCATGTCAGCAGAGAATTAGTCTGCATGTCATAGCAGAGAATGAGGCTTCACGTCAGCCACCACTGCAACAGTCCATCGGCATATATTTAGGCCTAGCACACAGGCAGAGGAGAGAGGTCCCGTAACAGACAATCTGGCTTCATGTCAGCAGAGAATCAGTCTGCATGTCATAGCAGAGAATGAGGCTTCACGTCACCCACCACTGCAACAGTCCATTGGCATATATTTAGGCCTAGCACACAGGCAGAGCAGAGAGGTCCCGTAACAGACAATCTGGCTTCATGACAGCAGAGAATCAGTCTGCATGTCATAGCAGAGAATGAGGCTTCACGTCACCCACCACTGCAACAGTCCATTGGCATATATTTAGGCCTAGCACACAGGCAGAGCAGAGAGGTCCCGTAACAGACAATCTGGCTTCATGACAGCAGAGAATCAGTCTGCATGTCATAGCAGAGAATGAGGCTTCACGTCACCCACCACTGCAACAGTCCATTGGCATATATTTAGGCCTAGCACACAGGCAGAGCAGAGAGGTCCCGTAACAGACGATCTGGCTTCATGTCAGCAGAGAATCAGTCTGCATGTCATAGCAGAGAATGAGGCTTCACGTCAGCCACCACTGCAACAGTCCATTGGCATATATTTAGGCCCAGCACCCAGGCAGAGGAGGGAGGTCCCGTAACAGAGAATCTGTCTTCATGTCAGCAGAGAATTAGTCTGCATGTCATAGCAGAGAATGAGGCTTCACGTCAGCCACCACTGCAACAGTCCATTGGCATATATTTAGGCCCAGCACACACACAGGCAGAGGAGAGAGGTCCCGTAACAGACAATCTGGCTTCATGTCAGCAGAGAATTAGTCTGCATGTCATAGCAGAGAATGAGGCTTCACGTCACCCACCACTGCAACAGTCCATTGGCATATATTTAGGCCCAGCACCCAGGCAGAGGAGGGAGGTCCCGTAACAGAGAATCTGTCTTCATGTCAGCAGAGAATTAGTCTGCATGTCATAGCAGAGAATGAGGCTTCACGTCACCCACCACTGCAACAGTCCATTGGCATATATTTAGGCCTAGCACACAGGCAGAGCAGAGAGGTCCCGTAACAGACAATCTGGCTTCATGACAGCAGAGAATCAGTCTGCATGTCATAGCAGAGAATGAGGCTTCACGTCACCCACCACTGCAACAGTCCATTGGCATATATTTAGGCCTAGCACACAGGCAGAGCAGAGAGGTCCCGTAACAGACGATCTGGCTTCATGTCAGCAGAGAATCAGTCTGCATGTCATAGCAGAGAATGAGGCTTCACGTCAGCCACCACTGCAACAGTCCATTGGCATATATTTAGGCCCAGCACCCAGGCAGAGGAGGGAGGTCCCGTAACAGAGAATCTGTCTTCATGTCAGCAGAGAATTAGTCTGCATGTCATAGCAGAGAATGAGGCTTCACGTCAGCCACCACTGCAACAGTCCATTGGCATATATTTAGGCCCAGCACACACACAGGCAGAGGAGAGAGGTCCCGTAACAGAGAATCTGTCTTCATGTCAGCAGAGAATTAGTCTGCATGTCATAGCAGAGAATCAGGCTTCACGTCACCCACCACTGCAACAGTCCATTGGCATATATTTAGGCCCAGCACCCAGGCAGAGGAGGGAGGTCCCGTAACAGAGAATCTGTCTTCATGTCAGCAGAGAATTAGTCTGCATGTCATAGCAGAGAATGAGGCTTCACGTCAGCCACCACTGCAACAGTCCATTGGCATATATTTAGGCCCAGCACACACACAGGCAGAGGAGAGAGGTCCCGTAACAGAGAATCTGTCTTCATGTCAGCAGAGAATTAGTCTGCATGTCATAGCAGAGAATGAGGCTTCACGTCAGCCACCACTGCAACAGTCCATTGGCATATATTTAGGCCCAGCACACACACAGGCAGAGGAGAGAGGTCCCGTAACAGACAATCTGGCTTCATGTCAGCAGAGAATTAGTCTGCATGTCATAGCAGAGAATGAGGCTTCACGTCACCCACCACTGCAACAGTCCATTGGCATATATTTAGGCCCAGCACCCAGGCAGAGGAGGGAGGTCCCGTAACAGAGAATCTGTCTTCATGTCAGCAGAGAATTAGTCTGCATGTCATAGCAGAGAATGAGGCTTCACGTCAGCCACCACTGCAACAGTCCATTGGCATATATTTAGGCCCAGCACACACACAGGCAGAGGAGAGAGGTCCCGTAACAGAGGATCTGGCTTCATGTCAGCAGAGAATCAGTCTGCATGTCATAGCAGAGAATCAGGCTTCACGTCAGCCACCACTGCAACAGTCCATTGGCATATATTTAGGCCTAGCACACAGGCAGAGGAGAGAGGTCCCGTAACAGACAATCTGGCTTCATGTCAGCAGAGAATCAGTCTGCATGTCATAGCAGAGAATGAGGCTTCACGTCAGCCACCACTGCAACAGTCCATTGTCATAAATTTAGGCCCAGCACCCAGGCAGAGGAGAGAGGTCCCGTAACAGACAATCTGGCTTCATGTCAGCAGAGAATTAGTCTGCATGTCATAGCAGAGAATCAGGCTTCATGTCAGCCACCACTGCAACAGTCCATTGGCATATATTTAGGCCTAGCACACAGGCAGAGGAGAGGTTCATTCAACTTTGGGTAGCATCGCAATATAATGGTAAAATGAAAATAAAAATAGGATTGAATGAGGAAGTGCCCTGGAGTCCAATAATATATGGTTATGGGGAGGTAGTTAATGTCTAATCTGGACAAGGGACGGACAGGTCCTGTGGGATCCATGCCTGGTTCATTTTTATGAACGTCAGCTTGTCCACATTGGCTGTAGACAGGCGGCTGCGTTTGTCTGTAATGACGCCCCCTGCCGTGCTGAATACACGTTCAGACAAAACGCTGGCTGCCGGGCAGGCCAGCACCTCCAAGGCATAAAAGGCTAGCTCTGGCCACGTGGACAATTTAGAGACCCAGAAGTTGAATGGGGCCGAACCATCAGTCAGTACGTGGAGGGGTGTGCACACGTACTGTTCCACCATGTTAGTGAAATGTTGCCTCCTGCTAACACGTTGCGTATCAGGTGGTGGTGCAGTTAGCTGTGGCGTGTTGACAAAAGTTTTCCACATCTCTGCCATGCTAACCCTGCCCTCAGAGGAGCTGGCCGTGACACAGCTGCCTTGGCGACCTCTTGCTCCTCCTCTGCCTTGGCCTTGGGCTTCCACTTGTTCCCCTGTGACATTTGGGAATGCTCTCAGTAGCGCGTCTACCAACGTGCGCTTGTACTCGCGCATCTTCCTATCACGCTCCAGTGCAGGAAGTAAGGTGGGCACATTGTCTTTGTAGCGTGGATCCAGCAGGGTGGCAACCCAGTAGTCCGCACAGGTTAAAATGTGGGCAACTCTGCTGTCGTTGCGCAGGCACTGCAGCATGTAGTCGCTCATGTGTGCCAGGCTGCCCAGGGATAAGGACAAGCTGTCCTCTGTGGGAGGCGTATCGTCATCGTCCTGCCTTTCCCCCCAGCCACGCACCAGTGATGGACCCGAGCTGCGTTGGGTGCCACCCCGCTGTGACCATGCTTCATCCTCATCCTCCTCCACCTCCTCCTCATCCTCGTCCTCCTCGTCCTCCAGTAGTGGGCCCTGGCTGGCCACATTTGTACCTGGCCTCTGCTGTTGCCAAAAACCTCCCTCTGAGTCACTTCGAAGAGACTGGCCTGAAAGTGCTAAAAATGACCCCTCTTCCTCCTCCTCCTCCTCCTCCTCCTCCTGGTCCACCTCCTCTTCCATCATCGCCCTAAGTGTTTTCTCAAGGAGACATAGAAGTGGTATTGTAACGCTGATAACGGTGTCATCGCCACTGGCCATGTTGGTGGAGTACTCGAAACAGCGCAACAGGGCACACAGGTCTCGCATGGAGGCCCAGTCATTGGTGGTGAAGTGGTGCTGTTCTGTAGTGCGACTGACCCGTGCGTGCTGCAGCTGAAACTCCACTATGGCCTGCTGCTGCTCGCACAGTCTGTCCAGCATGTGCAAGGTGGAGTTCCACCTGGTGGGCACGTCGCATATGAGGCGGTGAGCGGGAAGGCCGAAGTTACGCTGTAGCGCAGACAGGCGAGCAGCAGCAGGATGTGAACGCCGGAAGCGCGAACAGACGGCCCGCACTTTATGCAGCAGCTCTGACATGTCGGGGTAGTTGTGAATGAACTTCTGCACCACCAAATTCAGCACATGCGCCAAGCAAGGGATGTGCGTCAAATTGGCTAGTCCCAGAGCTGCAACGAGATTTCGCCCATTATCACACACCACCAGGCCGGGCTTGAGGCTCACCGGCAGCAACCACTCGTCGGTCTGTTGTTCTATACCCCGCCACAACTCCTGTGCGGTGTGGGGCCTGTCCCCCAAACATATGAGTTTCAGAATGGCCTGCTGACGTTTACCCCGGGCTGTGCTGAAGTTGGTGGTGAAGGTGTGTGGCTGACTGGATGAGCAGGTGGAAGAAGAGGAGGAGGAAGGCGAGAAGGAGGCGGTGGCAACAGGAGGCAAAGAATGTTGCCCTGCGATCCTTGGCGGCGGAAGGACGTGCGCCAAACAGCTCTCCGCCTGGGGCCCAGCTGCCACTACATTTACCCAGTGTGCAGTTAGGGAGATATAGCGTCCCTGGCCGTGCTTACTGGTCCACGTATCTGTGGTTAGGTGGACCTTGCCACAGATGGCGTTGCGCAGTGCACACTTGATTTTATCGGATACTTGGTTGTGCAGGGAAGGCACGGCTCTCTTGGAGAAGTAGTGCCGGCTGGGAACAACATACTGTGGGACAGCAAGCGACATGAGCTGTTTGAAGCTGTCTGTGTCCACCAGCCTAAATGACAGCATTTCATAGGCCAGTAGTTTAGAAATGCTGGCATTCAGGGCCAGGGATCGAGGGTGGCTAGGTGGGAATTTACGCTTTCTATCAAATGTTTGTGAGATGGAGAGCTGAACGCTGGCGTGTGACATGGTTGAGACGCTTGGTGACGGAGCTGGTGGTGGTGGTGTTGGTGGTACATCCCCTGTTTGCTGGGCGGCAGGTGCCAACGTTCCTCCAGAGGCGGAGGAAGAGGCCGAGGCGGCAGCAGCAGAATAGGCCGAGGCGGCAGCAGCAGAAGAGGTAGCAGGGGGAGCCTGAGTGACTTCCTTGGTTTTAAGGTGTTTACTCCACTGCAGTTCATGCTTTGCATGCAGGTGCCTGGTCATGCAGGTTGTGCTCAGGTTCAGAACGTTAATGCCTCGCTTCAGGCTCTGATGGCACAGCGTGCAAACCACTCGGGTCTTGTCGTCAGCACATTGTTTGAAGAAGTGCCATGCCAGGGAACTCCTTGAAGCTGCCTTTGGGGTGCTCGGTCCCAGATGGCGGCGGTCAGTAGCAGGCGGAGTCTCTTGGCGGCGGGTGTTCTGCTTTTGCCCACTGCTCCCTCTTTTGCTACGCTGTTGGCTCGGTCTCACCACTGCCTCTTCCTCCGAACTGTGAAAGTCAGTGGCACGACCTTCATTCCATGTGGGGTCTAGGACCTCATCGTCCCCTGCATCGTCTTCCACCCAGTCTTGATCCCTGACCTCCTGTTCAGTCTGCACACTGCAGAAAGACGCAGCAGTTGGCACCTGTGTTTCGTCATCATCAGAGACATGCTGAGGTGGTATTCCCATGTCCTCATCATCAGGAAACATAAGTGGTTGTGCGTCAGTGCATTCTATGTCTTTCACCGCTGGGGAAGGGCTAGGTGGATGCCCTTGGGAAACCCTGCCAGCGGAGTCTTCAAACAGCATAAGAGACTGCTGCATAACTTGAGGCTGAGACAGTTTCCCTGGTATGCATGGGGGTGATGTGACAGACTGATGGGGTTGGTTTTCAGGCGCCATCTGTGCGCTTTCTGCAGAAGACTGGGTGGGAGATAATGTGAACGTGCTGGATCCACTGTCGGCCACCCAATTGACTAATGCCTGTACCTGCTCAGGCCTTACCATCCTTAGAACGGCATTGGGCCCCACCATATATCGCTGTAAATTCTGGCGGCTACTGGGACCTGAGGTAGTTGGTACACTAGGACGTGTGGATGTGGCAGAACGGCCACGTCCTCTCCCAGCACCAGAGGGTCCACTAACACCACCACGACCATGTCCACGTCCGCGTCCCTTACTAGATGTTTTTCTCATTGTTATGGTTCACCACAACAACAAATATATTATTTGGCCCAATGTATTGTATTCAAATTCAGCGGGATATAAATTTGAGGCCTAGTATTTAGGCGCTGGGTGACCGGTATGGATTTAGTGACAGAATTAGACTTGGAAATGCACAGAAGCGTGTGTGTGAAGTTATTCTGAATGACCCTATGTGCACCTTCAATATGATCTACCCTTTTAGGGATAGATTTCAAATAGCTCTGATATAGCAGAAACGACTAAATTATGAAATTGCTAAATTGGGAATTGTATTTCAACCCAGAACAAAAAATGTGCTTTGACGGACACTAAATAACTTTCCCAGCCACAACAGGACAGCGGTAATGAGAGATTTAGCGGGATATAAATTTGAGGCCTAGTATTTAGGCGCTGGGTGACAGGTATGGGTTTAGTGACAGAATTAGATTTGGAAATGCACAGTAGCGGGTGTGTGAAGTTATTCTGAATGACCCTATGTGCACCTTGAATATTATATACCCTTTTAGGGATAGATTTCAAATAGCTCTGATATAGCAGAAACCACTAAATTATGAAATTGCTAAATTGGGAATTGTATTTCAACCCAGAACAAGAAATGTGCTTGAACGGACACTAAATAACTCGCCCAGCTACAGCACTAGGGACAGATTTAGCTGGATATAAATTTGAGGCCTAGTATTTAGGCGCTGGGTGACCGGTATGGATTTAGTGACAGAATTAGACTTGGAAATGCACAGAAGCGTGTGTGTGAAGTTATTCTGAATGACCCTATGTGCACCTTGAATATTATATACCCTTTTAGGGATAGATTTCAAATAGCTCTGATATAGCAGAAACCACTAAATTATGAAATTGCTAAATTGGGAATTGTATTTCAACCCAGAACAAGAAATGTGCTTGAACGGACACTAAATAACTCGCCCAGCTACAGCACTAAGGACAGATTTAGCGGGATATAAATTTGAGGCCTAGTATTTAGGCGCTGGGTGACAGGTATGGGTTTAGTGCCAGAATTAGACTTGGAAATACACAGTAGCGGGTGTGTGTGAAGTTATTCTGAATGACCCAATGTGCACCTTGAATATTATATACCCTTTTAGGGATAGATTTCAAATAGCTCTGATATAGCAGAAACCACTAAATTATGAAATTGCTAAATTGGGAATTGTATTTCAACCCAGAACAAGAAATGTGCTTGAACGGACACTAAATAACTCGCCCAGCTACAGCACTAAGGACAGATTTAGCGGGATATAAATTTGAGGCCTAGTATTTAGGCGCTGGGTGACAGGTATGGGTTTAGTGCCAGAATTAGACTTGGAAATACACAGTAGCGGGTGTGTGTGAAGTTATTCTGAATGACCCAATGTGCACCTTGAATATTATATACCCTTTTAGGGATAGATTTCAAATAGCTCTGATATAGCAGAAACCACTAAATTATGAAATTGCTAAATTGGGAATTGTATTTCAACCCAGAACAAGAAATGTGCTTGAACGGACACTAAATAACTCGCCCAGCTACAGCACTAAGGACAGATTTAGCGGGATATAAATTTGAGGCCTAGTATTTAGGCGCTGGGTGACAGGTATGGGTTTAGTGCCAGAATTAGACTTGGAAATACACAGTAGCGGGTGTGTGTGAAGTTATTCTGAATGACCCAATGTGCACCTTGAATATTATATACCCTTTTAGGGATAGATTTCAAATAGCTCTGATATAGCAGAAACCACTAAATTATGAAATTGCTAAATTGGGAATTGTATTTCAACCCAGAACAAGAAATGTGCTTGAACGGACACTAAATAACTCGCCCAGCTACAGCACTAAGGACAGATTTAGCGGGATATAAATTTGAGGCCTAGTATTTAGGCGCTGGGTGACAGGTATGGGTTTAGTGCCAGAATTAGACTTGGAAATACACAGTAGCGGGTGTGTGTGAAGTTATTCTGAATGACCCAATGTGCACCTTGAATATTATATACCCTTTTAGGGATAGATTTCAAATAGCTCTGATATAGCAGAAACCACTAAATTATGAAATTGCTAAATTGGGAATTGTATTTCAACCCAGAACAAGAAATGTGCTTGAACGGACACTAAATAACTCGCCCAGCTACAGCACTAAGGACAGATTTAGCGGGATATAAATTTGAGGCCTAGTATTTAGGCGCTGGGTGACAGGTATGGGTTTAGTGCCAGAATTAGACTTGGAAATACACAGTAGCGGGTGTGTGTGAAGTTATTCTGAATGACCCAATGTGCACCTTGAATATTATATACCCTTTTAGGGATAGATTTCAAATAGCTCTGATATAGCAGAAACCACTAAATTATGAAATTGCTAAATTGGGAATTGTATTTCAACCCAGAACAAGAAATGTGCTTGAACGGACACTAAATAACTCGCCCAGCTACAGCACTAAGGACAGATTTAGCGGGATATAAATTTGAGGCCTAGTATTTAGGCGCTGGGTGACAGGTATGGGTTTAGTGCCAGAATTAGACTTGGAAATACACAGTAGCGGGTGTGTGTGAAGTTATTCTGAATGACCCAATGTGCACCTTGAATATTATATACCCTTTTAGGGATAGATTTCAAATAGCTCTGATATAGCAGAAACCACTAAATTATGAAATTGCTAAATTGGGAATTGTATTTCAACCCAGAACAAGAAATGTGCTTGAACGGACACTAAATAACTCGCCCAGCTACAGCACTAAGGACAGATTTAGCGGGATATAAATTTGAGGCCTAGTATTTAGGCGCTGGGTGACAGGTATGGGTTTAGTGCCAGAATTAGACTTGGAAATACACAGTAGCGGGTGTGTGTGAAGTTATTCTGAATGACCCAATGTGCACCTTGAATATTATATACCCTTTTAGGGATAGATTTCAAATAGCTCTGATATAGCAGAAACCACTAAATTATGAAATTGCTAAATTGGGAATTGTATTTCAACCCAGAACAAGAAATGTGCTTGAACGGACACTAAATAACTCGCCCAGCTACAGCACTAAGGACAGATTTAGCGGGATATAAATTTGAGGCCTAGTATTTAGGCGCTGGGTGACAGGTATGGGTTTAGTGCCAGAATTAGACTTGGAAATACACAGTAGCGGGTGTGTGTGAAGTTATTCTGAATGACCCAATGTGCACCTTGAATATTATATACCCTTTTAGGGATAGATTTCAAATAGCTCTGATATAGCAGAAACCACTAAATTATGAAATTGCTAAATTGGGAATTGTATTTCAACCCAGAACAAGAAATGTGCTTGAACGGACACTAAATAACTCGCCCAGCTACAGCACTAAGGACAGATTTAGCGGGATATAAATTTGAGGCCTAGTATTTAGGCGCTGGGTGACAGGTATGGGTTTAGTGCCAGAATTAGACTTGGAAATACACAGTAGCGGGTGTGTGTGAAGTTATTCTGAATGACCCAATGTGCACCTTGAATATTATATACCCTTTTAGGGATAGATTTCAAATAGCTCTGATATAGCAGAAACCACTAAATTATGAAATTGCTAAATTGGGAATTGTATTTCAACCCAGAACAAGAAATGTGCTTGAACGGACACTAAATAACTCGCCCAGCTACAGCACTAAGGACAGATTTAGCGGGATATAAATTTGAGGCCTAGTATTTAGGCGCTGGGTGACAGGTATGGGTTTAGTGCCAGAATTAGACTTGGAAATACACAGTAGCGGGTGTGTGTGAAGTTATTCTGAATGACCCAATGTGCACCTTGAATATTATATACCCTTTTAGGGATAGATTTCAAATAGCTCTGATATAGCAGAAACCACTAAATTATGAAATTGCTAAATTGGGAATTGTATTTCAACCCAGAACAAGAAATGTGCTTGAACGGACACTAAATAACTCGCCCAGCTACAGCACTAAGGACAGATTTAGCGGGATATAAATTTGAGGCCTAGTATTTAGGCGCTGGGTGACAGGTATGGGTTTAGTGCCAGAATTAGACTTGGAAATACACAGTAGCGGGTGTGTGTGAAGTTATTCTGAATGACCCAATGTGCACCTTGAATATTATATACCCTTTTAGGGATAGATTTCAAATAGCTCTGATATAGCAGAAACCACTAAATTATGAAATTGCTAAATTGGGAATTGTATTTCAACCCAGAACAAGAAATGTGCTTGAACGGACACTAAATAACTCGCCCAGCTACAGCACTAAGGACAGATTTAGCGGGATATAAATTTGAGGCCTAGTATTTAGGCGCTGGGTGACAGGTATGGGTTTAGTGCCAGAATTAGACTTGGAAATACACAGTAGCGGGTGTGTGTGAAGTTATTCTGAATGACCCAATGTGCACCTTGAATATTATATACCCTTTTAGGGATAGATTTCAAATAGCTCTGATATAGCAGAAACCACTAAATTATGAAATTGCTAAATTGGGAATTGTATTTCAACCCAGAACAAGAAATGTGCTTGAACGGACACTAAATAACTCGCCCAGCTACAGCACTAGGGACAGATTTAGCTGGATATAAATTTGAGGCCTAGTATTTAGGCGCTGCGTGACAGGTATGGGTTTAGTGACAGAATTAGACTTGGAAATACACAGTAGCGGGTGTGTGTGAAGTTATTCTGAATGACCCAATGTGCACCTTGAATATTATATACCCTTTTAGGGATAGATTTCAAATAGCTCTGATATAGCAGAAACCACTAAATTATGAAATTGCTAAATTGGGAATTGTATTTCAACCCAGAACAAGAAATGTGCTTGAACGGACACTAAATAACTCGCCCAGCTACAGCACTAAGGACAGATTTAGCGGGATATAAATTTGAGGCCTAGTATTTAGGCGCTGGGTGACAGGTATGGGTTTAGTGCCAGAATTAGACTTGGAAATACACAGTAGCGGGTGTGTGTGAAGTTATTCTGAATGACCCAATGTGCACCTTGAATATTATATACCCTTTTAGGGATAGATTTCAAATAGCTCTGATATAGCAGAAACCACTAAATTATGAAATTGCTAAATTGGGAATTGTATTTCAACCCAGAACAAGAAATGTGCTTGAACGGACACTAAATAACTCGCCCAGCTACAGCACTAGGGACAGATTTAGCTGGATATAAATTTGAGGCCTAGTATTTAGGCGCTGGGTGACCGGTATGGATTTAGTGACAGAATTAGACTGGGATATGGCCAAAAAATAAACAGACTATTGCTGGTTAAATGCACTTGGTGTGACAGCTTCACCCTGATGTAGGCTTTAGCCAAAAAACAACCACACCATTGAGGGTTAAATGCACTTGGTGACAGGCGCAGCTTGCCCCTGATTTAGTATATAGCCAAAAAATGAACAGACTATTGCTGGTTAAATGCACTTGGTGTGACAGCTTCACCCTGATGTAGGCTTTAGCCAAAAAACAACCACACCATTGAGGGTTAAATGCACTTGGTGACAGGCGCAGCTTGCCCCTGATTTTGTATATGGCCAAAAAATGAACAGACTATTGCTGGTTAAATGCACTTGGTGTGACAGCTTCACCCTGATGTAGGCTTTAGCCAAAAAACAACCACACCATTGAGGGTTAAATGCACTTGGTCGCAGCTTGTGCTGGCGCACCACAAGACACAAAATGGCCGCCGATCACCCCAGAAAAATGTGACTGACAAACGGTCTGTGCAGCCTAAAAACAGTGAGCAATTGAGGATCAGCAGCTCAATGATCCACAGCTGCAGATCGATCAGTTAATCAAGTCCTTTGGAGGAGTTAATCTGCCTAATCTCGCCCTACTGTCGCAGCCGCAACCTCTCCCTACGCTAATCAGAGCAGAGTGACGGGCGGCGCTATGTGACTCCAGCTTAAATAGAGGCTGGGTCACATGGTGCTCTGGCCAATCACAGCCATGCCAATAGTAGGCATGGCTGTGATGGCCTCTTGGGGCAAGTAGTATGACGCTTGTTGATTGGCTGCTTTGCAGCCTTTCAAAAAGCGCCAAGAAAGCGTCACAAAAGCGCGAAGAAAGCGACGAACACCGAACCCGAACCCGGACTTTTACGAAAATGTCCGGGTTCGGGTCCGTGTCACGGACACCCCAAAATTCGGTACGAACCCGAACTATACAGTTCGAGTTCGCTCATCCCTACTGCCGAGCTGACCATCCCAAAAATGTTGTGGACGAGGGCCTGCTCCAGAGCTGACCATCTAAAAGATTATGGGCGAGGGCCTGCTGCCGAACTGACCATCTAAAAAAAATTGTGGGTGAGGGTCTGCTACCGAGAGGACCATCTAAAAATGTAGTGGTGAGGGTCTGCTGCTGAGCTGACTCTCTAAAACATTAAGTATGAAGGCCTTCTGGTGACCATCAAAAACATTATTGGTGAGCGCCTGCTGGTGACCCTCAAAAACATTATGGGTGAAGGCCCGCTGATGAGCTGACCCTCTAAAACATTAGGAGCGAGGGCATCCTAATAAGCATGTTGATATGATGGAGGAGGAGGATGAGAAAAGGGAGATTGAACCATATACCCTTTTTAGTGGTGGAAGGGGTGCATGGGAATACAGTGTATTCAATACACCATTAAAGCCACATTTAAAGTGCCTTTATGTTCAGCTGCTTTCCTCTGATGGAGTAGAGAAGTCAGGGGCAATCCAGGCCTTGTTCATTTTTATAAGAGTCAACCAGTCAGCATTTTTAGTTGACAGGCGGATGTGTTTATCAGTTATTATGCCCCCAGCAGCAATAAATACACGCTCTGACAAAACACTGGCTTGGACACCCAATAGTTGTAAGGCACACAGGTATCACTGAAGATGCTGACACAGTCTGCTACATCTTCCAAAATTTTTCCCTCCTTGTGACACTAGGTCGCACGTCAGGTTGAGGCTGCTGGTGTGGTGTCATAAAACTGTCCCAGGCCTTGGAGAGTGTTGCCTTGCCTCTGTTGAAACTGCTATGTGTTCCCTTGTCTCCCCTCCTCGGTTGGCCAACTACGGACTCTGCCGCCAG
Source organism: Bufo gargarizans (assembly GCF_014858855.1). Classification (NCBI taxonomy): domain Eukaryota; kingdom Metazoa; phylum Chordata; class Amphibia; order Anura; family Bufonidae; genus Bufo; species Bufo gargarizans. Next base: position 75,118,261 of record NC_058080.1, read on the forward strand.
CGTTGTCATATGGAAATTTTTTGAGCAATTTTTCCACAAGGATCTTCTAGTATTGCACCGTTTTGCTCATCCTCTCCACCAGAGGAATGAGAGATGAGAAGTTCTCTTTGTAGTAGGGGTCGAGAAGGGTGAACAATCAGTAATCCATGTTGTCTGAAAGGCATGGGTTGCTGGAAAGGCAGCCTAACATGAAGTCAGCCATGTGTGCCACAGTACCAACAGGCAAGGCTTCGCTGTCGTCATCAGGAGGATTACTCTCAATCTCCTCATCCTCTTCCTCCTCTTCTGCAAACCCACACTGAACAGATGGAATTAAACTTCCATGGGTACTACCCTCTGTAGCGGAGACAACTGTCTCCTGCTCCTCCTCCTCCTCTTCATCGTCCAATTCGTGCTGAGAAGACGAACTGAGGGTGATCTGGCTATCACCCTGTGCAATGTCTTCCCCCATTTCCACCTCTTCCAACATGCAAAGCGTCGTCCTTAATTGTGAGCAGCGAGCGTTTGAGTAGACACAGAAGTGGGATGGTTTTGGTGATAATAGTGTTATCGCTGCTCACCCTCTGTGTTGATTCCTCAAAGTTTCTTAAAACCTCACAGAGGTCAGACATCCATGCCCACTCCTCGCTTGTGAAGAGCGGAAGCTGACAGGAAAGGTGACGACCATGTTGCAGCTGGTATTCCACTACTGCCCTCTGCTGCTCTCAAAACCTGGCCAACATGTGATACGTTGAGTTCCAGCGCGTGCACAACAGCCGGTGAGATGGCAATTTCAAGCACTACTGCCATGTTGACAGACCGGCTGAAGCTGTCGTTGACTTGCGGAAATGTGCACACACGCGGCGCACCTTCACCAGTAGCTCAGGCAAATTGGGGTAGGTTTTGAAAAACCGCTGAACCACTAAGTTTAAGAAGTGGGCTAAACTAGTGTTGAGCGGCATGTCCCATATTCGAATTCGCGAAATTTCGCATAATACATATTATGAGATGCAAAATTCGCATGTGCGCTAATGAAATCGCCTTACGAAGATTCGCAACTCAATTCAATCACTAATGTAAGAATGCAAAGCCCTTTGCCTCTGTTCTGGGACGTGCCGATATTCGCCTGTGCGCTAATAAAATCGCCTTACAAAGATTCGCGCCTCAATCACTTTCTAGGCAATGTGAGTAAGATCTGAGCTTTTGGACTTTTGGGAATCAATCGAGATACAGTGGGGGGTGATGACAGTAGTTGACAGATCAATGTAATCTGTAAGGTGGAAAGTAAAATAAAAAATACGAATATTCGTAAATCGAATTTTACGAAGTTCTAAGTATTCACGAATATGGTGCTATACTATATGAATGCACAGGCCTTTGCCTCTGTTCTGGGGACAAGTGTAGATATTCGCATTTGCGTTAATAAAATCGCCTCACGAAGATTCGCAACTCAATTCACTAATGTATGAATGCAAAGCCCTTTGCCTCTGTTCTGGGACAAGTGCCGATATTCGCATGTGCGCTAATAAAATCGCCTTACGAAGATTCGCGCCTCAATCACTTTCTAGGCAATGTGAGTAAGATCTGAGCTTTTGGACCTTTGGGAAACAATCAATTATATGTGTACTGTAATTTTGTGAAAAAAAACAAACGAATATTCGTTTTTACGAATATATAGCACTATATTCGAAATATTCGCGAAATCGCGAAGTTGCGATATTCGCGAAAAAAATTCGCTTTTCGAATATTCGCGCTCAACACTAGGCTAGACATGGGATGTATCTGAGCTTGCTGAGCTCCAAAGTCGCCACCAAGTTAAGGCCATTATCAGACACAACCATGCCTGGTTCTAGGTTGAGCTGCGAAAGCCACAGCTCATTCTGGTCCCTTATCCCCTGCCACAGCTCTGTGGCAGTGTGCTGTTTGTCACAGATCAGTTTAAGCACGGTCTGTTGCCGCTTCCCCACTGCAGTGCTACACTGCTTCCAGCTACTGTCTGATGGCTATAGAAGTAAATTTGAGGCACACAATTTTCCACGGTTTGCAAAAATAGGGCATTTATTCATTAGCATATATTGCTGTCATCCATAGGCCCAATCTTTTTCAGATTACACACATATGGGCAGAAACCGTACGTTTCGGTCGCGCAGGACCTTCATCTGCGGTTTTATCTACGATACAATAATTGACATGAGCTGGATAGTGGCATATAAAGCAATTGAATTAGGTGCTTATAATGATATATATATATAAGTATATATATATATATATTATATTAGTGTCATAGAAATAACAAGAAAAAGTTATCCTTAGAAAAGATTATCCTTAGAAAAAATCATACATTGCATTGGGGGTATGTGGAACACATTGGGCACATCAGATTCATCAATATAACTGCTATGTGGATAATGAGCATAAAATTGCTTTGTAGTAGCCAAGTGGACCATGTCCATAGTAGAATCAGTATCAAATCAAAGTATCGATGTGTCTTTATGTGTTTCACTCACCCAAGCCCTGCAATGGTATAACATAAATAGGACCACCACCTTGGCAAACGAGTGACCATATGTAGTCATAACCGCCTCATAATATATATCCTAACACATCTGATGTGGTATCATGATCAGTAGTAATTCGGATCTTATATTGCGGCAGGACATGCTGGTATAAACGCCCGTGCTGGAGTCTTGTATAGCAGGCCAGTAAATAAGTGCATAGAGGAGGAAGAAGCTGAAAAGAAAGACATTAGGATTATTTTCACAGCCAACTGTACCTGCTCGGACGAATGTGGGTGAGTGGGGCGCTGGATGCATAGTATATGTTAGAAGCGACCGTTCTTAAATATGTATGGGCTGTCTGGAGGTTCCGGTCACGTGAGCGGATGTCACGTGATCGTAAGGTCGGGCCTATGCGTTCCACTCTACTACTGCGTTCCACTGGGAGGTTGCTGAAAGTTCCGGCCATGTGATCTCAGGTCACATGACCGCTGTAGAGGATGTGTATGCGTTCCACCTGATGCAAGCGCTACGTTCCATTATATTTGTCCAATAACTTGCCATAAATGGAGATCGCCAGTGAATGTAGAACTATATGGAATTATAGGGACTTGGCAATACTATGTTGCGCTATCGTATCTTGGAAAACCATCTATATACACTCACCTAAATAATTATTAGGAACACCATACTAATACGGTGTTGGACCCCCTTTTGCCTTCAGAACTGCTTTAATTCTACGTGGCATTGATTCAACAAGGTGCTGATAGCATTCTTTAGAAATGTTGGCCCATATTGATAGGATGGCTTCTTGTAGTTGATGGAGATTTGAGGGATGCACATCCAGGGCACGAAGCTCCAGTTCCACCACATCCCAAAGATGCTCTATTGAGTTGAGATCTGGTGACTGTGGGGGCCATTTTAGTAAAGTGAACTCATTGTCATGTTCAAGAAACCAATTTGAAATGATTCAAGCTTTGTGACATGGTGCATTATCCTGCTGGAAATAGCCATCAGAGGATGGGTGCATGGTGGTCATAAAGGGATGGACATGGTCAGAAACAATTCTCAGGTAGCCCGTGGCATTTAAACGATGGCCAATTGGCACTAAGGGGCCTAAAGTGTGCCCAGAAAACATCCCCCACACCATTACACCACCACCACCAGCCTGCACAGTGGTAACAAGGCATGATGGATACATGTTCTCATTCTGTTTACGCCAAATTCGGACTCTACCATTTGAATGTCTGAACAGAAATCGAGACTCATCAGACCAGGCAACATTTTTCCAGTCTTTAACAGTCCAATTTTGGTGAGCTCGTGCAAATTGTAGCCTCTTTTTCCTATTTGTAGTGGAGATAAGTGGTACCTGGTGGGGTCTTCTGCTGTTGTAGCCCATCCGCCTCAAGGTTGTGTGTGTTGTGGCTTCACAAATGCTTTGCTGCATACCTTGGTTGTAACGAGTGGTTATTTCAGTCAACGTTGCTCTTCTATCAGCTTGAATCAGTCGGCCCATTCTCATCTGACCTCTAGCATCAACAAGGCATTTTCGCCCACAGGACTGCCGCATACTGGATGTTTTTCCCTTTTCACACCATTATTTGTAAACCCTAGAAATGGCTGTGCGTGAAAATCCCAGTAACTGAGCAGATTGTGAAATACTCAGATGGGCCTGTCTGGCACCAACAACCGTGCCACGCTCAAAATTGCTTAAATCACCTTTCTTTCCCATTCTGACATTCAGTTTGGGAGTTCAGGAGATTGTCTTGACCAGGACCACAACCCTACATGCATTGAAGCAACTGCCATGTGATTGGTTGACTAGATAATCGCATTAATGAGAAATAGAACAGGTGTTCCTAATAATTCTTTAGGTGAGTGTATATATTAATATATATTATATATATATATATTAATATATATTATTTACTTCTATATTTATTGGCTATCTATAGCCCTTGACTGGCACCTAAACGCTGAGCGAACAGAGTGCGGTTCTCAAAATCTTTTTAACTGTCTGATGGCTGACCCATGCTGCAAGATGATAATTCAGAGGTGGAAGTGGAGGAGAAGGCGGAAGAGGAGAAGGGGAGGTTGCAGCCACTAACGTAGGTGGCGGCGGAAACCCTGATGGAAGTAGGGCCCGCAATCCTTGGTGTCAGAAGCACTTGTGCTATCCCAGGGTACGACTCGCTCCCGATCTCCACGACGTTCACCTAGTGTGCCATCAGGGAAATGTCGCGTCCGTGGCTAAAAGCACTTGTCCATGTGTCAGTTGTTAAGTGGACCTTTCCAATAGCTGCGTTAATCAGGGCATGGGTGATGTTACGGGACACATGCTGGTGTAAGGCTGGGACTGCACACCGTGAATAATATTGGAGGCTGGGGACAGACTACCGCGAGACAGCCGCCATCAGGCTGTAGAAAGCTTCAGTGTCTACAAGCCTAAATGGCAACATTTCCAGGGCCAGCAATTTGGAAAGGTGCGCATTTAGTGCTATGGCCTCTGGGTGGGTGACTGGGTATTTGCGCTTTCGTTCAGGCCTGGGGTATAGATATCTGTATGCTGCGCTGGGACACATAAGTGGATCTGTTAGCTGATGGTGCTTGAGAAGGTCCAGGTGCAGGTGGGAGGCATCTGGGCCTGTGTCTTGGACAAGGGATTGGCCAACACGTAACACAGGGGAAAAGGAGGCAGTGGTGTGACCCGCAGACACTGGTTGTGGACTCAGGTGTTCGGCCCACCTATTTGGGTGCTTTGATGCCATCTGGCAGATCATGCTGGTGGTGGTGAGGTTGCTAGTGTTCACGCCCCTGCTCATTTTGGTACGGAACAGGTTGCAAATGACAATTCTTTTATCGTCTGCACTTTCCTCAAAAAAGCACCAAACTACGGAACACCAACCCCATCGCAAGGGACATTGCAGAAAGGGGGTGCTCCGGTGAATGGTTGGTGAATGTTTGGTATGGCCCGCCTTCTCTCTTTTGCCACCCAACTGCCTCTTCCGGCCTGTTGCGGTGCTGTGGATCCCTCCCACTCTGTACTGCTGTCCTGTCCTCACTCGGTTTGCCACCTTACCAGGTTGGGTCAGTGACTTCATCATCCAGCACCTCCTCTTCCATTTTCTCATTCTGCTCATTCTCCTGACTTGTTGACCAAACAACAACCTCAGTTACTAACAACTGTGTCTCATCCTCATCATGAACCTCTTGAGACACTATTTGCTGTTGACTTATTAGCAACTGTGTCTCATCATTATCATCCACCTTGTGAAACTCTAATTGCCTTTCCCCATTATTTATCTTCTTCTGACTGTGGATGCTCAAGAGTTTGGGAATCAGGGAACAAGATCTCTTCATGTCCCTCTTCAAGCGGGCTTGGCAAAGGGCCTAAATAAAGAAATGGCGCTGAAAAGAGCTCCTCAGAATATCCGAGTGTGGGATCACTTGTTTGACAAGACTCTACATGGTGGGTGGAAGGAGTATCAGGGTGAGGATTCTGTTGACCAGACTCTTGGCTACTGAGACTGAACTTTGTGGAAGACATTGTGGTGCTTAACCGACTGGAAGCATTATCTGCTGCAATCCAACCGACCACCAGTGGTGTCCTGCTCCGCCCTGCAAACTGGGACATGAAGCTAGGTATTGTGGATGAGTGTGTTTCTTCTGCTCTGTAAGCTGTCACAGTTTTACCGTGCCCAGGGCCATGGCCTCTTCGTGCACCATCAGCAGCATGGCCACTTCCCCATCCCTTACTGCTTGCCTTGCGCATATTAAATGGTATATTTGCTTGCAAGTATGTCACATGTACAGTAGCGCAAAGGCTTTGTAAGTGTATGCGCAAATAAATGAAACTGAATGTCACAGATATTTAGGATGCACACAGGTTAAACAGGAGGTATAGCGCAAGTAATGTCGCTGTCATCACCGCCTAATAAAAAATTACACTGAATTAATGTCACTGATATATAGGATGCGTACACATTATACAGGAGATGTAGCGCAGAAAATGTCGCTGCCACCAGCAGCAAAAACAATTGTCTGAATGTCACTGATATTTCGGATACGCAAATGTTATACAACAGTAATATAACTGTTCGCAGCGGACACCGTCTACCGAAAATGCACATGTTAGACAGGAGATGTAACACAGATAATGTCACTGTCAGCAGCGGCCAAACAATTGCACGCTATTTAGCGGTTGCGCTAAAAATATATATTGCTGCCAGATACAACTATAGTCCTTAAAAGGACTTTTTGGTCTCTAACAAGTTCTAGCAATTTAGTGCATGTTGCACTAAAAAAATATATTGCTGCTACTCACAATAGTCCTTAAAAGGACTTTTGAGTATATGACAAGTATAAAAACTAAAATATTGCTATTTCAATCCCTACAGTATCTCTCCCTTTTGCTCTCCAGCTCTCCCTGACTAATTCTGAGCCAAACATTTGTCATCGGGTGCTATATAATGCCAGCAGCCAACATGGCTACAGCATTACAGTGAATGGCAGCACTTACCTGCACGTTTATTGGCTGCATAGCAGGCAACAAATGTGCGGGGAGGAGACTCGAGCATCGCGCTCAAGCACAGGCGGTATTCGGCATGGTCGCCCAACACTACTGCTAATCGCACCATACATGTCAGAACATGTTAAATCAAGAGGAAAGGTGAGGAAGGACACGTAGTTAAATTATTATTATAAACTTTAATAAAAAGACTGATATTTATTCACACAACTGTATTTCTCTTCAGTATTAAACATATAAAACAATGTAAAACAATCACTCCTAATGTTTCATTTGTATATTGTATGCAGTTTTTCTGGGGATTGCCTTTAGCAACGGATCACATGCGGGCGAATTGCTCCCCCGGTTATAAACACGCCACTGTGTTTGGGTTTTTTGTTCATTTCCTCCCATTTAGGCCACTTTATTTCAGATATTTTCATTTGTATATTAGCCTGTAACTTTGTGATGTCTTTTGTTTTGTACATAAACCCTCTGAATTTGAAAAGCGCTGCAGAATATGGTGGCGCTATATAAATAAAGATTATTATTATTATTCAGTGTGCTATCTATTTTTTAGAAGGCAAGCTATTCAGGCATCCATTTATTTTTTAAACGATCAGAGATACTCACTTCAGGTCTTTTTCTGGTCCATTTTTGCAAGTCAATGGAGGAAAAATGCATAGCACATGAAAGTTATCTGGATCAGATTTTTTATGGATCTCAACAACAGACATGGTCATTTTTCTTTCAAGAGAAAAGTTTGACTATGGAATTATTAGTATTTTTATCCTTCAGTTTCTGACATAATTAGCTACATTCTACTAAAATTATGACTTTATGCAATGTAAAACACATGCAACAAATTTAAAAAAATACATAAATTCAACTTAAAAATAATAATACTAATAATATAAAAATCTATAACTGTAATTTTAATTCATAGTTAAGGTATTATCACATATATAATTGAGTGTTTTAAAATCTAATAAAATCAATTTAATTTATAAAAAAAAAGTAAATTAAAGTAATTTGACAATTAACTGTAATAAGCTATATAAACCTGTCAGTATCAGTAAAACTGGTAGTTGCAGTGCCTTCAGAGGCCTTGGAGAATTGCTGTTGAAACAATAAGCTGTAGTAACAACATTAATCATGTACAAGTGTCACATCATCGTCAGAATGTGTTTTACTAGATATTTTCAGCTCTAACACGTGCTCTTTGTTTTTGTTCCCAACAAGGGCCTTGTCTGTTCCAACATTCCCAGTGCCTGGGTGGTCATTCATAAAATAAATGAGATTTACAATCTTTCTTCAGATGCTTCATCTCTTTTCCATAAAGATATACAATGTATGCAACAATATCAAAAAAGAGCCTACACTAAAAATAAAGACTATAATGGGAGGAAAAAAAAAATCCACATACCAAATGTGTTGAAGCATTTTAATCTAATTCCACAACAAGGGGGTTATTTAGGAAAATATTAGTTTAAGGAAATGGGGAAAAGTAATGGGGAGTGAAAAAGTGAAATTAAAATAATTACAACCTACACCAAATTTCTAAACGTATTCTTGAGATTTTAGAAAAATTAAGGACGTCAGTATTTTTTATCTTTTTAGGCGGTAATTTCTGGGGAAAATACTAATAAAAAATAATAAATACTTTATTATCACAAAAGTTTTTATTTTTTTACTCTACTAAGCTATTAAAAATATATTACTACTTTTATTATTTATTATTACTTTTTTATTACTAAATGTATTTTCTGATATATTCTTTAGAGATATCCCGAGGGGAGGGGAGTGGGATGACCACCTTTCTCATTTGAAAAAAACTGCTTAATGCATTACATTATGAGGGGTCCATTTTTATTTTTTATTTTTTTGCCACAGCATAATGCAAACAATATACTGGTTTTTGTACAGTTTTTGTGCAAGAACATACTATAAATGCATATAAGTTATTTAATTTATTTTGCCAGATAACTGCAGCTGATGGACAAAATAGATCATGCATTTACAAAGTAGTATGTTATATTACCGTGTTACTGAATGGACAATCACAGTTTGCTTTGATCAATTAAATGAACAAGAGGCATGCTGGGTTACAAATTCTACAATGAAGGACCAAGCAATAGCATTTTCTTTGTCCCCATTTTCAAAAAGTGAAGCACTTTCACAGCACTGTACTCGGCTATCTCCACAACTCAATAGAGTGGGCACGCACATGTGCGACCGGCCGCTCTGGTCACTTTAGTGGAGCTGAAAGGGGCCTGCAGGGGTTACGGGGACCCCATTATCATGATCGGTGGTCAATTTTGAAGTTATCCTCTATCCTGTTGATAGGGAATAACTTGTACCAATCAATACCCTTTTAATGACTAGTCGTATACATGTACGATCAATGGATGAGAAGAGGTTGAATATTTCAACCTGTAGGCAGCATCGAACTATCCCACCAGAGTAAAATAGGATCCTCCAGTAGGTCCAGACTCTGATACCATAGTGAGCCCCAAAGGTCCATAGTGAGCCAATCACTTTCAACTCTATTTCTTTGAATCAAAACCTATAACACTTTACTAATGATATGGGGGTTGGGTCCCAAGATTAATTTCCTCTGGTAGGTCCAAGGAACCTCAGTCTAACACTGACTGTAGGGTTTGTACCGAATTAGAAAAATGTGTCCACTTCCTTCAGGAAGCAGTGGCATACCTGTGATTGAGTTGTGTCTGGTATTGCAGTTCAGCTCCATAGAAATGATTGTGACTGGGCTACAATTCTACACTCAGCCTGGACACAGGTGTGGCACTCTTTTCTAAACCTGTACAACCCCATTTAATGTATACCATCAACACCAACATTTCACAGTGATTATGTGCGAGTAAAGATGATAGATAAAACTATGTATGTATATGTGTTATGACAATAGGTAAGAAACAAAAGTGCTAGGAAAAAATGCACAGGTTCGATATTATTAAAGACATTTGTTGTAATAGTGATCTTTGACCTTAATTCATATAGAAAATGTTTTTCCTAACATGTTTTTCTATATTAGTCTCCAAGGAGAATCAAGTTTACACTTTCTTGCCATACCAGAATTTAATTAGGTGATAATTTATGTAGTACTTAGTATGAGCATGTATCCCTCACCAAAGTAGGCACTGTAAGGCGTTCTGTATGTGTTATTACATTCAACCTATGTAACTGGAATACTGGGTAGATCATTTTTTCCAAGTTCCAAAAACATTTTTTCAAACAATAATTTGTAAAAATTATATTTTATTTAATGCTGTGCTATGGGACATTTCTCAATAGGACATTTTACGCTGATGCTTTTTATACATGATAGCTCGCTGTAATGCCTCTCATCTTGAGGACTCTTGCTGTCTTCCTGAAACACCTTAGAATAAACTCTAACTTTCACAGCCTAACTGCAGCCAAAATAAACACCCGTCTGACCCCGGATGAGATAAAAACCTGGATGAAAAAGGCAACGATGCCTAAAAGATAAGTAACAATAGCAAGAAGAGATATACACATCAACAGAAAAAGTCATCTGATGGTGATAAAATCATGAGCTGCGATGCTGACAGGATCTATTAGGATTCAGATAGGTCTCATTGTATTAATTTAAAATGTTTTATTGACTTTTATACTCCATTCTCGTGATCAGACCCTAGGAACAAATAATCTACATTCAGTTCATTCAAAAGTTCAATATTCTGGTCCATCAAAGGACACTTTTACAATTTATACTCCTTCAATTAGTATAATAACATGGCTTGAAGATGATGACTCAACAAGACAATCCCTTCTCTTAGAGAAGACATGCTAGTGTCAGTATACAGTGTTTGGGTCCATTCACACGTCCGCAACTGTTTTGCGGTCCGCTAATTGCGGATCCACAAAACACGGACACCGGCCATGTGCGTACCACATTTTGCGGACCGCACATGGCCGGCACTGTAATAGAAATGCCTTTTCTTGTCTGTGGCTTCGGACAAGAATAGGATATGTTCTATTTTCTTTTGCAGGGCCGCGGAACGGGAGTGCGAATGCGGACAGCACACCATGTGCAGCTTTTGCGGCCCCATTGAAAATGAATGGGTCAGCACCCGTTCCGCAAAATTGTAGAGTGGATGAGGACCCATTTTGTGGACGTGTGAATGGACCCTTAGACTGAGGTTCATTGGACCTACCAGAGCAAATTATTATCAGGACCCAACCCCTATATCACTAATAAAGTCTAATAGGTTTTGATTCAAAGAAATAGACCCAAGTTGCAAGTAAATGACTCCAAATGTTTTATTTTCTCGTGGACCTTTGAGGCCCACTGTAGTATGAGAGCCTGGGCCAAAATAAGTATTTGTTGGGGCGAATTAGGTATTATTATATTAAGTAAAGCTTTACTGAATTTATACATTTTCACTGAGCAAAAACAAATACTTATTTCTTTCCTGAAGGGAGGGTGGGGAAAGAAATCGCTGGCCGTCTTCACTGTGGCAGGCAGACTGGAGAAAGCGCAGGGTGCAGCAGCCGATCGGCAATCCTCTGCGCTTCCTACCAGGCTGAGACTGACTGAGGGAAAGAGCTAACATCGGACGTCACTGGGCTCGGCGCATGCCCAGTGACGAAGATGAAGCTGCCGCCCTCAGTCTCCTGATGATCGCACAGGCGCAGCCCTCAGTGGGTACTGCGCCTGTGCGAGACTTCGTTCGGCGTGAGGGAGGGGGAGGAGAGGGAGGGGAGGCTGTGGCAGGCTGGGGGCGGCAGTTAGAAAGTACAAGGAAGGCGGGCTGGGCACTGAAAGAGGGGCGGTACTGGGCTCTCTAAGAAGAAAAAAACGCCCCTCTGGGCACCTTCAGGACACATTTACATATCGATCAAAGTCGTTTTTTGCAGTAACTGCTGGACGGATTTCAAGATAAAAGAGCACAGCCTAATCCAGGTAAGCTGTGCTGCATGGCTGCTTTTAAATCGTTTTTTGGCTGAGGGGAGGTGACAGAATCCCTTTAAAGGGAGTCTATCAGCAGCAGCTCTAATAAACCAGGAGCATTAATAAGTCTGAAGTAAACCGTGTCTTTGATTTAAAATCCAATGCCCCCATTGTGCCAAAAAAACACAAAAAAATCTGCAAATCAGTAGTTCCCACTGCCCTTGGTGAATGAAAGATTGCCTCCTTCAGCCACCCAGCCATTCCCTCTGAAAAAATTGATTGACAAGGCCAGTCATTAGATATACCATGTTGCCTGATCCTGTCTTCTTGCACATGCATCATGCAATTACAAATTGGCTCATGCATAGTGGAGACTCTGAAAATTCAACATTTAGAGGGAGAGGCTGGGAAGCTGAAGAAAGGGATCTTTCCTTCATCAAGGGTAGCATGAACGTCCTCGTTGCACAGAATTACTGATGTGCAAATAAAAAACATAAAAATTCCTTTAGGTGAGCAAAGATGATAGGTAAATTCAGGTGAGCAAAGTCTATTTGTGAATGCTTTTGGTTTATTAGAGCTGCTGTGGGTGACAGACTCCCCCTACCCTCTGGCAACCTGCTGATATTGTCAGGAAACTTTCATCCAGGGGTACAGGGACCACTGCAGCAGATAGTGGAATTGCATGGCAATACATGACAAGAAGGCCCACCAGAACAGGCCATAGTTCTTTGCCTACTTTAGAGAAGGGGGTTCTGAGTGGAATCCCCTCTATTTAACATCCATAGACTCTAATAGGGAAAATGTAGCAGGGTTGAGATGTTGATATTCCCTTTTTCTCTATAATTACAGTGCTGGTCCAGTGTTAAAACACATTTGCGAGACGGAACGTGCAGCTCCGTCATTTTATATTGGCGTGCTGACAAAGTCCGTAACAATTAGATCAGTTGCCGGACAAATTTGTAGAGAATTTTCAGAAATACTCAGGCCAAACTATTCTCTTTTTCTTCCAGCCACATTAATAAGATTAAGAAGATATATAGTTTATTCAGTGTATTTTATGTATTACATCTCAGCAGATGAAAGTTGCAATTAAAGGATTTATTGGTTTAAGTAAAAAAAATTACACAGATGCATATGACCTATTAATATATGACTTGAGATATTACTAAAATAATTTTCTCTGGCATGCCAATAGGCAATTTTATTAAACCAGCTTAAGTTTAATCTTTCAAGCTAGTTATCAATTAGAGGGGTTTTACGTGAGTTTCTGAAAAAATTATACCCTCGTTATAAGTTTTTAAAGCCTATACACTGGGGAGAGGGTTACAGAACCATCTGTTAGTAATATTTCCAAATTTAAGGCAAGAAAAAAATCATACAATAAAATCATTAATAGAAAATATAGCATACTTCATTGTAGATTCTCTATCAATGGAAGGAAATACATATTGTTAAAAGACTGTGACATTAACCCTTTCAACCCTGGGCCAGTTTTCACCTTCCTGCCCAGGCCATTTTTTGCAAATCTGACATGTGTCACTTTATGTGGTAAAAACTTGAAAACACTTTTACTTATCCAGGCCATTCTGAGACTGTTTTCTCATCACATATATATTTTTTTTTAATCAATAAAATTTTTATTGAAGGTAATTTTTGTATTAGTCAAAATAACCAAGTACAGAAAAAAAGAAAAAAGGACAGAAATAATATCATTAGCAATAACAAAGACAAATAATAGACAAAAGGGTTCCGCACGTGAGTACTGAGAACAAGACATTCAGGCAGTGTAATACTATACTAGCCATGTTCAATAGCAATAGCAGTAGCAATAAACGCCCCAGAAACTAGTGGTACAGGTTATGACATTCTATACATAGTATACCTTAATACCTTAAATTAGCAGACAGTTAAGATTGGGCATTAGGAGGAAGAACCAGAAACCGAGTAGACAATCCCCAGGAAGTATGAGCATTAATACATACAAAGAATGTAGTTAGAGAAGGTAGTGTGGCAGAGGATCTGCAAATGGGCTGGACAACCATGATAGCCATCTATTGTGTAGCGCTACTCTTTCTTTCACCGGCGAGGCAAATGTAAGCTCACATAGCATATGGAAGTTCACCCCTTTAATAACGTCATTTATTGATGGAGACCAAGCATCTTTCCACTGGCGGGCGATTACTTTCTTCGCTGCAAATAGAATATGTGCCACTATACCTCTACTCTCAATAGGTATGCCCCCTAGCCCTACACCCAAAACTGCCAACTCCGGACTTAATATTTCTTTAATCCCAGATACCTCTACCAGAACCTTAGAGACTGAGACCCAAAATTTAGTAAGAGTGGGGCACGTCCACCACATGTGGAATGGAGAGCCTATCTGACCACAACCCCTCCAACACAACGGAGAATAGCCGGGAGTGGAATGAGCCAACCTGATTGCTGTAAGGTACCAGCGCAATTGAACTTTCCTGTTCTGTTCAGTATGATTAATACACTTCGAGCACTTCATGGACCAGTACATAGCATCCGCCCATTCGTTCAGCGAGAATTCCTTACCCATTTCAACCTCCCATTTAACCATGAAAGGTTGTTTGCACTTTTTGCCTGAGGGCAGTAAAAACGCGTACCAAAATGAGAGGTTAGAATGAGAGTTAGTGCCACCTCCCAACAATTTACGTAGTGATCCGCATTCACCCCCCTCCCCACCATTCGTGAGAGATGAGAGAAAATGTCGTATTTGTAAAAATTGGTAGAAGAGTGAGTTAGGTAGCATATATGTGGAGTGTAGTGTCTCAAATGTTTTTAGGGTGGAGTGGTCAAACAGGCTCCCCATTGAATCAATTCCACAATTTAGCCAACTAGTAACTTGAAGTGTAGGGATATGGTACTCAATAGCCGAGATGGGAAGATGCTTTTTCTCCAGGGGGAAAGATGTTTTAGATTTGAAAACATGGGTCCATGCAAATATCGTCGCTTGCATCGTACTTAAGGGCATAGAGAAGATGAAGGGTTTTAACAGGTAAGCTGCCAAAATTGACTTCAGGGATCTCCTATTAACGTAATTCTCCTCAATGCTAAGCCATCCGTGAGATGCTTTAGGGGACCACCATGAGCTTGTCAGTTCAATACCCAAATATCGTATTGACTCAGCGTCCCAATTATAGGGGTACTTCCTACATAGTTCCTGCTGCAAGTCTACAGGCACATTGATGGGCAAAACATTAGTTTTGCTAACGTTCAACTTGTAGTACAATATCGAGGAATATTGATCCAAGATCGCCTGAAGCGATGTTAAGGGGTCAGAGAGCGTCAGGATAACGTCATCAGCGTATAAGCCTATAGAATGCGAACATTTCCCCACCTTAATTCCTGAGATCTGAGTACAGGCGCAAATTTTTTCCGCCAGGGGTTCCATCACTAATGCGAATATCAGGGGCGACAATGGGCACCCCTGCCTAGTCCCATTAGTAATCGAGAATGGTGTTGACAGGAATCCCGACGCTAACACATTCGCTGTAGGCGATGTATACAACCCCATAATGGCCTGTAGAATATGCCCTCCGAATCCAAATTTCCGGAGAGTCTGGTCCAGGAACCCCCAATGCACTCTGTCGAACGCTTTTTCAGCATCTAGAGAGACAAAGATCGTAGGGGCCCTGGACCATCCTGCAATCTGAAGTAAGTCAATCATCCTTCTTGTGCCATCTCTACATTGCCTTCCTGTCACAAAGCCCACTTGGTCATGATTAATTACAGCAGGCAAAACTACGTTAAGACGGGAGGCTATTATTTTGGCAAACAGTTTAAGGTCTGCATTCAGCAGTGAGATTAGTTTAAAATTCTCGGGGGCATCAGGGGTCTTTCCCGGTTTAGGTAGAGTAACTACCGTGGCTGTTAACATCTCTGGTGAGATGTTCCCTGTAGCCATGAATATATTGTACAACTTGACCAGGTGAGGAAGCAGCGTGCTTTGGAATGCCTTATAGTACTCCACTGGGAGCCCATCTGGCCCTGGGGCTTTATTAGACAGTGAGGCCTTGATTGCCGCAAGAATTTCTGTGGCGGAGATTGGTCTATTTAAGGCGGTTAGTGCATCTGCAGACACTGTGGGTTGTTTAAGAGAATCTAAAAATGACGATATTAACTCAGCCGACGGTTGGATGGTATTATCATCTGACTTTAAATTATATAAAGAAGAGTAATACGACGCGAAAGCGTCTGCTATCTCCTGGGGATGCGTATACACTTTTTTATTGTATTTAAATGTGGTTATCCTGGCTGCAGCTGCTCTACTCTTTAACCTGCGTGCTACTAGCGCCCCTGCTCTGTCACCCGAGTGGTAAAAGTTAGAGTGCATACGTTTCATGCCCAATTCCTGACGATATAAGAGAAGGATTCTGAGTGCGTTCCTACATTCCTGTGGGGAAGCTAATGTTGAGGGGTTATTGTGAAGTTTATGACTCTTTTCCGCAGACTGTAGCCTATTTAGGGCATCTTGGAGTGCTTTGCGCCTATACTTATTCAACCTAGCCGCAAGCTGCAACAAAATATCCCTCATAAACGCCTTATGAGATAGCCATAAGAAGTTTGTGCTAGTCTCAAGGATATCATTAAACTGCAGAAACTCTTGCAAGGTGTCTGTGATCTTTTTAACTCTCTCAGGGCACTTAAGAAGAAAAGTATTCATTTTCCACTGAGGGTTGGGAGGATTAGGGAGACCATCTTCAATAACAATGCTCACAGGGGCGTGGTCTGACCACGTCGCTCCCCCAATGTCGGAACTTATGACCCTGTGCAGGAGGCCCTTGGACACTAAGATATAGTCAATACGAGATTGAGATAGATGTGAGGTGGATATAAAAGTATAATCTCGCTCATCGCTATGCTGGTACCTCCACACATCATGGAAAGCTGACTCGTACAGAGTCGTTTGCAGCTCCATGCGTCTACGTCCCTGCACCAACCTACAGTCTAGTGCAATGTTAATCAGGATATTAAAATCTCCGCCCATTACCACCTCCCCAACCGCCATTTTTTCCACCTTGTTAAACAACCTCCTACAGAAGGCCACCTGTCCGACATTGGGGGCGTATACTGAACCCAATGTAAATGGATTCCCATCCAACGTACATATTAAAATAACATATCTCCCTGCTGAGTCCTTTACACATTTCTTCAAGGAGAAAGTGATCGATGATCTTATACTAATAAACACCCCTGCTTTCCTCTTCTTCTTAGCATGAGAATGATAAACCACAGGGAAATTTTATGCTTACATCTAAAAGCATCTTTCTCTATCAAGTGCGACTCCTGAACAAAAAGCACATTGCATTTAGCCTTCAGGGCATCAGACCAAAGTTGCGTGCGCTTAAATGGAGTGTTCAAACCCCGCACGTTGAGAGAAAAGATTTTAACCCCCATTATGTATACATACGATTACCCTTCAACGCGCATCGCTCTATTCCATCATAAGTGCTCCATATGATGAACTCATACATGGCGTATAGTAAGCTGATTATACTCACAGGAACCAACCAAAAAAAGAAAAGAATAACAATACAGAGGGAAAAAAGTCAAGTGTAAAAATAACATGGTCAGCAAGGCTTAACTAACCCTCGGATTCTGCCGCAGGACCCTCAGGAATGCTTCTTTGATGTTGTAGAAGTGGATCCTAGCAATGACATCGCGTGGTAGAGACGGATCGAGCCCTTTAGGCTTAGGCACTCTATGGATGCGAGCGATTATTAAGTCCCTTTCGGTGGACTCAGGCAACGCTGCCTTAATCAGTTGCTGCAGGAGGTGTTCCAGTTCATTTGCCTCGACAGACTCGGGGACCCCGCGAATTCTAACGTTGTTTTGCCTGTGTCTGTCTTCTAGGTCCTGCATCCTGCTTCTTTGATGTTGTAGAAGTGGATCCTAGCGATGACATCGCGTGGTAGAGACGGATCGAGCCCTTTAGGCTTAGGCACTCTATGGATGCGATTGATTATTAAGTCCCTTTCGGTGGACTCAGGCAACGCTGCCTTAATCAGTTGCTGCAGGAGGTGTTCCAGCTCATTCGCCTCGACAGACTCGGGGACCCCGCGAATTCTAACGTTGTTTTGCCTGTGTCTGTCTTCTAGGTCCTGCATCTTAGCTGTGAGTTTAGCGATATCTTCCTCCATAGCTTCATGTGCGTCGATAAGGGTATTATGAATTCGGCCATTTTGACCTCCAGGTGGGATGTACGTTCCCCGATACTCTGAATATCCTTTCGGAGGTCTTTTAACATACCCAACATATCCTCTTTCATAGAGGAGCGCAGGTTACCCAACATGGAGCGCATAATGTCTGCAGTGAGTTGGGTACTATCGAAGGTGTCCCGCTCAGGCCCTTGCCTGACTGCAGAGCCATGCGTTTGAGTTTGCCAAAGAATTCGGTTAATTTCGCTGGGGCAGGACGCCTCCTGACCTTCCCCATGTCTGCAGCGCCTCGTGAAGCCTCCGTAGGTTACGGTAGATCGCAGGAGTAATAGCTGTGAGCTGCTTAAAAGCGGTTAAGCCCGGAGCAGAAGCGCTATGCGACCGGCGCCATCAGCGTGCAGGCCACGCCCCGGGACTGATTTCTCATCACATATTGTACTTCATGACAGTGGTAAAATTGAGTCAAAATATTTAATTTTTATTTATAAACAAATACCAAATTTACCCAAAATTTGGAAAAATTTTCAAATTTTCAAATTTCAATTTCTCTACTTTTATAATAGATAGTAAAAATAGTTATTACTTTACATTCTCTTATATGTCTACTTCATGTTTGGATCATTTTGTGAATGCCATTTTATTTTTTGAGGATGTTAGAAGGCTTAGAAGTTTAGAAGTAAATCTTGAAATTTTTCAGAAAATTTCCAAAACCCACTTTTTAAGGACCAGTTCAGGCCTGAAGTCACTTTGTAAGGCTTACATAATAGAAACTACCCCAAATTACCCCAGTTTAGAAACGACACCCCTCAAGGCATTCAAAACAGATTTTACAAACATTGTTAACCCTTTAGGTGTTCCACAAGAATTCATGGAAAATGGAGATGAAATTTCAGAATTTCACTTTTTTGGCAGATTTTCCATTTTATTAACCTTTTTCCTCTAACAAAGCAAGGGTTAACAGCCAAAGAAAACTCATATTTATTACTCTGATTCTGTAGTTTATAGAAACACCCCATATGTGGTCATATACTGCTGTACGGGCACACGGCATTGCGCAGAAGGAAAGGAACGCCATATGTTTTTTGGAAAGCAGATTTCACTGGGATAACTTTAAGCTGCCATGTCACATTTGACGACACCCTGATGCAACACTAGAGTAGAAACTCCCAAAAAGTTACCCCATTTTAGAAACTACGCCCCTCAACATATTCAAAACTTATTTTACAAAGTTTGTTAACCCTTTAGGTGTTCCACAAGAATTAATAGAATATGGAAATGAAATTTCAGAATTTCACTTTTTGGGCAGATTTTCCATATTAATCCATTTTTTCCAGTAACAAAGCAAGGGGTTAATAGCTGTTATTGCATATCATGCGACTCTCGTCTTCTTTGTGTGGTGCCAAATCAATTAGAAGTATAAGTATGTGTACACCATACTGCTTTCATAATGAGACCAGACACACAGTTGGTTCTACGAAATCATCTTCTCATCCCCCCTGAACCATGGTAGAAGAGAGCTTTATTCAAGTTAATTTGACATCACAAAAGGGGTGTTCCTTAAGAAGAGACTATTGGCTCCTTAACTTGATAGGAGTGGTTTCAGCAACATTAACTCTGAGTTCATAGGTAGATTTAAAAACTGCAACCTAATCCCCCCTTCCCTATTGACCTTAAGACAAAAGAATTCACACATGACTTATACATCTAGTTTGCTACTTATAAATCTATTGGAAAAAATTGTGTACTACAGAATGTTCACATTATATAGAGAGAAATAAATATTAACTCTCACAAATCCCTCCTTTTGCGGGAAATAGACCAAAGGTGGACAGGCAAAGTGAGGTACTCTCCCAACGCCCTAAACAGTAAAGAGCTTGACTTTCCTTATTGCCTCGCCAGGTCCCCTCAACTCCCTTTCGGGTTTGCCTTCACCTTGTCTTATTTACCCCGCAACCATCAACAAGGTTTTATTTACTTCAGGATGGAATCATTTTTGTTTTTGACAGGGGCACAGTACATATACATAGTGTGGGCATGGATGTATTCAACATTCTTAAAAACAATTTTCCTAAACCTAAAAACTATATAACACAATGTTAAAACCAAATGCTAAAAACATTGTAGTCGCTGAACCAGTTCCCAAAACATTATTCTGGCCATGATGTGATTAATTTCAGAAGTTTTCCCGTCAGTTCATTTGATAAAGTCCTTCCGTTTCAACAAATCCTTGGTGATCCTTCCATCAGGGGCAGTGTTGTCCGGAATGTAGATGCAGCAGTTCCTGTAGACCCCTCCTTTTTCTTCTGTCAAGGACCAGTCGGTTCTGTAGAGTAATCACTGAAAAATAGCTGAGTTTTTCCACCATTCCTTTCGCAGCATCACAGATGTAATTCACAAATCTCTGTTGATGACAATAGAGATGTTAATCCAATCTACAATATATTTTTTTTATACTACTAATCGTGGGAATTAATGACTCAAATCCTGCAGCTATCTGACTTTTACCTTTAAATTTGTCAGAAAATCTTCTACAGACTCCTATGGCATCCATGTATACATGTGAGTCAAAGGATGTAGGGAGTGACCTCCTTATTAGTGACCAGACATTGTATTTGCATCAGTACTTGATCAGTACTTGATCAGGGTACATTGGCCACTTCATTCTACCTTCATTATGGGTCGGAGTTTCAAATCTCCCCACAATCACCAGATATCGGCGTTTTGATAATTTTGGTTGATAAACCAACTTTCAGGACACTACTTGTCTTATTCGGCTGAATTATGTAAGAACAATATCCTGAAGGGAAAACACCAAAGGGCTTTCTTACATAAAATCCTGTCTCTAAAGCCAGTTTGTCATATTTTTTTAATTAGCCAAATATTTAATGCCAACTATAGGTAAGGATGTAGGAGCCACAGATGCAACTGAACTTTTGAGGTTTTTCCCTTACCAACGTTCTAAATTTGACCAAGGGGATATTTGTCACTTACACATGCTCCTAAAACACATATCCCCAAAACCTGTTGGATAGGATTTCTAATAGACAGGAACAGAGGATTACACTCATTATGTTTACAACTGTTTGGTGGTGTTCCCTTCAGGACAGTTATTCTTTGCGACAAACCTTTAATCTTTGCTGACTCTAGAGGTAGCTTCCACTGGTTTATATTCCCAACATTTCATTCAGACTAGTACTCCATTCTGTTAATCTCCAATATCCACAGTTGGTATGGTCATATCTAAACAGAATTACCATAGACTGGGTCAGTTCCAGTTTTCCTGACTCATCTTGATAATATAATACCGTTGGAATTTGATTTGACTGTGATTTCCCCTTTGTACAATATAAAACAAACAATACGACATGGAACAAAACATTATGGCTCTTATAGTCCTGGCATTTGATTGCAATATGACACGTAGATCCAACCAGTCTCTCCTTCCAATTCGACAGCAGTGGCGGCGGTTATCAGGACTTGATGTAGATCTTCAAACCGTAGCTCTAGGAATTTCCACATGTCTCTTGTTTCACCACTACCCAATCTCCTGATTGTAAAGAATGAATAGCTTCTATACAGTCTGGATTCTAGAAAACAACTAAAACTTGAAAATACATATTAGACAATAAATTTTTGCAACAGACAACATAATTTGGAAAAACAACTATGCTGAATCTGGAGCTGTTGGGGAAATAGAGACCTAATCTAGGGGCATTCCCAAAGAGTACTTCATAAAGTCCGTAACAACCAGCTCTATAAAAATATCACATGACCTAACCCCTCGGATGAACACCGTAAAAAAAAAAAAAAAAACGGTGTCAAAACAAGCAATTTTTGTCACCTTACATCACAAAAAGTGCAACACCAAGTGATTAAAAAGGAGTATGTCCCACAAAATGGTACCAATAAAACCGTCACCTCATTCCGCAAAAAATGAGCCCCTACATAAGAAAATCTCTAAAAAAAAAAAAACTATAGCTCTCAGAACATGGACACATTAAAACATATTTTTGGGGTTTCAAAAATGCTATTATTGTGTAAAACTTTAATAAATAAGAAAAAGTATACATATTAGGTATCGCCACGTCCGTAACAATCTGCTCTATAAAAATGTCACTTGACCGAACCCCTCAGGTGAACGCTGTAAAAATAAATAAATAAAAACTGTGCTAAAACAACACATTTTTTGGTCACCTTTCTGTGTGCGGCGATGCCCATGATGTGTATTTGTTTGGATTAAATGTATACAAGCGGCCACAGGTTGAACTACAGTAACCGTAGCTCATTCAGCCGTAGCTCATTGAACTACAGTAAAAATGAATCTCTGGAATTAGGTTTCCATTTAACTGCCTAATTTTGACTAAGGGCTCTTGTGGCTCTCCACAGAACCAATGCTATCCAATTCTGGTTTAAAATGTAGGATATACATTTTTTGTATATGAAAGTCAAGTCTTGGTACAATGGTTTTGGGGACTGGCTCCTTCTTCTGATAGACAAGATATGTAGTCATTTAAACACACAAATATTATACATAAAATTAGCACCAATACACCTGGTGGACAGGGTTCAGGAGTTACAAATCCAAGTAGAGTGCAATACAATTAATGTAACACCAATTTTGTCATTAATATTGCATCTTGAATGGATCATCTGGCACATGCAGTTTGTCCATACCGTTGACAAAATATATATTTGGATTATATAATATACATTCATAGTTGCTGTGGCTGATCATAATAACGTAGGTGAGCATTAGTAAAGGACGAACATCTGATGGGGCGGTTCGCAAACGCCATCGCTCAAACTCGCTCAAATGTTCGTGAACCGCAGGTTCGCGGCGAGTCCCATTCATTTTAATGGCAGGCGAACATGAAAAACCTCCAGGTCATATTTGCAGCCACAAAATAGTTAATAGATGTGCACACATAGTCCCACAACATGGACACTGACATACCAGAAGTATTAAGCGAATCTGCGATCGACAGGCATTCTTTTTTCATCGGCGAAATTTCGGCAAAGTATTAATCGCAAGAGCACAAGCGCTCGGAAGGCGTGGCCTACAGGAACTGGTTTACATCAACTAGAAATTAGATGGATGCCATGGTTGGAACCAAGTTCAACGACGAAGAGGAAGAACTCCTGGTGACTGTAAGTAATCTTACATTAAAGTAGTGTATTTGATTACATTTTACCTGCATGTCGGAACAATCGCTTTATATGCATAAAGAGTGTTATAAAAAAAAAATCGCCAGTGCAACCTTCAGCAAATCAAATTGTGTCAAAAGTGCATAAAACTTCAAATTTTTTAAGGTCTCACTAGATATTATAGATTTTTGCACTAAGTATAGTGTCAGGCAGCTGCTGCCAAGGCCAATAAGATAATGGGTTGCATCAGAAGAGGCATAGATGCCCGTGATGAGAACATATAGTCCTACCACTTTACAAATTACTGGTCAGACCACACATAGAGTACTGTGTACAGTTATGGGCTCCTGTGAACAAAGCAGACATAGCAGAGCTGGAGCGGGTCCAGAGGAGGGCAACTAAAGTAATAACTGGAATGGGGCAACTACAGTACCCTGAAAGATTATCAAAATTAGGGTTATTCACTTTAGAAAAAAGACGACTGAGGGGAGATCTAATTACTATGTATAAATATATCAGGGGTCAGTACAGAGATCTATCCCATCATCTATTCATTCCCAGGACGGTGACGAGGGGACATCCTCTGCGTCTGGAGGAAAGAAGGTTTGTACACAAACATAGAAGAGGATTCTTTACGGTAAGAGCAGTGAGACTATGGAACTCTCTGCCTGAGGAGGTGGTGATGGTGAGTACAATAAAGGAATTCAAGAGGGGCCTGGACGTATTTCTGGAGTGTAATAATATTACAGGCTATAGCTACTAGAGAGGGGTCGTTGATCCAGGGAGTTATCTGATTGCCTGATTGGAGTCGGGAAGGAATTTTTTATTCCCTTAAAGTGGGGAAAATTGGCTTCTACCTCACAGGTTTTTTTTTTGCCTTCCTCTGGATCAACTTGCAGGATAACAAGCTGAACTGGATGGACAAATGTCTTTTTTCGGCCTTATGTACTATGTTACTATGTTATTCCTGTGACATCACACCCACTATGTTAGTAGCATATTTGTATGGACAGCAGAGAAATATATTTAACATGCACATTGCACATCCATTGTCATGCCGCACACACACACACTATATACCGCACACACAAACAATTTACCGCACAAACACACTATATACCGCGCACACACAGACACACACTATATACCTCACACACACAGAGTCTATAGATTATAATTTGTGTCCTGAGGAGAAGCTTTCTTTGTCAGACCGCCAGTATTCGCTGGTCCATTTCGAGTTACCCAGGGTGCATCACGGTGAGTCAAACCAGCTGTACACCCCATACCGTACCGTCACTTCACTAGACAGTTACATCTCTGCTTAGCTGGACAGTATCTGATAGCTCAGACCCCACCCACATACAGGCGTAATACAATCCCATCTTCTAACCATAACAGTAAGGCTGCATGCACACGGGCATGTTTTTTCAGAACTATGGACTGTACAAACCCGGCCTGCCGTCCTGCAGAGTGGACGAGCGCGCAACGTCATTAGTTGTTAACTCGCTATGATGTCGAGAAGCAGAGAATTGTGCGGGAGCTGGCCTATGAAATCTGGCGCCAAATGGGTCGCACACCGCCGTCTGGCCATTATAAAAAAATGGTCAGACATGCTAAGACACCCCCGGTTTATAAAAAGAATCCGGGACGAAAAATGCCCAGGTACATGCGTAAATAACTTTTGTATGTTTTGCCAACACTCTGTAATGTATACAGTGCTAAGCAAAAGTATTCACCCCCCCTTGCAGGGGCGTAGCTAAAGGCTCATGGGCCCTGGTGCAAGATTTCAGCTTGGGCCCCCTTCCCTCAGCGCTTTGTGGCCAGGGGCAGGGAAGCACATATCCTTCCTGCTGTCTAAGGGCTCATGCACATGACAGTATTTTGGGTTCAGTATACTGGACTTTTTTTAAATTCAGTATGCGGAACATATACTGAACCATTCATTTCAATGGTTCAGCAAAAAATACTGAAGTGTGTCCGTGTGCATTCCGTTTCAGTATTTCAGTATTTCCGTGCCGTGAAAAGATAGAACATGTCCTATTCTTGTCCCCAAATCACGGTGCTTGGCTCCATTCAAGTCAATGGGTCCGCAAAAAAACAGAACACATACGGAAATGCATCCGTATGTCTTCCGTATCCGTTCCATTTTTGCTGAACCATCTATTGAAAATGTTATGGCCAGCCCAATTTTTTCTATGTAATTACTGTATACTGTATATGGCATACGGAAAAACGGAACGGAAAAACGGAAAGGAAACAGAGACACAATGGAAACAAAAAACGGAACAACGGATCCGTAAAAAACGAACCGCAAAACACTGAAAAAGCAATACTGTCGTGTGCATGAGCCCTAAGGCAAACATTGAAACGGCACCACCAGCTCCCCCCACCCATGCCAAATGCTTGACCTAACCCCTTCCCTCCAGCCAGAGGTGTAACTTGACCAGCATGCACTTTCTATAATGCCAGTGTCTTATGTGGCACAAGGGTCTTTGGGCCCCCTCAGGCTCCTGGGCCCGGTAGCGACTGCTACCTCTGCACCCCCTATAGCTACACGCCTGCCCCCTTGACTTCATTCTTTTTTTTGTTGCCTCACTCCCTGGAATTAACATGGATTATTTGATGATTTCCATCATGTAGACCTTCTTTTAAATTGGTTAATTGTAAAGCATACGACTAATAGGACAAAATAACAGAAAAGGTCAATGTGCATTGCTATTCACCCCCCTAAAGTCAATACTTAGTAGAGCCACCTTTTGCGGCAATCACAGCTCCAAGTCGCTTTAGATAAGTCTCTATGAGCTTGCCACATCTTACCACTTGGATTTTTGCCCATTCCTCCTTGCAAAACTGCTCCAGCTCCTTCCAATTTGATGGTTTGCACTTGTGAACAGCAATCTTTAAGTCTGACCACAGATTTTCTATTGGATTGAGATCTGGGCTTTGTCTAGGCCAGATGTTTCCCCTTAAACCAAAGTGTTGCTTTAGCAGTGTGCTTGGGGTCATTGTCCTGCTGGAAGGTGAACCTCCGTCCTAGCCTCAAATCATGCACAGAGTGGTACAGGTTTTGCTCAAGAATATCCCTGTCCATGTTTCCCTCAACTCTGACCTGTTTCCCAGTCCCGGCTGCTGAAAAACATCCCTACAGCATGATGCTGCCACCACCATGTTTCATTGTGGGGATGGTGTTCTTTGGGTGATGTGATGTATTGGCTTTGTGCCAGACAAGTGACGGACTGAACCATCACTGTGTCTGCAGTAGAAGCCTGAGGGCTAGCCTCCTTCCTATGGGCTATGGACCCAGGACTATGGAGACCCCCACTCTGACCTATTTGGTTTAGAGGGAACTATAAACCATGAATTTTTGGTTGAGTTTATAGGCCACATCTTTCGTATTACCCATAAAAGTAGCATGGTGTGAATCCATAAACGCAATAAGGGTTAACTCTACTCTGAGACTCCCAAAGAATGTGTTGGTTTATTTGTCCCTTTGTTCTATTGTGTTAGTGATGGGATTAAGAATTAGCCGGTGTAGAGAAGTAGATCATCCTATGATACACTGAGGAGATAATCCCATCCCATGGGTCTCCTCTCGCCCTATTGTTCCATCAAGACACTGTGGAGGGTATGTCTTTTTTCATACTGTTAATTTTTGATTGAGTTATGCCGCCGTGTACATATCGACCATCTCTTGATAAGAAATTATTAAAAGAAAATATTAATTTATTCAACCTAACATCACTTAAAGTGCAACACCAAGCTATCAAAAAAGGCATATGCTCCCCAAAATAGTAACAATCGGTCAGTTCATTCTGCTAAAAATTAGACCCTACCATTAGACAATATAAATAAAAACAATAATATGGCTCTCAAATTATGGAGACAGTAAAACATGAATTGTTTTTTTTTCAACAATGCTTTTATTGTGTAGAATAGAAATAACAAAAAAAATAAGGAAAAATATTAGGTCTTGCCACATCTGTAACAACCAGCTGTCTAAATATATCATACCAAATAACCCCTCAGATGGACACCTTTTTAAATCACAATTTAAAACTGTCAAAAAAAGCTATTTTTTGGACAACTTTTATCACAAAAAGGTGTAATAGCAAGAGATCATAAAGTCAGATGCACCACAAAATAAAGGTTAAAAGGTTTAATAAGAGTTGCAAATAATGTTCATATTTTTTTTTTCAAACAGGAATGAAGACATTGAAGGCCAAATTGGCCAAAATGCAAAAGGAGCAGCGCAACGATATGCGTGCCATTCAGGAGCGCATGAAGGCCATGGAGGAGAGGCAATGCCAGAAAATGATCATGCTTTTGGAAAAGTTGCCCTAATTTTATTTATTTTTTCTAATAAGTTATATAAATTGTTTGTACAGTTATAATGTGTATTTTGTTTTTTGTAATATTGCTCGGTTTTAGTGTAATAGCTCGGCCTAAATCAGCCAGAACTGACAGCAGCCGGTAAATACATGTCAAATACATATAGGGTCCATTCACATGGCTGTAAAATGTGTCCGCATCTGTTCCACAATTGAGAGGAACGTTTACAGACGTTTACAGACCCATTGATTTTCAATTCCAGTTTGAAAAATTAGGCATTCACAGGATACAGAAGTAAGTGTCAGCCATTACAGGCCCCAAAAATTAGCCGACAGGCGTTCCCCTGACAGCAAATAAATTTGTATTCTGTGTCTGGTGGTACATTAGGCATTCACAGGATACTGAAGTAAGTGTCGGCCATTACAGGCCCCAAAAATTAGACATTCAACGGACAAAAAAGGCCTTTTATGCCGCTGTATTTACCGAAGACATGAACCATAAATTGTTATGGGTGGTGACGGATATTTGTGGGGTGTCATGAGGAATTTGAATCAAACATGGTCTACTGGTCACATGTGTTGAATTCCTCCAAGATCCATGCCTCATTCATTTTTAGAAATGTGAGGTAGTCAACACTGTCGTGAGCTAGGCGAGTGCGCTTATCGGTCCTGATCCCCCCTGCTGCACTGAACGTCCTTTCGGACAGAACACTTCACGAGGGGCAAGCCAACAGTTCCATTGAAAATTGTGCAAGTTATGACCAGAGGTCAAGCCTGCCCACCCAGTAGTCCAGGGGTTCATCACTTCTCAGAGCGTCCAGATCGTCCGTTAACCCGATGTAGCCCGACACCTGTCGCTCTAGGTGTTCCCTCATGCTGTATCTGGAGGACAGCAGTCGATGGGTTGGCTGAAAGAATGATCTCATATCAGAAGTGACCAACACATCTTCAAATCGCCCTCTTCTTGCATGCGCTGTTGTATTAGTACCCGCAACTGTTTCTCTGTGAGTTGAAATTCCTCTGCCAGCACCCAAAAAAGCAGAATGCAGCATTTCTCTAAGCAAGGCCTGGAAGTGCTGCATTCTGACAGCCCTCTGTGATGGTGGTAACATTTCCGCAATTTTTTGTTTGTACCGGGAGTCTAAGTACGTTGCCACCCAGTACTGGTCATTGCACTTTATCCTTTTTATACGGGGGTCCCTCTTAAAACACTGGAGCATAAAGGCCCCCATTTGCACTAAACTGGAAGCGGTGTAGTGGCCTGGCTCCTGCTCATCATCCAGGATAATGTCATCCTCGTTCTCTTCCCCCCATCCACGGACAACACCAGGGATCCCAGAAAGGTTTAAAGCATGCTCTTCTTGATCCTCCTCCTCCCCGACACCATCCTCTTCTGACTCCTCTTCAGACTCCTGTTGTTGACTTGTCTCAGATGGAGTATCTTGGCACCGACACTGTGTGCCAGAGATACATTCACTTGCCGATGAACGTGGCCATATAGCTCTGGGATGCCCTTCTGCGAGAAATATTTCCGTCCTGGGACCTTCCATTGTGGTGTTCCAATGGCCACAAATTCTCCAAAGGCCTCAGAGTCCACAAGTTTATATTGCAGTAGTTGGCGGGCTAGAAGTTCCGACAAGCCAGTGGTCAACCGTTGGGCAAGAGGGTTATCCGGCGTCATTATTTTTTTACGCTTGAACATTTGGGCCACGGAAGCCTGCCTTTTTCCTGACAAACGTGGGGATGGCATGATGGAAGGTTGACTGGAGGACAATTGTGAGGAGAGAGGAGAAAGAGAAGAGGCTGGACGGTGAGAGCCTGGTGAGTGGCTTTGTGGGTTCTGATGGCGTTGCTCCCACTGGGCTCGATGATGGGAGGCCAGGTGCCTTCTTAAGGCGGTCGTCCCTAGGTGAGTGTTGGGCTTACCGCGACTTATGCGTTGACTGCCAAGGCTGCAGATGTCAACACTATTGTCAGCAGCTGACACATTAAAAAAAGCCCACACTGCGGAGCCATGTGCCGGCGTCCTAGGAGCACCAGATGTGACCGTACATGTTTGATTGCTCGCTCCTTATACATTAGCAGCCTGGTTTGTCCCTCCTGTGCATTGTAAGTTCGGCCTGCTTCTCCTCCCTATCTGCTGGTCCATCTCTCCCTCTGAACTCCCCTCCTCTTCCTCTCTTGTGGGCACCCAGGTTACGTCCATAGACACGTCATCATCGATGTCACCTTCCCCGCCACTAACATTAGAGATCTCGGAGTAAGCAGCAACTGCGGGGACCAACCTCCTTGGGCTGATCTGGGTACTGTCATCAGACTGCTGAGTGGCGGCTGTTGCTACCTCCTCTTCCTGATCCGATGCCAAGAATGGCTGCGCATCGGAAATGTCTTGTGATTGATCGGAAAATAATTCCTGTGACTCAAGCGGAGGGTATATGGTGGTGGTGGTGTTGGTGGTGGTGTCTTTGGGGGTGCACACAGCAGAGAGTGAAGAGGGTGCAGATAGAGAGGATGAGGAGGGTGCAGAAGCGGAAGGCTGAGTTAGCTACTCAAAAAGTCTGGTGCGTACTTTGAAGTAATCGAATGGAACTTCTGCAACTTCCCACTTTGGCTCCAGCCTGGTGCTCCTGCTCTACCCCTACCACCCCTGCAGAAAGGCCTGCCTCTTTTTCTGCCTGTCATTATTTAAATGACCCGGTGACAAAAGTTTCTAGAGAAGCGCAATGTATGTGGAAGAAGGTATATAACACCCCGCTTCAATATGTGGTCTGTGAAAGTGGATAAATTTCTGGAGTACCCAAATACACTATTTGAAAAGTATATTCCTTTATAACACTCCGCTTCAATATGTGGTTTTGGGGGCCACTGGTCTATCACACCAGTTATAATACTTTTTTCCAATTGCGTTTGTTACTCTTTGTAGTTGTAGTATCACTGCAAAACCGATCACCAGTCACATTGCTGCACTATACAAATCCACTATAATATGCTTTCTACTGTATATTAGAAAGTATATTATAAGTGTATTACACCCCTATATACTGCACACAACACCAATCAATAGCACACCTATACCAGTCCTTAAAAGGACTTTTGTGGACCTATTAGCTAGCGATTTGTGTCACTAACACTCTAACAGTCTGTCCCTGCTCCACAAACAGCAATCTCTCCCTACCCTGACAATAGACAGAATGTAAAATGGCAGCCAGATCAGGTTTATTTATAAGGTAGGGGGTATGTCCATGTGCTGAAATGTCTCAATTGGCTGTCCTGTACCACCTGATGGATGTGTCATGGGTCAAAGTTCTTCACAATATAAAAGAATATGGCAGGCGCGAATATCGCCACATGTTCGCCCAACAATGAACTAGCAAAGTTTGCCGCAAAACGACCGCCGGGCGAACCGCAAGGCCATCTCTAGTGAGCATCTAAATTTCAAGGGTTATGTCTGGTATTGAAGCTTAGCTATGTGAAGTGAACTGGGTTGAGCTACCTTGCTCTAGAAAATCTGTGGACAGGTGTGGTACTATATGTGGAAAAAAGCAACCATGCTTGTCAAATAAGACCATAAGGAAGCTCCTTTGCTCATCATACTGTAGAAGGTGAATCATCAGCATCCTGCAGCTGATTCTAAATCTTGAAAGTAAGGAATGCTATGGCTTTGGTCCTTGGCCCCCATATCTCCACTCCTCCCAGTGGGTGGGAGTAGCACTGCTCCATCCACCTCCACACAGAATGAGGCCTGTTTCCTGCTAGGACACATGTGTGCTCCCTCTAGGACCAGCAAGAACACCCTAATCTTCCCCAGGCAATGTATTTTGACCCTGAAGTAGTTAACACACCTTCTTCTGTGGGACGGTGCCTGAGCAATAGCTTCTGGCACGCTAGATTTCAGCAAAGGCGTTTCATTTGCTTGTTTTCCTGTTCTGTGTAATGATTTGACCTTTCGATTCCTTATCTGACCTCCGCCTGAAATAATTTCTTACCCTGAGCTATCTGACCTGACCTTGGACTGGTTATTAGATTGTACGAACTCAGCCTGTCCTGATCTTGGCTTGTCCTGACTACTGCTTTGCCTGATCCCTAGTGTCCTGGTGGTTCCTCTGCAGCAAAGACCAGATCCAGACATATGGGCCACTTAGATAATGCCCTTAGGAGTAGCACCAAACTGTTCAAGTGACACAGCAGATCCACATCCACTTTTTAAGGATTGTGAGAATTTGTTGTAACTTTATTACTCTGCTTACTTCAGTTTATTCTTATTTTGCCATAACATTTTTGGGCTTTGCAATCAATAATGTGTTCCATAGATTAATTATTAAGTCCATATTGTAATGTTCAAGATACATATATTGTAGCTTGTGTTTTAAAGCTAGTATTCCTAATATCAATATATATTTACGTTTATACAGACGACGTTAAATAAATCGTCTGTCACCATTTAAGAGTCTTTACTTTTCTATATGTATTGGCTTTGGAAAACCTGGCGAAAATAAAACTACTTTGCATCTTAACATTTTTACATTTTTTTTCATATCCTTTACTTCTGGTCTCACTTAATTCCTGACGTGTTTGTAGCTTCAGCAGTGAAATAAAAATATAAGGCTTTAAATAAAAAAACAGCATCTTAGCCGCTCTTGAGACTACAAGCTGGCGCTCTATTAATGTTTATTTATGTACTGTCTATATGTCTTACTCAACCTGGATTTGGCCATATTCTGTATTTTGACTCCAGAAAGTGGCTTTCAAAGTTTTCTTCTAATTATTTTAACAGCTTATGGTCAATGTTTAAACTACCCTGAAATAAAATCCATCCAAAAATAATAGTAATAATATTAATCATAATAATAATAATATAGACAGAGAAGTAAACCAAGATTTTATTTTAAAGTACACATATTCAATAGTTAATTCACAGCCCCATATAAAACATGTTACTACTCTTTTATGTTCTGTAAAATGTAGTGTACCCCTGTTCTCATTGCTCTGTGGTTTTGGAAGGAGTTTAAGGTATATTTTTAAATATAGGTATTATTTTCAATGTAAGGCTTCCTTCACACAACCGTTGTTTGGGTCCGCATACGAGCCGTTGAGATAGATAGACCAAAAAATAAAGACTTGTTAGTGCTTAGAGCTGTGCTGATATACACAGTCAGGACTGCTGTGCTAACATAATGGAGAGGACTCCTCTGCACAAGCACAGCACACCTGACTTTGTATTTTAGCACAGCTTTAAATGCTGACAGCGTGGAAAAGAGGTGGGGGGGGGGGGTTAAAAAAAAAAGGGATATAGAACTCCTTATTTGCATTACTACTGATGTATTACTGTAAATAATGGTCCAAAATAGTGGTGTCAGGTTCTTTTTAAAGTGGAATAAATATCTGTTCTACAAAATGTCACACAATAAAGTAGGGGGTAGATGACACATGATCCAGAAGTTCTTGAAAATCCTTTCCCTGTGATGTGACATTGTCATGTGGACAACTTTTCATTAGCTTCTTATGAAAATTGTGGATGTTGGGGAATGTGCACCAATATGTCAGCCACTGACTAACGTAATCCACTAACTTCCATATAAAAACAGGAATTTCCAAGCTGCACTTTGAGTCCCTTGGGTGAGAAAGTGCATTGCAAGTTTGTTTTTTTTTGCTATAAAGCTGTAAATCTCTGAACTGTTGTTCACAAAGCTGAGCATCCCATACGAATGTACAGAAAAAAACCAAAAAAAAACATGCACAGATAATGAACATTAGAAAAATTAATGGGGGAGATTTATGACCATTTTCTGAAAGAAAAATTGTCTTTGTTGCCCATAGCAATCACAGCACAGCTTTAATTTAATATTCAGTGACAGCCATCTCTGTATATACACACCACAAATAACATTTCCCTCATGTACAACTATTAGTGACTGACAGTTATCTCTGTATACACACTTACAGAGATAATGCTATCAATCACTGATAACACCTTCATCGTGTACAGCTATCAGTGACTGAAAGATATCTCTGTATACACACTTACACAGAGAATGCTATCAATGACTGATAACACCTTCCTCATGTACATTCTATGTTTCTATGTTAATAGTAAATGTCTCAGAAGTCAGAAACAACATTCTAGACACATATAACAGAGACAGTGCCTGTCACTCTCTTAGAGAGGGCACCATAAAATATCTGTGTGTGCAGGTGACTATTACTGTGCATAATTATTAGGCAACTTAACAAAAAACAAATATATACCCATTTCAATTATTTATTTTTACCAGTGAAACCAATATAACATCTCAACATTCACAAATATACATTTCTGACATTCAAAAACAAAACAAAGACAAATCAGTGACCAATATAGCCACCTTTCTTTGCAAGGACACTCAAAAGTCTGCCATCCA
Source organism: Bufo gargarizans (assembly GCF_014858855.1). Lineage (NCBI taxonomy): Eukaryota > Metazoa > Chordata > Amphibia > Anura > Bufonidae > Bufo > Bufo gargarizans. The sequence goes on from NC_058080.1 coordinate 75,152,234, forward strand.
TGGATTCTGTCAGTGTTTTGATCTGTTCACTATCAACATTGCGTGCAGCAGCAACCACAGCCTCCCAGACACTGTTCAGAGAGGTGTACTGTTTTCCCTCCTTGTAAATCTCACATTTGATGATGGACCACAGGTTCTCAATGGGGTTCAGATCAGGTGAACAAGGAGGCCATGTCATTAGATTTTCTTCTTTTATACCCTTTCTTGCCAGCCACGCTGTGGAGTACTTGGACGCGTGTGATGGAGCATTGTCCTGCATGAAAATCATGTTTTTCTTGAAGGATGCAGACTTCTTCCTGTACCACTGCTTGAAGAAGGTGTCTTCCAGAAACTGGCAGTAGGACTGGGAGTTGAGCTTGACTCCATCCTCAACCCGAAAAGGCCCCACAAGCTCATCTTTGATGATACCAGCCCAAACCAGTACTCCACCTCCACCTTGCTGGCGTCTGAGTTGGACTGGAGCTCTCTGCCCTTTACCAATCCAGCCACGGGCCCATCCATCTGGCCCATCAAGACTCACTCTCATTTCATCAGTCCATAAAACCTTAGAAAAATCAGTCTTGAGATATTTCTTGGCCCAGTCTTGACGTTTCAGCTTGTGTGTCTTGTTCAGTGGTGGTCGTCTTTCAGCCTTTCTTACCTTGGCCATGTCTCTGAGTATTGCACACCTTGTGCTTTTGGGCACTCCAGTGATGTTGCAGCTCTGAAATATGGCCAAACTGGTGGCAAGTGGCATCTTGGCAGCTGCACGCTTGACTTTTCTCAGTTCATGGGCAGTTATTTTGCGCCTTGGTTTTTCCACACGCTTCTTGCGACCCTGTTGACTATTTTGAATGAAACGCTTGATTGTTCGATGATCACGCTTCAGAAGCTTTGCAATTTTAAGAGTGCTGCATCCCTCTGCAAGATATCTCACTATTTTTGACTTTTCTGAGCCTGTCAAGTCCTTCTTTTGACCCATTTTGCCAAAGGAAAGGAAGTTGCCTAATAATTATGCACACCTGATATAGGGTGTTGATGTCATTAGACCACACCCCTTCTCATTACAGAGATGCACATCACCTAATATGCTTAATTGGTAGTAGGCTTTCGAGCCTATACAGCTTGGAGTAAGACAACATGCATAAAGAGGATGATGTGGTCAAAATACTCATTTGCCTAATAATTCTGCACGCAGTGTATAATTAGTTTTCATTATTATTATAGTGCCGTCTGGTGTTTAATCTTCATAGTGTTGTGCATGTCCACTTACGGAGGTGGTCGCAATGCTTTGTTCCATCCACTAGCTGTATCTATTTTAGAAGCTGTGAGGGTTACAAGGAGAGGGCTGCAAATGAAATGGCAACACCCCCTTACCTGTGATAGAGAGAGCTGCAGCAGTAAATACCCCCTTTCCCCGTGCTTTGATAGGGAGAGTGCTACAGCAGAAAGGACACCCTGAGCTGTTATAGGGAAAGAGCTGCAGCAGAAAGGACACATCCCCTGAGAAAGGGCAGAGACCCTGAGCTGTGATAGGAAGCTGCAGAAGAAAAGGCACGCCCCCTGATAAAGGACACACCCCTGAACTCCTAGTCAGAGGGCATTCTAGCAAAGCCATTGGACTATTAAATGGGTGGGAGCTCTGGACCATGTGAAATACCTAGCTGGTTCTAGCTTGTTAGAAAGACATTTTCATGTAATACTGATTTGCATTTTTTACATTAAAAACAAGATAACCCCTTTAAGACAGAAAGGAATGCTGGAAGATATGAGCTTACAGAATTATAAATACAGCTCTGAAGTATAAAGATATACTTACACATGGCAAATTGATTTCAGAAATTTCTGCAGCTGCCCTATACATTTGAATGAGCCGGGCAGAACCCCATACAGATGGATAGAATTGGTGTTCAGCGAGGACAAATCTGCAGCAAGTGAATATACTATAAGGCCTCTTTCACACAAGCGTGACGGATTAGGTCCAGATGCGTTCAGGGTGCTTTCAGTGAAACTCGCACCATTTTGCAAGCAAGTTCACTCAGTTTTGTCTGCAATTGCGTTCAGTTCAGTTTTTTCTGCGCGAGTGCAATGCGTTTTACTGCATTTTTCACGCGCAGGATAAAAACTTAAGGCCCCTTTCACACGGGCATTGCGGGAAAATGTGCAGGTGAAAGGGGCCTAAGGTTTACAAACAACATCTCCTAGCAACCATCAGTGAAAAATGCATTGCATCCGCACTTGTTTCCGCATGCAATGCGTTTTTCACTGAAGCCCCATTCACTTTTATGGGCCAGGACTGCGTGAAAAACGCAGAATATAGGACATGCTGTGTTTTTCACGCAACGCAGAACTGATGCGTGAAAAAACACTCATGTACACAGCCCCATTGAAATGAATGGATCGGGATTCAGTGCGGGTGCTATGCATTCATGTCACGCATTGCACCCACGCGGAAAACTCGCTCGTGTGAAAGGGGCCTAATACAGGCTGCAGATCAGATTCTACAGTTCCCAGCGGACTGGTTCTGTGCAGCACCCAACAAATGAATTTAACATTTTCTATCAGTCAGATCTAAGTGGAAAAATAATGGGGAAAAAAATCATAATCATTTACCTTCCCTCAATGCATGTACATAGTGATGATAGTTTTATTATGACGGCATAGCTAGGACAATGGAATCGAGATCGAGGCACTGCTGTAGGTGCTAAGACACAATGGCCGCCATCCTGTTCTGTACATTAGCTAAAAATACCGTATATTGTATAACCAATGGCTCTTTGATCAAGAGAATTATTAGCAGGGAGAATACATGCACAACATGTCGCTACATACATAGAGAAATATGAAATACGTAAAATGTCCTATGGAAGACAAATAGATTGGACATCTTTTCATCTTCTGATTCTGCGGCACAGTATAATTTTCAGACTGAAATAAAAATAAACTTTCTTCTATAGTCAGTACCTTCCATGTTACCACCCCCGTGATTAATGGACGCTTTGATTTGGAACATACTAGACCGCACACAACAGACATTTGCTTCATATACAAATCCACAGGTTTGGCGGGCAGGAGAGCAGGCACCACATTTCACATGCAGCCTTCCCATGTGGCATGACATCACTCCTTCTGTCATGTAACAAGGAACAAAGCTCGGCATTAAGTAACGGGAACAGATGGGTTGAGAAATAAAGATTTTATAATGAATCCATATATTTACAAATATTGTTGTAAGAAAGGTAACAAGACAGATATAAACGTGGACTCTAGTCAAAGGGCCGATCAGCCACAGTCACTCTGTTTACAGGACTGATATGGTGATGTGCCCATATGCCGCACATAACCGCTGCAGCCAATCGCTGGCCTAAATGGTCTCGTGCAATAAATGGACAAGGCCAGTGATGCGGTCACGTGCAGGCACTGCTGCAGCCAAGAGCATGACATCATGGCTGCAGCAGAAAGGAGGATTTGAGCAGCAGAGTTGGAGCGGTGGGCGTTTTAATTGGTGACTATAACTTATTTTATACTTTAAAAGCTTTCCTTGCCTTTTCCATTTTTTTCTACTGTGATATCCCCTTTAATGGCTGTAATTTCATTGGTACAAATTTAATGCAAGGGGGCCTTACTGAGTAAAAGGTGATAGGGTGAACCAGTTTTCTCTTTTTGAACAGATATAGCCGAATCTGAAAGCTTTTGAGAGCAGTTGATGACTTCAAAAATAGTGTGACGCGCCATTTGTATTTGTATTGTGGAATGATTTTATTTATTTTTTCCATGTTGAAACATAGCAGAAAACTTCCCAACAGATTTGTCCCTAAATTTGTATAATCCTCGACCTATAACAAATGTTTTGAATTTGAAAACCTGCAGAATTACCTAAAAAAAACACACAGAGTTTTCCACCTTGTTATTAATGGAGATATGGAAAAATGCTTTGACTTGTGTGAGGGGCTTTGTATTTCGTTTCTGAACTGAACTTGGAATTCTTCATACAGCCTCTTATTTATGATTCATTTTCAGGTATTGAGGATATTAGGACTGATGTAACCGGAGTTAGCTTAATAGGAATTAGTATTTTATGGACCAATAATGGTTCCATTGTGCTAAATTCTAGGAATGTCTAATTGCATTCAATTAAAAAAAATAATTAAGAATTTGCAAAAGGTATTCTTTTTTTATCCAGGTTCACACTGATTCACAAAAGAAATCAAATTTCAGAACTACTGTTTTTCTCTACAAGCTATACCTCTGCAATTCAGAACACAACCATTGGTGGTGGGGAGGGGGGATTTTACTGTATCATAAACCAGCATTTTACATCGCTCTATGATATCCCCTGTAGTGCCGGAGGATACAACTAATTTATGACATCATAACTAATTTATGACATCATAAATTAGGTGCATCCTCTGGCAGTCTGTGTGCCTAAACAGAAATAAAACTGGCCTAAATAAAGGTACATTTTCTGAAGAAAAAACTGATGTAAATAAAGATAAATGTGCCTTGTGGCATTTAAAAAGTGGTAAACACAGTGTTTATTAACTTTTTTATGCCAGAAAATTGACGTGGTGGTAATGATAAATTCCCCTCATACAGTACAGACATCTAGTGACAGAATATAGAAATATATATTGATATACTGTATATATATATATTTATTTTTTTTGCAGTCCAATGCCATATATATGGAATATGTTGAGCTAAGAGAAAAGGTAAGGAGGGACACATCTGTATTAAATCGGACAAGTCTGTTGTCATAAAATTAGCTGTTCTATTCCAGTGTGCTAGTGTTTCTGACTAATGGAGAGCCTATGAAGTGCTGATCCAGGAACTCAGTGCTGTATTTGAACCCCTTCCTGACCATACCCTAGTACCAGTAATAGTCTTGTTCCTGGGTTTTGTTCCTATGATGATTTGGATTGCTCGTGTTTTTGACCTCGGGTTTATCCTTTAACTCTGTTTTTTGTCATTTGTACTGTGTATCCCGTCTAGTTCTGACCTCAGCTCGTCTTTTGACCACTCTCCATCTCTCCTTTTTGTACTGCGTTATCCTCCTGGTTCTGACCCATTTATGTTAGACCTTGCCTTTGTGTCGTTCGTCTCTGGGTGCTTATCTGTCTCTGCACTTTAGTAGCTTAGGGACTGTCAACCAGTTGTGGTCTTGCTACAGAACCTAGGGCTTGCAATGCAAGTAGGTAGGGAAAGCGGGCTGGGTTCTAGGTTAGGGCTCACTGTCCGTGTCTGTCCCTACCTACAGAGTTTACATCTGTTCACACAAAAGTCAACCTGCAGCTCAATTACTGACATAAGTAATTTCTGCAAATTGTGTATGGATTGTATAAGGCACGAAGAAGGTAAAAGTATAAATGTAAAAGTAATAAGCTAGTTACTATACAAAATGTACATTCCTGTATTACATATCATATGAAAAAATCTATAAGGAACCCATGGAAATTTATGGGCCATATTGTACCATTACTGTGCCTAATTTCATATATTTTTATTTCTTACAGATTCCTAATGAAACCAAAAGAGAAAAAAATGCAATTTCCTCATCATCCTCAGGCAGCACATACACCACGCTCTTAGCTGCCTTTCAACTCGAGGAAAGCAAAACAACAGGTAAGACAAGTTTTATTTTTCCTCATCGTCCTCAGGTAGCTCAAAGTGAGATGTAAGTGGTGCATTCTGACTCAAGGAAAGCAAAATTACAGGTAAGACAAATTTTCTCTATTTCATTGCATGCTAAATTACAATTAAAAGTAATGCACTGCCTCACTGTAGCACCACATGGCACTTTACCATTCCTAGGGACTCTGTTTGCCACTGTTCATGAGCCTTTAATCTTTCTGCTAAGTCTAATACAAAATGTTTTTTTTGTGACCACCTTTGAAGTTTTCAGATCTGCTAGCAATACTAGCAACACAAAGTGTCCTTGAAAATACAGCAGCAAGAAATCTTGTAAGAAAGGTTACATTGAAATCTGAGACCATCCATTAATTCTTGATTTTCTTTGGTATTTTCCCTCCACAACTTTTCCTGAATCCATTCAACAGCCATTAAATCACTCCAAAGGCTTCAAATAACTAAAAGGACAACCTCAAAACTTGCCAGAATATTTCCCAAATCCAAATATTCCCCATATGCATTAGGCATCTTTGCATCTGAAACATGCCTAGGTCAACCCATAAATACCCTTCCATATACCAGTCCTTATACACCATAGTTGCCAGCCTGTAACCCTATATCAGTCAACTAGCCATTGAAGGTCATGAACATCATCATCTAGCTTGGCACATGATAACAAGAACAAAAGTCAATTTCAACTCCCACCTACGATATTTGAAATGGAAATGTGTTAATTTCTAGAAATCTGGAAGACTTTGCAGTATGTGGTAAGGGAATTACATTGACAAAATAAGGTCCTTAGTATGTTGTGTTCCTGGGCTTTCCATTTACAGCACAAATGATTCATTTTTCATCAGACAGTGTTATTGGGTGTGAAATTTATTGCTGTGGCTTATTTAAAACAGAAATTTGAGAAGAAATAAAGAAAAGTGAAGGAAAGCTTTTAAAAAGTTGCAGTTCTATAAAGGTAAAAAAAAAAGTAAACGTAGTAAAAAAGATGTCAGTTTCAATAACTATAAACCTAAAATGAGTTTCTGTACATAGAAAAGTATTTCAGATTATAATACAAATAAATACATTTAAGAGTAAAGTAAAAAATATTTGGGGTAAAGAAATTTACTTACACTTTCCAGAACTTTTTTTTTTTTTTTTTTACAGATGTACCACCCAGTGCCATCATGAGCAATGACACATTTTATTGCAATTGACCAGTTAATGAATAAGAGGTAATTCCTTTAAAAATGCCAATTCTTTGTGGCCATTCCTGGACCATTAAAGTTCAACATGGAAAAGTATCCAGAATGATGAAAAGGGAAATAGAAAAACACATTAAGAATGGGACTTGGCAAGACAGATTTCTTGTTTTGGCAGTTGCCAGAAGTCCTATTCTACAATGGTAGGAAGTGGCCAGTGTAGGCTTTACCACAAAATTCACACATCTGAAGGTCATATAATGGCTCCAATATCAATCCAGTTGATCCAATTTTTCCACAGTCTAAACATACTGTAACCACTAATAGATACTGAAGGGTTTCCAGACAGTTTCATAAAAATGTCAGAATGTCAGAGCTGTTAGCAAAATGAATGTTATGCAAATTATTTTGAAAGGAAGGCAAATTATCAATATGTGGATAGGACAACACATATTAAAAGATGTCTATCCATTAGATGTTCAGCTGTTTTTGTAACTCCCATTCGTTTGAATAAGGAGAGCTGTGGACAACCATGTCTTGATTCAATCTTTGTGTGCATCCTCTGGCAGAATGGGTTTAAAGTCACCATTTCACTTGACGAATGGAGAGAACTAGTGTTGAGCGAGCATGCTCAGCCGAACACCAGTTCGGCTTGGGCATCGCTATGCTTGGCCGTACACTGCGTGTGCTTGAGCGCTATGCTTGAGTCAGTGTATTTTAATCTAATTTAGCCTCTATTTCTATGCAGAAGATTGCTGTACAGTGAGGGAATCCCTCAGTGTGAGTCGGCGGCTTAGAAGTCTCTGCTCTGACTCCATATATAGAGTCAGTGCTTGGGGACACCCCAGTGTATTTAATCTAATTTAGCTTGTATTTAAGAAAAGATTCTGCTGGGATTCGAACTTACGCCCTTCTGTATTAGAGGCAAAGCACTTAACCACTCAGCTATAACAGCTGCAAAGCCATTTACTTTAAAAAAATAAATAAAAAATATTAGACTTCTGCTGTACTGTACTTCTAATGAGACCTATACAGTAGAAGTCTCTTTTTTAAAAAATTGCAGGCTATGCAGCTATATAGTGTAGTGGTTAAAGTTCTGGGCTATGATGCAGAAGCTGTGAGTTCAAATCCTGTCGCAAACTTTTTCAGATGTAGAGGTTAAATTAGATTTATCTATTTTAATTTTTTTTTATAATTGTAAAAAATGTATGGCACAAATAAATGTGTAATTACTTAAAAATGTATATATATATATATATATATATATATATATGTATATATATATATATACACAGTACAGACCAAAAGTTTGGACACACCTTTTCATTCAAAGAGTTTTCTTTATTTTCATGACTATGAAAATTGTAGATTCACACTGAAGGCATCAAAACTATGAATTAACACATGTGGAATTATATACATAACAAAAAAGTGTGAAACAAGTGAAAATATGTCATATTCTAGGTTCTTCAAAGTAGCCACCTTTTGCTTTGATTACTGCTTTGCACACTCTTGGCATTCTCTTGATGAGCTTCAAGAGGTAGTCACCTGAAATGGTTTTCACTTCACAGGTGTGCCCTGTCAGGTTTAATAAGTGGGATTTCTTGCCTTATAAATGGGGTTGGGACCATCAGTTGCGTTGTGGAGAAGTCAGGTGGACACACAGCTGATAGTCCTACTGAATAGACTGTTAGAATTTCTATTATGGCAAGAAAAAGCAGCTAAGTAAAGAAAAACGAGTGGCCATCATTACTTTAAGAAATGAAGGTCAGTCAGTCCGAAAAATTGGGAAAACTTTGAAAGTGTCCCCAAGTGCAGTCACAAAAACCATCAAGCGCTACAAAGAAACTGGCTCACATGCGGACCGCCCCAGGAAAGGATGACCAAGAGTCACCTCTGCTGCGGAGGATAAGTTCATCCGAGTCACCAGCCTCAGAAATCGCAGGTTAACAGCAGCTCAGATTAGAGACCAGGTCAATGCCACACAGAGTTCTAGCAGCAGACACATCTCTAGAACAACTGTTAAGAGGAAACTGTGTGAATCAGGCCTTCATGGTAGAATATCTGCTAGGAAACCACTGCTAAGGACAGGCAACAAGCAGAAGAGACTTGTTTAGGCTAAAGAACACAAGTAATGGACATTAGACCAGTGGAAATTTGTGCTTTGGTCTGATGAGTCCAAATTTGAGATCTTTGGTTCCAACAACCGTGTCTTTGTGCAATGCAGAAAAGGTGAACGGATGGACTCTACATGCCTGGTTCCCACCATGAAGCATGGAGGAGGAGGTGTGATGGTGTGGGGGTGCTTTGCTGGTGACACTGTTGGGGATTTATTCAAAATTGAAGGCATACTGAACTAGCATGGCTACCACAGCATCTTGCAGCGGCATGCTATTTCATCCGGTTTGCGTTTAGTTGGACCATCATTTATTTTTCAACAGGACAATGACCCCAAACACACCTCCAGGCTGTGTAAGGGCTATTTGACCATGAAGGAGAGTGATGGGGTGCTGCGCCAGATGACCTGGCCTCCACAGTCACCGGACCTGAACCCAATCGAGATGGTTTGGGGTGAGCTGGACCGCAGAGTGAAGGGAAAAGGGCCAACAAGTGCTAAGCATCTCTGGGAACTCCTTCAAGACTGTTGGAAGACCATTTCAGGTGACTACCTCTTGAAGCTCATCAAGAGAATGCCAAGAGTGTGCAAAGCAGTAATCAAAGCAAAAGTCGGCTACTTTGAAGAACCTAGAATATGACATATTTTCAGTTGTTTCACACTTTTTTGTTATGTATATAATTCCACATGTGTTAATTCATAGTTTTGATGCCTTCAGTGTGAATCTACAATTTTCATAGTCATGAAAATAAAGAAAACTCTTTGAATGAGAAGGTGTGTCCAAACTTTTGGTCTGTACTGTATATATATATATAAATATATATATAAAATGTTACTTCTGATATACAGTATATGAATGCATAATATGTGGGAAACTACTACTAATGTTTTAGCCATAATATATTTGCATATATTATAATATATTATATATTCTAAATATATAATATGTGTAAATATATTATGGCTAAAAACATATATATATATATATATATATATATATATATGTTTAAATTAAGTTTAGCCTCTATTTCTGAAAAAGTTTGTGACATGATTTGTACTCACAGCTTCTGTATCACAGTCCAGAACTTTAAACACTACACTATATAGCAAGAGTTCAAATCTTGGCAGAAACTTTTCTGTAATACAGGCTAAATTAGATTTAAATACACTGGGGTGTCCCCAAGCACTGACTCCATATTTGGACATTGCTATATATGGAGTCAGAGCAGGGACTCCTAAGCCGAACTAGAGTCCTGACACCTTCCTCTCTTCAGAGCAGGGGGTGTCTGGGGTTCTCCCATTGACTTCCATTATGCTCGGGTGCTCGGTAGACTTTTGGTGCTCAATCAACATTAGAGAGAACACTTACTTGGTGCCCTTCTTTTTATCTTTTGAGCTACAGATCTGACGATTCCCAGGCTCCTCTTCTATCATATAAGATTGCCGAGACTCTTCTCAGACTACTCGATGCACCCTGTGCTCTGGAAGACACTTCCTGCTTGTCCAGTGCTGCTTTCCGACTGGCCAGCACTGCTCTCAGATTAGCCAGTGCTGCTCACATGAGTATAGCAAGCTAATCCAAAAGCAGTGCTGGAAAAGTAGGAAGTGTCAAAATAGCAATGCATAGTTTGCATCAGGTGGTCTGAGAAGTGCCACAACTCTTTTGGATGGCAGAAGAGGGGTGTGGAAATTGGCAGATCCACGGATCAAAAGATGAGAAGGAAGAGATTTTGTTTTGAACTGTAGGATTGCTTTATGAAAAAATGTGTAAAATAGGGGCATGGTGAAATTCTGTAAATACAAAATAAGTAATTTAAAAAAAATTAAAAATATGCAAACACATAAAGATTATCTTAAAAAACAAGAGGACACGATCCAGAGATTCATTGAAGGTGTTGAGCAGTCACTCTCAGGAATAGCTGATCACTTTAAAGAGGACCTGTCACCACAAAATGTAATGCAATCTGAAAGCACCATGTTATAGAGCAGGAAGAGCTGAGCAGATTGATATATAGTTTTGAGGGAAAGCATTTAGTAAAACTTGTAATTAATTCATTTCAGATTTTTCCACTTCCTGTGAACAGCACCAGTACAAGAGGGAGGTGTTTATCAGTAATTGATACCATTGTGTGCATAGTTGTGTATACAGAGACAGCTATCAGTCATGATAACCCCTCACTCCTGTACCTATAGCTGCTCACCGGAGGTGGAAAAAGTGACGGTATAATATATAAATTACAGATTTTCCTGAATCTTTTCCCACAAAACTATATATTAATCTGCTCTGCTCCTCCTGCTGTATAACATAGGGCTTTCAGATTGGATTACATTTTGTGGTGAAAGGTCCTCTTTAAGGGTGGTATCACACACAGCTTATTGTGACAGTTTTGGATGCAGTTTACTGAGCCAAAGCCAGAAGTGGATTGGAAGGGAATGAGAAATATAAAGGAAAAACTTCTACTTCTCCTTCCTGCTAGATAGTGTTGATTATTCGAATTTCGAATTTTTATCGCGAATATAGCCACTTTGAAAATTCGCGAATATTTCGAATATAGTTATATATATTCGTAATTTCGAATATTCGTTTTTTCCGATTTTTTTTTTTTTTTTTTTTTTTAATCAGTACACATGATCCCTTCCTGCTTCTAGCTTGTGGGCCACTAAGAAGGCTGCAATATACTTGACTTTAGGTATACTTGACTTTAGGAGTAGTGATGAGCGGCAGGGGTCATATTCGAAAATGCACGATTTTTTTTTCTTGAAAAAATCGGCAAGGTAATTATTGTGTAATATGCGAATTTTCGTAATTTCAATTTTCGGATTCGAATTTTTATTGCGAATTTTTCAACTTTAAGACAAAGAAGATTATAGCACTATATTAGCTTAATTGCTCTATATTTGTTTTTTTCGAATTTTCGCTATATTGCTATAACTTCGTTATTTCGAATATTCGCAATTATAGCAATATAGCGAATATTCGAAAAAAACGAATATAGAGCAATTTAGCTAATATAGTGCTATAATCTTTTTTTTATAGTTGTAATTTTTTTCCAATCTGAACTTCAGATGAGAAAAAAATTACAACTATTAGACAAAGAAGATTATAGCACTATAATAGCTAAATTGCTCAATATTCGTTTTTTCGAATTTTCGCTATATTGCTATAACTTCGTTTTTTCGAATATTTGTAATATTCTAAATCAAGAATATATAGCAATATAGCGAATATTCGAAAAAAACGAATATAGAGCAATTTAGCTAACATAGTGCTATAATCTTCTTTGTCTTAAAGTTGAAAAATTCGCAATAAAAAATTTGCATCCGAAAATTCGAATTACGAAAATTCGCATATTACACAATCATTACCTTGCCGATTTTTTGCAAGAATTTTTTTTTGCGAATTTTCGAATTTTCGAATATTCGACGAATATTCTAAAAAATATTCGCGAAATATCGCGAATTCGAATATGACCCCTGCCGCTCATCACTACTGCTAGATTTACTCCTGGCTTTAGCTCAAAAACTGCCACAAAAACCTACGTGTGACACCCATCCAAGGGATGCTTAGATGCCATCTTGAATCAATTCAATAAATTGTTATGTAACTGACTGTTGGACTTCAGATAGTAATTCGACACTTGTGGTCATGAAGGACAACTTCCTTTTTAAATGTTAAGCCTCATACAGCTTTTCACCATACCTCTTATAGGCAAGGATGATCTTTTATCTTTTCAATTATGCCCTTCTTTGTGCCACCTTTACGGGTTGAACTTGATAATTCCTTCTTCAAATTTACTTGAAAATTTATTTTTACATAGAAAATTGTGAGGTTCTTAAATGGAACATTTCACTAATATACTGCATTATTTACTAATTTGATAAACATTCTTATTTTTCTGATCTGTTTTTATTTTCTGATTGTAGATTTTTTATTCCATTCTCTGTACATGATTGTGGAGGAATCCATCTTCTCTGAACTGTTAACCACGTTCAGAGTTATGCTTTACAGTAACCACATGAACCATATGCATCTGTTTTCTGGAGATGATTCACTGACTTCTATGTGTGGGGAGTGGGGTAGGTAAGCTATAAACATCACCTATTGTCAAAAGTGGATCCTGTGTGTTCTGCCTCCAGCATTATAATGGAAAGGTTACCTTTTGTTATAAAGTTGCCTGGGAGGGAATGGGATGACTGCTGAGAATTGATCTCTACAGAATGGAAAGTGTCAGCCAATTATGAGGCTTAGTGGCTAGAGTGAAAATTGCAAGATTTAAAGTGCAATTGCAATTTTTTTTTTATTACCTAGTTTATTACAGCTAGGCAGGTATGCCTGAGTAATTCTGTCAATGATTGTCAAAAGATTTGTAATTAACTTATAATAACAGTCTTTATTGATGTCCCCTGTCCCTTTCCACTGGTCCCTTAAAAGACCATTGCTAGAGCTTGTCTGTCTACCCTTTAGTATAAACAGAAGGGCTGTCCTACACAATGCATGCCTGTGTTCCGTTAGATTTCCCTACCTCGTGAAATTTCCCTACCCTCGTCACTTCCGGCCGCACCGGACATGACGTGAGGAGGTGTGCCGCGCCGCTCAGGCGCACAACGACGGGGTAGGGAAATTTCACAGCGGCCAGTGATTTTTCCCTACCCTAACCGCTGGTGAGGCTCCCAGCACATGCGCAGTGTCGGCCGGTGTCCAGCTGAGAACATCCATTCGATCACCGCGCTTGCGCACTGGCCCGTAATTTTTCCCTACCCTAACCACTGGTGAGGCTCCCGGTGTACAGCTAACTCTGCTGTGAAATTTCCCTACTCCGTCGTGCGCCTGCACAGCGCGGCACACCTCCTCACGTCATGTCCGGTGCGGCCGGAAGTGACAAGGGTAGGGAAATCCCACGAGGTAGGGAAATCTAACGGAACACCTGCATTAGGCTTCAGATTGAGGAGGTGTGTCTCTCAGTAATCCAATATGATTGGCTGGCAGATACAGCTGGCTACAGCAAGTGTGCATGTGAAGTGAGGGAAAGCAGTTTTGGCCTCAGAGAACTGGCAGAGGAGACATCTTGAGCAGATACTCATATTGTAGGGTTCAAAACAGCCATAATTAAGGGGAAAACTCAAGGAAAACAGTGGCATGTGAAGAAACTAAAGATTGCTGTATGCATAATGCTGCAGCAGCAGTAACATATGCAAAAATTTTTATTTTTTAATGAAAACATGAAAGTTGCACTTTAAGAATTTCTTTTAAATATAGATAGCGATATGCAAAATGTAGAAAAAGAACACCAAAAATGTATGTATTATATCTGCTGGGGACTTAGGGTCCTATTACATGGGCTGATGCTAGGCCGATAACATGCATTAATCAATGATATGCAAAGTGCCTTTTACACAGCCCGATGCAAAGTCACTTTGCTGATTGCCGGCAGGATATTCCCTGAATACAGAGCTATGTTCAGCCCACAAACAAGGATATTTTTTGCAATGTGAAAAATTCACTCAACTGACAAACAAGCTTTTGTTGATTTGTCATGTGAATTGGCGGCACCTTTACACAGGTCAATTATGAAGAACCAGCATTCCTATCAATAGTCATTCCCAATAATTTACTGCCCATGTAGAAATGGTTCGGGAACAGCATGGGGAGGATGTCTGGATGCACCTTGGACTCCCAGGTCGCTGCTGGGAACGATGTTGTCCGAGTAGTACGCCACTTTTCCAGACAATAATACGCACAAAACCGAAGATAAAATCGATTTTATAGAAAACATTTTAAGGAAACATTCTTTCCTGTATATTTACTTGTATATAAAGTGCAAGTGCTGCCAAAAATTACAAGGAAGAGGCACTCCGATACAACCTGTATATCACATAATAGAGGGCCTCATTCACATTTTGGTACAATTGTTCAGGTAGTGGGACTCCTACACTCATAAAGCCTATGCACTAAGTGAAGGGCTTCACAAAAATTACAACAAACCGGCACTCCTATACACCCTTTATTACACATAAAGGAGGGCATCATACACCCTTGAAAAATTATGATGACCCTCAAAAACATTAGGAGCTAGGGCCTGCTGTTGACCCTCTAAAACATTACTGGCGAGGGCCTGCTGCTGATCTAACCATCTAAAACATTAGGGGTGAAGGTCTGCTGCAGAGCAGACTTTCTAAAACATTATGGGCGAGTGCCTGCTGCTGATCTGAGCATCGGAAAAATTATGGGCGAGTTCCTGCTGCTGAGCTGACCCTGTAAAACATAATGGTTGAGGGCCTGCTGGGGAGCTGATCCTGTAAAACATTATATACGAGGGCCTTCAGGTGAGCTGACCCTCTAAAAGATTGTAGGTGAGGGCCTGCTTGTGAGCTGACCCTCTAAAACATGATATGCGAGGACCTGCAGGTGAGCTGACCCTCTACAACATTAGGAGAGAGGGCAGACTAATAAGCATGTTGATATGATCTAAGAGGAGGACGAGAAAAGGAAGATTGAACCATATACCCTTTTGTGGTGGAAGGGGTACATGGGAATACAGTGTATTCAGTACATTAGAAGAAACACATTTAAAGTGCCTTTATGTTCAGCCGCTTTCCTCTGGTGGAGTAGAGAAGTCAGGGGCAATCCAGGCCTTTATCCAGGTTTATTTTTAAAAGAGTCAACCTGTCAGCATTTTCAATTGACAGGTGGATGCGCTTATCAGTTATTATGCTCCCAGAAGAACTATACCCGCTCTGACAAAACGCTGGCAGCAGGGCAGGCCAGCACCTGCAAGTAGAGATGTCCCAAACTATTCGCCGGCGAATAGTTCCCGGCAAACATAGCTTGTTCGCGTTCGCCGCGGCTGGCGAACATATGCGATGTTCGGTCCGCCCCCTATACGTCATCATTGAGAAAACTTTGACCCTGTACCTCACAGTCAGCAGACACATTCCAGCCAATCAGCAGCAGACCCTCCCTCCCAGACCCTCCCACCGCCTATCAAATAGCAAGGACAGCATCCATCTTAGGGACAGCATCCATGTTAGATTCATTCTGAAGCTGCAGTGTCACAAATTTGAGTAAGTTGTAATCGCAATGCGATTAATACAGGTTATATTAATCGCATTGCGAATTCAACTTAGAGCTGCTGGGTTCCTAATGGTTACAGTGGCATTGCTATGGCTGGTGTCACCCGGTGCGGTAGAAAATGGTGTCACCCCTGCCCCCGCCCCCCCCCCCCCCCCCCGAAGCCATAATAAAGAGATAAAGAGAAAAAAAAGAAGAAGTCACCAAGTCAGCTCCAATCAGATATCTGCATAGACCCAGAGTCTTGGTCTCCGTGCAGATATCTGATTGGAGCTGACTTCTTATTTTCTCTTTTGCACATACACGTTTTAACTATATTCCTTAGTAAAAATGACCAGTCCACACCATGTGGGTCTATATTTATGAGGGCCCCCCTGAGCACAGATTATTAAATGTGGCCGGGTGGCCCCAGCCCACAGTTCCACCCAACCCCTTATGTCTCCTGGCCTGGGGCCGTCTCTATAATAATCCACAGTAATTTATGTATGGGGTTAGGTTATTAACTTATTATTATTGGGGTATTATTAAAATAATATGGTCTATAAAGTCAGAGCCGCTCTACCTACCTCCTCCTCCCGGCACGAGAGACTCCTGCAGGGCAGCTGCCGCGGCGCCCCACCGCTCACCCGGCTGTAGTGAGTCACACCCCCGTCCCCCTTTACCATGTGACGGTGCGACCAATACAACCATTATGAACTCAGACCTAAGTTGTAATCGCAATGCGAATAATGCAGGTTATATTAATCGCATTGCTAATTCAACTTAGAGCTGCTGGGTTCCTAATGGTTATATTGTTAAAATATAACGAAGAATGAGAATATAGTGCTATATTCGTTATATTTGTCAACTCTAGCAATACAACCATTAGGAACTCAGATCTAAGTTGTAATCGCAATGCGATTAATGCAGGTTATATTAATCGCTTTGCGAATTCCACTTACCACACTCTGCGTCAACTACGTAATTTTCCATGGGAGTTTTGCCATGGGTCCCCCTCCGGCATGCCACAGTCCAGGTGTTAGTCCCCTTGAAACAACTTTTCCATCACTATTGTGGCCAGAAAGAGTCCCTGTGGGTTTTAAAATTCGCCTGCCTATTGAAGTCTATGGCGGTTCACCCGGTTCACCCGTTTGCGAACATTTGTGGAAACTCGCGTTCGCCGTTCGCGAACGGAAAATTTTATGTTCGCGACATCACTTGCGAACATATGCGATGTTCGGTCTGCCCCTTATTCATCATCATTGAATAAACTTTGACCCTGTACTTCACAGTCAGCAGACACATTCCAGCCAATCAGCAGCAGACCCTCCCTCCCAGACCCTCCCACCTCCTGGACAGCATCCATTTTAGATTAATTCGGAAGCTGCATTCTTAGTGAGAGGAGGGAGAGTACTGCTGCTGCTGATTTAATAGTGAAATTAATAGCTAGGCTAGTGTATTCAGTGTCCACTACAATCCTGAAAGACTCATCTGATCTCTGCTTTAAGGACAGCACCCCAAAAAGCCCTTTTTAGGGCTAGTACATCAGTCTGCATTTTTTTTCCCTATGTAATTTAATTGCAGTTGCCTGCCAGCGTGTGTGTCAGGCTCACAGCGTATACTGTGCCCACTTGCCCAGTGTCACCACTCATATCTGGTGTCACAGTAGCTTGCATTTAAAAAAAAAAACTTTTTTGACTGCACGCGTGTGTGTTTCAGGCCCTGCAAGTGCACAGTGTCACCAGCGCAACTCATATCTGGTGTCACAGTAGATTATATTTAAAAAAAAAATACTATTTTGACTGTAATAGATTGAATAGCAGTTATTTGTCTGCAAGCGTGTGTGTCAGGCCTACATCGTCTACTCTGCCAACTTCTGCCAGTGCACAGTGCCACTCATATCTGGTGTCACAGTAGCTTGCACGCATAGTACAAGTGAACTAATCTAAAAAAAATGACAGGCAGAGACAGGCCACCCCGCAGGGGCCATCGTGGTCGTGGTGTTGTGATTCCCTTTGGCCCTAGAATAATGCCCAGTGTTCAGAGGCCACGTACCCTGAACTCGAAAAGTTCTGAGGACATAGTTGGCTGGCTAAAACAGGACACCCAATCTTCTACAGCTTCTGCTCGGAACCTTGACGCACCATCCTCCTCCAGCTCAGCTTCGGGCACCTCTCAAGTTACCTCTCGCCCGCCTGCCGCCACCACCAACACTAGCACCACAGCTGCTTCACTTGATCTGTCAGAGGAGTTATTTACACATCAGTTGGAAGAAATGAGTGATGCGCAACCATTATTGCAAAAGGATGTAGATAACAGGGATATGTCTCAGTCAGGCAGCATTACACAGATGGCTGTACGCTGTGATGATGATGATGTTGTACCCACTGCTGCTTCCTTTGCTGAGTTGTCAGATACAAGTGAAGCGGTTGATGATGACGATGTGTCCGTGGATGTCACGTGGGTGCCAGCTCGAAGAGAAGAAGAACAGGGGGAAAGTTCAGATGGGGAGACAGAGAGGAGGAGGAGATGAGTTGGAAGCAGGGGGAGGACGTCGCAAGGAGCTAGTGCCACAGTCAGACAGCATGTATCGGCACCCGTGGTCAGCCAGACAGCACGCGAATCAACGCATGCTGTTGCCACCACCAGAATGCCGTAATTGCAAAGCTCAGCAGTGTGGCATTTTTTTTGTGTGTCTGCCTCTGATAACAGTGATGCCATTTGCAACCTGTGCCAAAAGAAACTGAGTCGTGGGAAGTCCAACACCCACCTAGGTTCAACTGCTTTGCGAAGGCACATGATCTCACATCACAAACGCCTATGGGATCAACACATGAGTACAAGCAGCACACAAACTCAAAGCCACCATCCCGTCTCCTGGTCCAGCATCTTCAGCCACGTCAACCACTGCTGTCCTCCTTGCCCCCTCTCAACCACCCGCCACTCCGCCTCTCGCCTTGAGCAGTTCCTGCATATCTGCCCACAGTCAGGTGTCTGTCAAGGACATGTTTGAGCGTAAGAAGCCAATGTCACAAAGTCACCCCCTTGCCCGGCGTCTGACAGCTGGCTTGTCTGAACTCTTAGCCCGCCAGCTTTTACCATACAAGCTGGTGGAGTCTGAGGCCTTCAAAAAATTTGTAGCTATTGGGACACCGCAGTGGAAGGTACCCGGCCGAAATTTCTTTTCACAAAAGGCAATCCCTAACCTGTACTCTATTGTGCAAAAGGAAGTCATGGCATGTCTGGCACACAGTGTTGGGGCAAGGGTCCATCTGACCACTGATACCTGGTCTGTAAAGCATGGTCAGGGCAGGTATATCACCTACACTGCGCATTGGGTAAACCTGCTGATGGCTGCCAAGCATGGAATGCGTGGCTCTGCTGAGGAGTTGGTAACACCGCCACCTCCTCTACTCCTCCTACTCCATCCTCTTCGCTAACCTCCTCGGCTGAGTCCTCTTCTGCTGCTGCGTCTTGCTCCACATCAACTGCATACCCCCAGCTCCCCAGGGGCTATCCCACATCCCGGATACGACAGTGTCATGCCGTCTTGGGGTTGACTTGCCTGAAAGCAGAGAGTCACACCGGACCAGCACTCCTGTCCGCCCTGAACGCACAGGTGGATCAATGGCTGACTCTGCACCAACTGGAGATCGGCAAAGTGGTGTGTGACAACGGAAGCAATTTGTTGGCGGCATTGAATTTGGGCAAGTTGACACATGTGCCGTGCATGGCACATGTGTGTAATCTGATCATACAACGCTTTGTGCATAAGTACCCAGGCTTACAGGACGTCCTCAAGCAGGCCAGGAAGGTGGGTGGCCATTTCAGGCGTTCCTACACGGCCATGGCGCACTTTTCAGACATTCAGCGCCGAAACAACATGCCAGTGAGGCGCTTGATTTGCGACAGCCCGACACGTTGGAATTCAACACTCCTAATATTCGACCGCCTGCTCCAACAAGAAAAAGCTGTCAATGAGTATTTGTATGACCGGGGTGCTAGGACAGCCTCTGAGGAGCTAGGAATCTTTTTGCCATGTTACTGGACGCTCATGCGCAATGCCTGTAGGCTCATGCGTCCTTTTGAGGAGGTGACAAACCTAGTCAGTCGCACCGAAGGCACCATCAGCGACCTCATCCCATTTGTTTTCTTCCTGGAGCGTGCCCTGCGAAGAGTGCTGGATCAGGCTGTAGATGAGCGTGAAGAGGAAGAGGAAGAGTTGTGGTCACCATCAACACCAGAAACAGCCTTGTCATCATCTCTTGCCGGACCTGCGGCAACGCTGCAAGAGGAGTATGAGGAAGAGGAGTCAGAGGAGGAATGTGGCTTTGAGGAGGATGAAGACCAACCACAGCAGGTGTCCCAGGGTGCTCGTTGTCACCTATCTGGTACCCATGGTGTTGTACGTGGCTGGGGGGAAGAACAGACCTTCAGTGAGATCAGTGAGGACGAGGAACGGGACATGAGGAGCTCGGCATCCAACCTTGTGCAAATGGAGTCTTTCATGCTGTCGTGCCTGTTGAGGGACCCTCGTATAAAAAGGCTGAAGGAGAACGACCTGTACTGGGTGGCCACGCTACTAGACCCCCGGTATAAGCAGAAAGTGCCTGAAAAGTTAACGAATTACCGGAAGTCGGAAAGGATGCAGCAGATCCAAAATAAATTAAAAAGTATGCTTTACACAGCGTATAAGGGTAATGTCACAGCACAACGGGAATCTAACAGGGAAGAGGTGAAAGTAATCCTCCTCCTACCATGACCACGCCGGCAAGGACAGAAAGCTTTACAAACATGTTGTTGATGGAGGACATGCAGAGCTTTTTAAGTCCTACGCTTTTTAAGTCCTTAACTGCAGATATCGACACTCTGAGGAGCGATGAACCCCTTGACTACTGGGTGTGCAGGCTTGACCTGTGGCCTGAGCTATCCCAATTTGCGATAGAACTTCTGGCCTGCCCCGTTTCAAGTGTCCTGTCAGAAAGGACCTTCAGTGCAGCAGGAGGTATTGTCACTGAGAAGAGAAGTCGCCTAGGTCAAAAAAGTCTAAATTACCTCACCTTTATTAAGATGAATGAGGGATGGATCCCGAAGGGACTGACAGTGGGCGATACATTCGACTAAAAAAGGCCTGATGAGATGAGCGGCCTTGGGTTAAAAATGGTCCACACGCTGCTGTATTTTATCTCTGAATGCCGGATGACTTGCGTGACTTATCCACCACCAACTAGGGTTCAAGCCGCAATGTTTTAGGGCACTTTCTGCCTGCTACAGCAGCAGCTGCAACAATACCTAATTTTTCAGGCATATGTACATGCCTAATTTTTCTGGCCTCTGGTGCTGCACTGTGGCTGCACAAACAAAACAAAAAAAGGGCACATACATGTGTCAATTCCCCTTCGTGATCGTTACCTTGTTGTGGTGAAGGAGCTTGCGTATCACAATGAAGCGACCACCTCTATAAGTGTGTTGGCAATGGCAATGTTGGCACACCCCAGATGATAAGGTCATTGCTTCATTGTGAACAGACCAAAAGCGATCGGCTGGATAATTTTGCATAGAAAAAACATAAATTTTCTTTGTGATCATCTAAGGTGATCATTAAAGCCTACTAGGCCAACAATGGGCCCACACTGCAGAATCATTGTTTTCTGGGTAATTTAACTATCACTAAACTACCTCAGCACGAAAAACCCCCATCGCCTGCAATCTCCCAAACGTGCGCACAAGCACAGTCATCACTACACCAAGATTGACTCATAGAGGAATACAATTTCTGTCATGAGTGTGTCAACTATTGACAACTCTTTGCGGTTGTCTAAAATCTATTCCATACACGTCCCCTGATAGGGGATGTAACAGGGATTAAACTGATAGGAATAGTACTACTTAACACACCACTCATATCTGGTGGCAAGGTACACTGCACGGCGCACGCGCAGTGCCCCAAATTGGAAGTAGCAGGACCAACCAAGCATCTTTTTCCATCTCCTGGTTCCTAAAATCTATTCCATACACGTCCCCTGATATGGGACGTAACAGGGATTAAACTGATAGGAATAGTACTACTTAACGCACCACTTATATCTGGTGGCACAGCACATTGCACGGCGCACACGCAGTGTCCCAAATTGAAAATAGCAGGACCAACCAAGCATCTTTTTCCATCTCCCGGTTCCTAAAATCTATTTTAAACACATCCCCTGATAGGGGACGCAACAGGGATTAAACTGATAGGAATAGTACTACTTAACACACCACTCATATCTGGTGGCACAGTAAATTGAACGGTGCATGCGCAGTGCCCCAAATTGGAAGTAGGAGGACCGACCAAGCATCTTTTTCCATCTCCTGGTTCCTAAAATCTATTCCATAGACCGACCCCTGATAGGGGACGTAACAGGGATTAAACTGATAGGAATAGTACTACTTAACACACCTTATAATAATAATAATAATACTAGTGGACGTAACAGGGATTAAACTGATAGGAATAGTACTACTTAACACACCACTCATATCTAGTGGCACACACAGTACATTGCACGCACAGTGCCCCAAATTGGAAGTAGCAGAACCAACCAAGCGACTTTTTCCATCTCCCGATTCCTTAAATCTATTCCATACATGTCCCCTGATATGGGACGTAATAGGGATTAAACTGATAGGAATAGTACTACTTAACACACCACTCATATCTGGTGGCACAGTACATTGCATGGCGCACACGCAGTGTCCCAAATTGGAAGTAGCAGGACTAACCAAGCATCTTTTTCCATCTCCCGGTTCCTAAAATCTATTCCATACACGTCCCCTGATAGGGGACGTAACAGGGATTAAACTGATAGGAATAGTACTACTTAACACACCACTCATATCTGGTGGCACAGTACATTGCATGGCGCACGCGCAGTGCCCCAAATTAGAAGTAGGAGGACCAACCAAGCATCTTTTTCCATCTCCCGGTTCCTAAAATCTATTCCATAGACCGGCCCCTGATATGGGACGCTACAGGGATTAAACTGATAGGAATAGTACTACTTAACACACCTTATAATAATAATAATAATAATAATAGTGGACGTAACAGGGATTAAACTGATAGGAATAGTACTACTTAACACACCACTCCTATCTGGTGGCACAGTATATTGCACGCGCAGTGCCCCAAATTGGAAGTAGGAGGACCAACCAAGCATCTTTTTCCATCTCCCGGTTCCTAAAATCTATTCCATACACGTCCCCTGATAGGGGACGTAACAGGGATTAAATTGATAGGAATAGTACTACTTAACACACCACTCCTATCTTGTGGCACAGTATATTGCACGCGCAGTGTCCCAAATTGGAAGTAGGAGGACCAACCAAGCATCTTTTTCCATCTCCCGGTTCCTAAAATCTATTCCATACACGTCCCCTTATAGGGGACGTAACAGGGATTAAACTGATGGGAATAGTACTACTTAAACACACCACTCATATCTGGTGGCACAGTACATTGCAAGCCGTACGCGCAGTGCCCCAAATTGGAAGTAAGAGGATCGACCAAGCATCTTTTTCCATCTCCCAGTTCCTAAAATCTAATCCATACACCGGCCCCTGATAGGGGACAAAACAGAGATTAAACTGGTAAGAACAGATTTTTTTAATTAAAAAAACGAGGACAGCCTCTGCAGAGCTGGGTATTTTTTGACCGCGTTACTCAACGCTCATGCACAATGGCTGTAGGCTCATGCGTCCTTTTGCGGAGGTGACAAACCTGGTCAGTAAAACCCAAGGCAACATCATCGACCTCATCCCATATGCGTTTTTTCTGGATCGTGCCCTGCGAAGAGTGCTGTATCAGGCCGTAGATGAGCATGAAGAGGAAGAGTTGTGGTCACCATCACCACCAGAAGCAGCCTTGTCGCCGTCGATTGCTGAACCTGCGGCAACGCAGAGAGAGGAGTCTGAAGAAGAGGAGTCAGAGGAGGAAGGTGGCTTTGAGTAGGTGGAAGACCAAACACAGCAGGCGTCCCAGGGGGCTTGTTGTCACCTTTCGGGAGCCCTTGGTGTTGTACGTGGCTGGGTGGAGGAAGAGACCTTTAATGAAATTAGTAAGGACAAGGAACGGGACATGGCTAGCTTGGTATCCAACCTTGTGCAAATGGGGAGTTTGCGGTTGTGCAAATAGACTGTTTGTGGTTGTTTGCGGTGCGTTAAACGGGGAGTTTGGTCTGTCAGAGTTTGGTCTGTCACTTTGAAACGGGCGTAACCCTTACACTACCTGATCGATACATCATCATACCTGATCGTATACACTCCCTGGATGTTTTAAAGCACGTTATTCCAAACAATTTAGGAATGTTAGGTGATTTATGCCCTTTATGGATTAAAACCCGACTCTGCGGCAACTGCGTAATTTTCCATGGGAGTTTTGCCATGGATCCCCCTCCGGCATGCCACAGTCCAGGTGTTAGTCAACTTGAAACAACCTTTCCATCACTATTGTAGCCATAAAGAGTCCCTGTGGGTTTTAAAATTCGCATGCCTATTGAAGTCTATGGCGGTTTGCCCGGTTCGCCCGTTCGCGAACATTTGCGGAAATTCGCGTTCGCCGTTTGCGACATCTCTACCTGCAAGGCATAGAGCTCCAGTTCGTGCCACGTGTCCAGCTTGGACACCCAGTAGTTGTAAGGCACAGAGGGATCCTTGAGGATGCTGACACGTCTGCTACGTACTCCTTTACCATCTTCCAAAATTTTTACCTTGTGATACTAGGCCGCGCATCAGGGTGAGGCTGCTTGCTGGGTGTCATGAAACTGTCCCAGGCTTTGGAAAGTGTTGCCCTGCCTCTGTTGGAACTGCTGTGTGTTCCCCTCCTCTCTCCTCCTCGGTTGACCAAGGAACTACTTACTCTGCCGCCAGCCTTGTCAGCTGGAAATTTGTGGAGCAATTTTTCCACAAGGACCTTGTGGTATTGCACCATTTTGCTTGTCCTCTCCACCACAGGAATGAGAGATGATAAGTTATCTTTGTAGCTAGAGTTGGGAAGGGTGAACAACCAGTAATCGGTGTTGTCCAAAATGCGTAAAACGCATGGGTCACAAGAAAGGCAGCCTAACATAAAGTCAGCCATGTGTGCCAGAGTCCCAACGGTCAAGACTTCGCTGTCGTCATCAGGAGGATGACTCTCAATCTCATCATCCTCTTCCTCCTCTTCGAACCCATCCACGTTGAACAAATGGAATAAACCTGCTATGGGTACTACCCATTGTAGCGGAGGCAACCGTCTCCTGCTCCTCCTCCTCATCCAATTTCCGCTGGGAAGATGAACTGAGGGTGGTATGGCTATCATTCTGTGTAATGTCTTCCCCCATTTAGAAACATAGAAACATAGAATGTGTCGGCAGATAAGAACCATTTGGCCCTTCTAGTCTGCCCAATATATTGAATACTAGGGATAGCCCCTGGCCCTATCTTATATGAAGGATGGCCTTATGCCTATCCCATGCATGCTTAAACTCCTTCACTGTATTTGCAGCTACCACTTCTGCAGGAAGGCTATTCCAGGCATCCACTACTCTCTGAGTAAAGTAATACTTCCTGATATTACTTTTTTTATTTATGTAAGTTTTACACAATAATATCATTTTTGAAACAAAAAAATCATGTTTTAGTGTTTCCATAGTCTAAGAGCCATAGTTTTTTCAGTTTTTAGGCGATTATCTTGGGTAGAGTGTGATTTTTGCAGGATGAGATGACGGTTTGATTTGCACTATTTTGGGGTGCATATGACTTTTTGATCGCTTGCTATTACACTTTTTGTGATGTAAGTTGACCAAAAATTGTTTATTTAGCACAGTTTTTATTTTTTATTTTTTACAGTGTTCATCTGAGGGGTTAGGCCCTGTGATATTTTTATAGAGCCGGTCGATACGGACGAGGCGATACTGAATATGTATACTTTTTTTTATTTATGTAAATTTTACACAATAATATCATTTTTGAAACAAAAAAAATCATGTTTTAGTGTCTCCATATTCTGAGAGCCATAGTTTTTTCAGTTTTTGGGTGATTATCTTAGGTAGGGTCTCATTTTTTGCAGGAAGAGATATGGTTTGATTGGCACTATTTTTGGGTGCATTTGACTTTTTGATCGCTTGCTGTTATACTTTTTGTGATGTAAGGTGACAAAAAATGGTTTATTTATGGTTCACCTGAGGGGTTAGGTCATGTAATATTTTTATAGAGCCGGTCGATACGGATAAGGAGATACCTAATATGTATACATTTTTTTATTTATGTAAGTTTTACACAATAACTGCATTTTTAAAACAAAAAAAAATGATGTCTTAGTGTCTCCATATTCTGAGCCATAGTTTTTTTTATTTTTTGGGCGATTGTCTCAAGTAGGGGCTCATTGTTTGCGGGATGAGGTGACAGTTAGATTGGTACTATTTTAATGGGCGTACGCCTTTTTGATCGCTTGCTGTTATACTTTTTGTGATGTAAGGTGACAAAAAAATTGTTTATTTAGCACAGTTTTTATTTTTTACGGTGTTCATATGAGGGGTTGGGTCATGTGATATGTTTATAGAGCTGGTCGATACGGATGCAACGATACCTAATATGTCTATATGTCTTTTCCCTATTTTTTTTAACTTTTTTTTTTACTTGATTTTTGGAAAATGACGCTTTTATACTTTTTTTTACTTGAAACTTATAATTTTTTTGTAAAACATTAATTTTAGTAACTTTTTTTTTTCACTTTTTTTTTTGTCCCACTATTGGACAGTGTCTGATCCTTGTTTCAATACAGAACAATACATCTGTATTGTGCTGTATTGAACTGTTAGTGTCTTACACTGTAACAGTTGCTTAGGAGACCCACCCTCGGGGCTGGGCCTCTTAGGCTTCCGTAGATAACAGGCCCCATGCCTCGGAATGGCTTGGGGCTGCCATGGCAATGATCGAGTCCCCGCCACAGCACAGCGGGGACCCGATCCATCAGGTGAGGAAGATTGAAGTCTCCCATAATGATAACTTCCCCCTTAAATGTCATTTTAGCTATTTCCTCAACTAGTAGATCATCTAATTCTTTGACTTGGCTAGGTGGTCTATATATCACACCTACACGAGTTACCTTATGATTATCAAGCTGCAAGGTAACCCAAACTGACTCTAAATTGTTCTCGCTAATTTGTATCAAATTAGATTTTATGACACCTTTCACATACAGGGCCACCCCTCCCCCTTCTTGCCTTCTCTGTCTTTCCTGTGTAGAGAGAACCCTGGTATTGTTATATCCCAGTCATTACTCCCCTTGAACCACGTCTCAGTAACAGCCGCTACATCTATATTCTCAGATGCCATTATAGCCTCAAGTTCATTGATCTTATTCCCTAAACTGCGAGCATTTGTAGACAAGAATCTGAGCTTGTCGTTTCTTAACCTTTGTGCTACTGGCATCTTCTGGCATTGTTCCGGGGGGGGGGGGCAGCTGGATTATCACTCTTTTGACCCCTTTCCTAGTTTAAATGCTCCTTAGCAAATACTTTAAACTCTTCACCGAGGACATTCGTTCTTTTGAGAGAAAGATGCAAACCATCTTTCTTGTACAGTTCTTTTCCATTTCAACAAGAGCTAACATGAGACACAAAGCCAAACCCTTGGTTCAAGCCATACATTGAATTCCTTAATGCGCATCTTCATGCTGAAGGTTATGCACAGGCAAAACTGCAGAGAATGAAACAGTTGATGCAACCTCCCGTATATCCTTTCTAAGTGTGTGAAAAGCTTCTTTCACCTTTGAAACCTCATTGCAAGCCAGATCGCTTGTCCCAAGATGGACAATAACATCCACCTCCCTTTCCTGCTTTGCTTGCCTAACAATATTAAGGATCCGTCGTCTATCCCTGCTAGTGGTAGCACCAGGGAGACATCTCACAACACCATTCTCCTCAAACTTCACACCTCTTATGATGGAATCGCCCACCAACAGCTGCTTACTATTAATCCTCACCTTCTCCTTTTTGCCTTTGGCTGCGGTCTTGCATACTTTAGGCATGGGAGATGATTGTTTCTCACCCACTGTGCTTGAGCCATCCTCCATGTTGCTCTTGCATTCTTCCACATACAAAGCGTCAGCCTTAATTGTGAGTAGCGAGCGTTTGAGTAGACACAGAAGTGGGATGGTTAAGCTGATAATCACCACTCACCATCTGTGTTGATTCCTCAAAGTTTCTTCAAACCTCACAGAGGTCAGACATCCACTCCTCGCTTATGAAGAGCGGAAGCTGACTGGAAAGGTGACGACCATTTTGCTGCTGGTATTCCACTACTGCCCTCTGCTTCTCACAAAACCTGGCCAACGTGTGGAACATTGAGTTCCAGCGCGTGCTCACGTCGGACAACAGTCAGTGAGCTGGAAATTGTAAGCGCTGCTGCAGCGTTGACACACCAGCGGAAGCTGTTGATGACTTGCGGAAATGGGCACACACGCGGCGCACCTTCACCAGTAGCTCAGGCAAATTGGGGTAGGTTTTGAGAAACCGCTGACCCACTAAGTTTAAGACGTGGGCTAGGCATGGGATGTGTGTGAGCTTGTCGAGCTCCAAAGCCGGCACCAAGTTACAGCCATTATCAGACACAACCATGCCTGATTCTAAGTTGAGTGGCGAGAGCCACAGCTCAGTCTGGTCTCTTATCACCTGCCACAGCTTTGCAGCAGTGTGCTGTTTGTCACCTAAACAGATCAGCTTAAGCACTTGAGCGGAAGGGGTCATATTCGAATTCGCAATATTTCACAAATATTTTGTAGAATATTCGTTGAATATTTGCGAATTCGAATATTCGTTAGGAGTAGTGTTGATTGCGAATTTTCGTGATGAGAATTTTCGTGATGAGAATTTTCATAATGAGAATCAATGAGATAGTGAAAACTCAGATCCGATGGTATATTCTAACCCCCAGGCATTCCCATGGTGACGAGGACGCTTTTCGGGGAGGAGTATGCCAAAGTGGAAGAACTGTACAGACTTAAAAAAAAGATATATAGCACTATATTGAATATATTCGCTTACGAATATTCGAAAAAACAAATATATTCGATATAGAGCTATATATTTGTTTTTCGAATATTCGTAATATTCTAAAACAAGAATATATAGCAATATAGCGAATATTCAAAAAAAAACTAATGTACAACAATTTAGCTAATATAGTGCTATAATCAATTTTTTTTTATAGTTGTAATTTTTTTTCCAATCTGAACTTCAGGTGAGAAAAAAATTACACTTATTAGACAAAGAAGATTATAGCACTATATTAGCTAAACTGCTCTATAGTCGTTTTTTATTGAATATTCGCTATATTGCTGTTTATTCTTGTTTTTGAATATTACGAATATTCTAAAAAACAAATATATACATTTTTTAGAATATTCGTCTTTTAAAAAAAAATCTGTACAGTTGTTCTCCGACAAGAGTCCCCGTCACCATGGGAATGCCTGGGGTTAGAATATACCATCGGATCTGAGTTTTCACAATCTCATTGATTCTCATTACGAAAATTCTTATTACACTACTTGGCGTCGGTAACACCTGTGCCATCCCAGGGTACGACTCACCTGTCCCTTGGCAAGGGAGATTGCCGCAAGGGTGTGCTCCAGGGAATAGTTGCATGCCTGTTTGTTGTGGCCTGCCTTCTCCCTTTTGCCACCTCACTGCCTCCTCCAGCCTGTTGCGGTGCTGCGGATCCCTCCCCCTCAGTACTGCTGTCCTTGCTAGGCTTGCCACCTTCCCAGGTTGGGTCAGTGACTTCATCGTCCACCACCTCCTCTTCCACTTCCTCACTCTGCTCATCCTCCTGACTTGTTGACCTAACAACAACCTCAGTTGTTGACAACTGTGTATCATTCTTATCATGAACCTCTTGAGACACTAATTGAGGTTGACTTAATGGCAACTGTGTCTCATCATCATCATCCACCTTGTGAAACACTAATTGCCATTCCCCACCGTCATTTTCTTCTGACTGTGGATGATCAAGAGTTTGGGAATCAGGGCACAAGATCTCATGTTCCTCTTCAAGCGGCCTTGTCGAGATGCCCAAATCAAGGGATGTCGTTGAAAAGAACTCCTCAGAATATCCGAGTGTTGGATCACTTGTTTGGCAAGACTCTCCATGGTTGGAGAAAGGAGGATCAGGGTGAGTAATTGTGTTGACCAGACTATTGGCTACTGAGACTGGACTTGGTGGAAGACAGGTTGGTGCTTAACCGACTGGAAACATTATCTGCTGCAATCCAACCGACCACCTGGTCGCACTGGTCTGACTTCGAGAGCTTTGTCCAATTTAGAGAAGGTTGCCCTAAAAATATATATTGCTGCTGCCACACACAATAATAGTCCTTAAAAGGACTTTTGAATCTCAACTTAAAAAAAAAAATCACTCCCTACACAATCTTTCCCTTCTTCAGCACAGCTCTCCCTGACTAACGCTGAGCCGGATACGTGTTCCCGCCAGCCAATCACTGTAATGCCAGTAACCAACATGGCTACGGCATTACAGTGAAGGGCAGTACTTACTTGCATGTTTATTGGCTGCGTAGCAGCTAACAAACGTACGGGGAGGAGACTCGAGCATTGCGCTCGAGCACATGAGGTATTCAGCCCTTTCTATGGCTTTTTTAGAGCCATTTTAGTGCCCCAAAGTTCGGGTCCCCATTGACTTCAATGGGGTTCGGGGTCAAGTTCGGGTCCCAAACCCGAACTTTGCGGCGAAGTTCGGCAGATCCCCAGCGAACTTGAACTTCCAGGTGTTCGCTCAACCCTACCCACTAATAATCAGCGAAACAAAGGCACTCAGTATCAGGACTAGGCAGAGCTGCCATGCAGTTGAACTGATATACCTATGTAAGTAATAAAGGGGGTAGGACAATCAATGTATAAGACCCAAAAAAAACATGTAACCCTGTATCCCATTGATTTCAGGCAATACACATAGTATTAGAGCTGAACCTGAATGCTAGTAAATAAACAGTGGTTGTAGGTATCACTGAACACATACACTGTTGCCTTTTTTATACTTTTTTCTATACTGAGTGGCACATTTTCAATGTTACAAACACATAAAATCAATAAAATATAATGAAAGACACATAACATTACTATATGTTGTGTATTATTTACATTGGGATAAAAAAAAATAATAATATTATTTGTTCACTAATTAGAAAAGGAAATTGACTCAGAGAGGGGAAAGCAATAAATCCAGTAGTACCTTCTACTAATAATAATATCACGTCCAGAAAGACTAATCCATTTCCATGGAACGGTTTTAATGTGGTCATGGACTGGAACACAAAACAATATAACATTTTCCAAATTTGATAGAAATGGAAAAAGTCAGCTGAGTGAACTAACAATAATCCTGTATTATAAAAATGTTAATTTGCTCTACTTTTTTTAATTTAAATAAATTCAAGTAGAAAATACAATTAAAAATATGAATGGTAAAGTAATTAAGAAACAAAATATTTATAGAAATTCTTACATTTTTAAAAATATTTATGGAATCTCCTTAACTGTTGTCATATTGCTGACAGTTCAATCTGTTAAGTGGTTAATTGCTTTACTTAGGATAAGCCATCAATATCTGATTGGTGTGAGTCCGACACCTGGCACCACCACCAATCAACTGTTTCCTTGTAGCTTTGGTGCTAGAAGTAAGCGCTGGAACTACACAACTCCACCCGTTGTTTAGTGGACTGAGCTGCTCCCAATATGCAGTAACCAGCTCTGTCTACTACACAATGGACAGAGCTACAGATATGTAGTTCTGGAGCAAATTTTCTGCACCGGAGGTACTCTGAAACAACGGAGTGGCGAGTTTGTAGGGTGTAGGACCTCTACTAATAACACATTGATGGCCTATACTGAGGATAGGCCATCAATATAAATATTCTGGACATCCACTGTAAGGAGAAATTGATACACTGTGTTATACCTGGTGCAGGGTCTGAGTAAACAATGCTTTATACAGGTTTCTCTCATTGGATCCTTGAGTCATGTGATGTCCATTAAGGACCAGTACAAGGTGTGGCATAATGTATCCCACCCAATGTATTGTATTTACCCCTTTGTTCTGCCTACACTGTCAGGGAAGCACTCTGGTAAGACCATTCCTTTTTTTGTTACATGTTGGCATATATTGAGCTATGTATAGAACCCAATGCATACCTGCACTAGGTGATGAGTTTGTTATATGCCATTATATGTAACTTGTGTCATATCTGGTGTTTTTGAACAGTTTGTATTTGTGTTGTTTTATGGTATATTTTGACACAGATTCCTTTATTGGTTCCACGTTATCTTTCAAATATTACACTATTTCAACTATGTCCTTTATTGCATTGGAAGAGTTTTCTGGGAATTTTAGATACAAGAAAGTAGGTGGTCCAATCCATTCACATGTGCCAAAAATTATGAATACAGTTTGACATCTGATGGCCAAATTTATATTATCTGTTCTTATCCACGCCTATACTACATTATGTAATAGCAGGTCGGACAGTTGAGTGATCACTTTAATCTTGTATGAAGTGGTTTTAGAGGAACTTTGGCTATTTTGAGAGTTTTTGCAGCACCAAGAATGTGTTTGGACCAGAATCTAGACAATCTTTTTGATTATTTATATTAAACTAAAAGCAGGAAATGATTCATTTAATTCCTGCCACTATTGGAGTGTTGCCATTTTGAGATCAGGAAGAGTAGGCTTTCCCTTGGCAGATATTGCTTGCACATTGATGAATGAACTTCTATGTTTAGAGCCAGCTAACATTTTCTAAAGTCCAAAAAGTAAGCTAACCATGATAAACCCAGCACTTTTTAGGTGACTATCCCTGCTTAGGCTCATAGCATTGCCCTTAAGAAATTTAATTACATTTTTTCAAAAAAGATTTCTGTTCTAGAGTTTATTGCAACTTTAGTTAAAATAACCAAAATAGATCTGTGTCTGATTTAATATTAGCCAAATATTGATGTATTTTTTGAAGTTTTGAAAAGTTTTATGTGGAGTGTTGAGAAAGTAGTACTTAACCAAACCTTTCCAAACATTTACAGGCTATCCTGGGCTTTAAACGGCTGCTTGTATAGAACGAAAAACATGTAGAAGTCAAACGTTACAAATTCTGACAGTATTACTCATTTGTCAACTTTTCATTTTTATTGGGTTGTTGCAGCACCGGAGCAGATCTCTGCAGTGCATGACAGGAGGCTGTAATCAGCAATAAAAATATATATACATATAATATTAAATTTCCCCAAAGGTCTTGTACGATCTTATATGTGCACAACGTGTAAAACAACCAAATACAGAATAAATATATATATATATATATATATATATATATATATATATATAAGAATAGCAATAAAAAATACAGCTTCTATCAAAATGACCGCAATGGAAAAGGGACAGACAAAAAAAGTACATATACTAAGCTAAAACGTTTGGTCCAGAAGAGAGTAAATAGCCGGTTCTTCAACTGGTTAAGATACAGTATTAGTTTGCTATGCGAAAATAAGAACACAGCTGTTTTTTTTATTTTTTTATTGTTAGATTTTTTTCTTTCCCACTTCCCTAAAGTTGTTCTTACCTGTCCTTTGGATTCCTGGCTTCCTGGCTGCTCCAGTCAGTGCCCGTTGCCGCTTCTGCCGACTTCCGTGCTCATGGAGCGTCCCCATCACCATGGGAACGTCTCCATATACTAGAATGTACTGTCGGATTTGAGAATTACGTTGAAATCGCAATTTGATTATTTCAAGTTATAATAATCGAATTGCGATTTCAACTTAACACTGCTATATTCCATATTCGTTAATTCTAGCCTAATATGGAATATAGCAGTGCTAAGTTGAAATCGCAATCCGATTAATATAACTCAAAGTAATCGCATGGCGATTTCAACTTAGTACTGCTATATTGCATATTCGTTAATTCTAGCCTAATATGGAATATAGCAGTGCTAAGCTGAAATCGCAATTCGATTAATTCAAGTTATAATAATCGAATTGCGATTTCAACTTGGACCTGGTTTACTATGGTTGGCTTGGTAGAATTAGCGAATATGACGAATGTATTCGTCATATTCCACAAAACGAATATAACAAAGTATTCGTCATATTCCACAAAACGAAGATAACGAATGTATTCGTCATATTCCACAAAACGAAGATAACAAAGTATTCTGCATCTTCGTTTTAGCTACCTATTCGTCAACTTCGCTAATTCTAGCAATCATATAGGAAAGTTTACTATAGAGACAGCTAAGTTTAATTCGCTATGCGATTATATTACTTTGCTTTTTTTTTAAATAAATAGAATAATTATAATACCATATTTGCCATGGTGATTAGCTAGAAATCGTCAAAAAGTAACCAATGCCAGCCAAGTAGAGGAATCTAACTCTACGCTGTGAAAACCGTTAAAAAAAAAAACAATAAAAATAGATGACCAACAGAAATTTGCAGACTTGCGTAACAGATGTGGGAGCACAAAGGAAGCACAATCGACAAAAAGGAGGTCTCATGGATCTGTGGTTTGCAGACCACAAGACAGCAACAGTCGTGCATATGGCCTAAATTGTTTAACCATGTGCATCTGACACATTGAACACATCATGTAAAGCACTTTGGGAAACTTTGACCTAGCTTAACTCCTAAACAGATAAAGAGACACTTCCAGTATATTTCTGAGTAAATTCTAGCCAAGACTGATTTACATTGCATGACCCCATTCCCATTGGAAAAATCTGAGCTGATTTCAATATGGTGGATTTCAAAATGGTGTCTGAAAACATTTCCCCCCCACCCCATTTATACTTTCACACACTTGAAATCAACTAACTACAAATTACACCAATTAAAAGGGTGTGTACAGACTTTTGCCTCTCTGTGTATACAGCCAGGTCCATAAATATTGGGACAGCGACACAATTCTAACATTTTGGGCTCTATACACCACCACAATGGATTTTAAATGAAACGAACAAGATGTGCTTTCACTGCAGATTGTCAGATTTAATTTGAGGGTATTTACATCCAAATCAGGTGAACGGTGTAGGAATTACAATTACAGTTTGCATATGTGCCTTCCACTTGTTAAGGAACCAAAAGTAATGGGCCAGAATAATAATCATAAATCAAACTTTCACTTTTTAATACTTGGTTGCAAATCGTTTGCAGTCAATTACAGCCTGAAGTCTGGGACACATAGACATCACCAGACGCTGGGTTTCATCCCTGGTGATGCTCTGCCAGGCCTCTATTGCAGCTGTCTTCAGTTTCTGCTTGTTCTTGGGGCATTTTTTCTTTCAGTTTTGTCTGCAGCAAGTGAAATTCATGCTCAATTTGATTCAGGTCAGGTGAATGACTTGGCCATTGCATAACATTCCACTTTGTTTCCTTAGAAAACTCTTTGGTTGCTTTTGCAGTATGCTTTGGGTCATTGTCCACCTGCACTGTGAAGCGCCGTCCAATGAGTTCTGAAGCATTTGGCTGAATATGAGCAGATAATATTGCCTGAAACACTTCAGAATTCATCCTGCTGCTTTTGTTAGCAGTCACATCATCAATAAATACAAGAAAACCAGTTCCATTGGCAGCCATACATGCCCACTCCTTGACACTACCACCACCATGCTTCACTGATGAAGTGGTATGCTTAGGATCATGAGCAGTTACTTTCCTTCTCCATACTCTTCTCTTCCCATCACTCTGGCACAAGTTGATCTTGGTCTGGTCTCATCTGTCTATAGGATGTTGTTCCAGAACTGTGAAGGCTTTTTTAGATGTTGTTTGTCAAACTCTAATCTAGCCTTTCTGTTTTTTTAGGCTCACCAATGGTTTACATCTTGTGGCGAACCCTCTGGTGAAGTCTTCTCTTGATTGTTGACTTTGACACACATGCACCTACCTCCTGGAGAGTGTTCTGGATCTGGCGAAATGTTGTGAAGGGTGTTTTCTTCAACAGGGAAAGAATTCTTCGGTCATCCACCACAGTTGTTTTCCGTGGTCTTCCAGGCCTTTTGGTGTTGCTGAGCTCACTGGTGAGTTCCTTCTTTTTAAGAATGTTCCAAACAGTTGTTTTGGCCACGCCTAATTTTTTTGCTATCTCTCTGATGTTTTTTTTTTTTTTTTCAGCCTAATGATGGCTTGCTTTACTGATAGTGACAGCTCTTTGGATCTCATCTTGAGAGTTGACAGAAACAGATTCCAAATGCAAATAGCACACTTGAAATGAACTCTGGACCTTTTATCTGCTCATTGTAATTGGAATAATGAGGGAATAACACACACCTGGCCATGGAACAGCAGATAAGCCAATCGTCCCATTACTTTTGGTTCCTCAACAAGTCCGAGGCACATATGCAAACTGTTGTAATTCCTGCACCGTTCAGCTGATTTGGATGTAAATACCCTCAAATTAAAGCTGACAGTCTGCAGTTACAGCACATCTTGTTCGTTTCATTTCAAATCCATTGTGGTGGTGTATAGAGCCAAAAATGTTAGAATGGTGTAGATGTCCCAATATTTATGGACCTGACTGTATGTGATGTCTGTCATTGTAATCCTGCCACTGATTAGAACCATTATTGGGCCCATTATTAGGCTTAGTGGCCAGCGCAAAACTGACTTTTTTTTTATTTTTTTTATATACCATAGATAATGCCATAGAAAATTAAAAATTACTTTGAAATTAAGAGAAAAAATATTTAGCATAACTTGATTTAAACAATAGGCCATTTTCAGATAACACATTAGCTTTAAGAGATACTATTATATTAAATCAACATGTGGGTAGTCAATAAATAACTCTTTTACTGTCCTCACATATAGCATGACTCCATACATGACCGTGTGATTTTCTGGTTCAGTTGCTCCATGATATAGGATTTTTGGTATAGTAATCCATTCCCTGCGAGGAAGGTGTGCAATCCTTCCCTGTGCCATTACACATTCCCTCAGCAGTCATTTCCACAGTGTATTCACCCTGACATTATTACTTACTGACATGTATTTCAAAGAGTCCTTTTGCTATGGTAACAGTAGTCAGGGGGAAAGGTGTAATACAATCATTTTCAACATTTTTTAGGCGGATGCCAATTTTAGCAGCCTATCATGCAGAAATGAGAAGAGAAGAGAACTTCCTTAGACCATGGGGTTAGACCATTTTGCCCAAAACTAATAAATTCTATTTGTACGTTATAAAATCATTTCACTTTTCAACCCCTTATAGAAGTCCAAGATTCTGGTCAAAATATCTACTTTTTTATAAGAAAGTATTCTAATATGAATTTTCACTTATTGCCCTGCCATGAACTTTTCAAAATGTTCACATTTCTTCTTAAAATAACATATTTTATGTGGCGCAGTGATGATTGGGACTGGATAGAGAACTTGGAGTAATCCAATTATTGTGAGCAGCATTCAGCCAATATGGACTTTATTGCTCCAGTTTTACTGTTTGATGTTTCTTTATTTTTTATATAGGGGGAGAGGAGATGTAATGGATAACCACCTACATTGTATTAACTATCAAAATAAAGAGCTTATCTGCAAATCTGTTTTACTTACAAGATAGCGCTAGAGAATTCTGCATTCCTCTAGTAGATCCTGGCTTTCAAGATACGGATACATTTCTAAGATGATGAATTGTGCTGAAAATGACTACTTCTTACATATGTTGCAAACCAAAGCAATAGAATACAGTAAGTCAACGTCTACTGTGTTACTTGCATATGAATCATAATGGTCATCAATTAGATGCTAGAATCAATATTTATGGGGGTTCCTTCAAAATCTACAAAATAATTTTTATTATATTAATAGTTATAAGGATTGAAGGGATTGTCCAGATGTCATTTTTTTTCATTGATTAAAATGTTGTAAAATAAGTAGTCACATGTCTATAGAAGAATGCAATTGCTAGAGCAGTACAAGAAATCAGCAGGGGACCAGGAAGTTTCAGAACGGTATTGGCAGACAATTAGTTAGGTAAATATGATTACTTTTATTATACATTCTTATCAGTTTCAAAAATGTTTACAAGGTTGAACCTATTATGACCTATTCTTTGAATCACATTTTTATTTTTTTGTATTTTTTAGAATTTTTCAATGTCACTGTCATGCTATTTAAATAAAATTATAAAATTGTGCAGTTTTCACACCGCAATCTAGGCGTAAAGTATGTCAAAACTTTATGTTTTTTGAAAGCAGCCACATGGGCCATAAAAACAATGGCCAGGAGGGGGCCTCATTGACTTCTTTGGGAGATTTTTCTAGGCATGCTCTGTGACCTGTGTAGAGGTTAGAAGGGAGGAGATAGGCTGTGATTGTCATGGCAGTGGGTGTGGAACCACTGTATTAATTAACTGGTTTAACTTTGGGCTAAACCGAAGGGTGTTATCCTGGGGGATCCCTGGTACTCACCCTTTGACCCCTATACAGGGATCTGGACTTTGCTGCAAGGAACAACCAGACCACTACCTCTGAAAGTAGTCCTGGTGTGGTTGACAGCTGACATACTGAGGTCAGAGAAATCGGTGCAAGGCACCGCCATACCAGGCAAAAGGTCTGATCAAGCAAAGTTTCAGACAGCTGGAAACCACATATCTTTTTCAACAAACTTAGCAAACTAGGAGCCTAATTGATCAGAAAAGGAAATAAGGTTAGCAGAACAGAGTTATAGCAAAAGCTGATTAACAATTATATGCAGCAATGGTGAAGAACACAGAGAAAGGAGAGAAGGAGAGTGGTAGTGAAGGCAAATATGGGAGTAGTAGTTGTTCAATAATAATGTTCTGAATAGAAGGAGGTGAGCAGAGACAGACACGAGACACCGATGTAACAATAATACTACCTATTTTGAATGGTAGATCCTGTGTTATCTATACAGAGGTAATATGTCATTGTATTCCTGCCTGTGATGATAATGAGATGACTGCTGAAAAGTTATCTGTACATAAGAGAAAATTATGACATTATTAGGCCTAATAGCCAGTCCAAACATTGCTTGATTATATACATTATATATATATATATATATATATATATATATATATATAGACGAAAAAACGGACAGCACTCCAAGTAAAAGCAATGGTGTTTTATTCACCCATGTGGAAGGCAACGTTTCAGCTCATACAAGAGCCTTTTTCAGGCTTGAAAAAGGCTCTTGTATGAGCTGAAACGTTGCCTTCCACATAGGTGAATAAAACACCATTGCTTTTACTTGGAGTGCTGTCCGTTTTTCGTCTATCTATTTGGGGTAAGCAGCTACATCCCTGGACTTAGCACCCAAACTGCTTTTTTCCAGTGCCGCCATCATTTTCTCTTTTTTTATATATATATATATATATATATATATAGAGAGAGAGAGAGAGAGAGAGAGAGAGACATGGGGAATTTAAAAAACAAAAACTCACCAAAGATTTCTAAAATAAAATGTTTAACACAAAAATGTGATTTAAACAATAGATCATTTTCTTTATGACACATTCCTTTTACGCAATTACATATCAATTATACAAATAAGAGTTGAAACAATCTACCAATGAGACTAACTTTCTCCATAATCCAAAAATCTCACTCAATCAAGTTAATTTCCAACATCCCAACATCCACAAACATTCCATAAAAACATTGTGAATATTTTGGACATATATTTAAGATGATGTTACTTGTAACTTGTCATTTTATATGTACAGTAAATAGGGATACATTTCAAACTATGTTGGGTCATCCCATTAATTCACAAGCTGCATATGCCTTTTGGATCCCATAACCTTAGAGAAACCTTAGCTTCAAAAAAGAACGGGCACTTCCAGGAGCATTTTCCATGGAGTATACAGAAAGTGTATATTGGTATGTATTTAGACAGGGATCAGATTCCTTCAGGACATATCAGGGAAATCTTTACAAAAGGAAAGGTTTCTTTGGTCAGTCCTGACGGACTGTGCTCTAGTTTTTGGTGCTAAATACTGTGAATGTGCTTGAAAGAAACTAAACTTTATCATCGTTCTAATACATGTATAGACAATATATACTAGAAATATATTATGGGAATTTATGAAACCTTGCACTCCATTTTTCTGGCATAAAAAAACATCTGAAATGTTGGCCCATACTGTACCATTTTTGTGCAAAATTGACTTTTTGTGATTTTATGCCACTTTTGAAAAATGAGTGGGAAACTGGGCATGGTTAGCAAGGCAAGCAAATGTATGCCAGATTTTTTTTTAAATGTGACTTTTTCAAAAAGTCACCAATAAATGCCTCACTGCAGTAGAGGCTTTTGTAAAAACCAGAGTAACATCTCTAGATGTGTTGGGTTTAAAGATCCAACAAAATGATGTTTGATAACACTGGCACAAATTACAGCAACGCAGACTCCAGGAAAAGTGACCTTATAAATCATGATACATCCTCTTCATTATCTTCAATACATGAATGCAATAGATGGTGAATTCTTATGTTTGACCCAACCAGTTTTACCATTCTCCGTACATTAATGTGGGGACTA
The DNA here is from genome assembly GCF_014858855.1 of Bufo gargarizans. Lineage (NCBI taxonomy): Eukaryota > Metazoa > Chordata > Amphibia > Anura > Bufonidae > Bufo > Bufo gargarizans. The sequence goes on from NC_058080.1 coordinate 75,192,767, forward strand.
TGTTAGCCAGTGAGAAGCATGTTTACTTTAGGGTTCCCATTGGGAGATCTGAAGGGAATACTCATTTTCAGTGAGGAAAGATGAAGATGACCATATGCATACTCTCCAGATGTTAGGTTTCCCTTATATGTGTATAATGTTTCCTGTTGTTCCAGGTGTAATATCATCATGACTTCCATCCCTATCCTGTGCCAGTGAGTGTGGACTTACAATGTGGCAGGTTGTATATTTGTGTTTGCAGACCTGTGATATTTCTTGGAGTTGCTGTAGAACAATACGAGTCTAATATACATTACATAATTGATATGAAAGTGAGAAAAATACTCTTGTTTGCTAAAGATTAATTTATCTTTTTTTCTGTTTGCTAAATATTAATTTCAGGCTACATTAAACTCACACTACAAAGTCAACTACTGATTCAACCACAGATGTGTATGGCCCACTGTGGCGAAAATAACCGCGCCACTGGGTTTTGGAGGGGCCTGTATACATTATGAGGATATGTGGGGTTTTGAGGTGTTTTCTGTGTTTTGGGAAAAATGTGTGGTTTCTGTCTGTGAGTGATTAAGTTAGGCCATTATGTTGGTAATTGTATTTTGTTGATTGCGTCAAAGACAATGCCCATTGTATTTTGTTGATTGCGTCAAAGACAATGCCAGTGTGTTTGTTAATTGTGTCACAGACAATGCCATTGTGTTTGTTGAATAGGGTTAGTTTTGTGTTTAAACTGTACAGGATTGGCTGCTGTCATGTCCTCAGTATGTCATGTGTATATAAGTCAATGCTGTGTGTTCAATAAAGAGTTCCTGTTTTACATTCAACATAGAGCCTCATCTCATGTGTATGGGGATTGCTATATGTGTATACTCCCCTGGCTATAACTCCTAGCTCTTGTAAGAGCTGTTCCTGCTCTCTGGATTTAGGAGTGGTTCACCCACTGGAGCCTGGAGCCTTGTCATAGGTCCAGGGTGGGTAGGAGACGGTGAGACCTCAACCAAGCTTCGGCGGTTCGTGGGGTCTGCAGTGCTTACGGTGTCAAGTGGAGTGCTTGAAGTCCTCGGGAAGCACTAGGAGCATCCATCGACGGAGGTACCTAGTCGGGGTGCCAGGAGATCCGTTACACCCACATTTACGATTGTGGCTGCATTTGAATTATTGCCTATTGAGCATCAGAATCTTGCACATTAAAATATTGCATCTTGTTTAAGACATACTGTACGTATGAAGCAAATGAGTCTAACATAATAATTCACTGGCTCACATTTACTAATGTGATTGCGCCTAGAACTTGTAATGAAAAAGTAGCAACATTTGGCACAATTTGTTTAACACTCATTGACAAAAAAGGACCCAAAATAGAAAAGTCAGATTGCCACAAAACTCGGCATGCAATTATGTCTCAGGCAGATATTTAATTGATTACAGATATGGTCTGAATAGACCCTGAGTTCTTCCACAAGAGGGAGTAAATGCACTTCCCCGCTGCCCTATATATAGACTCTTAGAGGTTACTTTTGGGTAGTGTACCTCTTAAGGACAGATGGTTGACTGCTAGACACGCCTCTATGAATCACTCAAAGACATGTTTCCCATTTGACAGACTTTGAGAAGGGTGCACATCATTGGACTGAGAGAAACAAGATGGTCATTTTGACAAATTGCCCATCATCTAGGCCTAGACAGACCTCTATTATAGAGGATCGTTTAATCTGCCGATAAGCTCGATCAGCTCCCACAGTTTTGTTGTCCACCATCTAGACACAGGTGGGCATTCATTACACACACCTGTCTTTGCTAGGACCAATCCCAGGTGCTTAACACAAGGAAATTTGTTGTCATGGTACCCATTGCCTATTTTTGTAGCATTATCTGGAATAAGAAACCTGGACTGCAATGGAGTGGAACCGTATTGTCTTCAGCGCTGAATCCAGGTGCTGTCTGGGATTCACCAATGAGTATGGAGACCTCATGGTAAGCGCTCTGTACTTGCTTTACAAGTGGAGCGACACACTGCCTCAACTTCTGGTCTGACAATCTGGGAAGCCATCACATATGACAATCAGGGCCGTCTTTAATATTGATTGGACCCTGGGCAAGAATTTCTTGGGCCCCCTGGACCCCGCCTTCCCACATCCTGGCATGCAATCACACCTCTACCACAACACACACAAAAAAAAAATCCACACACCTCGTAGAGTACAGTGAATGACTGTAAATACTTACAGTTCTGAAGACTCCAGCGGCTCAGGATCAGTGCTCTTGGCAGCTGGGCTCAGGGCTGGAAGTGGGCACCGTTTTGCAGTTCAGGAAGGAGACCGGGGCTCGGCTCACTCTAGCGTTACAGTGCACCCCAGCAACCCACAGTATGCAGTATAGCACCCTATAGTATACAGCACCTCACAGTATGCAGTAAAGCACCCTATAGTATACAATACCCCACAGTATGCAGTAAAGCACCCTATAGTATACAATACCCCACAGTATGCAATATATAGTATAGCACCCCACAGTATACAACACCCCACAGTATGCAGTATAGCACCCTATAGTATACAGCACCCCACAGTATGCCGTATAGCACCCTATAGTATACAGCACCCCACAGTATGCAATATAGCACCCTATAGTATACAGCACCCCACAGTATGCAATATAGCACCCTATAGTATACAGCACCCCACAGTATGCAGTATAGCACCCTATAGTATACAGCACCCCACAGTATGCAGTAAAGCACTCTATAGTATACAGCACCCCACAGTATGCATTATAGCACCCTACAGTATACAGTACCTCACAGTATGCAATATATAGTATAGCACCCCACAGTATACAACGCCTCACAGTATATAGTACCCCACAGTATGCAATACATAGTATAACACCCCACAGTATGCAATATAGCATCCTATAGCATACAGTATAGCACCTCACAGTATACAGTAGAGCAGTATAGCACTCCACAGTATACAGCACCCCACACTATACAGTATACAGCACCCCACACTATACAGCACCCCACAGTATACTGTATACAGCGCCCCACACTACAGTATACAGCACCCCACACTATACAGTATACAGCACCCCACACTATACAGCACCCCACAGTATACTGTATACAGCACCCCACACTATACAGTATACAGCACCCCACAGTACATAGCACCCCACAGTATACAGTAGAGTAGTATAGCACTCCACAATATACAGCACCCCACAGTATACAGTAGAGCAGTATAGCACCCTACACTATACAGCACCCCACAGTATACAGTAGAGCAGTATAGCACCCCAGAGTATAAAGCACCCCACAGTATACAGCACCCCATAGTATACAGTAGAGCAGTTTAGCACCCCACAGTATTCAGCACCCCACAGTATTCAGCACCCCATAGTATACAGCACCCCACAGTATTCAGCACCCCATAGTATACAGCACCCCACAGTATACAGCACCCCATAGTATACAGCACCCCACAGTATACAGCACCCCACAGTATACAGTAGAGCAGTAAAGCACCCCATAATATACAGCACCCCACAGTATACAGTAGAGCAGTATAGCACCCAGTATACAGCACCCCACAGTATACAGTAGAGCAGTATAGCACTCCACACTATACAGCACCCCACAGTATACAATAGAGCAGTATAGCACCCAGTATACAGCACCCCACAGTATACAGTAGAGCAATATAGCACCCAATATACAGCACAACACAGTATACAGCCCCCACCACTATACAGTATTCCTCACCCCACAATATACAGCACCCCACAGTATACAGTAGAGCAGTATAGCACTCCACAGTATACAGCACCCCACAGTATACAGTAGAGCAGTATAGCACCCCACAATATACAGCACCCCACACTGTACAGTGGATCAGTATAGCACCCAGTATACAGCACCCCACAGTATACAGTAGAGCAGTATAGCACCCAATATACAGCACCCCACAGTATACAGCACCCCACACTATACAGTATACAGCACCCCACAATATACAGCACCCACAGTATACAGTAGAGCAGTATAGCACTCCACAGTATACAGCACCCCACAGTATATAGTAGAGCAGTATAGCACTCCACAATATACAGCACCCCACAGTATACAGTAGAGCAGTATAGCACCCAACAGTATACAGCATCCCATAGCATACAGTAGAGCAGTATAGCACCCCACAGTATATAGCACCCCACAATATACAGTAGAGCAGTAAAGCACCCCACAGTATGCAGTATAGCATCCTATAGCATACAGTATAGCACCTAACAGTATACAGTAGAGCAGTATAGCACCCCACAGTATACAGCACCCACACTATACAGTATACAGCACCCCACATAATACAGTAGGGCAGTATAGCACCCCATGATATACAGCACCCTTTTAGTATACAGTAGAGCAGTATAGCACCCTACACTATACAGCACCTCACAGTATACAGCACCCCATAGTATACAATAGAGCAGTATAGCACCCTACACTATACAGCACCCCACAGTATACAGCACTCCACAGTATACAGCTCCCCATAGTATACAGTAGAGCAGTATAGCACCCCACACTATACAGCACCCCACTATTCAGTAGCTTACAGTATATTAGCATAACAGCCCCTGTCACCTTTTCCTGATGTAATCTTCACACAAAAAAGCTCCACAATGATGGCAAACTTCTCCTGCAGCAACACTCCTGGTAGAAAGAAAGGACCTTTGATTACCTCATAGCCATTTGACCAGTATTATCACTCTGTTACTAGTCACATGGTGATTATGTCATCTAAGGTCCTTTCTCCTAATCACAGCTCTCACTCTCTCACAGTTTGCTGCCTGGAGTGCCTGCAGGCAGGCAGGCATGGCAGCACCCCCCCTGTGTAGCTGACAGCCTGACACCCGTGGCAGACCACCTCTCCCCTAGGCACGCCACTCGATGTCATTGAATTTGCGGGCAGTGGCCAGCGGGGCTCAAGAGGCAGCTGCCTTGGGCCCCCCAGGAAAGGCTGGCCCTTTTGTCCCACGTTAAAGATGTCCCTGATGACAGTTGGTCACCCCTAGTAGTAATATGAGGGACACTATCAAATCAGTGATATGTGCAGGACGTCCTGTAGCAACATGTGTTGCCTCTCATGGCAAGGCTTTCAACTGGCAGCTTTCATCAGGATAATGCTTGCCCACACATAGCAAAGGTTTCCTACAAATGTCTCCAGCAGAGACATCAGCAGATTATCCTGATGTCTCCAGCAGATTACAACACTTCCTTGGCCTGCCCGGTCACCAGATTCTGCACTAATCGAGTATTTATTGGTCCACCTGGGATGCTATCTTCAGCAACGTACAAGTGTGCAGGATCTATAGGCCCAGCTGTAACATCTGTGGGCAATTTTTTTTTTTCTCTTAAATTACAATAAAATTCTGCAACATTTAATTTTCTACCTTGTGTATTCAGTTTCTATGCAGAAGGAGGTTGATACAGCTGCTGCTCCATGGCTCGAGACAACAATTCCTATGGGATGTCTGACCTTACAATTCTTCTCTACACTCCTGCTTTTTGCTAACCTACTCCTGAACACTGTAGACCTGTCAGACATTTCTGGTTAAATGGGTTCCACGAGATGATGAAAATGAGGGGCACAGACAAGGGATGGTATAAAATGACAAAATAATTGGTCTTAGGCTAGGTTCACATGGAGTATTTTGGATTAGGATTTTGGTGCAGATTTAGGACATCAACACAATTCTAACATTTTTGGCTCTATACACCACCTCAATGGATTTGAAATGAAACGAACAAGATGTGCTTTAACTGCAGACTGTCAGCTTTAATTTGAGGGTATTTACATCCAAATCAGGTGAACGGTGTAGGAATTACAACAGTTTGCATATGTGCCTCCCACTTGTTAAGGGACCAAAAGTAATGGGACAATTGGCTTCTCAGCTGTTCCATGGCCCGGTGTGTGTTATTCCCTCATTATCCCAATTACAATGAGCAGATAAAAGGTCCAGAGTTCATTTCAAGTGTGCTATTTGCATTTGGAATTTGTTGCTGTCCATTCTCAAGATGAGATCCAAAGAGCTGTCACTATCAGTGAAGCAAGCCATCACTAGGCTGAAAAAACAAAACAAACCCATCAGAGAGATAGCAAAAACATTAGGCCTGGCCATAACAACTGTTTGGAACATTCTTAACCACTTGCCGTCACACTAACTCCGATTCCGATAGGCATCAGGATGGCGGCGCTCTCAGGTCTCAGCGACGCCTATTGGCGTCATCTCGTGAGACCTGAGATTTTGCGTGAACGTGCGCGCGTTCACAGCGGCGCACAGCTCTGAAGTTAAACTACAGCCTGCCAGCGCTGATCATTCGCAGGCAGGCTGTAGATGTTAAAAAAATCGCATTAGAAAGGTATATTAGACGCTGTTTTGTTAACAGCGTCTGATATACCTGCTACCTGGTCCTCTGGTGGTCCCTTTTGCTTGGATCCACCATCAGAGGACACAGGCAGCTCTGTAAGTAGCACCAAGCACCACACTACACTACACCCCCCCCCTGTCACTTATTAACCCCTTATTAACCCCTGATCACCCCATATAGACTCCCTGATCACCCCCCTGTCACCCCCCTGTCATTGGTCACCCCCCGTAAGGCTCCATTCAGACGTCCGTATGTGTTTTGCGGATCCCCAAAACACGTACACCGGCAATGTGCTTTCCGCATTTCGCGGATTCGCACATTGCTAGAACTATATAGAAAATGCCTTTTCTTGTCCGCAATTGCGGACAAGAATAGGACATGTTCTATATTTTTGCGGAACGGAAGTGCGGACCCGGAAGTGCAGATCCGCAATTCCGGATCCGAGCGGGACAAAGTCTGTCCCCATAGAAATGAATGGGTCCGCAATTCCGTTCCGCAAAATGCAGAACAGAATTGAGGACGTGTAAATGGGGCCTAAGGGTCCCTTATCACCGCCAGTTAGTTAGCTACTTGTTAGGTAGTTAGCGCCCAGCCCACCGCACCGCAGTCACTGATTAGTCGCTGATTAGCGTCATCGCTGTCGCTAATCAGCACTTGTACTATATAGTATCTGTAAGTGATCAAGACTGATCGCAATCCGATCTATATCAGTACATTAGGGTCACCTTAGGCTCTACAAAAAACGCAGTGTTCGCCCGATCAGGCCTGATCTTGTGCGCACACTTGCGTTCAGTCCGCCCCACTGCAGTGACAGAATTTTTTTTTTTTCGGATCACTGCAAAAACACAGTAAAATCGCTGAGGCGCTATAAAGATAACTTTTGAGCTTTTTGAATCTTTATTAGCGATCGCAGCTTTACTTCGCAAGCACTCCTATGTCCTTTCCCCTCTTTTTTTTTTTGCACATTTTTTGGCAGAGATTTTTTCATCCACATTGATGATTTTTTCATCCACAGAGGCTGAACGTAAAAAAAAAAATCTCATTACCAGTATGCTCAATATAAGGCCTCATGCACACGACCGTGCCATTTTTTGCGGTCCGCAAACCGCGGATCCTCAAAAAATGGAAGGCGCCCGTGTTGCCTTCCGCAATTTGCGGAACGGAATTGGCTTCGGCAATATAAATGTCTATTCTTGTCCGCAAAGCGCGGACAAGAATAGGACATGTTATATTTTTTAGCGGGGCCGCGGAACGGAGCCACGGATGCGGACAGCACACGAAGTGCTGTCCGCATCTTTTGCGGCCCCATTGAAATTAATGGGTCCGCATCCGAGCCGCCAAAACAGTGGCTCGGATGCAGACCCAAACAACGGTCGTGTGCATTAGGCCTAAGGAGAATAGCAGAAACTCCTAATGCTGGCCATACATGTAATGATTGCGGAGACCCTCAAATGCCAGGGCAGAATACAAACACCCCACAAATGACCCCATTTTGGAAAGAAGACACCCCAAGGAATACCAGATATCATTCTGGACTGCATTATTCAGTTGGACCATCTATAGAGAGCAATTGTGCTATTGGCTATTGTGCCATATTTATATATTTTTTTGCATCTCTTTGTTGGACATCCCCTTATGAATCCGGTGACAACTCTATCGGAGGAAACGCGTTGGGATTAATATCCATTTTTTGGGGATTAACATCTAAATAATTTTTTGTGCTATATTGCTGACATTAGGGAGTTTTGTATTTTATAGGGTCAGAGTAACAGGGTCAGCCACCGATAAGTGGGGTCGCTCCTCTAGGCGCATTTAGGCGGGAGACCTCTCCGCTTTTAGGCAGGGCCGTATTAGTTGGTTAGGGACATAGTTTCTCCCAGTTACCACACTCTCTGTGTATCAGGAGAGATAGTGATTTTTTACGGTTTTTCTTCAGTACATCCTGCAGTGAAGAGCTCCGTATGGAACCTTGGTGGACCCCCCTACCACAAATTCGTTTATCCGCTGTGGCTGGATACATCTCCTTAAACTTTCTTCAAACCGTGAGCGGTAACTACATAGTCCAGAAGTGTAATTTGAAAGTTTGTATACATTATGTCTGCTAAAATACACAAATTTATCGTATATATGCAGCTATCTAAATTCTTATTGTGGGACTTATTTTAAATTTATATCAATATAAAAGTTAGGTTTTAGTAGGATAAATATTCAGTGATATACAGTTAGATTTCCTACAAATTATATATATTTTTTCATGCTGTGAATTTCCGCTAACTTGTGCCAAAAAAAAAAATCTTCTAGTGACCCCATTTTAGAAAGAAGACACCCTAAGGTATTCTGTGAGGGGTATGGTGAGTTCATGTAAAATTTTATTTTTTGTCACAAGTTGGTGGAATATGAGACTTTGTAAGAAAAAAATATATATATCAATTTCCACTAACTTGTGCCAAAAAAAAATCTTCTATGAACTCGCCATGCCCTTCACAGAATACCTTGGGGTGTCTTCTTTCCAAAATGGGGTCACTTGTGGGGTATTTATAGCTCTGGCATTTTAGGGGCCCTAAAGCGTGAGAAGTAGTTTGGAATGCAAATGCGTAAAAATGCCCTGTGAAATCCTAAAGGTGGGCGGGGCTAAATTGTGAGCAACCCTGTAAAGCCTAAAGGTACTCGTTGGACTTTCGGCGCCTTTACGCACTCAGGCTGCAAAAAGAAGTCACACATGTGATATCGCCGTACTCAGAAGAAGTAGGGCAATGTGTTTTGGAGTGTATTTTTACATATACCCATACTGTGTGTGAGAAATATCTCTGTAAATGACAAGTTTTTTTTTTTTTTATACAAAGTTGTCAATTTACAGAGATATTTCTCTCACCCAGCATGGGTATATGTAAAAATACACCCCAAAACACATTGCCCTACTTCTTCTGAGTACGGCGATACCACATGTGTGACACGTTTTTGCAGCCTAGGTGTGTAAAGGGGCCGAAAGTCCAACGAGTACCTTTAGGCTTTACAGGGTTGCTTACAATTTAGCCCCGCCCAAAATGCCAGAACAGTAAACACACCCCACAAATGACCCTATTTCAGAAAGTGAGGGGCATAGTGAGTCCGTGGGAGATTTATTTATTTTTTGCCAGAAGTTATCAGAAATGGAAACTTTATTATTTATTTTTTTCCTCAGAAAGTGTCATTTTCCGCAAACTTGTGAAAAAAAATTAAATCAGACATGAACTCACAATGCCCCTCCGCGAATACTTTGGGGTGTCTTCTTTCTAAAATGGGGTCATTTGAGGGGTATTTATACTATCCTGGCATTCTAGCATCTCAAGAAACATGACAGGTGCTCAGAAAGTCAGAGCTGCTTCAAAATGCAAAAAATCACATTTTTGTACCATAAATTGCAAACGCTATAACTTTTGCGCAAACCAATAAATATACACTTATTGGATTTTTTTTAATCAAAGACATGTAGCACAATAAATTTTGACACAAACTTGTAATGTAATTATATTTGAACAATTTTACCAGAAAAAGTTAAAAATACACTTTTTTTGAGAAAATTGCAGTCTATTTTGATTAATATCAGAAAAACAAAAAATCTCAGCAGCAATCAAATACCACCAAAAGAAAATCTGTATTTGTGAGAAGAAAAGGAGGTAAAATTCATTTGGGTGCCAAGTTGCATGACCGAGAAATAAACCGTTAAAGTTGTGAAGTGCCGATTTGTAAAAAAGGGCCTGGTCACTGGGGGGGTATAAACCTGTGGTCCTTAAGTGGTTAAAAAGAATGAAAACACCAAAAGACCTGGAAGAGCACGGAAAACAACTGTGGTGGATTACCGAAGAATTATTTTCCTGGTGAAGAAAACACCCTTCACACCAGTTAGCCAGATCAAGAACACTAGGTAGGTGTATGTGTGTCAAAGTCAACAATCAAGAGAGGACTTCACCAGAGTGAATACAGAGGGTTCACCATAAGATGTAAACCACTGGTGAGCCTCAAAAACAGGAAGGCCAGATTAGAGTTTGCCAAACGACATCTAACAAAGCCTTCACAGTTCTGGAATAACATCCTATGGACAGATGAATCTAAGATCAACTTGTACCAGAGTGATAGGAAGAGAAGAGTATGGAGAAGGAAAGGAACTGCTCATGATCCTAAGCATACAACCTCATCAGTGAAGCATGGTGGTGGTAGTGTCATGGCGTGGGCATGTATGGCTGCCAATGGAACTGGTTCTCTTGTATTTATTGATGATGTGACTGCTGACAAAAGCAGCAGGATGAATTCTGAAGTGTTTCAGGCAATATTATCTGCTCATAATTAGCCTTTTACAGTAAGTTGCAAAAAACAAGAAGTAACAAATAAAGATCCGACTGACTTGATTCCAAACTAAGGAACAAAAGGGTGAGCCCTATTAAAGCCCTATAGCTCTCCCTGACTGCTCAGCCCATGCAAAGATCTCTGTGATAGAAAGTTGCATGTCCATGTACCTAGACTGAGTGACACCTGAAAACCCTATAATAGTGAGGGGACACGACCACCGGCTCCCTGCACTTAATACGGAGGGAGTCAGGGTCACCTAGAATTAAGCCAACAGGAAAACACAAATAAAGGGATAGACTTATTTGAGAAACCAGCAGTAGCAAACTTCTAGCAGTGAGCACAATCCAGGAAGTAGTATAAACCGCAAAGTGAGGCAGTATGGGAGGGGATATAAAGGGAGGCAATCACTGCTAATAGATGACAGCTGGGAGAGGGAGAAGAGATGTCAAAGCGAAACCAAAACAAAAGAACATCATGCAGGAGGTACTGAAGAACGTCTATCAGAACTTCTCAGAGATCTGGCGGTGACATAGCCAATTGCTTCAGAACTCATTGGACGGTGCTTCAAAGTGCAGATGGACAATGACCCAAAGCATACTGCAAAAGCAACCAAAGAGTTTTTTAATGGAAAGAAGTGGAATGTTATGCAATGGCCAAGTCAATCACCTGATCTGCATCCGATTGAGCATGCATTTCACTTGTTGAAGACAAAACTGAAGGGAAAATGCCCCAAGAACAAGCAGGAACTGTAGACATTTGCAGTAGAGGCCTGGCAGAGCTTCACCAGGGATGAAACCCAGTGTCCGGTGATGTCTATGCGTTCCAGACTTCAGGCTGTAATTGACTGCAAAGGATTTGCAACCAAGTATTAAAAATTTAAAGTTTGATTTATGATTATTATATGTCACCTTGCCACTCTGTGGTCTCCTGATCATGCTACTGCCATCTCCACACTATGTCACCTTGCCACTGTGTGGTATCCTCCTGCTGCTTTTGCTGCTGCCATATCCACATTGTGTCACCTTGCCACTCTGTTGCATCCTCCTGCTTCTGCTGCCATGTCCACACTATACTACCTTGCCACTCTGGGGTCGCCTGATGCTGCTGCTGCCATTTTCACACTATGTCACCTTGCCACTCTGTGGTATCCTCCTGGTACTGCTGCTGCCAAATCCACATTATGTCACCTTGCCACTCTATGGTATCCTCCTGCTGCTACTGCTGCTGCCATATCCACATTAGTCACCTTGCCACTCTGTGGTCTAATGATGATGTTGCTGCTACTACCATCTCCACACTATGTCACCTTGCCACTGTGTGGTATCCTCCTGCTGCTGCTGCCATATTCTTGCCACTCTGTGGTCTGATGATGCTGCTGCTGACATATCCACATTATGTCACCTTGGCACTCTGTGGTCTGATGCTGCTGCCATATCTACACTATGTCAACTTGCCGCTCTGTGGTATCCTCCTCCTGCTGCTGCCATATCCATATTATTTCACCTTGCCACTCTGTGGTCTGATGATGATGCTGCTGCTGCCATCTCTAAAGTATGTCACCTTGCCACTCTGTGGTCTCTTGCTGCTGCCATCTCTACACTATTCCACCTTGCCACTCCATGGTCTCCTGATGCTACTGCTGCTGCCATTTCCACACTATGTCATCTTGCCACTCTGTGGTATCCTCCTGCTGCTGCTGCCTTATCCAAATTATGTCACCTTGCCACTCTGTGGTCTCCTGATGATGCTACTGCCATCTCCACACTATGTAACCTTGCCACTGTGTGGTATCCTTCTGCTGCTTTTGCTGCTGCCTCTCCACACTATGTCACCTTGTCACTCTCTGGTCTCTTGATGCTGATGCTGCTGCCATCTCCAAACTATGTCACCTTGCCACTCTGTGTTCTCCTGATGATGATGCTGCTGCCGCCATCTCCACGCTATGTCACCGTGCCACTCTGTGGTGTTCTGATGCTGCTGCTACTGCCATCTCCACAATTTGTCACCTTGCCACTCTGTGGTATCCTGCTGCTGCTGCCATCTCCACACTGTCACCTTGCCAATCTGTGGTCTCCTGATGCTGCTGCTGCTGCTGCTACTATCATCTCCACACTATGTCACCTTGACACTCTGTGGCATCCTGCTGCTGCTGCTGTCTCCACACTATGTCACCTTGCTACTCTGGGGTATCCTCTTCATGCTGCTGCTGTTTCCGCCACCTCCACACTCTGCCATTGGGCCACTTTGTGGTCTCCTCATGCTGCTTCCACCTCATCAATATGTCATAGGTCCATTCTGTGGACTTCTCATACTGTTCCCACCCTCCCTGCTTCATGACTGGGCCACTATTTTGCCTTTTGGCCTGGCTGACATCATCATTTATTTGATCTTTCTTCTGATCTGTCAGAAGGAAGGAAAAATGAGACGCACAACGGATCCTGTCTGTGTAACAGCTGTAAGGCCTGTATGGTCCCATCAGAATTGGCTTATGATTTGGTAGCCAAAAGCCTATATTCCATTCACGTGTCATCCCGGTTTCTTTGGGCATTAGCAATACTGATGGATTATTGAGGAAATGCTGACCTAGTGAAGGCGGATGCTCGACAGACAGGATTCGTTTTTTGTGGGTCATTGTTCTGATGGATCAGAGGAAAGGCAAATTAATCAGTGACTTCAACACAAACTTACTGCTAACACCCTCTCCACGCTGAGTTGATACTTTAGTTATTTGGTCAGTTTTATCCCCGTGACTGCCCAAATAAGTGAAGTGTGCAGTGATTCTAAGAGCGACGCCTGTCATCTGCATGTCATACGGACTCACATTATTATTTCACTACCAAAAAAGATTCCCTGCGTGTTACTGCACGGCACAGTGTTCTACACCACTATACAGACTCTCTGCAGCCAGGAAATAGCTGTTTTTTTACGTAATTCGCAGCAAATTTATTCGGCTCGAAGCCCATTTTTCCCCAAAAATTCTGTGAATCGGCGAATCGAATTTTTGAAAAATTCACTCATCTCTACCTTTAACCATGACATGGCAGAGCGTTCCATAGATTCACTGCTCTTACAGTAAAGATCCCTGTAGGTTACGTTTTCGTGACTGGTGAGCAGCCAGTCACCCACATATCAGATACTTATAACTTATGGATAGGTGATACGTTTCTATCTTGGCACAACCCCTTTAACCATGACATGGCAGAGCGTTCCGTAGATTCACTGCTCTTAGGCCTCATGCACACGACAGTATTTTTTCACTGTCCGCAAAACGGGGTTCCGTTGGTCCGTGATCCGTGACCGTTTTTCCGTCCGTGGGTCTTCCTTGATTTTTGGAGGATCCACGGACATGAAAAAAAAGTCATTTTGGTGTCCGCCTGGCCGTGCGGAGCCAAACGGATCCGTCCTGAATTACAATGCAAGTCAATGGGGACGGATCCGTTTGATGTTGACACAATATGGTGCCATTTCAAACGGATCCGTCCCCATTGACTTTCAATGTAAAGTCTGGAGTTCTGTTATACCATCGGATTGGAGTTTTCTCCAATCCGATGGTATATTTTAACTTGTAGCGTCCCCATCACCATGGGAACGCCTCTATGTTAGAATATACTGTCGGATATGAGCTACATCGTGAAACTCATTTCCGACAGTATATTCTAACACAGAGGCGTTCCCATGGTGATGGAGACGCTTCAGGTTAGAATATACAAAAAAACTGTGTACATGACTGTCCCCTGCTGCCTGGCAGGTGCTGCCAGGCAGCAGGGGGCAGACCCCCCCCCCCCCCCCCTGTTTTTAACTCATTGGTGGCCAGTGGGCCCCCCCTCCCCTGTTGTTAACTCGTTGGTGGCCAGTGTGCGCACCCCCCTCCCTCCCTCCCTCTATTGTTTTAATACATTGGGGCCAGTGTGCGCGCGCCCCCCCAACCCCCCCCCCCCCCCTCCCTCCCTCTATTGTTTGAATACATTGGGGCCAGTGTGCGCGCGCTCCCTCCCTCCCTCTATTGTTTTAATACATTGGGGCCAGTGTGCGCGCGCCCCCCCAACCCCCCCCCCCCCCCCTCCCTCCCTCTATTGTAATCATCATCGGTGGCAGCGGAGTGGAAGATTTTCATACTTACCTGGCTGCTGGCTGCTGCGATCTCTGTGTCCGGCCGGGAGCTCCTCCTACTGGTAAGTGACAGGTCTGTGCGGCGCATTGCTGTCACTTACCAGTAGGAGGAGCTCCCGGCCGGACGCAGACATCGCAGCAGCCAGCAGCCAGGTAAGTATGAAAATCTTCTACTCCGCTGCCACCGATGATGATTACAATAGAGGGAGGGAGGGGGGGGGGGGGGGGGTTGGGGGGGCGCGCGCACACTGGCCCCAATGTATTCAAACAATAGAGGGAGGGAGGGGGGGTTGGGGGGGGGCGCGCACACTGGCCCCAATGTATTCAAACAATAAAGGGAGGGAGGGGGGGTTGGGGGGGCGCGCGCACACTGGCCCCAATGTATTAAAACAATAGAGGGAGGGAGGGGGGTGCGCACACTGGCCACCAACGAGTTAACAACAGGGGGGGGGGGGGGGGGGCCGCACAATGATATTCAAACTGGGGAGGGGGGGGGGGGGGGTCTGCCCCCTGCTGCCTGGCAGCCCTGATCTCTTACAGGGGGATATGATGGGGTTAATTGTACTATCATATCCCCCTGTAAGAGATCGGGTGCTGCCAGGCAGCAGGGGGCAGTCTTGTACAAAGTTTGCAGTGTATTCTAACTAGAAGCGTCCCCATCACCATGGGAACGCTTCTGTGTTAGAATATACTGTCGGAAATGAGTTTTCACGAAGTGAAAACTTAGCTCAGAAAAAGCTTTTATACAGACGGATCTTCAGATCCGTCTGTATGAAAGCAACCTACGGCCACGGATCACGGACACGGATGCCAATCTTGTGTGCATCCGTGTTCTTTCACGGACCCATTGACTTGAATGGGCCCGTGAACCGTTGGCCGTGAAAAAAATAGGACAGGTCATATTTTTTTCACGGCCAGGAAACACGGCTCACGGATGCGGCTGCCAAACGGTGCATTTTCCGATTTTTCCACGGACCCATTGAAAGTCAATGGGTCCGTGAAAAAAAACGGAAAACGGCACAACGGCCACGGATGCACACAACGGTCGTGTGCATGAGGCCTTACAGTAATGATTTTCTTCCATGTTGATATCATACATTGTGATATCATAAATCTTTCCAAATGACAATCTCAGCTCTTCCGCATTGACAATCCCAGCCCTGTCGTATCTGTAGCACAGAAATGCATTGTCCCGCTTGACAACTGGGTATTCATCATTTCTTACTTTCAATTTGTTACACTGTTGTCAGTGATTACTGGGGCAAAGCAAAGTCAACAGTGTGAATGTGTCAGGGAAAAAAAAGTCTTTTGAATTCTGAATCAAATTTGTCAGGCATTTACCTTAAGCCAGAATAACACGCGATGGCGAAGCTGCCGCTCAATGGCCGCCTGCAGCGGGGAGCTCTCAATGGGCTCTTTATTTGTTAAAGATGGATTATTTGAAATAAATTACAGGGCACTTTGACTGGATAAACAGAGTCTCAGTGGCTGTGGCATGCTATACATGCTTAATTGAGCCACAGAAATTTTAAATGACTACTGAACTGTATAATCATCTTTGATTTTGCTGATCAAGTTGATTCTTCGACCTGAAACTGAGCTATTGAGAGATGTGAAAGGGAACTCTACCTGGAGGAAAATAGAAAGTTTAATCTGGAATATATACTTATAATATTTCGGAAACCGCAGGGATAGAGGGCTCCATTAAGGGAACACAAGGCAGCTTTACAAGTGAATGATCGGCGTGTCATTTTTATTTGAACTTGATATGTTAAACGTCCCGCATGTTTGTGTTGCATAAGCCCACTTAAACTTTGTAAAGTGCAATAGATTTGCAGGCAAAATAAAACCATTTCACTTTCTTATTTCTGGCCTGATAAGTTTAATTAAAGAAAACACTCCATATGAAACAGATTGGGGGATTATTTTCCATGAACATGAGAACAGACGGGCATAGTCAGTTGCACATAAAGGATGCCTCAGACCTTGGGTTAAAAGACTAATTTTCTTCTCTACATAGTTATGATATTTCCTATGGATGATATTCTGTTCACCTTAGTGTATGAATTTAGCTGTGTGAGTAGATGTCAGTGAATGTTAATGCATGCATGTGTAGGTAAATGTATGTTAATGTATGTGAGTGTATGTTGGTGTAAGTGTAATTTGTGCACCTACACTAATTGTGTCTATTGTGTCTATATGAGATATATTGTGAAGTGTGGACATTTGCCCCTGTTTCCCTATGCAAAGTTATAAACTTCTTACTTTATTTCACTTGAAAGGATTAACTGCACTGTTTAACTGCATATATGTATGTTGTGATATATATCCTGTTCATTTGCACTGTATTCACTAGGCTCTGTGGAAAGGGTTAATGAATACTTAGAGACTTTTGGGACTTTGAATAAGAAACTGGTAATTTTCCACAGCTGCCATAGGGTTTAAAAAAGAGCATGTTTTGGAGGGAAAAGGCCAGACTTGTTTACCACCAAAAGCAGACAAACTGACCGCTCGAATGTCTGGTTTTAGCTCTGTTGTTATATTTAGAAATCTGCTTGGGTCTGGAAAAACTGCTTTGTCATTGCCATTGAGTATCATTGAAGCTCTAATGTAAGTCTATGGAGACGGAAAGTGTAACAATGTATCTGTTTGTGATGAGTTTCTCTACTTCACCCCTCCTACTGGAAGGTTCTAGTCTAGCTAGAAATGGTATATAAACAGAGCCCCTAGTGTTCTGCAGTTAGGGACCAGTGTTTGGAGGGGGAGACTCATGTCAGTCAGCAGGAATGACCAGAAGAAGAAGATGCTAAGATGGGGAGATTGAGCCACAGACCATGGGTCATCAGCCCTGTGACCAAAGAGCCACCCGGACTACTGAGCCATAGACCGTGGGCCTTCAGTCTTTGGCCAGGGCACCAGTCTTTTGAGAGAGAGAGGGACAGCTAGCTCAGGCCTTTTGTCGGCATTATACAATTTTTCTGCCAGGGAGGAGACTAGAGAAGCCAGCCCTATGCCTCGCCTGTATTGTTTTGGACCTGAATTTCTCCAGTAACAAAGCACACTGATTTACTGCTGACCCTGGCTCTCTGGACTTATTTCCTATTGGGGTGCACCACGACTGTATCTGGGGGACCCAGTGTAGCCACTGCATGAGCTTGTATTGTAAGTGTATGTGAATAAATATTACTGTGTGTGAGTATATGTATGGAAATTTATGTATTTGGTAGTGTATTTTATTAAAGGTGAGTGTACATTGTATGTGTGTGTATAATTGCAGTAATGCATGTTAGTGCATGTCAGTATACTGTACTCAGTGATTTGAAGGCAAAACTCCATCCTCCGTCAGCCCAAACTCCCTCTTACCTCAGACGTCAGCCAAAACTCCCTCCTCCCTTATCCAAAACTCCCTCCTCTGTCAGGCAAAACTCCATCAGTCCTCCTCCCTCAGACCAAACTCCCTCCTCCATCAGGCTAAACTCCCTCCTCCGTCAGCCCAAACTCCCTCCTACCTCAGACATCAGCCAAAACTCCCTCCTACCTCATCCAAAACTCCCTCGTTCCTCAGACGTCAGTCAAAAAATACCTCCTCCATCAGCCCTCAGCCCAAACTCCATCAGCCGTCAGGTGTCAGCTGCCAGCCGTCAGGGGTCAGACATCAGTTGTCATCCCTCAGCCTAAACTCCATCAGCCGTCAGACATCAGGTGTCACCCCTTAGCCTAAACTTTATCAGCCGTAGTAATAGAATGTAAAATATGTTTACAGCAAGCGCTGGCACCACAGACCATTGTTTTCACACATTATATATTATTGACACTAATACCAGGCACCAGTAATGGATACAAGTTTCCTTGGTGTATAATGGAGGCACGTTGTGTTCAGCCGCTGACATACACGGGCTTCTCTCCAGCACACGTTACATCAGCAGCTGCTAGAGACTGGTTCGCCTACAAGTGAATGAGATTCGATTCCTTTCCTTTCCTTTCCTTTCCTTTACTAACAGCAGATGTCTCCATAGTTCAGGGGTTAGAGCCCTGGTCTTGTACACCAGGGGTTACGAGTTCAAATCTCGCTGGCATCTTCACAAATTTTTTTTTTGTCTGTTAATATTTGTACTATTGCTTGCTTGTACGTGAAACCCCATTTGCATTGATTTGTGCCCCCAGAACAGTAAAATAACCAAATCATGACATATATGCCATCATCCACCCATCATAAATCTACCCCCATCATCTCATTTATCATTCATCTCTCTATCTATATTAAATTACTTGTAAGCAGACCTGTCATATTTATATGATAACGGAAAGCATATTTCATATGATAAATTGCGCTAAAATGTTCTTTGCTTACTAAACGGAATAAGTAATAGTACAAATATTAACAGACAAAAAGAAAATATTGTGAAGGTGCCAGCAAAATTTTAACTCACGATCCCTGGTTTAACCCCTGAACTATGGAGCCATCTGCAGTTAGGAAAGGAATCTCATTCACTTGTAGGCGAACCAGTCTCTAGCGGCTGCTGATGTCACGTGTGCTGGAGAGAGGCCTGTGTATGTCAGCGACTGAACACGGCGTGCCTCCATTATACACCAAGGAAAGTACTGGTGCCTTGTATTAGTGTCCATAAAATATATATATATATATATAATGTGTGAAGACAATGGTCTGTGGTGCCAGCGCTTGCTGTAAACATATTTTACATTCTAGTACTACAGCTGATGGAGTTTAGG
This sequence comes from Bufo gargarizans, assembly GCF_014858855.1. NCBI lineage: Eukaryota > Metazoa > Chordata > Amphibia > Anura > Bufonidae > Bufo > Bufo gargarizans. Next base: position 75,212,358 of record NC_058080.1, read on the forward strand.
CTGAGGACTGACACCTGATGTCTGACCCCTGACAGCTGATGGAGTTTGTGCTGAGGGCTGATGGAGGAGGCATTTTTTGACTGACATCTGAGGGACGAGGGAGTTTTGAGTTAGGGGGGAGAGATTTTTCGCTGACGTCTGAAGGAGGCGGGAGTTTTTGCTGACGGAGGAGGGAGTTTAGCCTGACGGAGGATGAAGTTTGGTCTGAGGGAGGAGGACTGATGGAGTTTTGCCTGACGGAGGACAGAGTTTTGGCTGACGTCTGAGTAGGAGGGAGCTTTGGATGAGGGAGGAGGGAGTTTTCGCTGACAGAAGAGGGAGTTTTGTAACAGGGCGCTGAAGGCACACTCAGTCTCCTATCAGCCACAGACCTGCTGCTTAGCTTCGGGAGCGAGGATCTGTGTTTGGCCTCATTCCCAGGGCGGCTTTGCTAGCTGGGAGGCTCCCTGCTCCTAGGTCTGCCTTGAGTGCCGAGCTGATCACTCGGTGCTCGACTTGCCTGTCTGTCGGTCATGTGGCGCTGGCCACATCACATGACCCTCACTCCCCACTATAAATGCAGGCAACCTGCTGGATTCAAGTTGCCTGTGATTTTGGTCCCTTAGGCTGTGTATTATTATTGTTATTTAGCTTACCTTTGGATTTGACCCTTGATCTGCTTCCTGACACCTCTTCTGCCTGCTCCCTGAACCTTGACGCTACCTCTCGGATTTTGACCTCGGCTTGCTTTTGGATTTTGTCTTTGCCTCTTCCCTCGTACTGACATGACCTCCTGGACTGACCCTGGCTAGTTGACCCGCCTCGCCCTTTCATTTTTGGTGGTACCTTGCTTGTTCCACCTCTCTGTCCGCTCAAGTGCTACCTCTCATTGGCTATCTGCTTCCCTGCTGTCTCTATCTCTCTGCTTGCACTTACTCAGGTCAGGGACTGTCGCCCAGTTGCGCCCCGTCACCTAGGGCGGGTGGTGCAAGTAGGCAGGGACAGGGGACCGGGTGGCAGCTCAGGGGGTGCACCTCCGCTCTATCTTTATACCCGTGACGCTACCCCGTGACAGAATCACAGGCCTTAATTTAGCATGTACCCTCTACAGAGACTCACCGAACATGTGCAGGGTCTTGCTCAAATAGTACAGGAACTTGGGGAGAGACTACAGGTTCAGGAGACCGTCTGAACTCCCCCCATTCTTGCTCCCGCCACCGTTCAGGTGGAACCACACATTAAATTACCCGATCGATTTTCGGGTGACCGCCAAAGTTTTTTAGCTTTCAAGGAAAGCTATAAACTTTATTTTCGACTACGTTCTCACTCCTCTGGTGCTGATCCACAGAGGGTTGGTATTATCATCTCCCTGCTTCAAGGGGACCCCCAGGAATGGGCCTTTTCTTTGCCTCCGGATTCCCCTTGTCTTAATTCTGTGGATCTCTTTTTCCAGGCGTTAGGGGTTCTTTATGATGAACCAGACAAAGCCTCTGTGGCAGAATCCAATCTTAAGGCCCTCACTCAGGGGAATCGTCCCGTGGAGGATTATTGTACGCAGTTCCGCAAGTGGTGCGTTCCCTCGGGTTGGAACGAACCAGCGCTCAAATGTCAATTTAGGGCAGGCTTGACTGAGAAGTTAAAAGACATGTTGGTTTGTTATTAGAGTTGAGCGAACACCTGGATGTTCGGGTTCGAGAAGTTCGGCCGAACATCCCGGAAATGTTCGGGTTCGGGATCCGAACCCGATCCGAACTTCGTCCCGAACCCGAACCCCATTGAAGTCAATGGGGATCCGAACTTTTCGGCACTAAAAAGGCTGTAAAACAGCCCAGGAAAGAGCTAGAGGGCTGCAAAAGGCAGCAACATGTAGGTAATTCCCCTGCAAACAAATGTGGATAGGGAAATGAATTAAAATAAAAATTAAATAAATAAAAATTAACCAAAATCAATTGGAGAGAGGTTCCATAGCAGAGAATGAGGCTTCACGTCACCCACCACTGGAACAGTCCATTGGCATATATTTAGGCCTAGCACACAGGCAGAGCAGAGAGGTCCCGTAACAGAGAATCTGGCTTCATGTCAGCAGAGAATCAGTCTGCATGTCATAGCAGAGAATGAGGCTTCACGTCACCCACCACTGCAACAGTCCATTGGCATATATTTAGGCCTAGCACACAGGCAGAGCAGAGAGGTCCCGTAACAGACAATCTGGCTTCATGTCAGCAGAGAATCAGTCTGCATGTCATAGCAGAGAATGAGGCTTCACGTCAGCCACCACTGCAACAGTCCATTGGCATATATTTAGGCCTAGCACACAGGCAGAGGAGAGAGGTCCCGTAACAGACAATCTGGCTTCATGTCAGCAGAGAATCAGTCTGCATGTCATAGCAGAGAATCAGGCTTCACGTCAGCCACCACTGCAACAGTCCATTGTCATAAATTTAGGCCCAGCACCCAGGCAGAGGAGAGAGGTCCCGTAACAGACAATCTGGCTTCATGTCAGCAGAGAATTAGTCTGCATGTCATAGCAGAGAATCAGGCTTCATGTCAGCCACCACTGCAACAGTCCATTGGCATATATTTAGGCCCAGCACCCAGGCAGAGGAGGGAGGTCCCGTAACAGAGAATCTGTCTTCATGTCAGCAGAGAATCAGTCTGCATGTCATAGCAGAGAATGAGGCTTCACGTCACCCACCACTGCAACAGTCCATTGGCATATATTTAGGCCTAGCACACAGGCAGAGCAGAGAGGTCCCGTAACAGACAATCTGGCTTCATGTCAGCAGAGAATCAGTCTGCATGTCATAGCAGAGAATCAGGCTTCACGTCAGCCACCACTGCAACAGTCCATTGGCATATATTTAGGCCTAGCACACAGGCAGAGCAGAGAGGTCCCGTAACAGACAATCTGGCTTCATGTCAGCAGAGAATCAGTCTGCATGTCATAGCAGAGAATGAGGCTTCACGTCAGCCACCACTGCAACAGTCCATTGGCATATATTTAGGCCTAGCACACAGGCAGAGCAGAGAGGTCCCGTAACAGACAATCTGGCTTCATGTCAGCAGAGAATCAGTCTGCATGTCATAGCAGAGAATCAGGCTTCACGTCAGCCACCACTGCAACAGTCCATTGTCATAAATTTAGGCCCAGCACCCAGGCAGAGGAGAGAGGTCCCGTAACAGACAATCTGGCTTCATGTCAGCAGAGAATTAGTCTGCATGTCATAGCAGAGAATCAGGCTTCATGTCAGCCACCACTGCAACAGTCCATTGGCATATATTTAGGCCCAGCACCCAGGCAGAGGAGGGAGGTCCCGTAACAGAGAATCTGTCTTCATGTCAGCAGAGAATCAGTCTGCATGTCATAGCAGAGAATGAGGCTTCACGTCACCCACCACTGCAACAGTCCATTGGCATATATTTAGGCCTAGCACACAGGCAGAGCAGAGAGGTCCCGTAACAGACAATCTGGCTTCATGTCAGCAGAGAATCAGTCTGCATGTCATAGCAGAGAATCAGGCTTCACGTCAGCCACCACTGCAACAGTCCATTGGCATATATTTAGGCCTAGCACACAGGCAGAGCAGAGAGGTCCCGTAACAGACAATCTGGCTTCATGTCAGCAGAGAATCAGTCTGCATGTCATAGCAGAGAATCAGGCTTCACGTCAGCCACCACTGCAACAGTCCATTGTCATAAATTTAGGCCCAGCACCCAGGCAGAGGAGAGAGGTCCCGTAACAGACAATCTGGCTTCATGTCAGCAGAGAATTAGTCTGCATGTCATAGCAGAGAATCAGGCTTCATGTCAGCCACCACTGCAACAGTCCATTGGCATATATTTAGGCCCAGCACCCAGGCAGAGGAGGGAGGTCCCGTAACAGAGAATCTGTCTTCATGTCAGCAGAGAATCAGTCTGCATGTCATAGCAGAGAATGAGGCTTCACGTCACCCACCACTGCAACAGTCCATTGGCATATATTTAGGCCTAGCACACAGGCAGAGCAGAGAGGTCCCGTAACAGACAATCTGGCTTCATGTCAGCAGAGAATCAGTCTGCATGTCATAGCAGAGAATCAGGCTTCACGTCAGCCACCACTGCAACAGTCCATTGTCATAAATTTAGGCCCAGCACCCAGGCAGAGGAGAGAGGTCCCGTAACAGACAATCTGGCTTCATGTCAGCAGAGAATTAGTCTGCATGTCATAGCAGAGAATCAGGCTTCATGTCAGCCACCACTGCAACAGTCCATTGGCATATATTTAGGCCCAGCACCCAGGCAGAGGAGGGAGGTCCCGTAACAGAGAATCTGTCTTCATGTCAGCAGAGAATCAGTCTGCATGTCATAGCAGAGAATGAGGCTTCACGTCACCCACCACTGCAACAGTCCATTGGCATATATTTAGGCCTAGCACACAGGCAGAGCAGAGAGGTCCCGTAACAGACAATCTGGCTTCATGTCAGCAGAGAATCAGTCTGCATGTCATAGCAGAGAATCAGGCTTCACGTCAGCCACCACTGCAACAGTCCATTGTCATAAATTTAGGCCCAGCACCCAGGCAGAGGAGAGAGGTCCCGTAACAGACAATCTGGCTTCATGTCAGCAGAGAATTAGTCTGCATGTCATAGCAGAGAATCAGGCTTCATGTCAGCCACCACTGCAACAGTCCATTGGCATATATTTAGGCCCAGCACCCAGGCAGAGGAGGGAGGTCCCGTAACAGAGAATCTGTCTTCATGTCAGCAGAGAATCAGTCTGCATGTCATAGCAGAGAATGAGGCTTCACGTCAGCCACCACTGCAACAGTCCATTGGCATATATTTAGGCCTAGCACACAGGCAGAGGAGAGGTTCATTCAACTTTGGGTAGCCTCGCAATATAATGGTAAAATGAAAATAAAAATAGGATTGAATGAGGAAGTGCCCTGGAGTCCAATAATATATGGTTATGGGGAGGTAGTTAATGTCTAATCTGGACAAGGGACGGACAGGTCCTGTGGGATCCATGCCTGGTTCATTTTTATGAACGTCAGCTTGTCCACATTGGCTGTAGACAGGCGGCTGCGTTTGTCTGTAATGACGCCCCCTGCCGTGCTGAATACACGTTCAGACAAAACGCTGGCTGCCGGGCAGGCCAGCACCTCCAAGGCATAAAAGGCTAGCTCTGGCCACGTGGACAATTTAGAGACCCAGAAGTTGAATGGGGCCGAACCATCAGTCAGTACGTGGAGGGGTGTGCACACGTACTGTTCCACCATGTTAGTGAAATGTTGCCTCCTGCTAACACGTTGCGTATCAGGTGGTGGTGCAGTTAGCTGTGGCGTGTTGACAAAAGTTTTCCACATCTCTGCCATGCTAACCCTGCCCTCAGAGGAGCTGGCCGTGACACAGCTGCCTTGGCGACCTCTTGCTCCTCCTCTGCCTTGGCCTTGGGCTTCCACTTGTTCCCCTGTGACATTTGGGAATGCTCTCAGTAGCGCGTCTACCAACGTGCGCTTGTACTCGCGCATCTTCCTATCACGCTCCAGTGCAGGAAGTAAGGTGGGCACATTGTCTTTGTAGCGTGGATCCAGCAGGGTGGCAACCCAGTAGTCCGCACAGGTTAAAATGTGGGCAACTCTGCTGTCGTTGCGCAGGCACTGCAGCATGTAGTCGCTCATGTGTGCCAGGCTGCCCAGGGGTAAGGACAAGCTGTCCTCTGTGGGAGGCGTATCGTCATCGTCCTGCCTTTCCCCCCAGCCACGCACCAGTGATGGACCCGAGCTGCGTTGGGTGCCACCCCGCTGTGACCATGCTTCATCCTCATCCTCCTCCACCTCCTCCTCATCCTCGTCCTCCTCGTCCTCCAGTAGTGGGCCCTGGCTGGCCACATTTGTACCTGGCCTCTGCTGTTGCCAAAAACCTCCCTCTGAGTCACTTCGAAGAGACTGGCCTGAAAGTGCTAAAAATGACCCCTCTTCCTCCTCCTCCTCCTCCTCCTCCTGGGCCACCTCCTCTTCCATCATCGCCCTAAGTGTTTTCTCAAGGAGACATAGAAGTGGTATTGTAACGCTGATAACGGTGTCATCGCCACTGGCCATGTTGGTGGAGTACTCGAAACAGCGCAACAGGGCACACAGGTCTCGCATGGAGGCCCAGTCATTGGTGGTGAAGTGGTGCTGTTCTGTAGTGCGACTGACCCGTGCGTGCTGCAGCTGAAACTCCACTATGGCCTGCTGCTGCTCGCACAGTCTGTCCAGCATGTGCAAGGTGGAGTTCCACCTGGTGGGCACGTCGCATATGAGGCGGTGAGCGGGAAGGCCGAAGTTACGCTGTAGCGCAGACAGGCGAGCAGCAGCAGGATGTGAACGCCGGAAGCGCGAACAGACGGCCCGCACTTTATGCAGCAGCTCTGACATGTCGGGGTAGTTGTGAATGAACTTCTGCACCACCAAATTCAGCACATGCGCCAAGCAAGGGATGTGCGTCAAATTGGCTAGTCCCAGAGCTGCAACGAGATTTCGCCCATTATCACACACCACCAGGCCGGGCTTGAGGCTCACCGGCAGCAACCACTCGTCGGTCTGTTGTTCTATACCCCGCCACAACTCCTGTGCGGTGTGGGGCCTGTCCCCCAAACATATGAGTTTCAGAATGGCCTGCTGACGTTTACCCCGGGCTGTGCTGAAGTTGGTGGTGAAGGTGTGTGGCTGACTGGATGAGCAGGTGGAAGAAGAGGAGGAGGAAGCCGAGAAGGAGGAGGTGGCAACAGGAGGCAAAGAATGTTGCCCTGCGATCCTTGGCGGCGGAAGGACGTGCGCCAAACAGCTCTCCGCCTGGGGCCCAGCTGCCACTACATTTACCCAGTGTGCAGTTAGGGAGATATAGCGTCCCTGGCCGTGCTTACTGGTCCACGTATCTGTGGTTAGGTGGACCTTGCCACAGATGGCGTTGCGCAGTGCACACTTGATTTTATCGGATACTTGGTTGTGCAGGGAAGGCACGGCTCTCTTGGAGAAGTAGTGCCGGCTGGGAACAACATACTGTGGGACAGCAAGCGACATGAGCTGTTTGAAGCTGTCTGTGTCCACCAGCCTAAATGACAGCATTTCATAGGCCAGTAGTTTAGAAATGCTGGCATTCAGGGCCAGGGATCGAGGGTGGCTAGGTGGGAATTTACGCTTTCTATCAAATGTTTGTGAGATGGAGAGCTGAACGCTGGCGTGTGACATGGTTGAGACGCTTGGTGACGGAGGTGGTGGTGGTGGTGTTGGTGGTACATCCCCTGTTTGCTGGGCGGCAGGTGCCAACGTTCCTCCAGAGGCGGAGGAAGAGGCCGAGGCGGCAGCAGCAGAATAGGCCGAGGCGGCAGCAGCAGAAGAGGTAGCAGGGGGAGCCTGAGTGACTTCCTTGGTTTTAAGGTGTTTACTCCACTGCAGTTCATGCTTTGCATGCAGGTGCCTGGTCATGCAGGTTGTGCTCAGGTTCAGAACGTTAATGCCTCGCTTCAGGCTCTGATGGCACAGCGTGCAAACCACTCGGGTCTTGTCGTCAGCACATTGTTTGAAGAAGTGCCATGCCAGGGAACTCCTTGAAGCTGCCTTTGGGGTGCTCGGTCCCAGATGGCGGCGGTCAGTAGCAGGCGGAGTCTCTTGGCGGCGGGTGTTCTGCTTTTGCCCACTGCTCCCTCTTTTGCTACGCTGTTGGCTCGGTCTCACCACTGCCTCTTCCTCCGAACTGTGAAAGTCAGTGGCACGACCTTCATTCCATGTGGGGTCTAGGACCTCATCGTCCCCTGCATCGTCTTCCACCCAGTCTTGATCCCTGACCTCCTGTTCAGTCTGCACACTGCAGAAAGACGCAGCAGTTGGCACCTGTGTTTCGTCATCATCAGAGACATGCTGAGGTGGTATTCCCATGTCCTCATCATCAGGAAACATAAGTGGTTGTGCGTCAGTGCATTCTATGTCTTTCACCGCTGGGGAAGGGCTAGGTGGATGCCCTTGGGAAACCCTGCCAGCGGAGTCTTCAAACAGCATAAGAGACTGCTGCATAACTTGAGGCTGAGACAGTTTCCCTGGTATGCATGGGGGTGATGTGACAGACTGATGGGGTTGGTTTTCAGGCGCCATCTGTGCGCTTTCTGCAGAAGACTGGGTGGGAGATAATGTGAACGTGCTGGATCCACTGTCGGCCACCCAATTGACTAATGCCTGTACCTGCTCAGGCCTTACCATCCTTAGAACGGCATTGGGCCCCACCATATATCGCTGTAAATTCTGGCGGCTACTGGGACCTGAGGTAGTTGGTACACTAGGACGTGTGGATGTGGCAGAACGGCCACGTCCTCTCCCAGCACCAGAGGGTCCACTAACACCACCACGACCATGTCCACGTCCGCGTCCCTTACTAGATGTTTTTCTCATTGTTATGGTTCACCACAACAACAAATATATTATTTGGCCCAATGTATTGTATTCAAATTCAGCGGGATATAAATTTGAGGCCTAGTATTTAGGCGCTGGGTGACCGGTATGGATTTAGTGACAGAATTAGACTTGGAAATGCACAGAAGCGTGTGTGTGAAGTTATTCTGAATGACCCTATGTGCACCTTCAATATGATCTACCCTTTTAGGGATAGATTTCAAATAGCTCTGATATAGCAGAAACGACTAAATTATGAAATTGCTAAATTGGGAATTGTATTTCAACCCAGAACAAAAAATGTGCTTTGACGGACACTAAATAACTTTCCCAGCCACAACAGGACAGCGGTAACGAGAGATTTAGCGGGATATAAATTTGAGGCCTAGTATTTAGGCGCTGGGTGACAGGTATGGGTTTAGTGACAGAATTAGATTTGGAAATGCACAGTAGCGGGTGTGTGAAGTTATTCTGAATGACCCTATGTGCACCTTGAATATTATATACCCTTTTAGGGATAGATTTCAAATAGCTCTGATATAGCAGAAACCACTAAATTATGAAATTGCTAAATTGGGAATTGTATTTCAACCCAGAACAAGAAATGTGCTTGAACGGACACTAAATAACTCGCCCAGCTACAGCACTAGGGACAGATTTAGCGGGATATAAATTTGAGGCCTAGTATTTAGGCGCTGGGTGACAGGTATGGGTTTAGTGCCAGAATTAGACTTGGAAATACACAGTAGCGGGTGTGTGTGAAGTTATTCTGAATGACCCAATGTGCACCTTGAATATTATATACCCTTTTAGGGATAGATTTCAAATAGCTCTGATATAGCAGAAACCACTAAATTATGAAATTGCTAAATTGGGAATTGTATTTCAACCCAGAACAAGAAATGTGCTTGAACGGACACTAAATAACTCGCCCAGCTACAGCACTAGGGACAGATTTAGCGGGATATAAATTTGAGGCCTAGTATTTAGGCGCTGGGTGACAGGTATGGGTTTAGTGCCAGAATTAGACTTGGAAATACACAGTAGCGGGTGTGTGTGAAGTTATTCTGAATGACCCAAAGTGCACCTTGAATATTATATACCCTTTTAGGGATAGATTTCAAATAGCTCTGATATAGCAGAAACCACTAAATTATGAAATTGCTAAATTGGGAATTGTATTTCAACCCAGAACAAGAAATGTGCTTGAACGGACACTAAATAACTCGCCCAGCTACAGCACTAGGGACAGATTTAGCGGGATATAAATTTGAGGCCTAGTATTTAGGCGCTGGGTGACAGGTATCGGTTTAGTGCCAGAATTAGACTTGGAAATACACAGTAGCGGGTGTGTGTGAAGTTATTCTGAATGACCCAATGTGCACCTTGAATATTATATACCCTTTTAGGGATAGATTTCAAATAGCTCTGATATAGCAGAAACCACTAAATTATGAAATTGCTAAATTGGGAATTGTATTTCAACCCAGAACAAGAAATGTGCTTGAACGGACACTAAATAACTCGCCCAGCTACAGCACTAAGGACAGATTTAGCGGGATATAAATTTGAGGCCTAGTATTTAGGCGCTGGGTGACAGGTATGGGTTTAGTGACAGAATTAGATTTGGAAATGCACAGTAGCGGGTGTGTGAAGTTATTCTGAATGACCCAATGTGCACCTTGAATATTATATACCCTTTTAGGGATAGATTTCAAATAGCTCTGATATAGCAGAAACCACTAAATTATGAAATTGCTAAATTGGGAATTGTATTTCAACCCAGAACAAGAAATGTGCTTGAACGGACACTAAATAACTCGCCCAGCTACAGCACTAGGGACAGATTTAGCGGGATATAAATTTGAGGCCTAGTATTTAGGCGCTGGGTGACAGGTATGGGTTTAGTGCCAGAATTAGACTTGGAAATACACAGTAGCGGGTGTGTGTGAAGTTATTCTGAATGACCCAATGTGCACCTTGAATATTATATACCCTTTTAGGGATAGATTTCAAATAGCTCTGATATAGCAGAAACCACTAAATTATGAAATTGCTAAATTGGGAATTGTATTTCAACCCAGAACAAGAAATGTGCTTGAACGGACACTAAATAACTCGCCCAGCTACAGCACTAGGGACAGATTTAGCGGGATATAAATTTGAGGCCTAGTATTTAGGCGCTGGGTGACAGGTATGGGTTTAGTGCCAGAATTAGACTTGGAAATACACAGTAGCGGGTGTGTGTGAAGTTATTCTGAATGACCCAATGTGCACCTTGAATATTATATACCCTTTTAGGGATAGATTTCAAATAGCTCTGATATAGCAGAAACCACTAAATTATGAAATTGCTAAATTGGGAATTGTATTTCAACCCAGAACAAGAAATGTGCTTGAACGGACACTAAATAACTCGCCCAGCTACAGCACTAGGGACAGATTTAGCGGGATATAAATTTGAGGCCTAGTATTTAGGCGCTGGGTGACAGGTATGGGTTTAGTGCCAGAATTAGACTTGGAAATACACAGTAGCGGGTGTGTGTGAAGTTATTCTGAATGACCCAATGTGCACCTTGAATATTATATACCCTTTTAGGGATAGATTTCAAATAGCTCTGATATAGCAGAAACCACTAAATTATGAAATTGCTAAAATGGGAATTGTATTTCAACCCAGAACAAGAAATGTGCTTGAACGGACACTAAATAACTCGCCCAGCTACAGCACTAAGGACAGATTTAGCGGGATATAAATTTGAGGCCTAGTATTTAGGCGCTGGGTGACAGGTATGGGTTTAGTGACAGAATTAGATTTGGAAATGCACAGTAGCGGGTGTGTGAAGTTATTCTGAATGACCCTATGTGCACCTTGAATATTATATACCCTTTTAGGGATAGATTTCAAATAGCTCTGATATAGCAGAAACCACTAAATTATGAAATTGCTAAATTGGGAATTGTATTTCAACCCAGAACAAGAAATGTGCTTGAACGGACACTAAATAACTCGCCCAGCTACAGCACTAGGGACAGATTTAGCGGGATATAAATTTGAGGCCTAGTATTTAGGCGCTGGGTGACAGGTATGGGTTTAGTGCCAGAATTAGACTTGGAAATACACAGTAGCGGGTGTGTGTGAAGTTATTCTGAATGACCCAATGTGCACCTTGAATATTATATACCCTTTTAGGGATAGATTTCAAATAGCTCTGATATAGCAGAAACCACTAAATTATGAAATTGCTAAATTGGGAATTGTATTTCAACCCAGAACAAGAAATGTGCTTGAACGGACACTAAATAACTCGCCCAGCTACAGCACTAGGGACAGATTTAGCGGGATATAAATTTGAGGCCTAGTATTTAGGCGCTGGGTGACAGGTATGGGTTTAGTGCCAGAATTAGACTTGGAAATACACAGTAGCGGGTGTGTGTGAAGTTATTCTGAATGACCCAATGTGCACCTTGAATATTATATACCCTTTTAGGGATAGATTTCAAATAGCTCTGATATAGCAGAAACCACTAAATTATGAAATTGCTAAATTGGGAATTGTATTTCAACCCAGAACAAGAAATGTGCTTGAACGGACACTAAATAACTCGCCCAGCTACAGCACTAAGGACAGATTTAGCGGGATATAAATTTGAGGCCTAGTATTTAGGCGCTGGGTGACAGGTATGGGTTTAGTGCCAGAATTAGACTTGGAAATACACAGTAGCGGGTGTGTGTGAAGTTATTCTGAATGACCCAATGTGCACCTTGAATATTATATACCCTTTTAGGGATAGATTTCAAATAGCTCTGATATAGCAGAAACCACTAAATTATGAAATTGCTAAATTGGGAATTGTTTTTCAACCCAGAACAAGAAATGTGCTTGAACGGACACTAAATAACTCGCCCAGCTACAGCACTAGGGACAGATTTAGCTGGATATAAATTTGAGGCCTAGTATTTAGGCGCTGGGTGACAGGTATGGGTTTAGTGCCAGAATTAGACTTGGAAATACACAGTAGCGGGTGTGTGTGAAGTTATTCTGAATGACCCAATGTGCACCTTGAATATTATATACCCTTTTAGGGATAGATTTCAAATAGCTCTGATATAGCAGAAACCACTAAATTATGAAATTGCTAAATTGGGAATTGTATTTCAACCCAGAACAAGAAATGTGCTTGAACGGACACTAAATAACTCGCCCAGCTACAGCACTAAGGACAGATTTAGCGGGATATAAATTTGAGGCCTAGTATTTAGGCGCTGGGTGACCGGTATGGATTTAGTGACAGAATTAGACTGGGATATGGCCAAAAAATAAACAGACTATTGCTGGTTAAATGCACTTGGTGTGACAGCTTCACCCTGATGTAGGCTTTAGCCAAAAAACAACCACACCATTGAGGGTTAAATGCACTTGGTGACAGGCGCAGCTTGCCCCTGATTTAGTATATGGCCAAAAAATGAACAGACTATTGCTGGTTAAATGCACTTGGTGTGACAGCTTCACCCTGATGTAGGCTTTAGCCAAAAAACAACCACACCATTGAGGGTTAAATGCACTTGGTGAAAGGCGCAGCTTGCCCCTGATTTTGTATATGGCCAAAAAATGAACAGACTATTGCTGGTTAAATGCACTTGGTGTGACAGCTTCACCCTGATGTAGGCTTTAGCCAAAAAACAACCACACCATTGAGGGTTAAATGCACTTGGTCGCAGCTTGTGCTGGCGCACCACAAGACACAAAATGGCCGCCGATCACCCCAGAAAAATGTGACTGACAAACGGTCTGGGCAGCCTAAAAACAGTGAGCAATTGAGGATCAGCAGCTCAATGATCCACAGCTGCAGATCGATCAGTTAATCAAGTCCTTTGGAGGAGTTAATCTGCCTAATCTCGCCCTACTGTCGCAGCCGCAACCTCTCCCTACGCTAATCAGAGCAGAGTGACGGGCGGCGCTATGTGACTCCAGCTTAAATAGAGGCTGGGTCACATGGTGCTCTGGCCAATCACAGCCATGCCAATAGTAGGCATGGCTGTGATGGCCTCTTGGGGCAAGTAGTATGACGCTTGTTGATTGGCTGCTTTGCAGCCTTTCAAAAAGCGCCAAGAAAGCGTCACAAAAGCGCGAAGAAAGCGACGAACACCGAACCCGAACCCGGACTTTTACGAAAATGTCCGGGTTCGGGTCCGTGTCACGGACACCCCAAAATTCGGTACGAACCCGAACTATACAGTTCGAGTTCGCTCATCCCTATTTGTTATCCCTGTCCTGACTCTTTAGAGGAGACCATGACGCTAGCCATCAGACTAGATAGACGGATCAGAGAGAGACATGGAGAGCATTTGTTTTCTCCTCATACCCTTCTTCAACCTGAGGTTTCCCCCTTCGAACCCAAGCTGGAGGCCCACTCGGACGAACCCATGCAACTCAGGATGACGCGAAGAGAGCTACGCCGTCATCGGGGCTCTTGTTTTTATTGTGGGGATTCCGACCACTGGATCCGTCAGTGTCCTAAAGCTCCGTCTTCTGGAGAATCATCCAAGTCTGAAGGATCCAAGGACAAGGTACTCCCGGAGGTGGTAAGAAGTAAATTATTGTTTCTATTGCTTTTGAGTCAGGGGTCAGGAAATGTTTTTTTGGATTCAGGGTCAGCTTTTAGTTTTATTGATTGCAAATTTGTTGAACAAATGGGAATTCCTATACTAGAATTGTCCACCCCGATCCAGGTTGTCGCCATCGATTCTACCTCCCTGCTAGGGAGCACGGTAAAACTCCGTACTCCGGAGGTTACCCTGTCTGTGGGGGTCTGCCACTCAGAGAAATGCTCTTTCTTTGTTTTAGAGAATCTTTCTGTTCAGGTAGTCCTTGGTATGCCCTGGCTTCAGCAACACAACCCGGTCAATAAACTGGAGTTCGGGCGAGTTAGGGAGATGGGGGCCTAACTGTAGTTCTTGCTTAACCGTAGTTCAAGCTGGGGTTTCATCAGATATTATTCCTCATTTTTTTTCTGATTATTCAGATGTTTTTTCCACCACTGAGACAGATACTCTCCCTCCCCATAGGTCTTATGACTGTTATCGACTTGGTACCCGAGTCCAAATTTCCTAAAGGACGGATTTATAATCTTTCTGGTCCTGAGCGCAAGTCCATGAAAGACTATATCCAGGAGACTCTCAAGAAGGGACATATTAGGCCCTCCACCTCTCCCCTGGGAGCAGGATTCTTTTTCGTTAAAAAGAAGGACGGTGGTCTCAGGCCCTGCATTGACTATAGAAATTTGAATAAAATCACTATTAGGAATCAGTATTCCATCCCGTTGATTCCTGATTTGTTTGACCAAATTTTGGGTGCCTCGTGGTTTTCTAAATTTGATTTGAGAGGAGCGTATAACCTAGTTCGCATTAAGGAGGGAGATGAGTGAAAAACTGCTTTTAATACTCCAGAGGGACACTTCGACTATCTTGTTATGCCATTCGGTCTTTGCAATGCCCCAGCTGTGTTTCAGAATTTCATGAATTACAGTTTTAGAGAACTCATCGGCAAAGTTATGATCGTTTATCTCGATATTATTCTTCTCTTTTTACTGGACTGGGATTCTCATGTGTCTCACATCAGATTGGTTCTTAAAATCCCCAGGGAGAATCATCTGTCCCTTAAATTAGAGAAATGTGTGTTTGGAGTTCAAGAGATTCCTTATCTCGGCTATATTCTTACTCCTCATTCATTTAAAATGGATCCCAGTAAGGTTCAGGCTATCCAAGACTGGGTAAGACCATCCTCCTTAGGCTACTTTCACACTTACGTTCAGAGCGGATCCGTCTGAGACGGATCCGCTCATATAATGCAGACGGTGGATCCGTTCAGAACGGGTCCGTCTGCATTATATTGTAAAAAAATTTCTAAGTGTGAAAGTAGCCTGAACGGATCCGTCCAGACTTTACATTGAAAGTCAATAGGGGACAGATCCGTTTGAAGATTGAGCCATATTGTGTCATCTTCAAACGGATCCGTCCCCATTGACTTACATTGTAAGTCTGGACGGATCCGCTTGCCTCCGCACGGCCAGGCGGACACCCGTTCAGGTGTCCACTTGCTGAGTGGAGCGGAGGCTGAACGCTGCGAGACTGATGCATTCTGAGCGGATCCGCGTCCACTCAGAATGCATTAGGGCTGGACGGATGCGTTCGGGGCCGCTTGTGAGCCCCTTCAAATGGAGCTCACAAGCGGACACCCGAACGCTAGTGTGAAAGTAGCCTTAAAGGCACTCCAACGCTTTTTAGGATTCGCCAATTTTTACCGTAAATTCATAAATAATTTTTCTGTTATTGCCAAGCCCCTTAATGACTTAACTAAAAAAGGTTCTGATCTGGTTAACTGGTCGTTGGAGGCCTGTCGGGCCTTTGATACCCTTAAAAATTGTTTTCAGATGGCTCCAGTCTTGGTTCAGCCTGATACCGAGGACTATTTGTGGTGGAGGTTGATGCCTCAGAGGATGGCGTGGGGGCCATCCTTTCTCAGGGGTCTTCTAACCTCATTAATTTAAGAACGTGCGCCTTCTTCTCTCGTAAGTTCTCTCCTTCGGAGAGAAATTACGATATTGGAAACCGCGAATTACTGGCCATAAAATGGGCATTTGAGGAATGGAGGCATTTTTTTAGAAGGGGCTAGACACCGTATTACTGTCCTCATCGATCATAAGAACTTAGTGTTTCTTGAGGCGGCCAAACGCCTTAATCCTAGACAAGCCAGATGGGCCCTGTGTTTTACTCGTTTAAATTTTTCTGTTACTTTCAGACCAGGAAGTAAAAATATTAAGGCAGATGCCTTGTCCCAGAGTTTTAATGCCGTCCAACCTCCTTGGTTGTCGACTAAGAATCTTGCTTTGAAACAATGTTTTAGGAAATTCTCTCCGCGTTTCATTGGACCATACAATATTATTGAGGTTGTTAACCCTGTGTCCTTTAGACTTAATCTACCCGTCTGGGGCTATTGCGCTTCCTTAAAGGGGTATTCTGGTTAAATCCCCTATCCACAGGATAGGGGATAACTATTAGATCAGTGGTGTCCTACAGCTGGAACCCCCACAGATCATGAGAACAGTGTCCCATACCACGTGGAGCCCCCTGTGAAATGGGTGGAGCAGCTGGTCAGAAATGTGCGCCACCACTCAATTCATTTCTATGCGCACTCCAGAGATAGACAACCTCCAGCAATGTAATAGTTATTCCCTATCCACTTTCTCTAGCTGGAATAACACTTTAGGTGTTAAAGAAAAAGTCAGAAAATGATCTATTTTTAAATTAGGTATGTTTTTTTTTCTAATTTTCCATGTCAGTTACTAGATTAAAAAAATCCTGAAATCTTGCCTTTTTCACACTACCCACTAAACCTCATACTAAGTAGACAGTTCTGTAGAGATCACTTCTCAGCAGTCATCTCACTATCATTATAGGCAGGATTAAATGAACTACAGATATCACTTACTGTATATATATATTTATATATATATATATATATATAGAGAGAGAGAGAGAGAGAGAGAGAGAGAGAGCACAGAATCACACCATTCCCAATAGGTGATGGTCACAGCTCACCTCCTCCCCCTCCCTGTACAGGTTAAAGAGCATGTCTACAATACTCTTTGATTTCTCAAGAAGATTGACTTATCTTCAGATAGCAGTTTCCTGATTTCATGTAGCTGCTGTCAAGAAATGTCTGAACTTGAATCTCTGAACAGACTTGAGCTGTAGATCAAGAAGAATGGATACGCTCATAATTTACAGAAAGTAGATATCATAATGTATGTAGCACCTCGAAACTGTGATAAGTTAATGACCCCTGTAGCTCTATTTCACTTAAAAGGGATATCTCATTTCAGAATGAAACTGAACAACCCTCTGGATGAAGTTGCAATGAACAACGGGCAAGTACTAAACTACAAGATCCCGCACAGCCCATCCAGTCCTCCTAGTCAATCTCTATTTACCCCGGCTGTATGTTGTGTCAACAACATATGACCACTACAGCCAATTGCTGGTCTCACCGATATACCCAAAGAGGACAAAGATTGGCTGTATGAGGCAAGTGTTATCCATATGACGTCATCTCTGCAGCCAAGTAAATAGAGCCCGGCCAGGAGAACTGGGGTAACAGTGTTGAACCTGGGAGGTAAGTACTTACCTGTTTTTCAATACAGCAGAAGCTGGAGGGTTGTCCCAGGAAACCCCCTTAATGGGATTTTTCAAGAATGAAGAAATTGCAGGGGGCTGGACATAATGTAAAAAAAAAACAAAGCACTCATCTTATCAGAGTGTCCTGGATCCAGCTCACTTTCCTGCCTCTTCTAGTGCGACTGGTGTGACTCAGAAATAACATTGCATTCATGTACACGTCACCTCTGCAGTCATTGATTGGCTAGCAGTAGTCACATGTGTGTATACAGCATTTCACACTTCTGGTCTGATGGGGACCAAAAAGCGCAGGAACGGAACAAGGTCACCCTGACAAGATGAGTTGTTGTTTTTTTTGTAATACACCATGTCCAGCCATCTACAGAGGTCGTGTCTTAGACAACCCCTTTAATATACTTTAATACACAGTAATAAATATAGTGAATTCATGGAAATAATAACTCAGGTTTCTAGTTCTAGTGAACCTACGGAAGGGGGGGGGGGTTTGAGGATATAATTAACTGGCTTAGTAGACTCTGTGCTGTATTAATAGAGAAAAGTAAATATGTTTCAGGAATAAACTTAGTTTTGGAGTTTGCAGAGTTGATCCATTGCAGATTTTTAAAGATTTTATGACTTTCAATAGTATGGTCACGTTAAAGTGCAGGTTTAATAGAAAAAAATTCAATAGTACCAGCAAATATTTTCCTACTGAAGTTCTGCACTATGAATATATTTCTGAGACCCCCTGGACTGGTATGGTATCAGTGATCTAAAGGATATTTAATGAAGTTGTGGTCTGACCTCTTTGACCCCCATCTATCAGGAGAACAGGGGTCCCTGGATGTGTGCATCTCTCTCCTTTCAGGTAGGAGGTACAGCTAAGCTTATGTCTATTTAGATATGACATGACCAGGGCCGGCGCAACCATATAGGAGAACTAGGCATTCGCCTAGGGCGCCAGCCTGCTGGGGGCGCCCTGGTGGGCTCCCCCTGACTGGGGTTGCAGCCCTGGGCGACAGGGCGAGCGGCTCTTGAGCCGTTCCCAGCGCCGTTACAGGGGGGCCAGGAGGTGGAGGTCCTTCTTAAATATGGCAGAGCAGGCATCTGCTTACCCTGATGGCTGGTGCCTGCTCTGCCAGTAAATTACCGGAGGAGAGGAGGCGGGCGGCAAGGGAGGCTGTTCTAGCAGCTCCCCACTCCTCCCTCCTGCGCCCTCTTTGATGCCGGAATATGACGTCATTCCTGTCAGTAAATGTATGTGTGTCTGTCATTGAGTGTCTGTGTGTGTATATCAGTGAGTGAGTGTATGTCAGTGAGTGACGATGTCTGTTGGTCAGTAAGTGTCTGTGTGTTTGTCAGTGAGTATGTGTGTGTGTTTGTCAGTGAGTATGTGTGTGTGTTTGTCTGCCAGTGAGTTGAGTGTCTGTCTGAGTTTCCGTGTGTGTGTGTGTGTGTGTGTGTGTTACAGTGGGTAGGTGTATGTCTGTCAGTGAGTGAGTGTGTGTCTGTCTATCAGTGAGTGTATGTGTGTCTGTCACTGAGTATGTCTGTCAGTGAGTTTCTGTGTACGTCATTCAGTGTGTCTGTCTGTCAGTGTGTGTGTGTATCTGTCAGTGAGTGAGTGACATGAGGGGGCAACAAAATGGATCTTTGCCTAGGGCGGCAAAAATTCTTGCACCGGCCCTGGACATGACCACGGCAGTCAATGGCCACAGTGGAATTTGGCTCTCCCTGTTCTTGTCTTTGCAGCAAGCCCAGCTGTATCTGTAGCTCACACAGGCCTCAATGTAAAGTAAACATTTGCAGGATATGCAGCAACCCAGTGGGGAGACAAAGATGGGAGGAGTGGTAGTGGCCATAAATTTAGTACTAACAGTTCACAGTGGCAACGTCCCCCTCTGGTGCTCCCCAGGCCACGCACAGTGGCACTCCCCAGGCCATGCACAGTGATTGGAGGGTGCATTTTTATTTCCCTCGGGATACATCCTGGACCTTTCTGGGGCTCCTGCCTGGTGGTAGTTGGAGTGGCCTTGATGGTTAATGGTTGGCAGGATGCAAGGCAGGAGTTCAGGAGCAGGGGCTTGGGGATGATGGAGGCTTTAACCAGGCCCAGTTTAATTAGAATAAATAGTCTCTCTTTACTGAGTGGATGATAAGAATTGAAGTACAGGTAGAAGCAACTGGTACAGTCCTGAGGTATTGTGCGGTTGGTAAATCCACAATACAGTCACTTTTAGCACAATAAAATATTTTTAAATAGGATACAGAGGTACGATCCTGTTCTTGACTCAGAGGGTAGATGAGATGGAGGAGTGATAGTGGTTATGATGGTGTCACGCTTCGGTGTGGGAGGGAAACACCACACCGAGCATAGGAGAGGAGGAACAGGGAATCAGGCCTGAGAACTAGGAAATCGAAAATGGACACCTCCTAGTGAAAACCCTAACCCAAAATCCTGACTGACTACCAGTATAAACAGACCCCAAAGATAGGTGAGTTCATACGCAGGAATACCTAGAATCCTATCAAGCTCTATAGGACCCTGGTACTAATGGCAGGGGCGAGACTACCTGTTCCTACAAAAGGAAGGACGAACAGGAGTTTCCTTCAGGCCTAATACAAACGATAAGGAAATGCAACACACAGAACCCAAACAAAATACAAAAGGGAAAGGAAATACTTAACTTCAAAAGGAGCAATGGAAGCACCAGGAACTCAGCTGAGATCCAACCACAATCTATACAAAAGGTCTAAACAGAAGCTATAAAACGCACAGCATTGTGGGAGAAGCAACTATAAATAGAGAAGGTTAAGTGATCATAATAGTCACACCTGGGGAAAGAAGGTGTGGTAAGCAACAGAAACAACACAGCCGTCATTTGAGCCAAACGGAAAACATGTCAGATCAAACCATGTGTTGCCAGTCTCACCGATCTCCTGCCACCTGTCGCTGGAACGTCCGTGACAGATGGTGGCAGTACTCAACGCTCATGGTGGCAATCTAACCTTCTGACACTCCACGGGCTGTGCACAGTGATTGGACGGTGCATCCTTTGTTCCCTCGGAGCACACCCTGGACCTTTCTGGGGCTCCTGCCTGGTGGTAGTTGGGGGGTGCTCTTGATGGTGAATTGCTATCAGGGTGCAAGGCAAATTACAGCAGCAGGGGTAATTGGTGCAGTTCTGAGGTATATCACAGAGCTTACTTTGCCCCAATAGCTCTGTATGGGCAGCGGCAATGATAGTAGTAATAGTCCTTGAGCCATAGCATAGAAATACCCATAGCAACCAATCAGATTCCTCCTTTCATTTTCCAAAGAAGGTGTCCAAAATGAAAGGTGGTTGCTATAGGCAACTTAGCCAGTTCTACTTTACACCAGTTTGATAAATGACCTCCTATGTCTCTTCAACTACCCAGGGGGCAGTCCATCACCCTGGTAACCTAACTAAGTCTGCCTATTTCTTATCCATTTGTGTCCATACATGTCACGGCGGACAAGCACTCAGACACACAGAAAAACCAACAACCAGGCTCTGAGCGAGAACCAGGAGAAGGGTCACCTCCTAGCTAATCCTTGACCTCTCTCCCTGTACTGCTCAGCCAACAGGCAGACCTTGGTGGTAGGAATGCTGTGTCCTCGTGCCTGGGCTAATACACCCTAAATTCCCTGAGGTGGTGAAAAGGGGAAATAGGAGCAGCCTGCTCGCACAGAACCTGGATGGGAGAGAAGATACCAACACAACTAAAACAGCAAACAAAAAGAACAGAAACCACACTTATCTTATCAGAGTTGGGACAGAAAACCTTCTTTGCTTGCTTGCTTCCTAGGCCAGACTGATTTCTATAACCCGCTCAGAGCACTGGAATTGAGAGCCATTTAAACTAATGACCCCACCCAGTGCACCTGATGGGAGGCGGCTCCAGCACGACTCCAAAACAAACACTAAACACGTGCTGCTATTCTGGCCGACCTCCGCACATAGTCAGAGCCGGGCATGACAATACATTACCATTAGGTTTACACAGTGCACAAAGAAATAAATGCTTTAACAACAAATCACATTTGACTCTATAACATTAAATTAACCCTTAGCAGTGATCCAATAGGGCACTGCAGATACACATTGTGATATCCCTGAATGGTTATGTTCACACAGATTTGCTGTAGTGACACCTGAATAGAATGTGGGTTTTACTTTCTCTTCTGTCACAAGTGAAAGTGTGGTGAAGTGCATTATTTACAGCAGAAAAGACCATGAAGAGATATGAAAATCCACTTCATTCACCTAAATCAATGCACATAAATTTTACAATGCATGAGTGAGGTTTGCTGGTGTGGAAACAGCCAGAAAATTGGATACAAATCTGCCCCAGGGAACATGACCTAAAGGGCCTATTAGAAGAAGTGTTTTTCGCCCGATAAGACGCACTTTGTTCCCCCCTGAAGTGGGGGGGGGGGGGGTGTTAATGGGTCTTATGAGGCAAATTTCAGTAGGGATAAGAAAATGAAACCGCCGCTGCATTGCATGTTGTCGGTACATCGCAGGCTGTGCTGCATAGGGATAGCAGCCTGAAATGTATTGGACATCCATCTTTTCATTGACTTACTCTGCAGAGTGAGTGTGGGGGGCTGGAGGAATGTGCTGCTGGAGAGCCGGGCTGGGGAAGGCTGAGGGAATGTGCTGCTAGAGACCCCCTGCTGGGGAATGTGCTGCTGGAGAGCCCGGCTGGGGAAGGCTGAGGGAATGTGCTGCTGGAGAGCCCGGCTGGGGAATGTGCTGCTGGAGACCCCGGCTGGGGAAGGCTGGGGGAATGTGCTACTGGAGCTCCTGGTGGAGGAGGCTGGAGGAAGGAGAGTGCGTGTCTGAGCTGGCAGATGCACAGTAGCAGGGAGACCAGACGCTGGTGCGTTGGAGCAGGCAGACGATGGGCGGGAGCAGGCTTTCCTATCACACATGCCTGCTCTGCCTCACATTCTTGCTACTGTGAACGTCCTCCCCCCTGGTGACTGTGCTTCTCTGAAAAGAAGTGCAGCTCAACTACTGATAAAAGATGCCTACGGTGTCCCCCTAATAAACGTGCCCCCCCCCCCCCCAAAAGTGTATCACTGGACATTCTGCTCCCATAAATGTGTCAGCAGCAGATTACCCCATAACAGTGTGTCAGAGCAGATCCCCTCATAACAAGCAAACACTGACAAATATTTAGTCATTATTGATATACCTGCTTCAGGTAAATGAATATTTTTTAATGCAAATGACTTGCTAATTCAATGCTTGCAACTTGTTTAAGGGGTTATCCCATGATTAATATAAAAAAAAAATCTGATATCATATACAGTAGTACATGACAGTCCATTTCTGACAGTCTTAGAACCAGCCCTTTACATGGCTTGGATCCTAAGATCTCCCCATTCATTGTTCCAATTACTCTGCTAGATTTATTTCAAGCTGGCAGCTCAGGGGGCATTTGTTTTCAGGAGGCATGTCCTTTCTGCTGCAGCTAATGGCAGTTAAAGGATGGAACTAGAACTGAGTATTTGCCTCCATCACATTTAGCTGGACAAAGAATATAGAAAAAGAGCAACCAGCAGGTGGCGCTAAACAGATAGATTTCAGCTAAAGACTTTTTAATACATGCAACTACATAAGTATTTTGATCCAGGTGCTTGTTTGAAAAATGTAAAACATTTTTAATGGGACCCTTACCCCTTCAAAGAAATAAAATCTGCCTGTCTTAAATGACCCTAAAGCTCTCAGTCTTTAGCATTATGTAATGTCAGCAGCCTATGCCTGTCAGTATCTTCCCGGTCCCAGCAGGCATGGCGATGGGAATACTTACACCTCACGGAGCTGTTTTGCCACTGGCCCATGCCTGCAGCATCTTTCTTCTTCCCCCGAGCAGGCACAACCCCCCATGGTGCGTGTTGTCTGATCCCACTCTGTAGGTCTCTTTTTGCCATCTCAACCTCCTGCTTTCTAGTTACTGATATGCTTCCTTAGTGCACACACTCACTATCCCAGGGTATTAAAGGGACTTTTAAGACACTTTTGAGAAGTTCCTGGGAAACAAGATGAGAAGATTCTTGGGCAACAAGATTCCTAAATTGTCTAGTTCCTGTTCGTTGTCTGCATCTTCTGAACTGCTGTGTAAAGATGGTCTTGCAGTTCACCCGGCGGTCGTTTGCGCATTCGCGATTCGCCAAACATGCGAACATATGCCAATGTTCTCCGGTGCCATATTCTTTTGCATTGCGCCAAACTTTGACCCATGAAACATCCATCAGGTGGAACAGGACAGCCAATTTAAACGTTTCAGCACATGGACACACCCACACCCTATCACAGAACCCGACCTGGCAGCCATTTTACATTCTGTGTTTTGCCAGTGTAGGGAGATGTTGCTTTGTGGAACAGAGACAGGGTGTTAGGGACACCAAACTGCTAGCTAATAGGGCCACAAAAGTCCTTTTAAGGACTGGTATAGGTGTGCTATCGATAGGTGTGATATCCTGAGGGGTGTAAAATACTTATAATATACTTTCTAACATAGAAAGTATATTATAGTGCATTTGTATTGTGCAGCAGTTGTGTGCGGTTCTGCTGGCATACCACAGCTATACAGATGGACAAACGGTATTGGAAAAACTAATTGCAACGGGTGTGATATACCTGTTGCCACAAAAAAAAACTAATTGAGGGGTGTGATATATACCTTTTTCCACAAAATACTGATTGAGGGCTGCGATATACCTGTTGCCCCAAATAAACAGGGTGGTGTGATATTACTGTTGTGGCACAAAAAATAATTGAGGGGTGTGATATACCTGCTTCCACAAAATATTGATTGAGGGGTGCAATATACCTGATTCTACAAAATACTGATTAAGGGGTTTGATATACCTGCTTCCACACAATACTGATTGAGGCCTGCGATATACCTGCTTTCACAAAATACTGATTGAGGTCTGCGATATACCTGCTTCCACAAAATACTGATTAAGGGGATTGATATACCTGCTTCCACAAAATACTGATTGAGGGGATTGATATACCTGCTTCCGCCAAATATTGATTAAGGGGTTAGATATACCTACTTCAACAAAATATTGATTGAGGCCTGCGATATACCTGCTTCCACAAAATACTGATTGAGGTCTGCGATATACCTGCTTCCATAAAATACTGATTAAGGGGATTGATATATCTGCTTCCACAAAATACTGATTGAGGGCTGCGATATACCTGCTTGCACAAAATACTGATTAAGGGGATTGATATGCCTGCTTCCACCAAATATTGATTCAGGCCTGCGAGATACCTGCTTCCACAAATACTGCTCTTTTCTAGGGACAGGGTCATTTTGAAAATGACAGGCAGAGGAAGAGGCAGGCCGTTCCGCATGGGTGGTAGGGGGTCGGGCAGGTGCACCAGGCCAGAGCCTAAGTGGGAAGTTGGAGAAGGCGGTGCGATTATGTCGAAGGACGCACCAGAGTTGGTTGAGTGGCTCATTCAGCCTTCCACTTCTGCACCCTCCTCATTCTCTGTATCTCCACCTTCCTCACTCTCTGCTGTGTGCACCCCCCAATAACACCACCACCCCTACCACCATAGCCCCTCCACTCGAGTCAGAGGAATAATTTTGCCATCCATTCCCAGACTTTACTGATGCACAGCCATTCTTGACATTGGATGAGGAAGAGGAGGAAGCAACGGCCGCCACCCAGCTGTCTGATGACAGCACCCAGATCTGCCCAAGGAGGGTGGTCCCCGCTGTTGCTGCCTACTCCGAGATCTCAAATGTCAGAGGTGGTAAAGGTGACGATGATGACATGTGAATGGACGTCACGTGGGTGCCCACTAGAGAGGAAGAGGAGGGGAGTTCAGAGGGAGAGAGGGAGCAGCAGAGAGGGAGGAGAAGGAGGAGAAGCATGCAGAGCTCTCAGGGCATAGGAGGCAAAAAGCAGACTGCAAATGTATCTGGAGCGAGCCATCCACCATGCACGGGTCACTTCTGGCGCTCCCAGGATGCTGGCACATGGCTCCGCAGTGTAGGCTTTTTTTAACGTGTCAGCTGCTGACTAGTTTTGATCGAGCATGCTTGACTAGTGTTGATCGAGCATGCAATGCTCGAGTCTCCTCCCCGCACGTTTGTTGACTGCTACACAGCCAATAAACGTGTGGGTAAGTACTGCCCTTCACTGTAATGCTGTAGCCATGTTGGTTAGTGTTACTGGCATTGGGGTGATTGGCTATATAGCACCCGATGACACGTGTTCGGCTCAGTGTTAGTCAGGGAGAGCTGTGCTCAAAAATGGAAAGCTAGTGTAGGGAGTAAAAATTATTTTTATGTTGTTGAAAAACTTGTCAGAGACCCAGAAGTCATTTAAAGGACTATTATTATGTGTGGCAGCAGCAATATCTATTTTTAGCGCATCCTGCCCTAAATAGCGTGCAATAGTTAGACCGCTGCAGACAGCGACATTATCTGCGCTACATCTCCTTCCTCTGTGACGTTTCCACATCCCAAATACCTTTTTTTATTTTTTTGCGCATACACTTAAGTTACAAATCCTACGTTACTGTACGTGTGACATACTTTCAAGCATATATAACATTTAATATGAAGAAAGCGAGCAGTAAGGGACTGGGAAGTGGCCTTGATTCTGATGCTGCACGCAGAGGCCATGGCCCTGGGCACGGTAAAACTGTGCCTGCTGCCAGAGCACAAGAAAAACAATCATCCACGATGCCTACCAGTTTGCAGGGCGGCACAGGACAACGCTCTCAAAGTCAGACCAGTGCGACCAGGTGGTCGGTTGGATTGCCGCAGATAATGCTTCCAGTCGGTTAAGCACCAGCCTGTCTTCCACCCAGTCCAGTCTCAGTAACCAAGAGTCTGGTCTACACAATACTCACCCTGATCCTCCTTCCTCCCACCATGGAGAGTCTTGCCAAATAAGTGATCCCACACATATTCTGAGGAGCTCTTTTCAACGCCATTCCTTCATTTGGGCCTCTCGACAAGCACGCTTGAAGAGGGAAATGAGATCTTGTGCCCTGATTCCCAAACTCTTGAGCATCCACAGTGACAAGAAAATCATGGTGGGGAATGGCAATTAGTGTTTCACAAGGTGGATAATGATGATGAGAAAAAGTTGTCAATAAGTCAACCACAATTAGTGTCTTAAGAGGTTGATTATGATTATGAGGATGATACACAGTTGTCAATAACTGAGTTTGTTGTTAGGTCAACAAGTCAGGAGGATGAGCAGAGTGAGGATGTGGAAGAGGAGGTGGTGGACGATGAAGTCACTGACCCAACCCTGGTACCCTGTGATTGCACAGGTGCGACCGACGCCAAGGATTGCGGGCCCTAATTCCATCAGTGTTTCCACCATCACCTAATTTAGTGGCTCCAACCTCCACTTCTCCTCCTACGCCTCCTCCTCCACTTCCACCTCAGAATTATCCTCTTGCAGCACCAGTCAGCCATCAGTCGGTAGCTGGAAGCAGTGTAGCACTGCAGTGAGGAAGCGTCAACAGGCCGTGCTTAAGCTGATCTGCTTAGGTGACAAACAGCACACCGCCGCAGAGCTGTGGCAGGGGTTAGGAGACCAGACTGAGCTGTGGCTCTCGCCACTCAACCTAGAACCAGGCATGGTTGTGTCTGATAATGGCCGTTACTTGGTGGCGGCTTTGGAGCTCGGCAAGCTCACACACCTTCAACTTAGTAGCCCACGTCTTCAACTTAGTGGTTCTCAAAACCTAACCCAATTTGCCTGAGCTACTGGAGAAGGGGCGCAGCGTGTGTGCCCATTTCCCCAAGTCATCGACAGCTTCCGCCGGTCTTTCAATGCTGCTGCAGCAGCACTTACAATTGCCAGCTCACGGACTGTTGTGCGACTTCAGCACGTGTTGGTACTCAACGTTTCACATGTTGGACAGGCTTTGTGGGCAGCAGAGAGCAGTAGTGGAATAGCAGCTGCAACATGGTTGTCGCCTTTCCAGTCAGCTTCCGCTCTTCACAAGCGAGGAGTGGGCATGGATGTCTGACCTCTGTGAAGTTTTAAGAAACTTTGAGGAATTAACACAGATGGTGAGCCACGATAACGCTATTATCAGCGTCACCATCCCACTTCTGTGTCCACTCAAACGCTCGCTGCTCACAATTTGGGCCAATGCTTTGCATGTGGAAAAGGTGGATATGAGGGGAAGACATTACACAGGGTGATAGCCAGATCACCCTCAGTTTGTCTTCTCACCGCAAATTGAATGATGAGGAGGAAGAAGAGGAGCAGGAGACAATTGCCTCCGCTACAGAGGATAGTACCCATGGAAGTTTAATTCCATCTGTTCAGGGTGGATGGGACGAAAAGGAGGAAGAGGATGAGGAGATTGAGAGTCATCCTACTGATGACAACAGCGAAGTCTTGCCTGTTGGGACTCTGGCACACATGGCTGACTTTATGTTAGGCTGCCTTTCCTGTGACCCACGCGTTTTACGCATTTTGGACAACACAGATTGTTCACCCTTCTTAACCCCCGCTACAAAGAGAACTTATAATCTCTCATTCCTGTGGTGGAGAGGATGAGAAAAATGGTGAAATACAGAAGGTCCTTGTGGAAAAATTGCTCCAAAAATTTCCATCTGACAACGCTGGCAGCAGAATACGTAGTTCATTGGACAACCGAGGAGGAGAAATGAGGGGAAAACACAGCAGTTCCAGCAGAGGCAGGGCAAGACTGTCCAAAGCCTGGCACAGTTTCATGACACCCTGCCAGCACCCTCACCCTGATGCGCGCCCTAGTGTCACAAGGAGGGAAACATTTGGGAAGATGGTGAAGGAGTACATAGCAGACTGTGTCAGCGTCCTCAGTGATCCCTCTGTGCCTTACAACTACTGGGTGTCCAAGCTGGACACGTGGCACAAACTTTCCTGCCGCCAGCATTTTGTCAGAGCGGGTATTTAGTGATGCTGGGGCATAATAACTGTTAAGCACATCCGCCTGAAAATGCTGACAGGTTGACTCTTATAAAAATGAACAAGGCCTGGATTGCCCCTGACTTCTCTGCTCCAACAGAGGAAAGCGGCTGAACATAAAGGCACTTTAAATGTGTTTTTTATAATGTACTGAATACATTGTATTCTCATGCACCCCTTCCACCACAAAAAAGGGTATATTATTCAATCTTACTTTTCTCGTCCTCCTCTTCCATCATATCCGCATGCTTATTGGTCTGCCCTCGCTCCTAATGTTGTAGAAAGTCAGCTCACCTGCAGGTCCTCGCATATAATGTTTTAGAGGGTCAGCTCACCAGCAGGCCCTCACCTACAATAATTTAGAGGGTCAGCTCACATGCAGGCCCTCCCATATAATGTTTTAGAGGTTCAGCTCAACAGCAGGCCCTCACCTACAATCTTTTAGAGGGTCAGCTCACCTGCAGGCCCTCGCATATAATCTTTTAGAGGTTCAGCTCACCAGCAGGCCCTCACCTACAATCTTTTAGAGGGTCAGCTCACCTGCAGGCCCTCGCATATATTGTTTATGGGCACTCGCCCATAATTTTTTCAATGATCTGCTCAGCAGCAGTCACTCGCCCACAATTTTTTTTTAATGTTCAGATCAGCAGCAGGCACTCGCCCCTAATGTTTTAGAGAGTCAGCTCTGCAGCAGACCCTCACCCCTAATGTTTTATATGGTCAGCTCAGCAGCAGGCCCTCGCCCATAATGTTTTAAAAGGTCACCAGAAGGCCCTTGCTCCTAATGTTTTTGAGGGTCACCAGCAGGCCATCAACCATAATTTTTCAATGGTGTATGATGACATCCTTTATGTGTAATAAAGGGTGTATTGGAGTGCCGGTTCATTGTAATTTTTGGTAGCACTTGCACTTTATATACAAGTAAATATACAGGAAAGAATGTTTCCTAAAAAATTTTCCTCTAAAATCGATTTTATCTTCAGTTTTGTGCATATTATTGTCAGTCTGTAAAAGTGGCCTACTACTCGGACAACATCGTTCCCAGCAGCGACCTGGTATTCCAAGATGCGACATCCTCCCCATGTTATTCCCAAGCCATTTTGGTGGTGTTTCCATAAATTTCTGACCTTTTCCTATGAACCAGACACCCTCCCCTCTTCAGAGCAGGGGATGCCTGGTGTAATGCTCAGTTTCTCCCATTGACAACCGAGCATTCCTAGTGGTTCGACTCGAGCACCTGAGCACCCAAGCACTTTGGTGCTCGATCAACACTACTGCTGACAATAGTGTTGCCATCTGCAGCCTGTGCTGTCAACGCATAAGTCTCGGTAAGCCCAACACTCACCTAGGGACGACCGCCTTAAGAACGCACCTGGCCTGCCATCACCGAGCCCAGTGGAAGCAACGCCGTCAGAATCCACAAAGCCACACTCCAGGCGCTCCACATCCTGCATCTTCTCTTTCTCTCCTCCCATTTGTCCTCCACTCCACCTTCCACCATGCCATCGTCGCGTTCATCTGGCAGAAGGCAGGCTTCCGTGGCCCAAATGTTTGAGCGTTAAAAGTTGATGACGCCGGATAACCCTCTTGCCCAACAGCTAACCGCTGTTTTTTCTGAACTGCTAGCCTTCCAACTACTGCCATATAAACTGGTGGACTCGGAGGCCTTTAGAAAATTTGTGGCCATTGGCACACCGCAATGGAAGTTCCCCGAAAGGAAATATTTCTCCCAGAAGGGCATCCCAGAGCTATATGGCCACATTCAGCGGCAAGTGAATATATCTCTGGCACACAGTGTTGGTGTCAAGATACATCTGACCACAGACACGTGGTCTAGCAAACATGGGCAGGGAAGGTAGATTACTTTTACTACCCACTGGGTGAACCTTCTGATGGCTGTCAAGCATGTAAACCGTGGCTACCGTGTGGATTTGGTGTTCCCGCCATGGATTGCATGCAGGCCTGCTTCTTCTTATCCTCCTCTTACTCCATCCTCCGCATCCTCCTCGGGTTGACAACTCCTTTTCCACTGCTACCGCCTCTGCCGCTGCACCCCCCCCCCCCCAGCTCCCCAGAACCTATTCGACATGCCAGGTGAGATATTGCCATGCTGCGCTGCGGATGTTGTGCCTGGAAGCCAAGAGTCACACCGGTCCTGCACTGCTTTCAGCTCTGCGGTCACAGGCCGATCAGTGGCTAACACCGCTCAATTTGACAGTTGGTAAAGTGGTGTGCGACAACAGTGCCAATCTGCTGAGCGTGCTAAAACAGGGCAAAATGACATACGTGCTGTGCATGGCACACTTCCTGAACTTAGTTGTGCAGCGATTCATTGCAAAATACCCCAGGGTCCAGGACGTCATGCGGCTGGCCATTTTAGAAGATCTTACACGGCCATGGCTCGCCTTGCTGATGTTCAGTGGCAACACCTCTTGCCCGTCAGACGTCTGATTTGTGACAGCCCGAAGCGCTGGAACTCCATCTTGTATATGCTTAATAGGCTGCTCCTGCAGCAACATGGCATTAATAACTACCTGTACGAACCCTGCAGCAGGACAGGTTCTGGGGATCTTGGTTTCTTTTCACCGTGCCAGTGGCTGCTCATATGTGACGCATGCAGACTTCTGCCGCCATTTGATTAAATCACAAAACTGGTCAGTCGCAGCCAGGGCGCCATCAGTGACATTGTACCTTATGCCTTCTTTCTGGAGCGTGCATTGCGTTGTGTCATTGATCAAGCCATCAAGGAGCAGGAAGATGAGGAAGTCGCAATGCTGAATGAATTCCCAGGGAGGGCTTTTCCATTTTAATTCATTTTTTTCAGTGACAAAGCAAGTGTTAACAGCCAAACAAAATTCAATATTTATTACCCTGATTCTGTAGTTTACAGAAACTCCCCATATGTCGTTGTAAACTGCTGTAAGGGCACACGGCAGGGCGCAGAAGGAAAGGAAGGCCATATTGTTTTTGAAGGGCAGATTTCACTGGGATAAATTTAAGTTGCCATGTCACATTTGAAGACCCCCTGATGCACCCCTAGAGTAGAAACTCCAAAAAAGTGACCCCATTTTGGAAACTACGGGATATGGTGGCAGTTTTGTTGCTACTATTTTAGGGTACATATGATTTTTGGTTGCTCTATATTACACTTTTTGTGAGGCACTGTTTTTATTTTTTTGTTTTCTACAATGTTCATCTTACAGGTTAGATCATGTGGTATTTGTGTAGATCAGGCTGTTGCAGACGCGACAATACCAAATATGACCATTTTTGGTTGGTTGTTTCAGTTTAACATAATTAGTTTCACCATTTTTTAGTATCTCCATATTCTAAAAGCCATAGTTTTTTATTTTTTGGGTGACTGTCTTATGTATGGGCTCAGTTTTTTTCCGTATGAGATGATGGTTTAATTGGTTCTATTTTAGGTCGCATATAACTTTTTGATCGCTTGGTGACAAAAATTTTGTGATTTAAGGTGACAAAAAATTGCTTTTTTGACACCATTTTTATTTTATTTTTTACAGTGTTCACCTATGGGGTTGGGTCATGTGATATTTTAATAGACCTGGTTGTCCTGGACACGGCTATACCTAATATGTAAACTTTTTTTTTTTACTTTTAACACAATAAAAGCATTTTTGAAACAAAAAAAATTCATGTTTTAGTGTCTCCATATTCTGAGAGCCCTAGTTTATTTTTATTTTTGGTGATTGTCTTAGGTAGGGTCTCATGTTTTGCTAGATGAGATGACGGTTTAATGGGTACTATTTTGGGGTGCGTATGACTTTTTGATCGCTTGATATTACACTTTTTGTGATGTAAGGTGACAAAAAAATGGTTGTTTTAGCACAGTTTTTATTTTATTTTTCTACGGTTTTCAGCTGAGGGAGTGGATCGTGTGATATTTTTATAGAGCCAGTCGTTACGGACGTATAAATACCCAATATGTCTGTTTTTCTTTTTTTATTCAATTTTTTTTTTTTTATAATTTTATGTTTTATTTTGGGAAAGGGTCTTTTTGTTACTTGAAACTTAATTTTTTTTATGAAAAACACTTTTTTTTTACTTTTTTTGCTTTTTATTTTTGTTCCATTATGGGACTTCAACTTCTGGGGTCTGATCCCCTTTTCAATGCATTACAATACAACCTGTATTATAATGCATTGGCTGTCAGCTTTTATGCTGACAGCCTGCCTGTAAGACCAAGCCTAAGGATTGAATCTCACAGGCTTCCGTAGAAGGCAAGCCACGATGTCTATGGAAGGCATCGGGCTGCATTCTCTGCCATTAGGTCCCCGCAAACCCTCTGCATGCCGCGGTCAGCTTTGACCGCAACATACAAGGTGTTAATACACCGGCATCGGTGAAAACACTGCAGTACGGGCCCGATGTCAGTGACTGCCGGGTCCGTGCCTCTGACCAGGCAGGTGCAGCTCCTGCAGCGGCCGATCAGCCTGTCGTACATGTACGGTGCGGGTCCTTAAGGGGTTAAACATAATACTAATAAGTAATTTTATTATTATTATTATTATTTACTATAATTATTATTTGTTTATCTACATTCATGTAGGGAATGGTAGAATGCAAATACTACAAGTAAATATACTGTAATAATTGTTCAGTAGGCCATCCAACCTCTTAGTCATTGCAGTCCTGTAAACATCATGCATATGATTTGGCCCGGTAGGATCCAGTCTAGTCACCTGTGTTTCAAATAAATTATGATCTAATTGGTTCACTGAGACTTGGCTGCATAAAGCAGCAGACAAGGATATTAAAACTACAATATACTGCATAGTACATGGAAAGGAAAACCTCAATAGGACACATGGGGTATAGATATATGCGTTAGACATGACGGTAAGCCAAAAGAAAGAAATTATATTTAATTTGCCACTGATGTGGAAACAGCTGGAACTCAGGTCGAGTTATGATCATAGGAAACAGTTATAGATCTCGGAGGGACGGTGACAAAACAGATCACACTATTTGATGCAGGAGAAGCTTGTATTAAAATCTCTGAAACGTATTGATGACTGGGGGATATTATTTACCATTTAACAAGGGGAACATGTGCTAAATCAATACCAGGTAGTGTCTCAACTGACAGCTCACAAGTTGTAAGAAGAGACATTACGATTAAAGCTCCGGTTATAGCGGTTACCTAATAGTAGTTAATGTATGGGATTTATTACTGTTACAGGCAAAGCAGGAGTGAAGGGTGGTTAGTTTCAGCAAAGGTAAAAAGATAAGATAGATAGATAGATAGATAGATAGATAGATAGATAGATAGATAGATAGTCATGTTAGGAAGGGAATAATGCAATCCTGTACTTCCATCCACACCACTATCCCTACCTACTTGGTTGAGCCGTAATAAATGATGGCCCCCAACTGGTCTGCGGTACCTAACTTAACTAAGTGCAGGAGCTGAAAGTAAAACAAATACTGGCTGACAGAAGGATGGAACCACAAAGTAAAACTTCAGAGCCAAAACAGATATTATCACAGAGTCAAAGAACAGGCAGCGTCAATACATGGAATTAACGCCAGAAATATAATCGGCAATCAGAGACAAGGTCAAAGTCAAAGCAGAAGTCAAGATCCAGGAATTCCAAAATGTACAAACATTATTGTGGCAATGAAGATCAATCACAGGCACCTGTTGCCAGCGGCTGTCTGTTTAAATCTTTCACTGACAGGAAGCATGTGACTCCAGCACCAAACCTGATGTGATATGAAATAGGTGGAGAGACAGATTAGAGATGAGCAAACTTTTTTTCCCCAAAAAGTTTAGTTTTGACATAAATCTATTCTACCTGAACCAAAGTTGCTCAAATTACCCTGAAAATTGGTATATAACCCACTCTAGTTTCCTAGGCTGCTAGGAACGATGCTTTCCGAGTAGTATGCCACTTTTACAGACTGCCACTAATACGCACAAAACCGTAGATAAAATCGATTTTAGAGGAAAAATTGTTAGGAAACATTCTTTCCTGTATATTTACTTGTATATAAAGTGCAAGTGCTGCCAAAAATTACAAGGAAGAGGCACTCCGATACAACCTGTATATCACATAAAGGAGGGCCTCATTCACAATGTTGTACAATTGTTCAGGAAGTGGGACTCCTACACTCATAAAGCCTATACACAAAGTGAAAGGGCTTCCAAAAATTACAAGGAACCGGCACTCCAATACACCTTTTATTTCACATAAAGGAAGACATCATACACCCTTGAAAAATTATGACTGATGGGTGAGCTGACCCTCTAAAAAATTATATGTGAGTGCCTGCAGGTGAGCTGACCCTCTAAAAAATTATATGCAAGGGCCTGCAGGTGAGCTGACCCTCAGCTCACCTGCAGGCCCTTGCATATAACTTTTTAGAGGGTAAGCTCACCTGCAGGCACTCGCATATAATTTTTTAGAGGGTTAGCTCATGAGCAGACCCACACCTAAAATATTTTACGGAGTCAGCTCGCGTGCAGGCCCTCACATATAATGTTTTACAGGGTCAGCTAACCAGCAGGCCCGCACCTAAAATATTTTAAAGGGTCAGCTCGCCTGCAGGCCCTCACCTACAATATTTTATAGGGTCAGCTTACCTGCATGACCTTACCTACAATATTTTACAGAGACAGCTCACCTGCAGGCCCTCGCATATAATGGTTTACAGGGTCAGTTCACCTGCAGGCCCTCACATATAATGTTTTACAGGGTCAGCTCACCTGCAGGCCCTCGCATATAATTTTTTAGAGAGTCAGCTTACCTGCAGGCCCTCACCTACAATCTTTTACAGGGTCAGCTCACCAGCAGGTCCTCACCTACAATCTTTTACAGGGTCAGGTCACCTGCAGGACCTCGTATATAATGTTTTACAGGGTCAGCTTATCTGTAGGCCCTCCCATATAACTTTTTTAGAGGGTCGTCTCACCTGCAGGCCCTCACCTACAATCTTTTACAGGCTCAGCTCACCGCAAGGCCTTCACCTACAATCTTTTACAGGGTCAGCTCACCTACAGGTCCTCGCATATAATTTTTTAGAGGATCAGCTCACCTGCAGGCACTTGCATATAATTTTTTAGAGCATTAGCTCACGAGCATGCCCTTACCTACAATCTTTTACAAGGTCAGCTCGCCTGCAGGCCCTCACATATATTGTTTTACATGGTCAGCTCACCAGCAGGCCCGCACCTAAAATCTTTTACAGGGTAAGCTCACCTGCAGGCCCTCGCATATAAATTGCGAGGAAAGAATGTTTCCTAACAATTTTTCCTCTAAAATCGATTTTATCTTCGGTTTTGTGCGTATTAGTGGCAGTCTGTAAAAGTGGCATACTACTCGGACAGCATCGTTCCCAGCAGCCTAGGAGACTAGAGTGGGTTATATACCAATTTTCAGGGTAATTTGAGCAACTTTGGTTCAGGTAGAATAGATTTATGTCAAAACTAAACTTTTTTGGAAAAAAAAGTTTGCTCATCTCTAATCTGTCTCTCCACCTATTTCATATCACATCAGGTTTGGTGCTGGAGTCACATGTTTCCTGTCAGTGAAAGATTTAAACAGACAGCGGCTGGCAACAGGTGCCTGTGATTGATCT
Organism: Bufo gargarizans; assembly: GCF_014858855.1. Classification (NCBI taxonomy): domain Eukaryota; kingdom Metazoa; phylum Chordata; class Amphibia; order Anura; family Bufonidae; genus Bufo; species Bufo gargarizans. Next base: position 75,248,508 of record NC_058080.1, read on the forward strand.
TCATTGCCACAATAATGTTTGTACATTTTGGAATTCCTGGATCTTGACTTCTGCTTTGACTTTGACCTTGTCTCTGATTGCCGATTATATTTCTGGCGTTAATTCCATGTATTGACGCTGCCTGTTCTTTGACTCTGTGATAATATCTGTAAAACATTATATGCGAGGGCCTGCAGGTGAGCTGACATTCTGAAAAATTACGTATATGCGAGGGCCTGCTGGTGAGCTGACCCTGTAAAACATTATATGCGAGGGAATATATGCGAGGGCATTATATGCGACGAATAAGCATGTTGATATGACGGAAGAGGAGGAGGAGAAAAGGAAGATTAAACCATATACCCTTGTTTGTGGTGGAAGGGGTGCATGGGAATACAGTGTATTCAGTACATTATAAACAACACATTTAAAGTGCCTTTGTGTTCATCAGCTTTCCTCTGGTGGAGTCGAGAAGTCATGGTCAATCCAGACCTTGTTCATTTCTATAAGAGTCAACCTGTCTTCATATACAGTTGACAGGCGGATACGCTTATCTGTTATAATGCCACCAGCAGCACTAAATACCCGCTCAGACAAAATGCTGGCAGCAGGGCAAGCCAGCACCTCCAAGGCGTAGAGTGCCAGTTCGTGACACGTGTCCAGCTTTTTGTAATGGCCCTCATTCCTTTTAAAATTCAGTAAAGTTCATTTCTCTCAGAGGTTGGCACTGGTTTTTGGCTGCTCTATCTTCTTTAGCTCCTCACACATCAGGTGCTGGCTAGACAGTCTCTAGCTCCAGCTTCTGGACCGAAGGATTGGGACCAGTCCACAACCAGAAAGTATCTCTAAGAGGCCAGGCCATTAATTGACCAAACATCCCATAATAAGCCTATTGGATCCAAGAATTATATACAGCACAATTTAACCCTTCAAGCACGTGTCACTACAGATGTATCTAAATATTGTTATAGTACAATTTCTGTTATAATCCAGAACTACTGAACAACACTTCATTTGGTAGTGTGGGGTAAAGTTTGTGGATATAATCTAGGGCATGCTTTGACATGCTGAGAATTTAAAATCCACATCATGCATCAGATGCTGCTGTGGATTTCTTATGCACCATTATGACATTTGTTTAAATCTCTTTGCTACTACTGTAAAATGCTGTGATTTTAGGCTAGCAGGAGATGTGAATACGGGTATGGAAGGGTTGTATTATCCACAAGGCACTTGAGGTCCAGTACCTAGGATGGTGCATCAAGTGACAGTTTAAAAAAAATAAAAAAAATAATATATTTTCTGCATCCCTACTTCCCACCAGGCTTAGTGAAAGTGATGTTTGTCTGGGTAGGAAGGTTGCAGTCAAATCCATAACAGATACTATGAAGAAGCCCAGAGGGTTGACAAAATATTTGTGATTCTTTGTTAATATGTACAGTATAAGGCCTCTTGCACACGAACGTTGTGCATCCGTTCTGTGCATTGGGGACCGCAATTTGCGGACTCCAATGCATCGGCAACATCCGTGCGGTGGCCAGGATGGATCGAGACCCATGGGTCCGTGATCAGTCTGCACCGCAAAAAATAGAACAAGTTCTATTTCTTTGCGGTGCGGAGTAACGGACAGAAACATCACGGAAGCACTCCGTAGTGCTTCCGTGGGATTCAGATCCTTGCTTCTATTCCGCATCTCCGTGATTGCGGACCCATTCAAGTGAATTGCGGAGGATCGGAGCGCACAGTCATAAATGCCGGGGGCTGGGTATGGGATTTGGCCGACACACGCAGGCTACGTTTGTATTCAAGCATTAACTATATTCATTGTTGGCACAGTGGCTACAGTCCCTCCCTTCTACACCTCTCTATTCTCATTGGTGGCCAGTGGCAGCCGCACACAGTGGGGAGGGAGGGACCCTCCTTCTCCACTGACTGTGCCGGCGAAGGTCCACAAAAACACGCGTCGGGGCTGGCGCCATCCCAGAGGAGACACATAATGGGTAAATAGACTCTGTTTATTCGATGTATGAGATATTTATATGCACTTGCATTTTAATATTATGTATTATGGGGATTAAGTCACCAGTTGTGTCTCCTGATGTGGATGTTGCCTTTTCCTGCACTTGGTTTCATGTGAGAATTGTTACTTATAAATTGTGTCAATAAATTATATTTATATTTCATGCGGTCTGGTAATTTTTGTTGGCAATTAACCTTTCAACCATCGGGCCACTGCTAGGGCAGAGCAGCGGCCCGATGGTTAGCCCCTTCAAGGCAGCGGTCCCTAAGTACCGCAGCATTGAAGGGCTTAAACAGTTATGGAGCGCTCTGTGTGTGTAGCGCTGTGTCCTGATTCGACGACCCGCCGCGCATGCCAAGTGCAAAATTGATGACACACACATGGATACAGCACACTTACACAGGGCTTTTATTAGTATAGACAGATGATATTTGGTGGAGTGAACAGAACTCCAGTATAGCCTGCTGCCTGCTCTCTGAGCATGCGCAGACCGCAATGCCGGATCCGTTTTGCCGAAACACTCGGGGCTGGATCCGGCATTAAAGGGGATTTCCCATCTAAAACAATGGGGGCACATATCGCACCTATATCGAGAACGGAGCCCCGAAAGTGAAGGAGGGTGCACTGCGCATGCGCAGCCACCCTTAATTCATTTCTATGGGGCCGACGAAAATAGATATGAATGGGAGCATGAGCAGCGCATGCGCGGTGCGCTCCTATTCACTTCTATGGGAGAGGCGGGGATTAGCGCTTGGTGGCGGACTGACCCCGGGAAATCTGGGGTCCTCCAGCAACAGCGCTCCCCGCTCCGTTCTCGATATAGGTGCGGGTCCCAGCGGTGGGACCTCCACCTATCAGGCACTGGGGGCATATGCTAGCGACATGCCCCCATTGTCTATGATGGGAATATCCCTTTATTGCATTTCAATGGGAAAAAATGCGTATCCGCCATTCCGGCAAGAGTTCTGGAATTTTGGACGGAGATAAAACCGTAGCATGCTGTGGTATTATCTCCGTCCTGAAAAGGCAAAAAGACTGAACTGAAGACATCCTGATGCATCCTGAACAGATTGCTCTCCATTCAGAATGCATAGGGATAAAACTGATCAGTTATTTTCCGGTATAGAGCCCCTAGAACGGAACTCAATGCCGGAAAAGAATAACGCTAGTGTGAAAGTACCCTTAGGCCTCATGCATACGACCATTGTTTTGGACGCATCCGAGCAGCAGTATTTGCGACTTGGATGCAGACCCATTCACTTCAATGGGGCCACATGAGGGATCTCAATAATGGAAAATATTAACGCGAGTGTGAAAGTAGCCTAAGCAGTGTAATTTCAGAGTTTTTTTAATTTTTTTATTTCATTTGTATTTGCAGGTCTACATTGTATTTTTCTACTTTTCTAATAGTAGGATCTACAAAGCAAGTGGTAGTGACACTGAATGATCCTGCTGGAGCTGCTGTGTCATCGCTGTCTACTCTCCTCCCAGTTTCTTCCTGGTGAACTAATCTTTATCAGGAAAATGAATTAAATGAGTTAGTTCACTTAGAAGATCAGTTCAATTTGAACTGATTGTTCATAAACTGCCCTTTACTACTGAGAGCTAAGCATAGGGAGAGATGTGGCAAGCGATCATGTGTTAGGGACAGTGTTGCTGCAAACTGATAATAGGACAATATTGGAGAGGGAGAGTGCATGGAGAGTGCAGGGAGAGTGCAGGGAGAGTGCATGGAGAGTGCATGGAGAGTGCATGGAGAGTGCAGGGAGAGTGCAGGGAGAGTGCAGGGAGAGTGCATGGAGAGTGCATGGAGAGTGCATGGAGAGTGCAAGGAGAGTGCAGGGAGAGTGCAGGGAGAGTATAGGGAGAGTGCAGGGAGAGTATATCACTGTGTGCATCACTGTGCAAGGGCACAGACATCCAGAGTTAGGCCTCATGCACATGCCCGTTGTTTGGGTATGAATCCGAGCCATTTTGGCGGCTCGGATGCGGACCCATTCACTTCAATGGAGCCGCAAAAGATGCGGACAGCACTCCGTGTGCTTTCCACATTCGTTGCTCCGTTCCGTGGCCCCGTAAAAAAAATAGAACATGTCCTATTCTTGTCCGTTTTGCAGACAAGTATAGGCATTTCTACAATGGGCCGCCCGTTCCGTTTCGCAAATTGTGGAAGGCACATGGGCAGCTTCCATTTTTTGTGGATCCGCGGTTTGCGGACCGCAAAAAAAGGAACAGTCGTGTGCATGAGGCCTTAATCTGTTAGTTTAGTGATACAGTTAGTGTGCCTCAGTATTACAGGCAGGTCTAATATATCGCCGTGTGCATCACTGTGCAGTGCACCGACATTCAGAGCTAATCCATTCCGTTGGCGAACAGTTACTGTGTGTCCGTATTAAAGGCAGGTGTCATACTGTATATCGCCATGTGTATCACTGCCGCTGCTGCTGCTACTCTCCCAACTCTATCATTGGCGCCACTACTGTCACTGTTACTGCCACCTTCCCTCAGCCATCTTGATGTACGGGTATATCTGACTTATAGCGATTCCTGGCAAATTAATTCATAACGAATCAAATTTCTTGGGAAACTTCGGTGAATCAGCAGAATAGATTTTTTTAAAACTTCGCTCATCTTTACTTATAATAAAACTGTATACGGTATATGGGATATAACTATAACTGTAGAGATATGTGATATGACAGGTGCTATAGCTGTATATACAGGTCCTTCTAAAAAAATTAGCATATTGTGATAAAGTTCATTATTTTCTGTAATGTACTGATAAACATTAGACTTTCATATATTTTAGATTCATTACACACCAACTGAAGTAGTTCAAGCCTTTTATTGTTTTAATATTGATGATTTTGGCATACAGCTCATGAAAACCCAAATTTCCTATCTCAAAAAATTAGCATATTTCATCCGACCAATAAAAGAAAAGTGTTTTTAATACAAAAAAAGTCAACCTTCAAATAATTATGTTCAGTTATGCACTCAATACTTGGTCGGGAATCCTTTTGCAGAAATGACTGCTTCAATGCGGCGTGGCATGGAGGCAATCAGCCTGTGGCACTGCTGAGGTGTTATGGAGGCCCAGGGTGCTTCGATAGTGGCCTTAAGCTCATCCAGAGTGTTGGGTCTTGCGTCTCTCAACTTTCTCTTCCCAATATCCCACAGATTCTCTATGGGGTTCAGGTCAGGAGAGTTGGCAGGCCAATTGAGCACAGTAATACCATGGTCAGTAAACCATTCACCAGTGGTTTTGGCACTGTGAGCAGGTGCCAGGTCGTGCTGAAAAATGAAATCTTCATCTCCATAAAGCTTTTCAGCAGATGGAAGTATGAAGTGCTCCAAAATCTCCTGATAGCTAGCTGCATTGACCCTGCCCTTGATAAAACACAGTGGACCAACACCAGCAGCTGACATGGCACCCCAGACCATCACTGACTGTGGGTACTTGACACTGGACTTCAGGCATTTTGGCATTTCCCTCTCCCCAGTCTTCCTCCAGACTCTGGCACCTTGATTTCCGAATGACATGCAACAGTCCAGTGCTGCTTCTCTGTAGCCCAGGTCAGGCGCTTCTGCCGCTGTTTCTGGTTCAAAAGTGGCTTGACCTGGGGAATGCGGCACCTGTAGCCCATTTCCTGCACACGCCTGTACATGGTGGCTCTGGATGTTTCTACTCCAGACTCAGTCCACTACTTCTGCAGGTCCCCCAAGGTCTGGAATCGGTCCTTCTCCACAATCTTCCTCAGGGTCCGGTCACCTCTTCTCGTTGTGCAGCGTTTTCTGCCACACTTTTTCCTTCCCACAGACTTCCCACTGAGGTGCCTTGATACAGCGCTCTGGGAACAGCCTATTCGTTCAGAAATCTCTTTCTGTGTCTTACCCTCTTGCTTGAGAGTGTCAATGATGGCCTTCTGGACAGCAGTCAGGTCGGCAGTCTTACCCATGATTGCGGTTTTGAGTAATGAACCAGGCTGGGAGTTTTTAAAAGCCTCAGGAATCTTTTGCAGGTGTTTAGAGTTAATTAGTTGATTCAGATGATTAGGTTAATAGCTCGTTTAGAGAACCTTTTCATGATATGCAAATTTTTTTAGATTTTGGGTTTTCATGAGCTGTATGCCAAAATCATCAATATTAAAACAATAAAAGGCTTGAACTACTTCAGTTGGTGTGTAATGAATCTAAAATATATGAAAGTCTAATGTTTATCAGTACATTACAGAAAATAATGAACTTTATCACAATATGCTAATTTTTTTAGAAGGACCTGTATGTGATAATCAACAGTATAATTGTATATATGAGGTATGATGGGTACTATAACTGTATACAGTATATAAGCTATGTCCGGCACTACATATACTGTATATATACTGTCTCCTGCTAAACCCATCCCACCACTGTTTCATGGTATGCCTTGCAGGAGATCCTGGGCTGCCAATGCTTAGTGATACCCTCACTCCCTCTCCTTCTATTTCGCCTGGTGGTATAATGGGAGGTCTGACGGGCACATATTCCCCAAGCACTACAGGCGTCTCCTGCAAGCATCTGAATTAGCGGGCAGTTGAAAGATGAAGCAGCTGACAGAGTGGATCTCTGGTTCTCCAGAAGTAAAAAGAGGAAAGAAGAAGATGGTAGCACCTAAAGGACAGGCTAAAGTGCAGTGCTCCAGACCTGGGGGGTATCTGCAATTGTTTGCTAGCTATGTTATATATGTTATGTAATGTACACCAGCATGACAAGGTGTGGTTGGTAGGGACAGGGTTAACCACTATTTTTCACCTCTTTTTGGTAAGAGTGGGCTAGTCCTGCTTCTGCCCAGGAGGTGAAGTCTTAGCTAAGACAGTGTGGAAAAAGAAAGCATAACTATTTGGATAGAAGATTCTACTCTTCTGTGAAACCACTTCTCCAGAGAGACTGCAAGAAAACAGAACTACAGATATCTAATAAGCTATAGCATTTAGAGACAGTAGCGTGACCAGCAAACCATAGCTATACAGACCCTGCTACAGTTTAGGAACTATGGCTCAAACACCCATCACCTAGATTCCAACAAGGCCAGACCAATAAAGCCTACAATCCATGGCCATAAGTGACATCACACAGCTGTTAGCCAGAAGTTCAGGAGAGAGACATCAGCAAGATAGCATACTAGAGGTGCCATTATCTGCCACTTTGCCAGCCACCGTAACTTATCATCTGCAAAGAGAAATTGAGTAAAGAAAGACTTTTATTCATTTACATATGGCCTGAGTCTTCAAATCAACATTCCACCGCACCAATGGCAGCAGCAGCCTGAGGTAATACATAGTGACATAACATCTCTTCAGGGCCACTACCGATCCCATCCTCTTCACCGGCTCCTCAGAAACTTGTTGCAAGCGCAAGAGGGACGCATTGAGCAAACTCATATAACTAATAAAAACTTAAGCAGCAACTTTTCCAATTTCCAATATTTATGTAATTCTCAAAACTTTTGGCCACGACTGTACATTTGCGCCCTGCAGTGCATTTGTGACAGTCCAATACAAGCATTAAATACCGCTGTTATATTCTGGTTTTAAATAAAAAAAACACCCATTTTGTGCAAGACACTACATTTGAGGCCTTTGCTGCATTTGTGACAGTCCAATACAAGCGTTAAATACTGCAGTTATATTCTGGTTTGAAAAAAACACCCATTTTCTGCAAGACACTACATTTTGGGCCTTTGCTGCATTTGCCACAGTCCAATACAAGCTTTAATTACTGCAGTTAATATTCTAGTTTTTAAAAAACACCCATTTTGTGTAAGACCCTACATTTGGGGCCTTTGCTGCATTTGTCACAGTCCAATACAAGCTTTAAATACTGCAGTTAATATTCAGATTAAAAAAAAAAACACCCATTTTGTCCTAGATACTACATTTGGGGCCTTTGCTGCATTAGTGACAGTCCAATACAAGCGTTAAATACTGCAGTTATATTCTGGTTTGAAAAAAAACACCCATTTTGTGCAAGACACTACATTTGGGGCCTTTGCTGCATTTGTGACAGTCCAATAAAAGCGTTAAATATCACTGTTTTATTCTGTTTTTAAAAAAACACCCATTTTGTGCAAGACACTACATTTAAGGGGTTTGCTGCATTTGTGACAGTCCAATACAAGCTTTAAATACTGCAGTTTTATTCTGGTTTGAAAAAAAACACCCATTTTGTGCAAGACACTACATTTGGGGCCTTTGCTGCATTTGTGACAGTCCAATACAAGCTTTAAATACTGCAGTTATATTCTGGTTTGAAAAAAACACCCATTTTGTGTAAGACCCTACATTTGGGGCCTTTGCTGCATTTGTGACAGTCCAATACAAGCTTTAAATACTGCAGTTAATATTCAGATTTAAAAAAAAACACCCATTTTGTCCTAGATACTACATTTGGGGCCTTTGCTGCATTAGTGACAGTCCAATACAAGCGTTAAATACTACAGTTATATTCTGGTTTGAAAAAAACACCCATTTTGTGCAAGACACTACATTTGGGGCCTTTGCTGCATTTGTGACAGTCCAATACAAGCGTTAAATATCACTGTTTTATTCTGGTTTTAAAAAAACACCCATTTTGTGCAAGATAATACATTTGCGGCCTTTGCTGCATTTGTGACAACCAGTCTAATACTGGTCTAATACAACCAGTCAATACTGCTGTTACGTTGTTGGTTGACAAATTAAAAAAAATTGTGACTGTGAAGTAATTGTATAAAATTCGCCTGTCACACTGTTGTGTGACCTCAAGAAATTTTTCTTCTTTATGACACCGGCACAGCCTTACTGTCAGTGAACGTACGGTAATTTTTGACTATTGGCGGTTAAATAGTCGCCTGACATAAACCATCTGTTAGTTTGGTTGGTGAACACAAAGAATGAGAAGAGCGTCAAATAAGGGACGTGGCCCAGGTCGTGGTGCTGCTGGTGTTGGTGGAGCTCCTGTTGCAGGGAGAGGACGTGGTCAATCTGTGCCAGCTACACGCACAAGTGAAACATCTTTCTCAGGTGTGAGTAGGCGACAGAACCTTCAGCGTTATATGGTCAGGCCTAATGCGGCTCTACGAATGGTGAGGCCAGAACAAGTACAGGCGATAGTAGATTGGGTGGCTGACAGTGCCTCCAGTTCCTTCACATTGTCTCCCACCCAGTCTCCTGCTAAAAGATCAGAGTTGGCACCTGCAGCCCATGGCCATCAGTCTTTCACCTCACCCCCTTGAACTCTGCTAGCAGGGTTTCCCAGGGCCATCCAAATAGCCCTGACCCAGAAGTGGAAGAGATTGAGTGCACCGATGCCCAACCACTTATGTTTCAGGATGAGTACATGGGAGGACCACCGCAGCACGTCTCGGATGATGGCGAAACACAGGTGCCAACTGATGTGGCTTTCTGCAGTCTGCAGACCGACAAGGAGGGCAAGAGTGAAGACTGGGTGGAAGATGATGTGGAGGACGATGAGGTCCTCGACCCCTCATGGAATCAAGGTCATGCGAGTGACCTGTCTAGTTCGGAGGAAGAGGCGGTGGTCGCACAGAGCCACCAGCACAGCAGAAGAGGAACCAGGGTGCAAAAGCAGAGCGGCCGTCCCCTAGACAGTACGCCTGCTACTGCCCACCACACCAAGAGATCGAGCACACCAAAGCCAGCTCCAAGGAGTTCTTCAGACAATGTGCCGACGACAATACACGTTTGTACGCTGTGCAATCAGAGCCTGAAGCGAGGCATAAGCGTTCTCAACCTGAGCACAACCTGCATGACCAGGCATCTAAGTGCAAAGCACGAGCTGCAGTGGAGTAGACACCTCAAAAACCAAGAAAGGTCTCTGGCTCATCCTGCTTCCTGTTCTGCTGCAGTCTTGGCCTCTTCATCCCCCTCTGGAGTGACAGTGGCACCTGCCACCCGCAAACAGAGGATGTGCCAGCAACACCACCACCTGGGTCACCAAGCATTTCCACAATGTACCATCTCCAAAACACTGGAGCGAAAGAGGAAGTACCCCCCTACCCACCCGCCATCCCTGGCCCTGAATGGCAGCATTTAAAAATTCCTGGCCTTCGAAATGCTGTCATCCCATCTGGTGGAGACAGAGAGTTTTAAAAGCCTTATGGCAGTGGCTGTCCCACAGTACGTCGTTCCTAGCCGCCACTACTTTTCCAGGCGAGCCATCCCTTCCCTGCACAGCCAAGTGGGTGACAAAATCAGGTGTGCACTGCGCAACACCATCTGTGGCAAGGTCCATCTAACTATGGATACGTGGACCAGTAAGCACGGTCAGGGACGTTATATCTCCCTAACTGCACACTGGGTAAATGCAGTGGCGGCTGGGCCTGAGGCGGATAGCAGTTTGGCGCATGTCCTTCCACCACCGAGGATTCCAGGGCGTTTCTCTTTGCCTCCTGTAGCTTCATCCTCCTACTCCGCTTCCTCATCCTCTACCACCTCCTCATCTGGTCAGCATAACACCTTCACCACCAACTTCAGCATAGTCAGGGGTAAACAACAGCAGGCAGTTTTAAAACATCTGTTTGGGGGACAAATCCCACACCGCGCAGGAGCTGTGGACGGGCATGGAACAACAGACCGATAAGTGGTTGGTGCCAGTGAGCCTCAAGCCCGCGCTGATGGTGTGCGATAATGGGCGAAATCTCGTAGCAGCTCTGGGCCTAACCGGTTTGACGCACATTCCTTGCCTGGCGCATGTGCTGAATTTGGTGGTGCAGAAATTTCTTAAAATTTACCCCAATATGTCAGAGCTGCTGCAGAAAGTGCGGGCCGCCTGTGCGCGCATTCGGCGTTCTCACCCTGCTGCTGCTCGCCTGTCAGCGCTGCAGTGTAACTTCGGCCTTCTAGCTGATTACTGGGTGGTCACGCTGCTGGATCCCCATTACAATGACAACATACCGTCCTTTATTCCATCACTGGAGCGTGATCGTAAGATGCGCGAGTACAAGCGCACGCTGGTAGACGCGCTGCTGATGGCATTCCCACCTGACAGCGGGGGCACAGTGGAAGCACAAGGTGAAGGCAGAGTAGGAGGAAGAGGTCGCCAACAGAGCTGGGGCAAAGCTAGACCTCAGAAGGCAGGGTTAGCATGACCAAAATGTGGAAAAGCTTTGTCAGCACGCCACAACAACCAGCACCACCAGCTGATATGGAACGTCTTAGCAGGAGGCAGCATTTCAGCAACATGGTGGAGCAGTATGTGTGCACATGCCTACACGTACTGACTGATAGATCTGCCCCCTTCAACTTCTGGGTCTCCAAATTTGGCACATGGCCTGAGCTTGCCCTTTACGCCTTGGAGGTGCTGGCCTGCCCTGCAGCCAGTGTATTGTCTGAACGTTTGTTTAGCACAGCAGGAGAGGGTTATCACAGACAAGCGCAGCCGCCTGTCCACAGCCAATGTGGACAGGCTCACATTCATTAACCACCTCCCGATCGCCTAACGCAGGGATGTGTCCTGCGGGCGGCTGGGTTATTCCTCCTGGACGCATCTACGCGTCATCTCGCCAGACGCGAGATGACGCGCATATTTAGCCCGCACATGCGCAGTGCGGGTCGGCAAAAGGCGCAGAAGGAGTTGGTCACCAGCCTGCCAGCCAATGATCAGCGCTGGCTGGTTGGTGACTTTTAAAATAACAAACCACCAGCCATATAACAAATTATATTTATAAATATAATGTGTTAAATGGCTTCTGTGCTCTCGTCGGTTGGTCCCAGCAGAGAGCACAGATCACAGTGAGTACACCAAGCACTACGTATTTAGCCCGAGTTCACCCCCCTATCATCCCAATTAACCCCTTGATCACCCCTGTCAATCACTAGTGAAAGGGAAAAAAGTGATCAGTGTAAACTGTCACATTTTTTTTTCACTGGTATTGACTGATAGGTTTAGTATAGTTTAGGCCCCTTTGTTAGGCAGTTAGCGTCGGTTAGCGCCCAGCCCACCGCACCGCAGTCACTGATTCGCTGATTAGCGTATCGCTAATCAGCATTTGTACTTTTATAGTATCTGTAAGTGATCAGAACTGATCACAGTCAGATCTATAATAGTATTAGTGTCACCTTAGCTCGCCCTCCACCCAAAACACAGTGTTTGCTTGATCAGGCCTGATTGGTCGCCCACACGTGCGTTCACCCACGCCCGCCCGCCGCAGTGACAATTTTTTTTTTTATCACTGCACAATCACTACACAAGCACTGCGGCGATAAAAAAAATCAGTTTTGATATTTTTTATCAATCGCAGTGGCCTCCGGTACTTCGCTAGCCTCCCATTTGTAAGACAGGCTTGCTTTTTTTCTTGGGTAGTCTCAGGGAATACCCCCTAAATTTAGTTGACCAAATGTCTAACAGGGGGTATTCTTCTGAAGAGGCCTACAGGCTTCTGACCCAGTCGGATGAGGAATGGGAACCCTCATCTGACGAATCCAGCGGGTCAGAATACGAACCTGTAGAAAGCAGTGGCAGTCTGACCCAAAGTTCGGAGGATGAGGTTGAGGTCCCTGATACCACCAGGCCCCGTGTTGCTAGACCACAGGTTGCGCAGGATCCGCTTCAAGGGTAGCAGAGTGGGGCTGGCGCTGTCGGATTACGTGGTGAGGCATACACCAACACCAACAGCAGCGCAGCCCATCCTGGACCTAGTACCAGCACTGCCGTACAACATGGTGAAGTGGCTGATAATAAATTGATTGCGTTGCTGCCTGTTTTTTTTTGTTTTTTTTACCTTCTAGGTGGACCAAGCGATCAACCAGCTTCAGCACTGATGTGCATTCTGACAGAAGCATTGCGCTGCTGTCAGATTACACAAAAGTCGGTGTATGCGGCGCTGCAAGACGAGATTTCTCCTCTGCAGTAAAAAAAGATACGTTTGCCGAGGCTTATGAGCTGAGGGGCGGTGTTCATATGCTTTGGCAAACATTTGTATATATATATACTTTGTATATAAAACAATAAATAAAAAAATCCGGCAATGATTTATTCATCCACATCGATTGATGTGAATGGAGAAATCGGGTTTGCCAGGGCATACGGGCTGAGTGGGTTTGGATTTTGGGTGGAGCTCCTATGTCCTGGCAGACGCCTTTCCCCTCTTTTTTTTTTTTTGCACATTTTTTGACAGAGATTTTTTCATCCACATTAATCGATGCGAATGAAGAAATCTGTGCCGTTCATTTTTACTTTCAGCCCAGAGGCTGAATGAAAAAAAAAAAAATCTCATTATCCGTATGCTCAATATAAGGAGAATAGCAGAAACTCCTAATGCTGGCCATACATGTAAAGATTGCGGAGACCCTCAAATGCCAGGGCAGTACAAACACCCCACAAATGACCCCATTTTGGAAAGAAGACACCCCAAGGTATTCGCTGAGGGGCATATTGAGTCCATGAAAGATTGAACTTATTGTCACAAGTTAGCGGAAAGGGATCGCCGTACTCAGGAGAAGTAGGGCAATGTGATTTGGGGTGTATTTTTACATATACCCATGCTGGGTGAGAGAAATATCTCTGTAAATTGACAACTTTGTATAAAAAAAATGTAAAAAGTTGTCATTTACAGAGATATTTTTCACACACAGTATGGATATATGTAAAAATACACCCCAAAACACATTGCCCTACTTCTTCTGAGTACGGCAATACCACATGTGTGACACTTTTTTGCAGCCTAGGTGCGCAAAGGGGCCCAAATTCCAATGAGTACTTTTAGGATTTCACAGGGCATTTTTAAGCATTTGGATTCCAAACTACTTCTCACGCTTCAGGGCCCCTAAAATGCAAGGGCAGTATAAATACCCCACAAGTGACCCCATTTTAGAAAGAAGACACCCCAAGGTATTCCGTGAGGGGTATGGTGAGTTCATGTAAAAAAAAAAATTTTGTCACAAGTTAGTGGAATATGAGACTTTGTAAGAAAAAATATATATATTTAATTTCCGCTAACTTGTGACAAAAAATAAAAACTTCCATGAACTCACTATGCCCATCAGCGAATACCTTAGGGTGTCTACTTTCTGAAATGGGGTCATTTGTGGGTCGTTTCTACTGTCTGGGCATTGTAGAACCTCAGGAAACATGACTGTCACCACCAGACATCTGAGAAGCTCTGACAGATGCCTTTCAGAACCTCCTCCTTGAGCTTCCTTTGTTTTGCTTTCAGTTCCTCATCTCGTTAGCCTCTCTCAGCTGTCATGTAGTTGTACTGATTGCATCCCTTTAAATTCCTCCCCATAGTGCATCAGTGTGCGGTTTATATTCCTTCCTGGAGTGTGTGTGCATGCTGATCCTACTTCCCAGTCTTCTACAAGATAAGTGTTGTGCATTCTTTTGTGTTTTTCTGTTTGCTGGATCCCAGGTGACCGTGACTCCCTCCGTATCTAGTGTAGGGAGCCGGTGGTCGTGTCCCCTCACTATTATAGGGTGTTCAGGTGTTATACAGTCGAGGTACGAGGATATGCGATCATCTACCATTGGGATTTTCGCATAGGCTGAGCAGTCAGGGAGAGTGCAAGGTCTGATGCAGGGGTCTACCTTTTTGTTCCTTAGTTTTGGATCCAGTGAGTCGTATATTCATTTTGTGTTGTCTTGTTTCCTGTACACCTTCCATGACATTATAAACCGCCAAAACCGTCTCAAGCATGGATCCGGTTTCACTTTTGACTGAACGCTTGCAGCTTCTTTCATTGGAGGTAGCAGACCCGTAAGACTCTTTCTCAGTTTCAAGTGACCGGTTCAGCTTGCGTTCATGGAGTTTGTTCTGAGCCTAAGATCTCGCTCCCGGATACGTTCTCCGGGGGTAGTGAGAATTTTGTGCGTTTTATAGAGGCTTGCAAACTCCATTTTCGCCTATTTCCCCATTCCTCTGGTGATGAGGAACGGAGGGTGGGGATCATTATATCGCTGCTCAGGGATAACGCTCAGTCCTGGGCCTTTTCGCTGCCGGTGGGGGCACGGCCCCTCCGTTCAGTGGATGAATTATTTTTAGCTCTGGGTCAGATATATGATGATCCGGATCGTATTGCTTTGGCTGAGTCTAGACTATGTCTGTTATGCCAGGGTAAACAATCCGCAGAGATATACTGCTCATAATTTCGGAGATGGGCAGCTGATACTGGTTGGAATGATGCTGCACTCCGAAGTCAATTTTGCCATGGTCTTTCAGAGGGATTGAAAGATGCATTTGCCTTTCATGAGAGGCCTACCTCCTTGGACTCTGCCATGTCTCGGGCCGTTCGTATTGACAGGCGTCTTAGAGAGAGAGGAGAGATCACTCCTTCCTGTCATACTCAATCCCAGGACAGTGCGGCGGTCTCATTCAGTGCGCAGGGGTCTCAGTCGCTGCCAACCCCTTCTAAGCAGGAGGCCATGCAGCTGGGGTTGATTGCCTCTGACAATAGAAGATTCAGCCCGCATGGGAAGGTTTGTTTTTGTTGTGGAGGTATAAATCATTTGGCAAATGTTTGTCCCTCTAGGAGATTCAGGCAGTTTTTTGGGAGTAATAAAGAAACAAAAAGGAAAAAATCCTTTAAAAATGTTCCATCTGTTAACATTGGCAGGGTTGAGGCGGAAATTGAAGGTTTTCCGTTTGCTTGTAGTTCCCGTTTTGTCCTGCCTGCCAGGGTGGCGCTAGAGAGCAAGAACAAATTTTGTGGATAGTGGAGCAGCTGTCAATCTCATTGATAATCAATTTGCGATAACTCATGGTTTCCAGGTATGCACTTTGGGAAAGGATATTCCTGTTTTTGCTATTGATTCCGCTCCACTTTCTCAGAAATCATTAAAGGGCATAGTTCACAATATCCGTTTAATTGTGAGTGATGCTCATGTTGAGGATGTGTCATGTTTCGTCCTTAGCGGATTGCCTACTCCTCTAGTGTTGGGGCTACCCTGGCTCACTAAACAAAACCCCACCATTGATTGGCAAGCGAGGCAAATAAATGGTTGGAGTGACTTTCGCAGAGAGAATTGCCTCACGACATCTGTTTCTGAGGTTGCTACTAAGACTGTACCATCTTTTCTCTCTGAATTTTCAGATGTCTTCTCTGAGAGTGGAGTTCAGGATTTGCCCCCGCACAGGGAGTACGATTGCCCTAATAATCTCATCCCAGGCGCCAAGCTGCCTAAATCTCGTTTATACAATCTCTCCCAACCTGAAAGGGTCGCTATGCGTGCTTATATCTCTGAGAGTCTGAGAAAAGGACACATACGACCCTCGAAGTCACCTGTTGCCGCTGGTTTTTTCTTTGTTAAGAAAAAAGATGGTTCTTTAAGACCTTGTCTGGATTTCAGGGAGCTGAACAGTATCACAATTTGTGACCCTTATCCTCTTCCTCTGATCCCGGACCTGTTTAACCAGATTGTTGGGGCTAAAGTTTTTTCCAAATTAGATCTAAGAGAGGCATACAACCTGGTCAGGGTCAGAGAAGGAGACGAATGGAAGACGGCCTTCAATACCCCTGAGGGCCATTTTGAGAATTTGGTTATGCCTTTTGGTTTGATGAATGCTCCAGCCGTTTTTCAGCATTTTGTGAACAGCATTTTTTATCATTTAAGGGGGAAATTTGTTTTAGTGTATTTGGATGACATTTTGATTTTTTCTCCTGATTTCAAAACTCATAAGGAACACTTACGTCAGGTCTTGCTCATCCTGCGGGAGAATAAATTGTACGCGAAACTGGAAAAATGTGTGTTTGCGGTTCCAGAAATTCAATTTCTGGGGTTTCTTCTCTCCGCTTCTGGTTTTCGCATTGGGCCCTGAGAAGGTCTGCGCTGTGCTTGAGTGGGAGCTGTCACGGACGGTGTACAGGAAACAAGACAATGCAACATGCATATATGACTCACTGGATCCAAAGCTAAGGAACCAAAAGGGAGACCCCTGTACAAAACCTGGCACTTTCCCTGGCTGCTCAGCCTATGCAAAAATCCCAGAGGTGGATGGTTGCATATCCACGTACCTCGACTATATAATACCTGAACACCCTACAATAGTGAGGGGACACGACCACCGGCTCCCTACACCAGACACGGAGGGAGTCAGGGTCACCTGGGATCCAGCAAACAGAAAATAACAGATAAATGTACAGCACTTAACTTAGTAGCAGACTGGGAAATAGGATCAGCATGCACACACACTCCAGGAAGAAGTATAAGCCGCCCAGTAATGCATTATGGGGAGGAATTTAAAGGGAAGCAATCAGTCCAACTACATGACAGCTGAGAGAGGCTAACAAGATGAGGAACTGAACAGCACAACAAAGAAAACTCAAGGAGGAGGTTCTGAAAGGCTTCTGTCAGAGCTTCTCAGCTGTCTGGTTGTGACAGGAGCTTCCTGAGAATCAGAAGGCGCTGATGCGTTTTTTGGGCTTTGCCAATTATTACAGGAAGTTTATTTTGAATTATTCCTCTGTTGTTAAACCACTCACTGATATGACTAGAAAGAGGGTAGATTTTTCTTCCTGGTCGGTAGAGGCGCGTAAGGCCTTTTCTAATTTCAAGGAGAGTTTTGCTTCCGCTCCCATCTTGGTACAACCTGATATTTCTCTACCCTTCATAGTTGAGGTTGATGCTTCTGAGGTGGGTGTGGGTGCGGTCTTGTCTCAAGGTTCCTCTCCTGCCAAATGGCGACCGTGTGCCTTTTTCTCGAAGAAACTCTCCTCCCAGAGAGAAATTACGATGTGGGAGATAGGGAGTTGTTGGCCATCAAGTTGGCTTTTGAGGAATGGCGCCATTGGCTAGAGGGAGCCAGACATCCTATTACCGTGTTTACTGACCATAAAAATCTGGCCTACTTGGAGCCAGCCAAGCGTCTGAACCCGAGACAGGCCAGATGGTCTTTGTTCTTTTCAAGGTTTAATTTTGTTGTCACGTTCCACCCTGGGGTGAAGAATGTGAAGGCAGATGCCCTGTCACATTGTATTCCGGGAGGTGGGAATTTTGAAGACCCGGGTCCCATTTTGGCTGAAGGTGTGGTGGTCTCTGCTCTTTTTTCTGAATTGGAGGCAGAGGTGCAGGTAGCCCAGTCAGATGCTCCTGATCTTTGTCCTCCTGGGAGGTTGTTTGTGCCTCTCGCTTTAAGACACAAGATTTTTAAGGAACACCACGATACGGTCCTTGCTGGGCACCCGGGGGCAAGAGCCACAGTGGATCTCATCGCTCGGAGATTCTGGTGCCCGGCGCTTCGTAAATCGGTTGAGGGTTTTGTGGCAGCCTGCGAGACCTGCGCTCGTGCCAAATTCCCTCATTCACAGCCATCAGGTCCTCTCCTTCCCTTACCCATTCCTTCCCGTCCTTGGACACATCTGTCCATGGACTTCATTATGGACCTGCCTCGTTCCTCGGGGAAGACTGTGATTCTGGTGGTGGTGGACCGTTTTAGCAAAATGGTGCATTTCATCCCTTTTCCTGGCTTGCCCAATGCTAAGACGCTGGCGCAGGCATTTATTGATCACATTGTCAAATTGCATGGTATTCCTTCAGACATAGTCTCTGATAGGGGCACGCAGTTTGTTTCCAGATTCTGGAAGGCTTTCTGTTCTCGCTTGGGGGTTCGGTTGTCATTCTCTTCTGCTTTCCACCCGCAGTCGAATGGCCAGACAGAGTACGTCAATCAGAATCTGGAGACATATCTGCTCTGTTTTGTGGCGGAGAATCAGGAGGATTGGTGTTCTTTTTCGTCCCTTGCTGAGTTTGCTTTAAATAACCGTCGTCAGGAGTCCTCTGATAAGTCACCATTTTTTGGTGCATATGGGTTTCATCCGCAGTTTGGGACATTCTAGGGAGAGGGGTCTTCTGGTTTACCTGATGAGGACAGATTCTCCTCGTCGTTGTCATCTACTTGGCAAAAGATTCAGGATAATCTAAAGAGCATGAGTGAGAGATATAAGCGTGTGGCGGATAAGAGACGTGTGCCTGGTCCGGACCTGAATGTTAGTGATCTGGTGTGGTTGTCTACTAAGAATATCAAATCGAAGGTTCCTTCCTGGAAGTTGGGTCCTAAGTTTATTGGGCCTTACAAAATCTTGTCTGTCATCAATCCTGTTGCCTACCGTCTTGATCTTCCTCAGACTTGGAAGATCCATAATGTTTTTCATAAGTCCTTATTAAAACCTTATGTCCAACCCATTGTACCCTCGTCTTTGCCTCCTCCACCGATTATGGTTGATGGTAATATTGAATTTCAGGTCTCTAGGATTGTGGATTCTCGTGTTGTCCGCGGTTCTCTCCAGTACCTCGTTCATTGGGAGGGTTATGGTCCTGAGGAGAGGATGTGGGTCCCAGTGACGGACATTAAGGCCACTCGTCTCATCAGGGCTTTCCATAGGTCCCATCCTGAGAAGGTGGGCTCTGAGTGTCCGGAGTCCACTCGTAGAAGGAGGGGTACTGTCACCACCAGACATCTGAGAAGCTCTGACAGATGCCTTTCAGAACCTCCTCCTTGAGCTTCCTTTGTTTTGCTTTCAGTTCCTCATCTCGTTAGCCTCTCTCAGCTGTCATGTAGTTGTACTGATTGCATCCCTTTAAATTCCTCCCCATAGTGCATCAGTGTGCGGTTTATATTCCTTCCTGGAGTGTGTGTGCATGCTGATCCTACTTCCCAGTCTTCTACAAGATAAGTGTTGTGCATTCTTTTGTGTTTTTCTGTTTGCTGGATCCCAGGTGACCGTGACTCCCTCCGTATCTAGTGTAGGGAGCCGGTGGTCGTGTCCCCTCACTATTATAGGGTGTTCAGGTGTTATACAGTCGAGGTACGAGGATATGCGATCATCTACCATTGGGATTTTCGCATAGGCTGAGCAGTCAGGGAGAGTGCAAGGTCTGATGCAGGGGTCTCCCTTTTTGTTCCTTAGTTTTGGATCCAGTGAGTCGTATATTCATTTTGTGTTGTCTTGCTTCCTGTACACCTTCCATGACAATGACAGGTGCTCAGAAAATCAAAGTGCGTAAATTAATTTTTTTGCACCATAGCTTGTAAACGCTATAACTTTTACCCAAACCAATAAATATACACTTATTGCATTTTTTTAATCAAAGACATGTAGAACAATAAATTTTGAGAAAAATTTATATAGAAATGTAGTTTTATTTAAAAAAAATTACAACAGAAAGGGAAAAATGACATCTTTGATTAATATCAAAAAATGTCAGCAGCAATGAAATACCACCAAATGAAAGCTCTATTAGTGAGAAGAAAAGGTGGTAAAATTCATTTGGGTGGTAAGTTGTATGACCGAGCAATAAACTGTGAAAGTAGTGTAGTGCAGAATTGTGGTCTGGTCATTAAGGGGGTTTAAGCTAGGGGGGCTGAGGTGGTTAAAATGAACCAGGCAGGGATCCCACAGGACTTGTCCGTACCTTGTGCAGAATAGATATGTATACCGGCCTCACCCAGCCATTGTTGTACTCCAGCGCACTTTCTCTTTGTTTTATTTTTTATATTTCCAAATGTTTTGGGGTCTACCCAAATTTGAACAAAAATAATAAAATAATAAAATAAAAAAGCAATAACCAGTGTTGGCTACCTCCTCCACCGCCACTTCCACCTACACCGCGACATCCACCGCCTCAGCAACCTCCTACTCCAGATGGACCTCCTCCTAGATCAAGATTATTATTGTTTATTTGTACGTATCTTACGTTATTTTAAGTCATTTCCCTATCCACATTTGTTTGCAGAGCACTTGACATGCTCTGTCTTAACCACATTTTGCTGCCTTTTGTAGCCCTCTAGCCCTTTCCATGACTTTTTTAGAGAAATTTTAGTGCTTCAAAGTTCGGGTCCCCATTGACTTCAATGGGGTTCGGGTTCGGGGTCAAGTTCGAGTCAAGTTTGGGTCCCGAACTCGAACTTTTTTGTGAAGTTCGGCAGACCCCGTCGAACCCGAACATCCATGTGTCCACTCAACTCTACCCATAACAACTAATCAGATTCCACCTTTCATTTTCTAACGGAGCTGTGAAGAAGGAGAGGTGGAAGCCAGTTCTAATTTACACAAGTTAAAAAAAAAACTCCCCCATAGTTTACACACACTGATGAGAAAATTCCATTGAAATATATTATATAATGTAATCCTAGATCCTCTAGCCTATGATAGAAATCTTATACTGTACCTTGATTTTTTGGAGGGCCCGGGCTCAGACAACCTTCTCCTCGGCGCAGGTCTTACAGTTGGTATACGTTTGCACTATTAATCCTGGGAAATGCACTTGTGTTATAACCTTCCAATCTTATAGACAATAATAATGAGAAGAAGCTGAAATCTGGTATAAAATGTACTTACCACAGCTGTCTGCACCTAAAGAATGGAGAAGAAAGAAGACATTACTGACCGATCCCATTGTCAGAAACCTCTAATCTCTGGGTCTCCTTATTACATGATGTCAGTGTCTCTGTCTTGATCGCTGTGTTTTCTAGATTTCCATTGACAGAAATCTCTGAGCTGCCCCAGTACGGTCCGGGCCCTCTATAGAGAGTAGCAGCTTCTAGTGCAAACATCCCTGGCAACCAATCAGTATATGATGGCTCCATCTATAACACTGCAATAATACAAGAGAAAACTGCACGAATAGCAATTCCCAGTATAGGACATTTTATTACAATCACTCCTCCTGTCACTAGGCTGTAGGTGCAGTACGCAGCCCTGCAGGGTGAGCGATGTGAGGTCACAGGGGCAGTTAACAGACCGAGGGTTGCTATTGCTACTCACAGTTTTTATATACCCTGGGCAGGCGTACAGCAGTGATGGAGAGGCTGGCACGTAGATCCTCTGGGGCACTCTCTGTGTATAGGGACCAGGCCGGGTGGTAGGTGAGGTGCGCTGGATGTTGCAGGTTTAGGGTGCCGGTGGCAAGATCCCTTTAAGTTTGTGACGCTAGTGCCGGTAACGGTGGCGCACCGATTTATTGTAGGAATAATTGAGGAACACAAGTTGCAGTGAACCAGAACTTGCTTTTACTGAAACAGTTTAACTATTTACAGTCTTTAGTTAGTTCCACATGTAAAAAGGTTGTAACAGGCAGGCTTTTTATAAACGGCAGGCAAAGTCTTTGCAAGATACTCAGAGGGAATGACACTTACAGATCAGGCTGTATTTTCCTCAGTTCCTGTCTGGCTTTCTCCAAGGCCCGTATGCCCTATTGCTGGCTTTATCCTTGGGTAGGGAAACCTTCCCCTGGTATATGTCTCCTTGCTGTAGAATATACTTCTGCCCTTCAGCTCTCTGTTTGGCTGGAAATAAACTTGGCTCTGCACTGTACTTTTGAGGGAACTTGTTATTCTCAGGAGGCAACTTCTTCCCCTGGATGCAACTTCTGAGCTTCTTTGCTCAGGAACCTCAGGCAGGCTAGACTGCACTACTAGCCTCCTGGACTAAACTGCACTGACTCTTTCCTGTCTGGGACTAACTATATATACTAGGGGGTTCCCTAGCTCCCTCTACTGTCTAGGAGGAGGAACTACCTCTAACAGGCCTGGTACAGGTGATAACAGGAAATTACACAATATAATGCAATACAAAATACTGTATAAAATACAATGACCATGTTCCACAGGAGGTGGAGAGTAACGTGGCCAAATTGACCATTGTGTAGTGCCCACATTTACCTAGTGGGACACTACATAGGGAAAAGAAAACGAGCAGAAAACACCATCTCTGACAATCTACCAGACACGTAGAACACAAGTACAATGGTAGACGATGTCACTTACGTTGGTTAGAGTCCTGGACGATAACCTTGAGCTTTTCTTTGAGTCGCTGGAAATGGAGTCCAATGATGTGAAGAAGATGGATCTCTAAAATATACTATATAAATAGGAGAATAACGAGAGTCCCCTCATCTATTAGTCTGAGCCCCCAACACACTGACAATTCCTATTAATAAGAGAAGTAGAATTTCCACCTACATAGAAAATATTGTACTTATGTAACTCCCCAGAGTGGCATTACCACCTTTGCACCTCGCTACTGTCTTTATTGGTTAACCTCATGTCATCATGTGCATTTATTCCAGGTCCAAACACTCTGCATTTCCTATTTTGCAATTGTTGTATTCATGTGAAATGTGCCTGGTTCACCAGCAGGTAGCAGCAAACACAGCAGAGCTACAGGTACATAGAATGGAATTTACCATTCCAGTCTAACCCCCCTTATGTGGAGGAGTGGGCGAGTCCCACTTCCTGCAGGAAGGGTGGGTCCAAGTTTAGTTGCAGTCTAGCTTACCCCCTGCTAGGGGAAGGAAGCAGGTGCTGGGCACATCTCTGCTGGACGTGCCCAGGCCAAGCAAAGCCAAGCCATCCAGAGCACCTTCAGCTCTGCTCGATATGGAGGCCACAGTTCAGAGCCTCAGGAGCCAGTAGGAACAGTTATCTGGCCTAATATAGAGACAGACTAAAGAAAGAGAGAAGTTGAAGCCTAAAGAGGAAATCTGAGTTATACAGCCAACCTGTCGGTACAGCAGAGACAGAGGGCAACAGATGTAGCAGAGTTGAGTTTGCCTGACAAAGTTTGAAGACTGTTTTTGATGAACGTTTATTCAAGTAAAGCTGCTATTGAACTTCATACAAGGTCTGAACTTAAGTTACTTCTTTCATCCCTCAATTACTAACCCCTATTTGTCTGCTTCGGAGCCAATGCCTGGGGGTTCCAGCCGTATGCAGTTAGGAGCACCGTGAAACACATACAAAACAGTAAGGGTCATAGTAGGCCACCCTATACCACTCGGCCATTCCTACATCTGGGTACCACCACCAACACCATTTCTTAAAGGGACTCTGTCCTGTTGTTGCTTCACTGCAACTGGCGTCAAAAATATTTCTTAAAGGGACCCTCTGCCGCTGTCGGAAGTTGCACTTACACTTAAAATCTATATCCTGGATGACATCCACAGATTTTTTATATTCAGATGCAATTTCTGATATAGCATATTTTTCTGAAATGAAAATAATGGTACAATAATTATTTATCTATCTCATGTCTATCCATTCATCCATCCATCAATAGTGATGGACAAACATCGGCCCAGACGGTTCGCGAACGCAATCAAATGTTCGCGAACCACAAGTTTGCGGCGGGCCCCATTCACTTTAATGGCAGACGAACCTGGAAAACCCTCAGGTCATATTTGCAGCCACCAAACACTTACTAGAAGTGCCCCACAATATGGACAGTGACATACTAGAGGGGGATCAATGACAAAAATTCCCACAAAAAATATGTATTTTAATCAGGGGCCATTTTTATGCGTTTTAAAGGGAATATCTTTTTATTTTAGGCCATGGGAGTATAGGCCCTAAAAATTAGGCATTCAACTGACATAAAAGAACAAGTGATTATGTGGCTGGAGGTATATTAGACGGTCACCGTATAACAATTTTACTGTTGGCCAGTTAGATTACAGGCCCCAAAAATGATGCATTCACCGTACAGAAAAGATCAAGTGATATGTGGCTTGAGGTATATTAGATGGTCATTGGATATCAATTTTACTGCAGGCCCGTGGACTACAGACCACAAACATTAGGCATTCAACGGACAGAAAAGGCCTTTTATGCCACTGTATTTACATAAGACAGGAACTATTCTTTGCTCTGTGTGGTGGCGGATATGCGTGGGCTGGCATGAGGAAATTCAATTAAACGTGGTCATCACAGGTGTTGAATTCCTCCGAGATCCATGCCTCATTCATTTTTAGAAATGTGAGGTAATCCACACTGTCTGGAGCTAGGTGAGTGCGCTTGTCGGTCACGATCCACCCTGCTGCACTGAACGAGGGGCAAGCCAAGAGTTCCATGGCAAATGGTGCCAGCTCTAGCCACATGTCAAGCCTGCACACCCAGTAGTCCAGGGGTTCCTCGCTTCTCAGAGCGTGCACATCAGCCGTTAACCCGATGTAGTCGGACACCTGTCGGTCTAGGCGTTCCCTGAGGCTGGGGAGGCTGTCGATGGGTTGGCTGCAAAAATGATCTCATATCCGAAATGACCAACACATCTTCAAACTGCCCTTTTCTTGCAGGCGCGGTAGGATTGGTACCCGCACCGGTTTCGCTGTGGGTGGAAATTCCTCTGCCAGCACCCGCAACAGCAGAATGCAGCATCTCTCGCAGCATTTCTCGCAGCAAGGCCTGAAAATGCTGCATTCTGACAGCCCTCTGTGATGCTGGTAACATGTTTACCATTTTGTGTTTGTACCGGGGGTCTAAGTACAATGCCACCCAGTACTGGTCCTTGCCCTTTTTATACGGGGGTCCCTCTTCAAACACTGGAGCATGAAGGCCCCCATTTGCACTAAATTGGAAGCGATGGAGCGCCCTGGCTCCTGCTCATCGCCCAGGACAATGTCGTCCTCGGTCTCCTCCCCTTAGCCACGGACAACACCAGGGATCCCCGAAAAGTTTTAACCCTGCTCTCCTTGCTCCTCCTCCTCCTCCTCCGCCCAGCCACCATCCTTTTATGACTTCTCTTTAGACTCCTGCTGACTTGGCTCAGATGGAGTAGCCCCCCTGGGAATTCATTTAGCATTGTTACTTCTTCATCTTCCAGCTCCTGCTCCTCGACGGCTTGATCAATGACACGACGCAATGCACGCTCCAGAAAGAAGGCATAAGGTACGATGCCACTGATGGTGCCCTGGCTGCGACTGACCAGTTTGATCAGAAACCAAGCACCCCAGAACCTTTCCTGCTGCAGAGTTCGTACAGGTAGTCACTAACATCACGTTTCTACTGGAGCAGCCTATCAAGCATATACAAGGTGGAGTTCCAGCACATCGGGCAGTCACAAATCAGACGTCTGATGGGCAGGTGGTGTCGCCGCTGAATGTCAGCAAGGCGAGCCATGGCCGTGTAAGAACTTCTAAAATGGGCAGAGATTTTCCTGGCCTGCCGCAAGACGTCCTGGACCCCGGGGTATTTGGCAACGAATCGCTACACGACTAAGTTCAAGAAGTGTGCCATGCACGGCACGTGTATCATTTTGCCCTGTTTCAGCGCACTCAGCAGATTGGCATCGTTGTCACACACCACTTTACCAACTGTAAAATTTAGCGGGGTTAGCCACTGATCGGCCTGTGACCGCAGAGCTGAAAGCAGTGCAGGACCGGTGTGGCTCTTGGCTTCCAGGCACAACAGCCGCAGCACAGCATGGCAACGTCTCACCTGGCTTGTCGAATAGGTTCTGGGAAGCTTGGGGGTGCAGCGGAAGAGGCAGTAGCAGTAGAAAAGGAGGAGTCAGCCGAGGAGGAGACAGAGGATGGAGTAGGAGGAGGAGAAGAAGAGGCAAGCCTGCATGCAATCACCAAATTCACATGGGTGCCACAGGCTGCATGCTTGACAGCCATCAGAAGGTTTACCCAGTGGGCAGTAAAAGTTATGTACCTTCCCTGCCTGTGTTTGCTAAACCACGTGTCCGTGGTCAGATGTATCTTGGCACCGACACTGTGTGCCAGAGATACATTCACTTGCTGCTGAACATGGCCATATAGCTCTGGGATGCCCTTCTGGGAGAAATATTTTATTCTGGGGACCTTCCATTGCGCTGTGCCAATGGCAACAAATTTTCTAAAGGCCTCCAGGTCCACCAGTTTATATGGCAATAGTTGGCGGGCTAGCAGTTCCGACAAGCCAGAGGTCAGCCATAGGGAAAGAGCGTTATCCGGTGTCATAAAATTTTTACGTTCGAACATTTGGGCCACGAAAGTCTGCCTTTTGCCAGATGAACCCGATGATGGCACGGTGGAAGGTGGAGTGGAGGACAAATGGGAGGAGAAGGAGAAGAGGCAGGACATGGAGCGCTGGGAGTGTGGCTTTGTGGGTTCTGACAGTGTTGCTTCTCCTCCTTCTAACCCATATCTGCTACTCTGTCTCTCCCTCTGAACTCCCCTTCTCTTCCGCTCTTGTGGGCACCCACGTGACATCCATCGACACGTCATCATTGTCACCTTCACCACCACTGACATTAGAGGACTTGGAGTAGGCAACAACAGTGGGGACCTCCATCCTTGGGCTGATCTTTGTTGCTACCTCCTCTTCCTGATCCGATGCCAAGACTGGCTGCGCATCGGTAAGGTCTTGTAATGGATGGGAAAATAATTCCTCTGAGTGGAGGGGCTATGGTGGTGGTGGTGTCTTTGGGGGTGCACATAGCAGAGAGTGAGGAGGGTGCAGATACAGAGGATGAGGAGGGTGCAGAAGCGGAAGGCTGAGTGAGCCACTCAGCCAACTCTGGTGCATCCTTTGACGTAATCGCACGCACCTTCTCCAAATCCCCACTTAGGCTCCGGCTTGGTGCACCTGCCCGACCCCTACCACCCCTGCAGAATGGTCTGCCTCTTCCTCTGCCTGTCATTTTTAAAATGACCCTGTGACAAAATCCATAGAGAAGAGCAGTATTTGTGGAAGCAGGTATATCGCAGGCCTCAATCAATATTTGGTGGAAGCTGGTAAATCAAACCCCTTAATCAATATTTGATGGAAGCCGGTGATCGCAGACCTCAATCTATATTTGGTGGAAGTCGGTATATCAATCCCCTCTATCAGTATTTTTGGGAAACAGGTATATAGAACCCCTTAATGAGTATTTGCTGGAAGACGGTATATCAAGCCCCTTAATCAATATTTGGTGGAAGCTGTTGTATCGCAGGCCTCAATCAATATTTGGTGGAAGCAGGTATATCAATCCCCTCTGTCAGTATTTTGTGGAAACAGGTATGAGTATTTTCTGGAAGCTGATATATCAAACCCCTTAATCAATATTTGGTGGAAGCCGGTGTATCGCAGGCCTCAATCTACATTTGGTGGAAGCCGGTATATCAATCCCCTCTATCAGCATTTTGTGGAAACAGGTATATAGAACCCCTTAATGAGTATTTGTCACGGCTGAGGATGGGGAAAACCCTCAGCCATGCAATGCCAGAAGATGGATGGTCGATGAAAGGCCAGGACAGTAATCAGGGAGCAGGTCACCGCCTATCACTCCCTAATTAAGACCCTGTCTCCTAGCCGTATGAGCCGACCCTGATGGTAGGAGGGCTCATACTCCGTAACCTGATATTCATGCTAGCCCTCAGGGTGGCCCTGGACTAGGAGCAGGGTAAGACTACCTGTTCCTCCTAGATACGGACGAACAGGAGTCTTACTGGCCAAGCTATATAAAGAAAGGGGAAACATAAACAGACATATGGCAATGGCAGGTAAGTGGAACTAGTACCACACCTACCTGCCACAGACGCACAACCTGGAACCCATGTACAAGTGCTGCTGTCCACAACAACACAAAGGACACAGCACACACCACACATCACACGGGAACCCAGGAAACCATAAGCTGCAATAAATAAAGAGACCAAAGAAACATCTTCATAACACCATACATGAACCTAAACTTATGACCACAAGGGTGGCCCTCCACTGGCAGATGGTATATAAGGAGGATGACTCCAGCTAGCCGAGGCTGAAGTACCCCCTCTGACTACTGATCACAGCAGAGGCTAAATAGCCCATGTAGCCACACCCACACAGACACACCCAGTGCACACACACTAGGAAGGAAGTTAACCCTTCCAACACAAGGCAAGGGAAGACGGCCACTTAAAGGGGAAGTACACACATAAAGATCACACTCCACCTGTTACCGCGGACAACGGCATGCGTGGCAACCATGTCCTGGGGATCAGCCAGAAGGCCGAGACACCGCCACCACATGCACACAACACCAAACGTAGTCACGGGCAACCAAGTGAAGGAAAGTGTCACTAAGCACATCATAGGCCGTGACAGTATTGACTTGGCTTTTGATAACGGTGTTGAATTTTTCCATAGCTATTTTCCCTCTGGAGTCGCATGGTATGCAGCAGAGAGATTGTCCGATAAAGACAGATGTTACCAGCAGTAGAAGCCACATGGTCTCGATAGAACCAGACATTTTCAATAAAATCGCTTCCATTAGCAAATAATCACTAAGGACGCAGGAGAGCAGAACTATGTCCCACTGAGAAGACAACAGCACTGCACAAGTTACAGCATCAGGCACTGGTTAAAGGGACTCTGTCATCAGATTTGTGCCCTATAAGCTAAACATATGGCCATGTCGGTGCTAATCACATGAATCCTAAACTGCCCTTATTAAACCTGCTTGTGGCTCTATTAGCCCAAAAAACAGGTTTTTATAAGCTGTCACTCACCTACCTAAGGTGCCCAAGGGGTTTTGCGTTAATCCAGGATGCCCGCCTGCACCCCTCGCCGTCTGGTGCCCAGCGCCGCCTTCCTCACCTCAGCGCCGCCTCCTCAATCCACCCGTCCCTCTGCTAGATCCTGCGCCTGCGCTTGCGCACTAGGCTCAGCCTGATGCGCCGCGGACTCCTGGCAGCGGCTTTGTTGAGCGAAGTGCGCATCAGGCCGGCGCATGCGCACTTCGCTCAATGAAGCCGCTGCCAGGAGTCCGCGGCACATCAGGCTGAGCCTAGTGCGCAAGCTCCCTGCATTTATATGTCCCCTGTCCCCTAGAAGTGCCCCCTGTATTTTCAGATCCCCAGCAACTACTGTAATGTCCCCCAGCAGTGACCACTTTAATACCCCCCCTCTATACTTTGGCCAGTAGTGAAAGAAAAAAAAAAGTGCTCACCTTACTCCATCAGCATGTCACCATCTGCAAAGGTTTGCTTGTGTCCCGGCACTGGGGGTTTGATGACATCATCATGTCGTCCTGTGCAATGACAGAGGTGAACTTGACGACATCATCAAGCTGCCTAAGACCCGACGCAGGAGGCTGTGGTAATCGTGTCAGCCTGAGCCATTGTACTGCTTCATAGGCTTCAGGCCTAGTGGCCAGAGGCCTATAAGAACGAACAGCACTGCCTGGGCAAAATGTGTACTGTCTGACTCACATGGAGGGGCCACCGGACAGTTTACGTTGTTTGCATGGGTAACATAACACGTATATTTCACAAAACAATAGCTCAACCATTACAATATACTTTACTTCTATTAATTCTATCTTTTTTATTTCTTAAACAATATCACCACCAAAAAAACATAATTTTAAGATGTCTGACTGTCCAATCTGCCAAATCCTAATCTCCCCAATCTACCCCAGGTGCCCCTTAACTTTTCTGAGTTATACCAGGATATAAATCAGAATGATGTCATCATGTCATTGATATCAGACAGCCCTAGGGGGTGCTTCCATTTTTTTTAAAGAATTTTCCTGTAGATAGGGGATTTTTGTGGGATCTGTTGACAGTCTGCCCCTCGACTTCATTAGAGTTCATGGAGAACATGGGGAGCGGGTGATGAGGCATGGAAATCAGAGTACAGAGAGGCACTGGAACCAAAGTATATAAAGGAGGATGATATTTTGGACACATTTAGTATTTAAGGGGATGTAGAGAACAAGAAAAGGCATAAGAAACCAATGGAGTAGACTTTTTTATTGAACGGTGCACAGAATGGAGGTGAGGCGGCACTTTGCTGTTGGGTATTGTATTCTGCACCCAAGCTTTTTTTTCTACTATATGTTCTAGTCTTCTGTCAGCGTGAGATGACGGGATAAGTTGGACAGAGATGTTCTTATTCTAAACATTAATGGACTTTAACTGTGGAATAAGATCAGGATAATCAGTAGGATGATTAAGTCCTCTCCTATATGTGGTATAACCAGCCATCTTGGCTTGCAGAATGGGGGTCAAGGGGCGGTCAATAGGAGGGATCCAAAAGGTGGAACCTCAGCCTATGAGAACACTCATTCATATTGTATCCTATAAATGGGCCATAGATGTCTAAACCAGGAAAACTTTCATAATTAAAAAAAACTGCACAGAAACTCAGCCCTAAGTGTCAGTGGCTTTTTCATTTTCGGAGTTTAATATTTCTCCAGTAAATGTCTTGAATCAGTAAGACAAATATTAGAAGTACAATACATACAATCTGCATAAAATTATGCTTGGACAGCGATTGTAGGCCCTTTATTAGTTCTGGTTTTACAAAATCTTTCCACATGCCATCTTTGTATTTTTCTTATCCCAATTGCACATTACATTTGCCATATGCAAGTCAGGTCAAGCTAACTATTATTATATGACCGCAGACAAAAAAAGAAAAATATTCACTGAAAAAAAATGAATTTCACCTCATTTCATTTGAAATATATATTAAACACGAGAAGATGGAAAAGCAGAGGAAAAATACTGAGATATTAAAAACGTATTAGCGGAATGTGTCTAGTTCTATACTGGATAAACTGAATACACCAGGCCACTGGAAAAATCTGATCAGGTATATTATTGAGTACGCATGGTGTAACTACTGGTGTGGTGGGCATAGGAGCTGCTATAGGCCCATTAGCTGAGGGAACTGGGAACTGGAGGTACCACACCAGAAAGACTAAAAAGCAGGACATCAGGATTTTTTAACTATGCATTATGCATTTATTGTAACCTTTTTATTGTGAACCAGAGGGTTAATTCAATTTAGCATATAAATAATCGACACCTAGTACCGCTGATCCCCAATTTCCTAACAGACACTATCTAAAAGTTTATGGTGTCTATTAGTGTTGAGCGAATCGAAGTATCCGAAGCGGACTTCGATCAGAATTTCAGGAAAAATTTTGATTCGTCACGAAACTGAAGTTCCTGAATTTGCACTTCGTGGTACCGAATCAATTTTTTCTAAAATGTTGGCAAAAAAAAATTATACTCACCTCATCCACTTACTCATGGAGAGGCCTCCCACTACTGTCTTGATTGAAGAAAACCTACCAAAGGACCTGTGGCTATTGCGGGGGTTTTCCTTTAATCAAGATGGGAGCGAGCGGCCTCTCTACGAGCAAGCAGATGGGTTTTTCATTTTTTTTAAACTCCTTATTAACCCCTGAAACGATTATTGTGAGTCACAGATGCTGTGATCAGCGTTAAACGTGGCATCTAGGTGGTTAAATGAAGGGGAGTGGCAAGATTGCCGTTCCCCGTCATTGGGCCCGCTCCATACAATGGAAAATGATTCATGAATAAGGAATTCGTAACAAATCAAATTTCTTGTCGAAGTTCAGTAAAGCATCTGAATTAAATTTAATGCAAAAATGCAAAATGTGGACTTTTCTGCTTTTGTATCTATCTATCTATCTACCTATCTATCTATCTATCTATCGGTCTATATCTATCTTATATCTATGCAACTATCATCTCTCTATCTATCTCATATCTATGTATCTATCTATTTCATATCTATTTATCTCCTATTATCTATCTATCTATTTATCTAGCTTCAAAGCTGAACTCTTCCTAGCTCAATGTGTGCCCACAACTTGCTCTGGTGATTTGCATTCTTTACACTAACAATATACAGCGGTCCCTCATGTTATAATATTAATTGGTTTAGGTTTGACAATTGTAACTTGAAACTATTGTAACTTGAGATCATAACTCTACTGAAAACTAGTAATTGGTGGTGAAGACCACAAAACATGAACTCAGAGTAAGAAAAATGTATTGAATGTAAAGATAAAGAAGCACAAAACTAATATCGGTACATCCAGGTCCTACATTAAAAAGTCAAAAGCAGCTGGAAAATCAATGTGCATGGTGAGGGTAGGAACTTCTTCCAGGTCCTAGATATTACACAGTGTACCAGAAAAATAAAGGACCCAACCTCACCTCTCAGCTCCTCCTGGCACAGGTAAAGAACATGCGGTAATACCGTGTACTGTCGAGAGGCGCTACTATACAGCCAATCAGTGCAGGTTTTCCAGTGAAATACATACGTTGATCGGCTCGCTCTTCCAGCCAATCACATGTGTTACACATCCAGCAGTTTTTGGCAGTGTATGTTGTGTCCGGTTTCACGTTCCAATGGCCCAGGAAAAACCATTGCATTTACAAACTTACTCCAGTTTTATTTGCATTATATCTATAAATCAAAAGAATATTCCAGTTTTAGTAAATAAATGTTATTCTTCATGTAATGAAAAGTTATACATTTATTTATTTAACTATCTGCCTTAATTTATCATGCTTTTCAAGATCTCTGCTTGCAATAAGAACTTTCATTGTTTGCTCCCATTAGACAATAATCCGTCCATGGCGATGTGGTGGTCGCACAGGTCACAATTACAGGACAGTTGTCAGAGCTGTCACATGACCAGGCTAGATTTCTATTCACTGGAAGTAAACTATGAAAGTTCCAATGTATTGACAGGAAGCAAAGATCTTGAAAGCCATAAGGATTTTATAAGGAAAGTATATTGAAAAATCATATGACTTTAATTATACAAGAAATAACATTTTCTAACATATGGTATATATGGACATACAGCGGTTAGACTGAAGCTATATAGTTGTTTGTTCTCCTTCCTCACTGTTGGGAGGCAAATATCCATGTAGGCAGAGCCTTTAGCTCCATGTACCTGGACATAATATGGCTTAGTGCAGAAACCATATATTTAGCGCCAAGAATACAGTAAAATCGTATCATGGCTTGTGAGAACAGTAAAGCCTTTCCTAAAGCTTAGATCAAAAGTCATGAGGTGGAGGTTTTGAATTAAAGGGCATCTGTCAGCAGTTTTGTACCTATGACACTGACTGACCTGTTACATGGGCACTTGGCAGCTGAAGACATCTGTGTTGGTCCCATGTTCATATGTGCCCGCATTGCTGAGAAGAATGATGTTTTACTATATGCAAATGAGCCTCTAGGAGCAATGGGGGTGTTGCTGTTACACCTAGAGGCTCAGCTCTCTGTAACCACCACAGCCTCTCCACTTTGACAAGGCCAGGCAGTGAAAACCTCATAACAGTGCAGATGGCCTCTTGGGGCATGATCAACCCTATTAAACCAGGCATACTGCCTGGTAGGATTGATCATACTGATTAAAATGATACTTTAGTTAGGTTTCTAAGTAGCGGCATTCCCAAGATATGAGCATTTTTATTATGAGGAAATTAGGTCTTTCGAGCACCAAGGGGCAGGCCAGAGGTCTTGGAGCACAGCTATTCTAATATCCATCTAATTAGGTACTCCTGCTTCTCCTTTGATTGACAAGGCTAGTCATCTCATCTAGCCCTGTATTCTCGTGCCTGCGCCACCCACATAATAGTGTATCACCCCCAATATCATCAATATGGAAATACTTCATGAGCCCCTCCAAAGAGAACATTGGTGACATAGTGGTCTTATAATTATAATGTAACAAGAAGTCATTGGTGGTCCAGTGGCATCGCAGAGAGAGCAGGAACGCAGTTGCTTGGAGGACAGCGAGTTACAGTAAGTATGCGCTCCTCCCCAACCGCTGTCTGCTCCGCTGGCACCAATGAGTTCAGGGACCTGCATGTAATCAGAGGGAATGCATGATTCACGAATGTGCTTCTCATAACATGTGGATCTCTGCACTCTTTGGTGACCACGGAGCGAGCGCTGGTAATGGGGAGGAAAGCATACTTACCTCATGATCCCTTCAGCAGTTGCACTACTGCGAAGCCAATGGACCACCAATAACCATCAACCATCGAAGTCTTGTTACATTAGAATTATAAATCCACTGTGTCACCAATAGTGTCTTTGGAGGGGATCATGGAGTATTTACATATTGACGATATTGGGGGTGTATGCTCACAATAAAGGGTGGAAATAAGTGGGCCGGGTGTTATGTCATTTAGGTAATACACTATTGGGATGGGTGGCTCAGGATCGAGAATAGGGGT
This sequence comes from Bufo gargarizans, assembly GCF_014858855.1. Classification (NCBI taxonomy): domain Eukaryota; kingdom Metazoa; phylum Chordata; class Amphibia; order Anura; family Bufonidae; genus Bufo; species Bufo gargarizans. The sequence continues at coordinate 75,283,225 of NC_058080.1, forward strand.
CTAGACAAGAAGTCTAGCCATGTCAATCAAAGGGGAGGAGGGAGTGCCTAGAGTAGATACAGAAGTAGCCCAGCTAAAGTTGACTCTGATAACACAATGTTATCTTGGTTATCTTCTGACAAAAGCCATTGAAATCCATTGAAAAGTTAGCTATCTTTTCTTGCCATTCTTTACTTAACTCATTAATCATCAGGTTTAGCTTGGCAGCATCTGTAGGTATTAAAATAACAGTGCTCCAAGACTTCTGGCCTGCCGCTTGGTGCTCGAAAGAACTATTTTGCATAATAATAAAAATGCTCACAACTCAGGAACATTGCTACTGAGAAACATAACGAAGGTATTGTTTTAATCAGCATGATCAACCCTACCAGGCAGTATGACTGGTTTAATAGGGTTGATTATGCGGACAGAAGCTTTTTAAAATCCAGAACTATATGGAAACTTATGAGCATGGGTCATAAAATCATATAACTTATCATTATACAAACAATAGCATGTTATATCATATGGTGTATATGGGTGTACAGTTGTTAGACTGAAGTGAAGGTTACTTGTGTTATAGAACAGTATGTGGCTTACATTATCTTACAAGTGACCGCAATATGATCAGTTGCTATAACAGTTCTCTCTCCTTCACTGTTGGGAGGTAAACCTGTGTGTAGGCAGAGCCTTAATAGCCTTAATTGAAGACGACGGGGGCATATCACTAGGATATGTCGCCATTGTCTGATAGGTGCAGGGACCCGCACCTACACCAAGAACGGAACCCTGAAAGTTGTGGAGAGTGCACTGCGCATGTGCAGCTGCCCTCCATTCATCTATATCAAGAATGGAGCAGGGAAGGTGGTGGCTGGAGCACCCTGGGTTTCCCTGGGTCCAGCCACCACCATAGAAGTGAATAGGAGCAAACCACGCTTGCGGGGCCACCGCAATTTCTATACAGCTGATGGAAATAGCCGAGCCAGTGCTTGACTATTTTCGGCGGCCCCAAAGAAATGAATGGAGGGCGGCTGCACATGCGCAGCGCACTCTCCACCACTTTCAGGGTTCCGTTCTCGGTGTAGGTGCGGGTCCCAGAGGTGGGACCAGCATCTATCAGGCAATGGGGGCATATTCTAACAATATGCCCCCATTGTCTGAGATAGGAATACCCCTTTAAACTCTATGTACAGGGACACAATATGGCTTAGGGCAGGAACCATATATTTAGCACCAAGGATAAGATCATCTCATGACCTTAGAACAGGAAAGCCTTTCCCAAAGCTTAGCTCAAAAGTCATGGGGTGGAGATTTGGAATTAAAATCTAGAACTATATGGAAACTTATAAGCAGAGCTAAGTCCTTGTACTAAAATAGGAACTGACTCAGAAATTTTGTTAAATCCTTACAAGGCGATCACTCATGTGTTAAGTAGTGAAATCTCCAGTTTATATTAAATTGAGAACTTGTAATTGCAAATGTTGGTTTAGCTCACACAACGGATGCCCACTGGGTATTCTTAAATATGGCATATTTCAGGATCCATGTGCTTGCCCACCCATTCCGTAGTCTATATTAAGGAACTTTATAGGAAGGTCGTCTGAAATATGGCGTTCCATATAAAACGTTACTATTTTATAATTCATGTCCACACTCATGTTTTCTATTTCATTAAACTTCTAATTGTATTTAATTAGGATTATTGCTATATGAGAGCTTTATTTGCCATACAGGCCTCGCTGTTGGTCAAGAACCTTACAAGCTTCCCTTGATACTCGTACTAGAGAGTGTGAGTCAATCCGGTTAAGTTCCATTATTATTGCCAGTAGAAAATATAATTTATGTTATTCTTTGTCTAGGCTCTTTGCCACACAATTTTGATGCAATAAAATTACATTTCATATTTTTTGAATGATTTACAGTTGTACAGGACTTATAAATCAGAAGAGCGAAATAGGCTATGAATCGGTATGTATGTTTTTCCAAAAATGTCTAAATGAAATACTTTGAAACGCTCTAAAAGACCTTCACAGTTCTCCATCTGGAAGCCATAATTGAAGTTAATAACGCTTGTTTAGACATAAGGAAACTCTTTGACACCTCTACAATTTAAAGTGAAATGATCAAACAGACATCATCTACTTGTAAGAAAATGAAAGTAGTTGGCTCTGGCACTGTCTCATATACTTTCCATCTCCATTTAATAATCTTCAAATGATGTTCCATTCAGTATTTCAGGCCCAGGGCCTTAAGTCCAGGCAATTAGTAGATCACGTAAAAAAAAACTGTCATTCGGTTCATGTAATTGTTGATTATAAGGCAAATATTTTCAGCAAAATCTATATATTTTTATGACGGTGAGCCAATGCCCATCCTTCTTTTAATTTAAGAGAGATAAGCCGCAGGCGGACAAACTTGCTCCACTTAAAGGGGTTGTTCAAAAAGTTCATATGCTCAACCACTTTTGAGTAACATACAAATCTGAAATTTTTGAGAAATATATATATATTGTATCTTCATAAAATGTGTGCAGAATTTTAGAATTCTTTAAAGTGTAACTGTAATTTTAGTTTATTTTTAATATCATGTAGGGACGGGGTGTTAAACATTTTTGTTATATACTTTATTAGCACAGCTAAGAGTTATATTACACTGGCTGATAGTCGGCCAGATCATCACTAACAAGCGTTCGTAGGTATGCTCATTGACGATGATCTGGCTATGTAATAGGGCCACCGATTACCCGGTGAACGAGCATCGGGCAATTAAGATTTTTAAGCATTGTTGTTTGTTGGTGACAGATCGTGCAGGTATTAGCGATCGCTTCTCCCTATACTGTGGAGGAGAACGTTGCATGTAATAGCATCGGTCTACCCCTCTGATGAGCAGGAAAGTGCAGGGAAAGAATGATTCAGTTTCAACAATCGATTGGCTGATCACGTAATATAATGCAGCATTAGGAGAGTCTGTCTTCAGCATTTTACTGAGCGCTGAAGACACCTGTGGCTTCCAGCCGCCTCCTGTCACTATGTACAGTCGTGGCCAAAAGTTTTGAGAATGACACAAATATTAGTTTTCACAAAGTTTGCTGCTAAACTGCTTTTAGATCTTTGTTTCAGTTGTTTCTGTGATGTAGTGAAATATAATTACACGCACTTCATACATTTCCAAGGATTTTATCGACAATTACATGACAATTATGCAAAGAGTCAGTATTTGCAGTGTTGGCCTTTCTTTTTAAGGACCTCTGCAATTCGACTGGGCATGCTCTCAATCAACTTCTGGGCCAATTCCTGACTGATAGCAACCCATTTTTTCATAATCACTTCTTGGAGTTTGTCAGATCTAGTGGGTTTTTGTTTGTCCACCCGCCTCTTGAGGATTGACCACAAGTTCTCAATGGGATTAAGATCTGGGGAGTTTCCAGGCCGTGGACCCAAAATGTCAACGTTTTGGTCCCCGAGCCACTTAGTTATCACTTTTGCCTTATGGCACTGTTGTTGGATTGTTGGAAGAAGTTGCTGTTGGAGGGTGTTTTGGTACCATTCTTTATTCATGGCTGTGTTTTTGGGCAAAATTGTGAGTGAGCCCACTCCCTTGGATGAGAAGCAACCCCACACATGAATGGTCTCAGGATGCTTTACTGTTGGCATGACACAGGACTGATGGTAGCGCTCACCTTTTCTTCTCTGAACAAGCCTTTTTCCTGATGCCCCAAACAATTGGAAAGAGGCTTCATCGGAGAATATGACTTTGCCCCAGTCCTCAGCAGTCCATTCACCATATTCTCTGCAGAAGATCAATCTGTCCCTGATGTTTTTTTTGGAGAGAAGTGGCTTCTTTGCTGCCCTTCTTCACACCAGGCCATCTTCCAAAAGTCTTCGCCTCACTGTGCGTGCAGATGCGCTCACACCTGCCTGCTGCCATTCCTGAGCAAGCTCTGCACTGGTGGCACTCCGATCCCACAGCTGAATCCTCTTTAGGAGACGATCCTGGCGCTTGCTGGACTTTCTTGGACGCCCTGAAGCCTTCTTAACAAGAATTAAACCTCTTTCCTTGAAGTTCTTGATGATCCTATACATTTTGATTGAGGTACAATCTTAGTAGCCACAATATCCTTGCCTGTGAAGCCATTTTTATGCAACGCAATGATGGCTGCACGCGTTTCTTTGCAGGTCACCATGGTTAACAATGGAAGAACAATGATTTCAAGCATTACCCTTCTTTAAACAGGTCAAGTCTGCCATTTTAACCTAATCAGCCTGACATAATGATCTCCAGCCTTGTGCTCATCAACATTCTCACCTGTTAACAAGACGATTACTGAAATGATCTCAGCAGGTCCTTTAATGACAGCAATGAAATGCAGTGGAAAGGTTTTTTGGGGGGATTAAGTTAATTTTCATGGCAAAGAAGGACTATGTAATTCATCTGATCACTCTTCATAACATTCTGGAGTATATGCAAATTGCTATTATAAAAACTTAAGCAGCAACTTTTCCAATTTCCAATATTTATGTAATTCTCAAAACTTTTGGCCACGACTGTACATGTGCCCTAATTATCACTTCCCATCACCCTGCCTATCTGACTTGTTACACACAGGTGCCTTCAGGGCTCAATAGAACACTGAAGATTAAAGGCTCCATTCACACGTCCGTATAATAGGTCCACATCCGTTCCGCAAATTGCGGAACGGGTGCGTACCCTTTAATTCTCTATGGGGACGGAATAGATGCGGAGAGCACACTATGTGCTCTCCACATCTGCATTTCCGGAGCGCGCCCCCGATCTTCCGGTCCGGAGCTCCGGGAAAAAATAGAACATGTCCTATTCTTGAATTTTATGGGGGTCCCGGCTGGGTGTATGCACTACGGACGTCTGAATGGACCCTAAGGCTAGTTTTACACTTACACCATGCTCTCCAGCAGGCTGTTATGGCAGAGAACAGCCTGCCAGAGCTCTCTGGATGTGGCGTTGCTGTTTTTTTTTTAATATAGATATAGACAATTTTAACAAAATCATCAAAAATTCTGTTAAACTCAAAATCTGAAAGGGGCAGTCAGCAGATTTGTACCTGTAAGACTTGCTTACCTTTTGGCAGCTAAAGGCATCTGTGTTGGTCCCATGTTCATATGTCCTCGCATTGCTGAAAAAAATGAAAATGAAGTATATATGCAAATCAGCCTTTAGGAGCAACGGGGGTGTTGCCGTTACACCTAGAGTCTCTGCTCTCTCTGCTACTGCTGTGCCCTCTCCACTTTAATTGGCAGGACCAGGGAGTGATGACATTTATGCTGCCTGGCCCTGTCAATCAAAGTGAAGACGACGCGGCAGTTGCAGAGAAAGCCAGGGTACTGAAGCTGCAATTCTTATTTTGGCCAGCAGGTGGAAGGCCAACTTAAGAAATTAGCAATTCTCCTCAAATCATGGGTCTAAAAGACCCATGAGGGTTCAGAATAAAAAATAAAGGGGGGGTTTGTAGGCTCAAATATGAGCTTTAAAACCATAAAAAGTGTAAAAAAAAATTGTTAATAAATATATAAAAAATTCAAAAATATATAAAGTTTAAATCACCCCCCTATCCGTAGAATAAAAAAAATTAATAAATAACAAAAAATATAAACATCATGGACATCGCCGCATACGAAAAAATTTATACTATCAAAATATAAAAACATTTTTCCAATAAGGCAAATGGCGTAATGGAAAAAAGGGTCAAAATGGTCAATTTGCAATTTTTTTCATCGCTTCTCTTACCCCCCAAAAAAATTATAAAATGTGATCAGAAAGTCATACACACTCCAAAATGCAACAGCTCTCTGCAAACCAAATAAAGTACAAAAATGCATAATCATTTTTAATGCTATACTTGGCGATGCTTGGCAAATACATTTTGTACAAAATTATTTGAGCCCGTCTGCCCAGGGCCGGTGCAACCATATAGGCGAACGCGCCCTGGTGGGCTTCCACTGACTGGGGCTGCAGCCCTGGGCGAGCGGCTCTTGAGCCGCCCCAGCGCCGTTACAGGGGGCCAAGAGGTGGAGGTCCTTCTTAAATATGGCAGAGCAGGCATCTGCTTACCCTGATGGCAGGTGCCTGCTCTGCCAGTAAATTACCGGAGGAGAGGAGGCGGGCGGCAAGGGAGGCTGTTCTAGCAGCTCCCCACTCCTCCCTCGTGCACCCTCTGTGATGCCGGAATATGACGTCATTCCGGCCCCGGCATACTAAAAGGCACGCTGGAGGACTGAGGAGCTGCACCACATTGGACCCCAGGAAGGTGAGTGTTTAAGTGTTTGACGGAGTGAGTGTCTGTTTGTGTATTTATGTCAGTTAGTGAGTGAGTGTATGTATGTCTGTCTTTCTGTCAGTAAATGTATGTGTGTCTGTCATTGAGTGTCTGTGTGTGTATGTCAGTGAGTGTGGATGTCTGTCGGTCAGTAAGTGTCCGTGTGTTTGTCAGTGAGTATGTGTATGTTTGTCAGTGAGTATGTGTATGTTTGTCAGTGAGTATGTGTATGTTTGTCAGTGAGTATGTGTGTGTGTTTGTCTGCCAGTGAGTGAGTGTCTGTCAGTGAGTTTCTGTGTGTGTGTGTTTCAGTGGGTAGGTGCTTGTCTGTCAGTGAGTGAGTGTGTGTCTCTCTGTCAGTGAGTGTATGTGTGTCTGTCAGTGAGTATGTCTGTCAGTGAGTTTCTGTGTATGTCATTCAGTGAGTGTCTGAGTGTGTGTCTGTCTGTCAGAGAGTGTATGTGTGTCTGTCAGTGAGTGTATGTGTGTCTGTCAGTGAGTTTCTGTGTACGTCATTCAGTGAGTGTCTGAGTGCATGTCTGTCTGTCAGCGTGTGCCTGTCAGTGAGTGAGTGACATGAGGGGGCGGCAAAATGGATCTTTGCCTAGGGCGGCAAAAATCCTTGTACCGGCCTTGCGTCTGCCGCATGTCAAGGCGATCTCTGTAAGACGGGTCCTAACACTAAATTCTACCCTTTATGTGGGCAGAAATACAGTACATCCAGGCCCCTCTTGAACTCTTTTAGTGAACTCACCATCACCACCTCCTCAGGCAGAGAGGGTTCTATAGTCTCACTACTCTTACCGTAAAGAATCCTTTTCTATGTTTGTGTACTGGTGACTTGAATTGTTCCTTCCCATGTGCATAACCTTACATTTGTCAGTGTTAAACCTCATCTGCCATTTCTCTGCCCAAGCCTCAAATCTATCCAGATCCATCTGCAGCCGTATACTGTCCTCTCCTGTGTTAATTCATTTACACAGTTCAGTGTCATCTGCAAAAATGTATATTTTATTGTGCAAGCCTTCTACAAGATTATTAATAAATATATTGAAGAGAATAGGGCCCAATTACTGACCCCTGAGGTACCCCACTAGTCACAGTGACCCAATCTGAGTGTGTACCATTAATAACCACCGTCTGTTTTCTATCAATGAGTCAGTTACTTACCCACATACAGACATTTTCTCCCAGTCCAAGCACTCTCATTTTATTTACTAACCTTTTATGTGGTACAGTGTCAAATGCTTTGGAGAAGTCCAGATATACGACATTCATTGATTCGCCGCGGTCAAGTCTAGAACTTACCTCCTCATAGAAACTGATTAAATTAGTTTGACATGACCGATCCCTCATGAAGCCATATTATTTGCTTATTTTCATTGAGGTACTCCAAGATAGCATCTCTTAGAAAACCTTCAAACAGTTTACCTACGACAGATGTTAAATTTACCGGCCTATAGTTTTCGGGCTCTGTTTTTGGACCCTTTTTGAATATTTGCACCACATTGGCTATGCGCCATTCTTGTGGAACACTTCCTGTCATTATGGAATCCTTAAATATCAGAAATAAGGGTCTGGCTATGGCATTACTTAATTCTCTTACGTAACGGGGTTGTATGCCATCTGGTTCAGGTGATTTGTCTATTTTAATCTTTTTAAGACGCCGCTGTACTTCTTCCTGGGTCAGACAGGGCACTTTTAATTTAAATTTACTTTTACATTCTGCATTTCAACTGAATGCATTTATTTTTTTCAGTGAATACAGTGGAGAAAAAAATATTTAATAGCTTTGCTTTCTCCTCATCGCTGTGTGCAACTTCCCCCTTATTACTCTGTAAAGGGCCGACACCTTCAGATTTATACTTTTTACCATTTGGATAATTGAAGAACATTTTAGGGTTAGTTTTACTCTCTTTGGCAATTAATCTCTCGATCTCTAATTTCGCTGCTTTTATTTGTCCTTTACATATTTTTTCCTTATAGTTTTTCAATGCTCCCTTGCTCCCCTACTGTTTTAGTGATTTAAATGCTTTCTTTTTGTCATTTATTGCTTTCTTTACAATTCTATTTATCCACTGAATCCGAATTTCCTCACACTTCGTGGTAACGAATCACATTTTTCCTAAAATGGCTGCTGCACGTGTTAGGACATGGAGCAAAGAACTCTGGGAACGAGGGATTACCCACAATTTCATGCATGCAGCCAATCAGCAGCCAGCCAGCCCTTTTGATGTCACAGCCCTATAAATAGCCTCAGCCATCTTGGATTCTGCAATTTTCCACTGTACTTAGTGCAGGGCGAGACGTTAGCCGGCGCTAGGGACAGTGGTAGCAAAGAATTTCAAACTTTTTTGGGCTGAATAGAAGTTCAGGGAAAGATCATTAGAAGTGTAGGGAAAGGATAGGGAGGAATTATTCCACACTGTAAAAAGAGAACAGGGTCCAATAGGGAAGTGTACAGCCGGGTTAATAGGAACAATCCTATTACGCCTTGCTGCACTGACTGGGGATCCAAATTGCCATTGTACTACTGCTTTTAGGTTTGCAATAAATTATACCTCTGTAATTCGAGCAAACCTTTCTTGTTATTGGGGTGCAAGTGCTGTGTGATACAGCCATTAACAGGGTGTATTACTAGGAAATATTTATACGTCTGATTAACCGTTGTGCGGTGCAGTTATATGTTCTAAAGCATTTCTTGGGGAGTATTAGTGGGAAAAAATGCTTATTAGCCATTCAGCGGTACAGTTATATGTTTTGAAGCCTTTTTTGTGGTGTATTAGTGGGGGAAAAAGGGCGTATTTGCCGTTGCGTGGTGAAGTGACAAAATTACAGCCTTTTTTGGGGTGTATTAATGGAAAAAAAAGTCTTATTAGCCATTCAGCGGTGCAGTGATATGTTCTAAAGCCTTTGTTGGGGTGTATTAATAGAAAAAAAAGTCTTATTGGCCTTTGTGCGGTGACAAAAATACAGCCTTTTTTGGGGTGTATTAGTGGGAAAAAAAGTCTTATTTGCCGTTCAGCGGTGCAGTTATATGTTTTAAAGCCTTTTTTGTGGTGTATTAGTGGGGGGGGGGGAAGGCTTTTTAGCCGTTGTGCGGTGAAGTGACAAAATTGCAGCCTTTTTTGGGGTGTATTAATTTCCTTTTTATTTATTTATTTGATCTAACAGTATGTCAGACAGAGAAGTGACAGGCCCTGCACAGGGGAGGGGCAGAGTCCTAAATGTTTCTGGCGCAGGCACAGGTCGCAGAAGAGTAAGGCGGTGTGGCAGCAGGGGTCACTTTGTGAGGCCTGAGCTCCCGGTGTCATTTAGCGGTCGTGTCTTGACCAGCAACCCAGCGGTACTTGAATGGTTGACTCGGTCATCCACTTCGTCCCAAGTGACATCAGGGCATCGTGCTCCTCTCCCCAGAGCCCACTATATTGCAACCCAGGTTTAGTAGGAATGCCGAGTGATGTAGTGCGGCCTGAATGTCTCTCTATGCGTGTCACGGTGCTCTTACCTGGATACTGCTGGACCCCAGGCTTTGGCTCCGAAGCAATAAATAGGGGAAATAATTGAGCGATTTGAAAGAATAACTTGAGTCCAGACCTTGAGATGAAGTTCAATGGCAGCTTTACTTGAATAAACATTTCTCCAAACAGTTTTCAGGCTTTGTCTTGGTTCCAGCAGGCGTTAGCATGAACTGACAGACAAACTCAACTCTGCATTATCTGTTTCTCTCTTCTGTGCTGACAATATGACTGTATAACTTGATTTCTTATTTATGCTGCACTTCTCTCTTCTTAGTCAGACTTAGTTTAGGCCAATAAACTATGCTCTTGGCTTCTGAGGCTTTTAAGCTTCTGCCTCCATGGCCAGTAGAGCTTAGGGTGCTCTGGCTGAAGTGGGCACGTCCAGCAGAGACGTGCCCCTGCACACCCTTCCCCTTGCAGGGGGTAAACTAGACTAACTCCAGCTAGTACCCACCCTTCCTTCAGGAAGTAGGGCTAGCCCACTTCCCTATAGAGGGGGGTTAGAATGGAATGGAACGCTCCATTCTACCTACATACAGCTCTGCCATTTTTGCTGCCACCTGCTGGTAAACCAGGCACATTACATGAACAGTTACATAACATTAATATAAATGCAGTGTTGAGGGACCTGGAAATAAATATATAGATGACATACAGGTTAGACCATAAAAGATAGTAGCAAGGTGCAGAAGTGGTAACACCACTCTGGGGTGTTACAACAGACACCCCCAGCCAAGAGTCGGTGGGTTTGTCAGACACAACCCTTAGTTGGCATGGCCTGGGAGCAGGCCCTGTGCCCTCATCTGTCCTCAACCTACCTCTGTCCTTTTCTGTTCTTTCAGCCAGAAAGGTATTATATGGTGTGGACTCAGCGCCACTATACAGCGAGGACGAGCTACTAGAGGACAGTCAGCAGCTACTGCCCAGCCAAGATCTGAAGGAGACATCCGCTGCTTCCTCCGGTAGGCTGGCAAGTAGTGATGAGAAGAGTGGTGTGGGAGCTGGTGTTGCGAGCGGTCAGGCTCCTGGCTCAGAGACTGTTGAGGAGGACATCAGTGATGCGCAGACAGTACTCGATAATGATGTAGCTGATCGCAATTAGGAGCCGGGTGACGAAGGGGCTTCATCATTGGGAGAAGAGGGTGGCAGCTTGCGCTTGAGGCAGCGGTGGAGCCAGCAAGTCGGTAGCGTGGCCAGGAGTCAGCAGGGTGGCAGCAGTGGGAGGTCGGAGCCAAACATGCCCAGGGTAGACCACCCCCTTCGCAGGAGCCTACCTGCCCGGAAAGTAGTGGTGTAGGGGTTCACGGAGGCAGCGGCCATAGCAGTCAGTTAGTGCGGAGTGTTGGGACTAAAATCACCTACTCGGCAGTGTGGCAGATTTTTGGTAAGCCGCCGGAGGAGGTGAACTTGGCCATTTGCCGAATCTGTGAGCAGAAGGTGAAGGGTGGCCATGGTGCTAATGTTGGCACCATGGCCCTGCATCTACACATGCAGCACCACCAGTGGCCGGGGAGAACCATAGCTCCGATGTGGTGGTCAAGCCTGCCGCAGCAACCGCTGCGTCACTTAGTGGCACGCACCTGATTTCAGGCAGTCAAGATTCCACCAGCTCAGCCGAAGGGAGCTATCTGTCCTTCCCATCATCTACCGGTCCTGATGCACCTGCTCCTCGCCCTCCTACTCCTCATCAGTCATTTCGTCAGCAGTCGATCACTGAAGCGATTGCCAAGGGACAGCAATACGCTTGTGGTCATCCTATGGCGCAGAAGCTGAATGTGCTCCTCGCAAAGTTGCTGGTACTGTAGTCCCTCCCATTCCAAGTGGTGGACTCTGCTCCGTGTCCTTCATCAAGAAATTGAATTCTGACTTTCTCCGCGACAACTCAAAATCGGAACCATGATTACCGACAACGGGAAGAACATGGTGTTGGCGCTGCGTCAAGGAGGGCTGAGCCATGTGCCCTGCATACAGCACGTGTTCAATCTGGTTGTCAAGCAGTTCCTGAAATCTTACACCCATCTGCAAGACATCCTAAAAATGGCCAGGAAACTTTGCATGCACTTCAGCCACTCGTACACCTGCTAAGCACATCCTCCTTGAGCTACACCCTCCATGTTTTGGACCAACTATACGAACAGAGAAAGGCCATAAGTTTTCCTTTATGATCCAAACGGACAGGAGTACTCCCCTGTGTAACTTTGATGTCAGACAGGGGCAGCTCATGCATAACACCTGTCCTTTGCTCAGGCCCTTTGAGGAGGCCAGGTTATTTGTCAGTCGCCAGGACTACGGGATGAACAACGTCATTTTACTGCTTCATATCCTGGAACAGATGCTGGTAAATCTGGCTGGTCAGGGAACCGGAGACATGGCGCCTAGATCTCACGGCCACATGAGTCCTGTGGGGGCTGAACTGGAGGAGGAGGACATTAGAGCACAAGCAATGTGTAGCAAAATAGGTGTTTTTTCTACACAGGTGACAGGAGAGGAGAAGCAGGAGCAGCCAGGGGAGCAAGAGGGATATGTGGAAGAGGAGGCAGATGACCCAGGCACACCGTGGCAGTATGCAGTGGAGATGGAGACAGGGAGTCACTCTGAGTCACTTGCGCAAATGGCCCGCTGCATGCTCACTTGCTTGGGTAGTGACAGCCGAATTGTCACCATTTGGCAGACGGATGACTTCTGGCTCTCCACCTTGTTGGACCCTCGCTACCGGTCCAAAATGGGGGCCTTTTTTACACCCGCTGAGAGGTAGAACAAACTGAACTACTATAGAGACATGTTATGTAGTCAGTTGGCCACCGCCTATCTGCGCCATCGTCCATCCTCTCGCAGGTCTGACTGAGGGGGCCCTTTGCGCTCTGGTTCCACTGCCATGGCTGCTGTGGCGGGGTGAGGTGGTAGGAGCAGTAGCAGCTCCATCAGCAGCAGCTTGAGTCTAGAGTTGCTGATGAGCAGCTTTCTTCACCCGCCTAGTGAAGAAACTACTCATCAGCAACAGCAGCTAGACCTGGAGCAGAACCTGAACCAGCAGGTGGTGGCATGCTTAAACAGCACCCTGCCACCCCACATTGAAGATCTGCTGGACTACCGGGAGCCAAACTGGATTTGTGGCTGCAACTGGCCGAGTTTGCCCTGGAAAAGCTGTCCTGCCCGGCCAGTAGTGTGGCATCAGAGTGGGTGTTTAGTGCTGCAGGGACCATAGTTACCCCAAGGAGAACTCGCCTGTCCACCCAAAATGTGGAGAGACTAACCTTTGTCAAGATGAATAAGGCGTGGATCAGACAGGATTTCCACCCACCAATGCCTGATGCATCAGATTAGATCATCCATGCTGTGGCGCTGCCTCACCCAAACCTTGACAAAAAAGACCAGTTTCTTCTGGGTACCTGCCTCAGCTTCTATTCTGATGCTGCCACCTGCCTGATGCCACACATCTCCTCATGCTGCTGCCAACTCACATCTTTGTCTCTTGGCCACTCTGTGGTCTCCTCATGCTGCTGCCAACTCACATCTCTGTCTCTTGGCCACTCTATTACCTCCTTATGCTGCTACCAACTCAAAACTGTGTCTCTGGGCCACTCTTTGGTCGGCTCCTGCTGCTGCCACCTCCACACTATGACACCTTGCCACTCTGTGGTCTCATGCTGCTGCTGCCAACTCCACACTCTGTAATTGTGCCACTCTGTGGCCTCCTCATGCTGCTGCTGCCACTTACTCACTTTGTCATTGTGCCACTCTGTGGTCTCCTCATGCTGCTGCCACGTCATCACTCTGTGATCTCCTCATGCTGCTGCCACATCACCACTCTGTGGTCTCCTCATGCTGCTGCCACATCACCACTCTGTGGTCTCCTCATGCTGCTGCCACATCATCACTCTGTGGTCTCCTAATGCTGCTGCTACATCACCACTCTGTGGTCTCCTCATGCTGCTGCCACATCACCACTCTGTGGTCTCCTCATGCTGCTGCTGCCACCCCCACACTCTGTAATTGTGCTACTCTGTGGCCTTCTCATGCTGCTGCTGCCACCTCCACACTATGTCACCTTGCCAGTCTGTGGCCTCCTCATGCTGCTGCTGCCACCTCCAAACTCTGTCATTGTGCCACTCTGTGGTATCCTCATGCTGCTGTCACTTCACCACTCTGTCATCTCCTCATGCTGCTGCCAAATCACCACTCTGTGGTCTCTTAATGCTGCTGCCACATCACCACTCTGTGGTCTGCTCATGCTGCTGCCACATCACCACTCTGTGGTCTCCTCATGCTGCTGCTACATCACCACTCTGTGGTGTCCTCATTCTGCTGCAACATCACTACTCTGTGGTCTCCTCATGCTGCTTTTACCTCAACAGTATGTCACTGGGCCACTCTCTGGTCGCCTCATGCTGCTGCCACCTCACCACTATGTCATTGGGCCACTCTGTGGTCTCCTCATGCCGCTGCTACCTCAAAACTATGTCTATGGCCCACTCGGTGGTCTCCTCATGCTGCTGCTACCTCAATGCTATGTCTTTGGGCCACTCTGTGGTCTCCTCATGCTGCTGCCACCTCACCACTATGTCATTGGGCCACTCTGTGGATTTCTCAAGCTTTTCCCACCCTCCACACTCTGTGACTAGGCCACTAGTGTCCCTGTTTGGCCTTGTTGACATCATCATTTATTTGACCCATCTTCTGATCTGTCAGAAGGAAGGAAAAATGAGACGCAAAATCGACCCGGTCTACTGTATGTAGCAGCTGTAAGGCCTGTATTGTCCCATCAGAATTGGCTGATGATTTGGTAGTCGGAAGCAGGAGTGGGTACAAAACACAGAAGACATGAAAATATTCTATTCACATGTCATCTCTGTTTTGGATCCACTCTTGTTTTTTTTTGGGCTTTAGCAATACTGATGGATTACTGACCAAATGCTGACCGAGTGAAGGCGGATGCTCAACAGACAGATCAGAGGAAGGGCAAAATAATCAGTGACGTCAACACAAACTTACTGCTGACACCCTCTCCACTCAGTCGGGGGGCTCTACTTGTATAAGCGTTTAATAGAACAGGTTCTGTAGACATCTATGTGGAATCAGCTGACGATGGTGTAAAAGGAGGGTGTTCTTTCACACTATAGTAGGATCTAGGGCCTCTGCACAGTTCTTTATACCTGGCGCTAACATTGACCTATAAGGATTTTTTTTCCTGCTTCCCACTACATTGTATGCCATATTAAGGGGTGGCATTAGAAAGTACATCTTGTCCCTCAATAAATAAGCCGTCATACAGCTATGTGAACGGAAAAATAAAAAAGTTATGGCTCAAGATAGGGAAGAAAAATGAAAAAGAAAAAGTGAAATAACCTCCAGTATCCTAAAAGTTAAACTCTTTTAATGTTTATTGCTTAAATTTTTTTATGTATTATGTAAAAGGGTAACATGGGAGTGGGCCTTCATCAAACTTTTTGTCCAGTTTTGATCCAACACTCGACCTCAAGAGCAATTTCTTAGGGACAACCTCAATGGCCATGGTCTTGGTGGTAATTGGTCATGTGGGAATGTGTATATCTATTCTGCCATGGTTAAATACATGGGCAACGATTCACATCATCTCATTTTGTATTTGCAATCTATAAAAATAAAACATGAAAATTGAGAAAATATCTTTAAAATATTCACATTTCTATGTATTCAAAAATGTAAAAAAAAATGTCAAATCTTAAAAAATACATATTAATACATTCTAGTTTATTTAGAGTCTAAACAAATTTTAAGGCTCCATATTTTTACCAGAAGTAACTAGAAAGTTAACAGTTCCTTGAAGAAGTCTTAAAAACACCATAGACATTAGCCAGAAATACAATCTATATTTCAAGCCTTGCCTCTGCTCCCTTTTGACTTATTTAAAAAATATAGCAAACTACTGCATGCAACAGATAATGGGAATATGATGTCATTAGGGAAACATATGTTTATTTTTAAAGGGCCCGCTGGGATTTTTCCATGTGTTGAACAGCTCTGTCTAAGCCTTGATTCATTCACTGGAGTTTTTGTGAATCATAAAACAGGTTTCACTTGTCTCAAGTGTTACTTCAAGCATTATGTATCATTTAGAGGAGAAAACGGCTACACATCCTCTCTTCTGAACGCAGACCAATAAGCAGTCTCTTATATTTCATTTGCTATGGCATATTAAATTACGCTGTAAGCTTTCGTCTTTTGGGAACCCTTTCATTCATCTGGCAGGTCCGTGATTTAGCTGAAGGCTATCTAAGCAGAAAGTATGTTGTTACAAGGCTAATTTGGATTTTGTGCATGTTTAAACCCTATAGTTAGCCATGCTGGGGTTATTTGTGAAATACTTTCTGACACCTATCCTCAGTGACATTCTTAGATCTTTAAACAATTTTTAGGAATGACATCTATTAAGCTTGTGCACTCCCCAATTATTTCATTTAGGTTGCACATTTCTTGCTTTAAAACACATTTTGACCAACTTTTTTATTGAGCGTTAAAGGGGTTGTCCCATGAAAAAATAATCTACATTTTGCAAACCAGCACCTGGATCTGAATACTTTGATAGTTTCAAGTAATTAGAAATTCAGTATAGCCGCTGAGTTATTCACTGAAATCTTTCTGTATAGTGCCACCTGCTGTTTGCCCTTTTTCTAAATTCTCTGTCCAGCTCACTGAGGTGGACATGCATGCTCAGTTCCATTCTTCAACTGCCCCCAGCTGCAGTGAACACCCCCTGTAATTTAATTCTAGCAATGCATGGGCAGATCTCTGGATCAATGTGATGTACATAAGCTGGTTCTAAGTTTGTTAGAAAGAGATTGTCATGTACTACTATATAATATCTGGTTTTACATTACACGTGAGATAACCCCTTTAAGAAATAATTCAAAAAGTTGTTTCAATAAGATGAAATTATATTGACTAATGTATCAGTTGAAATGTAATACAATAAAATAAAATAAAAATTATAAAAGTAATAGATTGCAGACAAATAGCTAAATGTGACTTTCTAGCAACAAAAACCCAGAAATTGAATATTTCATATTTAGACTTTATGGAAACTTCTGTATTAGGGCTCTGGCTCAGTATTACAAAGCCATAATATGGCACCCATTTTAGTCTATAATTAGCAAAGAGCTAAGTTACCAAAAATTCCATTCGGCTACTTCGCCAAATTTCACAAAGAAATTTAATTTGTGATGAATTACTTCATAACGAGGTGCATTCCTTTGTATGTAGAGGGCGAAATGACAGAGAACGGAGTTTGCTCTTCCCCCTGTCGCTAAACCCCTCAGATGCCGTGTTCATCACTGATTGCGGCATCTGAGATTATAATTATGGCCTTTCAGGTGCTAATCCGGTTTTAAAATCATGCATACTCACCTTATTCAAGGGAGATAAAGAAGCCCTAAGCGCAAGACCTCGACACGCGTTTCACCTCAGTGGCTTCGTCTTGCGCTTAGGGCTTCTTTACCTCCCTTGGGTCAGATCATGTCTTCAGGTATGTCCCTGGTTAGGTGTGTCTGTTAAGGCACCGCTATGTTACAGTGTCCATATTAGGCCTATGATATATACTAGGCTGTGAGTTTACTAACTCTCATGTTATCAATATACACTATTATTCATGGCTACCAGGGGCTTTTGCTGTGGATCTCGCAAATGTCCGGGGACCATTATCTGATTTAACTGTGCCATAGAGCGTATTCCCCTATAGGGGTGGGTGACATATACTATCACCATAGTTGTGGTGCACAATTCCGGCTATTGTGAGACACAGCGTATGGCCTGGCATCCGGTAAGTGCTTATATAGCTCTGCGGAGGTATATGGTTGCTCATTTGAGGGGGTGCCCTTCGCTTCTCTGTATATCCTTTCCATCTTGCCTTTTTTCTTCCATATTTTTATATATCATGTAATAAAGTTGATATTATTTTTGATAAATTATTTCCACTGGCTTTGTTATGACATTGTGTGTTGCCCCAGGTGGAGTGTCGTGCTGTCAGCGGTAGACAGAGAGGTTTTGTAGGTTTACAAGAAGGAACAAGCTCCCTGAACTGCCAGCCTGAAATACATCTAGCAGGGTAATCGGTGTGAGGTACAGGGCTGGTTCTGACTTTGTTAGAAATATGTTTTTATGTACTATATGATGTGTGTGTTTTTATATTAATCAAGGGATAACCCCTTTAACTTATGAGTCCTTAAAAAGTCTTAAGTGACAAGCTGCTGAAGTCATCATTAGTGTTGATCGCGAAGATTCTAATCGCAAATTTTTATCGCAAATATCGGCACTTTGAGACTTCCTGAAGATGTAGAATATAATGCTATATATTTGCAATCGTGAATATTCTAGATTAACCTCTCTTCTTGCTTGTGGGCCAATGAGAAGGCTGCAATATCTTTGTCTGAGCTTAGCGACATCCCTAGCAACCAATAGGAAAGTTGCCTACCCCTTACTATATAAGAACCTCCCCAGCAGCCATTTTCTGCAGTTTTTTGCAGTTCTGAGAGAGAGAGAGCAGTGACATTGCTGTGCTCTGTGCTTTCATCTGGATCCTATTCCTTATCCAGTTACATTAGATAGTTAGTTAGCTCATATATATAATACATATAGTTAGTGGGAGATAGTCAGTGTAGGTTAGATAGTGATATAGTGTAGCTGATAGGTTCCAGTGCAGGGTGTTAGGTAGTGTGATAGGAATTACTGTTTCTCTGCTGTCCATAATTACATGCTACAGACATAGTGCTGTGATGACACAACAGTACTTAGTGCACCAATTAGTAATATCTACTGAGACCTGATAAAATGTGAAGTTGCATGTATTGCAGAAAAAATATGCGCATTAGTGCCGATTTGCGCAAATAATGACGAGATCACGAATTCTAGAATTCGCGAATTTATTATGAATATTATACCAAAAATTCACGAAATTGTCTATGCCGCTCATCACTAGTCATCATGTCTATCACTACAGTACCCTGCCTACAAAGAGGTCACCATAAGAGACCCAACAGGTTCCATTTATGCCATAAATGTTTGGTATGTGCAGGTCCCACCTAACTTAGGTTAACAGATTTGAAAACATGTTGCAGATTTTTTGATTGCCAAAACTAAACTCACCATAGGAGTTTGGGCAGTAAAATCTTTGCTGTGGATTTTGCTGCAGTTGTTTTTTACCTTTTGCATATTTGGGCATTAGGGCAGCACAGTGGCTCAGTGGTTAGTCTTTAGGATAAGTGATGAGTATCTGATCAGTGGGGATCCAAAGTCTATGGGACTGCAAAGATAGTCAGGTACAGTGCTAGTTCTGCTGATTGGCTGGTGTCCCAGAGCTTCCTCTGATATGACACTTATCACCTGTGGATAGATGATACTTTACTATGTCATGCCACCAGTGACTATATATAAGATTCATTTCGTACCTCACTGATCTGCTGTTTTTCTATTCACTTGTCCCTCAAGTCCCCTGTCACATGCTGCTCAATTCCTTCTGCCAATACCAGTTTCTGGGCATGTTTTAGCTTCAGAGAAGTACCCACAAAGTGTCCACTTCATCTGCTCTGCCTTCTTGCAGCATCAGTAACAGCCAACTACACTACCTGCTTTCATGAACCTGCCTAGTACTCCACATTACCCAACCCACTAGACCTACATGTGCACGGGAAACCCATCCACTACACCCAGGAGCGTGCACAGTACATATTATCTCTGCATGCCAAGAAGGATGGGATCAACGTCACACAAGACCCCTGAACAGAAGCAGGGGGTTCTAATTGTGTATAAATGGTAATAATTGTATAAATATGCACAGTACAAAGACTGTGGGATGCGGCCAGGGGTGGACTGGGAGCTTAAATACAGTTGAATCCAGGAGGGCACCTGGCCACCGGCCATCTGCCTTAGTGCCTAGTTTTCCTTGCATTAATTAATGCTGAGAGTATAAGATCCTCATGTATTTGGCTGGTGGCCATGAGGATTGCTCAGGCAGCCTCCTTGGCATCCGCCTAATGAGAAATTTCCTTGTAGACTCTATGGCTAGTCCACCCCTGGACCCGGCCAATGTAATGTTCTCATTAATGACAACACATACATTCTTGGTGGTACCAGAAGCAGGTTCCAACACGTGTACTATGTACGGCACCTGATGCTTATGCAAGCAAGGGGACGTACGGAGGTAGAGATGAGATAAGCTCTCAAAAATTCGATTCGGCAGCTTCTCCAAACTTCGTCAAGAAATTTGATTCATTACTAATTACTTTCATTGGCAATCGCACCTCCCCTGTTATTTACCCACTCAGATGCCCCCAAGATCACTGATAAAGTCACTGCGTGCGGCCAACATGATCACATGGTGATGTCTTTACACTCACTGCAGGTTCTTTAGTAGGTTTTCTTCAATCAAGATAGCAGTGGACGGCCTCTCCGTGATGAAGTGGATGTGGTGAGTTTATTTTTTATTTTTTTTTCAGCCACCATTTTAGGAAAAATGTACTTGTTACCATGAAACGCAAGGAAATTCGGCTTCACAGTGAATCAAATTTTTCCTAAACTTCGGATCGAATTCTGCTTTGGATGCTTCAATTCATTCAACACTATACAGAGGGGTTACGCAAGGCCAATCAGGAGGTTGGAAATTGTAAGAAAATTTTATTAACAAGCTATTTATTAATACTGTAATGAATAATGAACTAATAATGAAATAATAAAGCAAATTTCAGATTACCCCTTTAATGCAATATCTAATCCCAAAAATGCATTTCTATTAATAGTCCTTATTTTTTCTTACACAAAATGTGCTGATAATTTTTTTTTTTTAAGGGTTTTTCAGTGGGATTTAAAAAGGGGGTGTGCAGAAAGGCATTACTCACCAATCACCTTCTGCTGTTTCTCCAACGCTGCTTTGGTCCCAACTGCTCTACACTTCCTGGTCCAAGCTCAACATACAGAACATGGGTGGATATCCCTGCTCAGCCAATCATTGGCCGCAGTAGTGATGCTCCGTACCTGTTGACTGGTTGATCGAGCAGTCATTTCTTGTGTTTCAGGCTGGTACCAGGCAATGGAGAGCAGTGGGGAACAGTCTGGCATCAGAGGGTATCGATGAAGTGAGGTAATATTATTTTTTTTTATATGGCTCCCACTTGAAATAAAAATAAATCTCAATGCTGACTTTATTGTTTTGCTTTTATCTAACACAGTACATTATTTCAATTTGGAAGATCAGACGCTTCATTAATTTAATTGCTGAGAAAACAGTCACCAAAGCTGTGTGACCTTCTGCTTTCGCCACGTGTGAGAATTTGACCTAATTTGATTGTGTTAAAATTAGAGACGGTGCAAGGAATATTACTTAAGAAAATACTCCTTTTCTGCTGCCAGCCTGTATTTCCCGGTGTAATTGTCTTCTTGATACACATGGCAGCTTGGACGCACGGCTCAGGTTTACTTAGTTGCTCTGAGAGCAGGATCCAGATGTTGCAAAACACACTGTGCCACTCAGTCATAATTAAGTCAAGTCTAATATGCATCTGTCAGGAGCTATTGACCTTCACCGGTGATGTTGAAATAAAGGCTTTGATACTCTAGCAGACGTTTAAGGATTTTTGACGGAATAATGTCAAAGGTTCGCCTGTTTTGGCAGGATATTAGCCCTTGAGATTGAAATGACAAATGTTTTATGCCTAATCTAAAACAACAATGAAACAGTGATATTTCAATTGGGATGTCTAATGTATAGTATCGCTTTACTCTTGTGGGTCACAGTAAGACCCTAGAACCTATGAACACTTAAAGTCTTCAAGGTGACGTTAATGATACTAAAATATTCCATTACTGACATACAACCAAAATGAGGAGATTTTAACCCGTTTAAGATAATTTAAAGTAACTATTACATTACTGGAGTATTATCTCTCAATGAATCGGTAATGGGAGAAGACAAACGGATCAAAACCTATTGCATCTGTCATCTGCCAACAGGTTTGTGTTACTTTCAATGGCAAATCATGATATTTATTAGTGAAAAAAACATACAAAAATCAAATGCCTAAAAATAAGTTAAAACAAAGCACACAGTATCTCACAAAAGTGAGTACATCCCTCACATTTTTGTAAATATTTTACTGTATCTTTTCATGGGACAACACTGAAGATATGACACTTTGATACAATGTAAAGTAGTCGGTGTACAGCTTGTATAACAGTGTAAATTTGGTGTGCCCTCAAAATTACTCAACACACTGCTGTCTTAACTGCTGGCAACAAAAGTGAGCACATCCCTAAGTGAAAATGGCCAAATTGTGCCCAAAGTGTCAATATTTTGTGTGGCCACCAATATTTTCCAGCACTGTCTTAACTCTCTTGAGCATGGAGTTCACTAGAGCTTCACAGGTTGCCACTGGAATCCTCTTCCACTCCTCCGTGATGTCACAGACATTTCCACGACAGGTGGCGTGAGATCGGTGAGACTGGCAACACATGGTTTGATCTGAAAGGTTTTCCCTGTGGATCAATAGGCGTCTGTGTTGTTTCTGGTATGGCCAAACCTTTTGCCTCAGGTGTTGCTAATGTGGTCATTTAAGCTTCCTTATTTATAGTTGCTTCTCCCAAAATGCTGTGCGGTTTATAGCTTCAGTTTCAGTTGTGGATAGCTGGTGTGTGGATCTCGGTGGAGGTCCTGGTGCTTCCATTGCTCCTTTGAAGTTAAGTCTTTCCTTTCTCTTTTAGTATTTTGTTTGGGTTCTGTGTGTTGCATTTCCCTATTGTTTGTATTAGGCCTGTAGAAGACTCCTGTTCGTCCTTCCTTTTGGAGGAACAGGTAGTCTCATCCCTGCCATTAGTTCCAGGGTCCTATAGGGCTAGATAGGTATTCCTGCGTATGAACTCACCTACCTCTGGGGTCTGTTCATACTGGTAGTCAGTCAGGATTTTGGCTAGGGTTTTACTAGGAGGTGTCCATCTTCCTTCCCTAGTTCTCAGGCCTGATTTCCTGTCCCCCCCTTCCCTCTTCCTCTGTGTGGTGTTTCCCTCCCACATCGAAGCGTGACACATGAGGACATTTGACAAGGTTAGAGACCTTGTGTTCCTCCAGCTTCCATTTGACGGTGGCCCAGAGATGCTTAATAGGGTTTAGGTTAGCTAAAAACACACCATGTATCTTTTGTAGAATCCACCATTCCTGCAGCTCCTCCCCTAAACATCATCCCTCTAGATATAGGTGAAACTTTGAATATCGTGCAAAAGTTCATTTATTTCAGTAATGCAACTTAAAAGGAGATGCATTAATGCAACCTAAAATTAGAATATTAGGGAAAGGTTCAATATTCTAGGCTCAAAGTGTCACACTCTAGTCAGCTAATTAGTCCATACCCCCTGAGCAAAGGGGACCTGAGATTGTGACTTTGGGGTTTTCATAAGCTGTAAGTCATAATCATCCAAATTATAACAAATAGTTTCACCTTTTAAGTTGCATTACTGAAATAAATGAACTTTGCACGATATTCAAATTTTTCGAGTTTCACCTGTATACAGTATATAAAACTCCCATAGCATTGAATGGGAGCTACTCAAACCGCTTAGGACAGCAATCTACACTGCCACCATAACTTTTCCGTTACCTGAAATAGTGTACCTAGCTGTGCTACACTATATCATTATTTTAGCTAACCCAACCAGCACTTACTAAGGATATTCTGACCTCAGCCATGAATAACCATTTAAGGATATTTGTATTGTATACATTGCATGCCCTTACTCAATGGAGCCCTAGGTTGCTACCTTCTTCACCTACCCCTTATCCTGGGCCATGCATGCCAGAATATCATAAACATTAAATTATATATAATATATATTGGAAAAAAATGTATACATTATTTTTTCTACATTTATTTACATATTTAGCTTTTTATAAATTACTGTGATTTGTATGCACGGTTGAGGATGCTTTTGTGCATTTTCAGTAACCCTTCTTTTAGAAGCTGCCTTGCTGCTTTGTCTGCAAGTTATCATTTGTTAGTGCAAATCCATTACAGCTAATTGTACTTCCCTTTCAAAGAGAGACTTTCCATCCACATCTGGTTCAAATTTGTCCTTGAATCGTCCAACAAATGTTACAACAGGACTGTACAATGTGTACTATATTAAATTGTTGAATGACCCAAGCCTGAAGGTGAGAAACAAATTTGCACCCTGTTAAAATATCCAATTACAACACTTGGTCATATACAGTAAGTTATTAATATAGGATTAGGCTCTGGGTTCTAGAATATCATTTTCAACGTCCATTTCAAGGGGAGGGAGGTTGTGGACAATTACAGCAGGTAACATTTGGAAAGGACCTTATGAGCTTATAGAATGATTTATTCCTACGAGGAACTAACAAGAATAACATGAAATAGGTCTACAATGTGTGAGTACGGATGTTGCATTGGCAAACCTTTCTCTTGGCAATTATCAATACCACCATGGTTAAACAATATATTCTGTAATAGGTTCTCATGTTTTCCCAGTAAAACATGTTATATAAATATGTTCTTCACGTCTCAGAAATGTGTAAAGTTGCCTTAGGAGGTTTATTAAGATAATACAGGTAATAACGGTTGAGGGTGCTTTTGTGCATTTTCAGTAATGCACATGATAGACTTTGCCAGGTTTTCAATCAGATATGTGTCATCTTGTAATTTAGGTCTTTTTGGGCTTTTTGTTCTGAAACCAATGAAGACCACATTGCTCTGTGTTACAAAATGGTAAGCGCAGAGCAGTCATGGTACTCTTATGATAAAATTGTGAAGAGCAGTCATGTGAGGGTACGGCCACATGGTTAGGTTTCTGCATGCGCAGCAAGCCCCTGAGGAGCCGGTGCAGAGGATGTGAGTTGTAGTGGTCCTGAGAAGAAGTTATGTCACAATGCACTCCCTCAGGCCGTCGCCCCCTGGGGTTCAGTGCAGTGAAAACATGGTTTGAAAGCATCAGGCAAAGGATGAGTTACATTACATCCAGCTATCATCTGCACAAGGTGCAATGTTTCTATCCACAGCTGATGAGGTATGGTGGAAGGCAAGATGGCAGACAATAGCACTCTAGAGTAGTCCTTCTATCTCTTCTGACTTCCCTTCGCTAACAGAAATAAGCTGGCACTTGTGGCTATAGGTGTCAACTTCTAATAGGCAGGCTTTTGAATATGCCTGTCCTGAACTGTGGCGATGGGTGTCTTAACTTGTTATCCCCTCACCTGCAGTGGAGTCTGTATAGCTGTAGTGCTAATCACTCTGCTGACTGTAAACACTGTAGATTGCAGATCTTCGATCGCCTGGGACTCCGCAGCCTCCCTGGAGTAGTGGTCCTCACAATAGAGCTATGTCTTTCATTCTTAGTCCCTTGGAACTGGAGCAGGTGCCCATTCTCCCTCACTTCAGGCTTGCTAAGCTAACTCGTTTAAACTCTCTTGAGCTCACCCTCCTGGCAGGAAGCAAGACCAACCCACTCACACCATGAGTTGAGGAATGGAATGGTAAGTTCCATTCCTAATACCAACCATACCTTATCATTCTGAAGAACATGGCAGATACATAACATGACATTACAGTAAATAATACATAATGCAAATACCCTATCTGGGGTATTGCACAATCAGTTTTGGAAGCCAAAAATGATAAAGGACAGATATGACTTCTCCTGCCGCTTGCCAAATTGTGTAATGCCTTGATCTCACATTGGCTTAAATGAGGTGCATATGACAGATAAAGATCAGCCAGCATCATTGACATAAAATCCCACATTCTTTATTAAAAGATGTTCTTAAAAAAAAAAAAGCAACAGATCCAGAAATAAAAAAATACTTCTGTTCAGGTTGGTTATCCTGAATTATTCACTCTTGAAGATGGAAATGGAGGACTGCTTTACCAAGACCAACACAACCAATTTCTTTCCAAGTACTAGTTTGTGATGAATACTGTTAATCTGGTTATATTTTGCTAATGTTGATAAGTATATATATATATATATATATATATATATATATACACACAGAGACTGATTTGAATAGAACATGGGTAATGAATAGAGATGAGTGAACCAATTCTAAACTAATCAAATTCGCTTAGAATTTCCCAAAACAAATTTCCAAACAAAGTCATAGTTTTGGCGATTTGATTCGGGTGCTAATTTATATATCCCAGTAGTGAGCACAACAGGGCAGGCAATATGAAGAGGGAGGACCACATGACCCAATGCAGGGCCCTGGCCAGCAGGTTGCCCATGATGCCTTGCAGTCAGCCTCACAGCCAATCAAGAGGGATGATTAAGGGATTTGTCCTAGACACTATGGTAAGGTCCTAAGCAGAGACAACATTCTCAGTTTGTCTATTGATGTGACAGGACACAGAACGTCTCTATCACAGACACAGCAATTTAGACAGACAATATGGTGAGTTTTACAGGGATAGTGTTAAAGGGGTTATCCAATACTATAAGCTGCCCCCCACCCCCATATGCCGAGCCCCTCACAGTGAATATACTTACCCCGCTCCCTGCGCCGTTCCTAGTCCCTGCACCGCCACTGCTGCTTCTCCCCGTGTTCTGATGAAAACATCCGGTGTCGGGGGGTGAGCAGCCAATAGCAGGCGGGGATGGGGACGAGCCTCCCTAGCATTTTGGGTGTTGCTAGAGATTCTCGTCCCCGTCTGCAATTGGCTGCTCCTTCCCCCCCAGGCAGCGAATGTTTTCATCTGGGCACGGGGAGAAGCAGCAGCGGCGGTGCGGGGACTAGGAACGGCGCAGGGAGTGGGGTAAGTATATTCCCTGTGAGGGGCCCAGCATATAGAGGGGCAGGTTATAGTTTTGGATAACCCCTTTAAGGATTGGGAAGTGAGTTACATTGAATTAATTGATAGAAAGACAGGTTTTAGTACTAGGGACAGGATAGAGTCAGTTAGTGTACAGGGCTTGACCTCTTCATATACATAAAGACTCTGCTGCACTGCTCATTATTTTTTTAAGAGCCAATATTCGTGCAGTGGCCAGCTGGCTGTCCAACTTTTTAAGCATCACAGTTGCACTGAACACTGTGCAATTCAGCTTTTTGTTCCCATAAAACCTCTTGCAAAGGTTGTAAATTTGTGTACAGTAAGCAAATTTTCCAGCATCGCCAGCAGCATATATTTTGGCTGCAGACGTGCACTTGAGCATTTAAAAAAAAAAAAAAAAAACTGTTGCAAACTTTCTACAATTTATAAGTGCACAAGAAGCATATTTTCCATCGTCACCGTCAGCATATTTTTTCTGAAGACTCTGTCCGATTATGCATTGTTTAGCCCAAGTACTGATTCTTCTGATACTACTGTGTGTGTACCGTATATATAGAGGAATAGGCATCCTCTTTGGAACTTAGCACTCGCTGCCCACCCCCTGGTTCTTTTAATCAGAGTAACAATGGAGCTGGACACGCATCTATAGTTTCAATGCATTACTTTGAGTGATTTTATAAATGTAGCCATGCACATCCACATATTTACGACCATATCATGCAGGAAGTTTTGTAACTTTTTTCCATGATTTTTTTGACTTGTCTTGAAGGAGTGGCACCTTCAGGTGTGAACGCGCTTCTATCCTGGGATTAGCATTCATGTGCACTTTTGCCCCAGCTATCTAATAGGCGGCCTTGATTAGGTGGTACATACAGCTGGGCGCGCTCCTCCTTTCATTGGTTTCTGGATGCACAGAGGTGACGAGGAGCAGCACACCATATGTGCAGGGTCTGCGCTCCTGAATGTAGATGCCCAACGGCATAGGTAGGTTTAGAGTAGGACCTGCCTGATTGAGACCAACTTGGCGCTGGATAGGCGGGCACAGATGTGTTTTGATCAAAATATATTGGCTGAGAGTCTCAGATTTTATTATTAGAGTCCATTCACACGTCCACAAATTTGTTTGCATCCGTTCCGCAATATCGGGAACAGGTGCGGACCCATTCATTCTCAATGGGGGAGAACGGGATGCGGAGAGCACACTATGTGCTCTCCGGATCTGCATTTCAGGAGAACGGCCCCGAAATTCCGGGCCGTGGCTCCGCAAAAAAATAGAACATGTCCTATTCTTGTCCACAATTGCGGACAAGAATAGGCAGTTCTATGGGGGGTGCCGGCCGGGTGTATTGCAGATCCGCAATACACCACGGACGTGTGAATAGACCCTGAGGGCTTAGTCCATATATTATGTTTCTATCTATTGGTTTAGTGCATTATTTTCTGTGATTTCATAAATGTAGCCATGCACATCCGCACATTTACTATCATATCGTGCAGGATATTTTGTATCTTTTTTTCGTGATTTTTTTTAAGCTAGAGAAAACAGTAGGCCACTCCTCAAAAACTATAAAGCCTACCCACTTGTCTTCCAAAAATGTAGACACTTTGCTGGTCTTGCTGAGAGGTCATCTATATAAAAGAGTTCTGTTCATGTACTTGTTACTTTTTAATCACTTGCAGAATGGGAAAGGAATGGTAATGCGTTCTTGGCCACTTTCCTTCTTGTTCATCTCCAGCTGCTTTACTGATGTCATGTAACACATACCTATGGGTGCCTGTGGTGTCTCTACTTCATAGCTGAAGCATTTTGTTTTCTAATTGGTTGGTGCTTTTGGCTGGAATAATGACAGTGGCGACCAAGATATTTACAGCAGAAAATTGAATTCTTTCCTGTATATGCTACTGCAGAAAAGTTCAACTAATTAAATTGGTGGTTTCAGATTTTTTTTATGTACTACTCACAAAATAAAGTCTCTACTGATTTTCTATATAACGCATCTTAGTGTTTATAAGTTGTGGAACGAGCGTTGGGCTTTGCCAAGGTCAGGCCGAGCAGAACTTGACTTTATTAGAACCTGGAAGGCTTCCAGCTTCAATGTTAATTTACAAAGGTATAAATCTAAGTTGGTCAAATACACTATGACTTTAGAACAACTTCTCAGCGAAAAAAAGTCTCACTCCTCCAACACGACCGTAAATCAATTGTATATCACCCTGTTCATTTCCACAGCTTCCCATAGATTACTATATCAGATAAGAGGCACACTAGACAAAGGAAACTGTTTAAGGAGATGGTATAAAAGTCAAGAGGAATCCTCTAGGATGGTGCACTTAATTTTGTTATAATTTTTAACCAGTTAAGGTTCTGGGCTTTAAAACTGTACAATTATAAATGCACGGCCAGGGCTGGCCCATGCGACTCAACGTTTGTAGTTTACCTTATTAAATGCCCCTGCGGACCCCTCTACTTGGGAGAAACCTCGCAAACCATACGTGATCGCATCACAAGTCACAAGTCCACCATTAGATGCAAGAAGAACTGGCTCCCGATTCCTGACCATTTTAATAAAAAGAAAATACAGCATTGCCCAACTCAAGGTTCATATTATTGAAAAGGTACAATGCCCACGATGCTATGGAAACCATGTACGCCTACTAAAAGTACGCGAAGCATATTGTATCTACACGCTACAGAGCCTACATCCTGAAGGCCTTAACCAGGACTTTAATCCATACATCTAATTTTGTACCTTAGGAGGAGTTTATTTGTTCGTCATAACTAACATTCTACATTTTACTTTCCAGACGCATTGATCCTCCGTTAGACCCCAGAGATAGTATGCACCCCAGTCTGTCTTTCTTCTCTTTTCTCTTCCCTGGTCCCCACACGCCACACATCCCACATAACACACTCTCTTTTCTTCATTTTTCATTCTTAATTTTCATAATTTTTTTTTTTTCATTTATTATTTTTTATTCTTTAAATTCTTTACTTTTCCATTATATTTTTCTTTACATTTTTTTTTTTATTCCTTATTTTTATTTTTTATATTTATTTTTCTTTACACTCACCTAAAGAATTATTAGGAACACCTGTTCTATTTCTCATAAATGCGATTATCTAGTCAACCAATCACATGGCAGTTGCTTCAATGCATGTAGGGTTGTGGTCCTGGTCAAGACAATCTCCTGAACTCCAAACTGAAAGTCAGAATGGGAAAGAAAGGTGGGCTACAACAGCAGAAGACCCCACCGGGTACCACTCATCTCCACTACAAATAAGAGAAAGAAGCTACAATTTGCACGAGCTCACCAACATTGGACTGTTGAAGACTGGAAAAATGTTGCCTGGTCTGATGAGTCTCGATTTCTGTTGAGACATTAAAATGGTAGAGTCCGAATTTGGCGTAAACAGAATGAGAACATGTATCCATAATGCCTTGTTACCACTGTGCAGGCTGGTGGTGGTGGTGTAATGGTGTGGGGGATGTTTTCTGGGCACACTTTAGGCCCCTTAGTGCCAATTGGCCATCATTTAAATGCCACGGGCTACCTGAGCATTGTTTCTGACCATGTCCGTCCCTTCATGACCACCATGTACCCATCCTCTGATGGCTACTTCTAGCAGGATAATGCACCATGTCACAAAGCTCGAATCATTTCAAATTGGTTTCTTGAACATGACAATGATTTCACTGTACTAAAATGGCCCCCACAGTCACCAGATCTCAAACCAATAGAGCATCTTTGGGATGTGGTGGAACGGGAGCTTCGTGCCCTGGATGTGCATCCCTCAAATCTCCATCAACTGCAAGATGCTATCCTATCAATATGGGCCAACATTTCTAAAGAATGCTATCAGCACCTTGTTGAATCAATGCCACGTAGAATTAAGGCAGTTCTGAAGGCAAAAGGGGGTCCAACATCGTATTAGTATGGTGTTCCTAATAATTCTTTAGGTGAGTGTATATTTTTATTTATACCTATTTTTATTTTCCTTATGTTCTACTTTTTATTTCCATGTTTTCTTTCTTTTTTTCTTCTCTTTCCTTTTTTTCTTAAACTTACATACCGCCCACCAGTTTCACACTATCATTACACTCACTACAGTAATATTCACCCTTCTCCTTTCCCACACTCAACATGGTCACACCAGTCTCAGTGAGTCTCTGCCTAGCCTCATGCCCCCAATCTATTCCAGTACACGCCCGAAGTCCCGCGAGACCTCTTTGCCTACTTAGACGCTGTCTCCGGCGCTCTCTTTTACACTGGCCCGCAGCCTCCCCCCACAGTGCGTTCACGCTGTACCACGGGGGCCCTACTGAAATCCCGATTACCCTACTCCTGGTAAGCTCCTCTGCTAGCACTGGGGTTGCATACCACTATTAGTAACTAACTATTTATTGGTACTTCTCTGTGCTATTATTTATTATCTGTGCTTAAGGACACTACTGTGCTATCTGTGCCATATGACAACTTTTCTTTTTGTGCTACATGACAATATACTGCAATGCTATACAACAACTGTGCTATCCGTGCTATATGACAACATACTACTGTACTATCTGTGCTACATAATAAGATGACTCCAATTCTCTATTACTTTATTATTCTTGGCTAGTCCATACCCTTTGAGGACACATACTATACACCACACATACATTTTCTTTTGGCATCCAATTTGATATATTTTGATATATACTTTGTGATATATTTTATACCATTATCACATACCTCAGCAACTTCTACTCACCCAACTTTGGTTACACTTTGTAACCCTTATTCCAACAGCCACTCATTTACACATTTACATAGGCTTTGACCTATACCTTCCATTCTCTGTCTTTTACACACTGGTCTCAGCTATAATCAGCCATATAACATAACCCTTTACGTCTGACTAATGATCTTATGTTCCTTTTTTCATTAGTGACTTATGTGACCAAGGTCCGAAGTGACCGAAACATCAAGACTCGGAGTCACATAATAGGCATTCTTCTGCAATTACTAATGTACTCATTGGACGATATGTCACAATAAAAGTATTTTATTTGCATCATAAGCCTGAGTGTACGGTGGTATCTCTCTTACGACGGCCAGGGCTTGAGCACCTGGCAAGATTTTGCAATGGGGCCCACTGCCCTTGTAGTTGCACAGAACATTAGGAAAAACTACAGAGGACAAAGTGGTATTCATTTGCAAACACAGCAGTTAAGGACTGGCACCTCAGTGGGGCTGAGGAAGCCTCAATTTATTTAAAGGGGTTGTCCTATGATTTATGTTATTGAAAATCAGACATCATATAGTACATAATCTCTTTCGAACAAAGCTTAAACCAGCCCTGTATCTCACATGGACCAAGAGATCCAACCTTTCATAGCTCCAATTGCTTTGCTAGAGTTGTTAGAAGCTGGCAGCTCAGTGGGTGTGTCCTTTATTATGGGGGGCATATCCTTTCTGCTACAGCTCTCTCCCTATAACCACTCAGGGGGTATGTCCTTGCTTCTGCAGTTCTCTCCCTGTAACTGTCACAGCTTCTAACAGTAAATCCAGGTGGGGCATTTGAAGGATGGAACTGAGCATGTGCGTCCTTCTCAGTGAGGTCGACAGAGAAATAAGGAAAAGAACAAACAATAGGTGGTGCAGTACTCAAAAAGAACTACAGCAAAGTGTTGCATTGCAAGTTAAAGCAATGTTTTTTTTTTTGTTAAATGGCATTGTATGAACAACATATGATTAACATATTGGCAAATTGTGTTAGGTTGCCAGATGATGGACTGGGTCTGCCTCCTGACTAGTTAGTGTTGAGGGAGTCTAGTCTGAGCAGTGCAAGGGAGAAGACAGTTTGTGTTACAGCTCCTGCGCAGCTAGGCCTAAGTTCAGAGAACCCTAATCTCTGAGCCTTTGAAATGCCACGGAGTAACCAGGCATGGGATCCAGCCGGTTCTCTCCGGTTCTGCCGAACCGTTTGTTAAAATTACAGGCGGTTCGCAGGACCGGTGAGAAGCAGGGATCCCGACCCGGTCCTGCAGCTGCGCCTGCACCAGTGGCGTAGCTATAGGGGTGGGGGCGGAGCGGAAGCCGAGAGGAGAGGCCCTGTGTGACGCGCACTGTGCAGGGCAGCTGGGCAGGCGAAGTGAGGAGGGGCCGGGGGAGCGGCTTCAGTTGAGGTGCGACGCAGGACTTAGTCACGTACCTCACTGTGACCTCCTGCGGCGGATCTCGCGAGATGACGCGATGACGCGGCGCGGGAAGGCACAGTGAGCGAGGCATTGGTGACCGCCTGTACCAGGATGCCACAAGCTGTGAAGGAGAGAGAGGTAAGTATTAATTATTTCTCCTAAGCAGGTGCCTACTCCACCTTCCCCTCATCCTGACCCAATGTTTAGATTCTTTTAGCCAAACAAGAGTTATGGATGGGGTTGATGACAATATTTAAGGTGGCCACACACAGGGAAACACATCTATTTTGCCCACAGAGTAAGAGCAGCTTTTTTAAGCGGTACTCCACTATGTAATGGCCCCCTCTTTATTAATAATATAATGGCCCCCTCTTTGTTATTAATGTAATGGCCCCCTCTTTGTTATTAATGTAATGGCCCCCTCTTTGTTATTAAAGTGGGGGCCATTATATTAATAATAAAGAGGGGGCCATTATATTAATAATAAAGAGGGGGCCATTATATTAATAATAAAGTGGTGGCCATTATATTAATAATAAAGTGGGGGCCATTATATTAATAATAAAGAGGGGGCCATTATATTAATAATAAAGTGGGGGCCATTATATTAATAATAAAGTGGGGGCCATTACATTAAAAATAAAGAGTGGGCCATTATAATAATAATAAAGAGGGGGCCATTATATTAATAAAAAAGAGGGGGTCATTATATTAATAATAAAGAGTGGGCCATTATAATAATAATAAAGAGGGGGCCATTACAGTAATAACAAAGAGGGGGCCTAAGGCTTTTTAAAAGTTGAGTGGTATGTGTGTAGTGTATATATAGTGTATTTGTGTGTAGTGTATATATGGTGTATGTAAATATGTCGTGACTGTGTTGCATATATATGGTGTATGTATATATGTGTCATGACTCGTGACGCGCTGCGTATCCACCGCTGAGTAGGGAACCTGTTGTTAAAAATTTGAATCCCACCCCTGGGAGTAACCCTACTATAGTACTACCGAGAATAGAGAGAGACTAGACATCTGAGAAGGCCTAAAAGTCCATGCAAGCTTCAGACAACAATTGTACTAGTTTAAGACAGAAAGGCTTTGCTGCTGTGGATGGATTATTGCTAAGATAACCATGATCTGTGAGTACTGCCACCACTATCAGGACCACAACTACCAATCCCATCCTCCATGCACTTCTCCTGGGCTGCTGCATACAGATACATGATATTGAATAGGTTAGTGGCTATACAAAAATGTTAATTACATGCAATTACAAAAGTATTCAGATCACTTTGCTAGTTTGAAAAGTGTGTAATATTTTTCAGCCCCTGTCTGCTAGGACTTAAACCCAAGACGTGCTGTTTGGTAGGCAGAAGCACTATTAAAGATCCATGGGCAACACTGTTGTTTATTAGAGGATTTTCTTTGTTGCTCATTAGTATTCTTCTTGACAAGAAAAAGATGCTGTCATTATAGAGATATATCTTTATATACCAGTAAGTTATACAGGAAATAGGAAACAAATTAAAAAGTAATGTTACTCAACAAGATCTGTCAAGTTTCTATTAGAAAACTGACTATTTTACCCCCCCCCCCCCCCCCCCCCCCCAAAAAAAAGCTAAGGAGCTTAGTTTTTACTTTCTATACTGAATGTCATGGGCGGTTCTAGTCACCGATTGACAACCTCACCTGTATGACAGGGCAAGGAGAGATAGCTGTCAATCACTGATAGGACTGCTCATGTGGGCACATGTTTGCTTTAAGGCTAAGCAGGTATATCATTTGGCTGTTTGGTTTAGGCAAGATATGGAATAGAAAACATAAAGGTGTATTAATAGAACTAAAGATGTAGTTATTTTGAAGCTAAATTGGTTTTGGACCCAAAACCTATTTAGGGGAAATCCACTCACCTTTAATTGTTAGATACATATATGTTATACAGTACTTGCCAACTCAGCCAGACTGTCAGGAAGACTTATGCAATGAGCCGGACCGTGGGTGCAGTTACACGGACACCAATTATGCAGTGGGTCAGGATATGGGTATAATAGTCTATAGTTTTTGTTCGTGACGCCAATTGCAGCGTGTGCAGGGTACTAACACAGGGCCCTTTAAGGTGTTGCAACTCACGTACCAGGTGAGGAATGCCAGAGTGGTATAATGTCTCTGTGTAGTAGCAGTAATAGTGTCAACGGTGTCTCCTACCTTGGTACGGCTGGATCCTGGCTCACTTGCAATAAAATGAGTGTTGCTAGTAGGAGTAATTGAGGAACTTGGTAGCAATGAATGAGATCCAGACTTGGAATACAATTCAAACTTGTCTTTACTTGGTGCAGCAGTAATCCATGTGAGATACAGCAATAGTCTTAGGTCCCAGCAGGTATTGGCAATATGTGGCAGGAATTACTATCTTCTGCTCTATCTATCTTCTTGCTGTGTTGGGGACTGACTAGCTGAGGGGGAATTTGGCTTCTCCAGGTCTCTGGATGGTACTCACAGTTGTGCTCACATGGTATGGTTCTTCCTGGAGTTCTGGAGGTGGCTGCTTGCTTGTCACCAGCTGAGGCTGCAAGGCTTAGACTGGGAATGGTGATCTTTTGTCTCAGCCGAGACAAGATTCTGGCCTGGATCCCTAGAACCGGGAGCTCCTACACACGCAGCCTTCCCCATGCAGGGAGAGCTTGAACACACACACTAACTTCCTTCCCCACCCCCATGAGGCAGGATGTGGGAACATTCCACACCTCCTCAAAGAGTCGGGAGCTAAACTGGAATGTACTATTCCAGTCTACAAATGCTAAACTGAACTAAGTTCCTGGTAACACATTGCTGCCACCTGCTGGTGTACATGGAGATTACAGCAAATACATTTAACAAGGGTTTCAATGCACATTAGTGAGGATGTGATGTTAAATTACACAGGATGACAATATAAATACACTTAACAGATTGTAGCGGGGTAAAAGAGTTTCGTAACATAACTCTGGGATGTTACACTTCTGGAAAAAGAGGAGATCTCTTATACTTCCAGAAGAGCTAGGGGCAGTGTCGGACTGGGGTGGCTAGGGCCCACCAGTAAAATTAATTTTGGAGTCCCACTGTATGGAAACATTCAAATATTACCTACTCACATAGCAGCAAGATGCTATCAGATGTTTGAATGTGGGGGTCCCTGCAGCAACTTGTACTGGTAGCTTTCCTCTTTACCTAGAAGTCATCACAGCTCTGACCGTGTCGATAATAATAAACTGGGAGTTTCTTTAATAATCTATCACATTTTTATATATGAACATAGGCTGGTTGAGGTGCTGTACATTGAATATATGTATGTAGTGCAGTAAGTCTACTGCGTTATGTGCACTTGTGCAGGGGGTGGGAGACTAGGGGCCCACCTTGCTCAGAGGCCCACCGGGGGTTCACCTGTTCCCCTGTGGGCCAGTCCGAGCCTGGTTAGATGACTACTCTTCGTGCACTTCTGTCAATTTCCTGAAGCCATGCTGCTTCAGTAGGATAAGGAAGAAAAACTAGGTGCATGGAGCACTAAGGAGTCCATTTGCTTCTACGTCCCAGGAGAGAGCAGCTTTGGTGCATTATTAGTTACAGGATAGCTTCTCTTACAATACTCGTTAAGCAGCCTTATAACTTTCGCTCTATGTTTTTATTGTTGGTTTTACCCTACGAAGCACGGCTTCTGTGCTTTTATTTCATGCCATGCTGCTTCAGGATATTGTCTGTGGCAGGACCCAGGCTCAGACTGGGCCACCGGGGAGCAGTGGAAATCCTAGGTGGGCCCCTGCCTAGCGCCGCTGCCTGCCGCTTCAATAGGAAGAGTAGAGCTACACAGGCATACAGAAGGTGATGAGATGATCTTGTTCATCTCGCCACTTAACTTGCCCTGCAGTGATGCTGGCGACTGGAGCTGCCATCTTTCAGTGGGCAGCAGGATCAGCCTCTTGATACATGTGGTGCAGTGCCTGCCCTTCCTTCTCACTGCCTGCGCTGCACGCATGCTGCATCCTCACAGAGCCCTGCCGCCCGCCCATATTCTAGAGTCTGCAGAGCGCGGCGGCAGGCTTTTACTATGCTCCTGAGTTTGCAGACATGCTGGTGGTGCTGTGCTCTCCCATGAAACAGAAGCTGCTTGTGACTCAGTGGTGGACACCACAGGCTGCCGCTAGTCCCCCAAGACAGTATAAAATATAGGTAAATTTATAGTTTAATAAAAATATAATTTCACATTTTACTGCATTACCCTCTGGAAATTACAACTCCTTCAGGACCTGCTGGGAGTTGTAGTTTTCCACCAACATGCTGTAATTTAATATCACAATTATGATCGCATGCTACAAAAATTTGAATAAACATTACTTAAAAAGTCATACACACCCCAACATACGGTATCAATATAGTACAGATCGGCCTCTCCAAAAATGAGTCCTCACACAGCTCCGTAGATGTAAATGCAAAAAAATACTGTATTTTTGTTTCATTTTGTGCTTTAGTTTTTTTTTGTATTCACCTGTAGGATACCTAGGTTTCAAGAAAAAAATAAATGAAGCTAATAAAGTTATGTAAAATTATCTAATAACAGAAAAAATGAAAAACAGACATATATTAGGTATCGCTGCGTCTGTAACGACCTACTCTATTAAAATATGACACAATCTATCCCCTCATGTGAATGTCATAAAAAAACTATATAAAAACAGTGCCAAAACAAAGTCTAATGCAAAGTCTAAAAATCGTATGTACTCCGAAATGGTACCAATCAAACTGTCACCTCATCCTGCAAAAAACAAGTTTGGAGTGGAAGGACGCACAGTAACATCGAAAGGTGAGTATTTGAATTGGTGCAAGTGGAGTAAGTAGTGGGACAGTTTAGGCACCTGCCTAAGGCACCACCTTACTACAAAGATTGGGGGCACAGAAAAAAAAGTGTAATGCTCATTGCATTTTTATCACTCTTTGAAACTACAATGTGATCCAAAATGTGTGAAGCATCTGGTTTGATCTGGGGACTGTATTTGTTCTAAGGGTCTGTATGTATTTACAAGGTCTGGTCTGGGGTCTGCCTTTATTCTGGGATCTATTTTTATTATGAGGCCTGTGGTTATTCAGAGGTCTGTATTCTTGGCTCTGGCCTGAGGTATGTATTTATTCAGGGTTCAGTATTTAGTCTGGGGTCTGTTAATTAATTTTGGGGTCTGGTCTAAATGTTTTAATGTAGACAAAATGGATCAGATGCCAGTAAAGGAAAGTTCCAGAGTTTTTCTGGCTGACCCGTGAATCTAGAATCTTCCAGTTTATAATTTTAATAAAACTAAAAGGAAGATTCTAGGGACTTTTATTTGTTGAATGACCAGCAAGATAATGATGGGTGTGAGAGGGTTGTAAACCACAGTTGTTGTCCATGCAGACTGTGGGGGTGGTAGTAGTGTTATGTAACACATTTGTGTATATATACTGTGACTTTCACTGACACTATTGGTAACAGTACTGACCACTATGCTGCACCCTGTGCTTGTACTGGGCCCAGTAATAAAGATCTACTTCATACATTATAAAACTAACAACGAGCATTCAGAATAGTATTCTATGATATAACCTCTAGACGACCAAGGGCTGTTGGACACTTGATACAGCGAGTGAGGTAGTGTGTTCAGGATCTGATGAACGTCCATATAAGACCCCTGTCTTCTTCACCTGCACCATCTTATCACTATTCCAGCACATGAGTGTGTCAAAACAGCAACAAGTGCAGTGTTAGGTGAGTGTCTATGTAACTAGCTGGTGGGAGGAGCTATAAACTAGCAGGGCATTGTTAGGGGCAGTGATAGGGGAGTGTCTATGTAACTAGCTGGTGGGAGGAGCTATAAACAAGCGGGGCATTGTTAGGGGCAGTGTTAGGGGAGTGTCTATGTAACTAGCTTGTGGGAGGAGCTATAAACTAGCGGGGCATTGTTAGGGGGAGTGTTAGGGGAGTGTCTATGTAACTAGCTAGTGGGAGGAGCTATAAACTAGCGGGCGTTGTTAGGGGCAGTGTTATGGGAGTGTATATGTAAATAGCTGGGTGTTGCTAGGGGCAGTATTAGAGGAGTGTCAATGTAAATAGCTGGGTGTTGCTAGGGGCAGTGTAAGGGGAGCGTCTATGTAACTAGCTGGGTGTTGTTAGGGGCAGTGATAGGGGAGCGTCTATGTAACTAGCTGGTGGGAGTCGATATGAACTAGCTGGGCATTGTTAGGAGCAGTGATGGGGGAGTGTCTAGGTAACTAGCTGGTGGGAGGAGCTATAAACTAGTTGGGCGTTGTTAGGGGCAGTGATAGGGCAGTGTCTATGTAACTAGTTGGTGGGAGGAGCTATAAACTAGCTGGGAGTTGTTAGGGGCAGTGATAGGGGAGTGTCTATGTAATTAGCTGGTGGGAGGAGATATAAAATAGCTGGACATTGTTAGGGGCAGTGTTAGGGGAGTGTCTATGTAATTAGCTGGTGGGAGGAGCTATAAAATAGCTGGACATTGTTAGGGGCAGTGTTAGGGGAGTGTCTATGTAATTAGCTGGTGGGAGGAGCTATAAACTAGCTGGGCGTTGTTAGGGGCAGTGATAGAGGAGTGTCTATGTAACTAGTTGGTGGGGGGAGCTATAAACTAGCTGGGCGTTGTTAGGAGCAGTGATGGGGGAGTGTCTATGTAACTAGCTGGGTGGGAGGAGCTATAAACTAGCTGGGCGTTGTTAGGGGCAGTGATGGGGGAGTGTCTATGTAATTAGCTGGTGGGAGGAGCTATAAAATAGCTGGACATTGTTAGGGGCAGTGTTAGGGGAGTGTCTATGTAATTAGCTGGTGGGAGGAGCTATAAACTAGCTGGGCGTTGTTAGGGGCAGTGATAGAGGAGTGTCTATGTAACTAGCTGGTGGGAGGAGCTATTAACTAGCTGGGTGTTGTTAGGGGCAGTGATAGGGGAGTGTCTATGTAACTATATGGGTGGGAGGAGCTATAACTAGCTGGGCGTTGTTAGGGGCAGTGTTACTGGAGTGTCATGTAACTAGCTGGGTGGGAGGAGCTATAACTAGCTGGGCGTTGTTAGGGGAGTGTCTATGTAACTAGCTGGGTGGGAGGAGCTATAAATAGCTGTTGTTAGGGTGGGGCTGGAGCTGTGGTAGAGAAAGTGGAAGTGCATCATGGGTTTGGTTGGATACAGCAACAGGAAGTGCTGCATACAGGATGGAAACAAACCAGGGTGATTGGTTTACATGGTGAAAATGGGTGGAGAGTCCAAATTGGAAAAGATAAGCATGGGGAAGATGTACATGAGGTAAGCAACTACAGGAGCATGTCTGTTAAAAAGCATTGTAATCCCAGAAAACTCACTGAAAGTGACTATACTTTCACACAATTTCACTTCATTTAATAGTGAATGGTGTAAATAGTAAATTTCTAAATCCCTTCATTTAACCCCTTAGTGACTAATTACGTACTGTGTACTTCATGATGTGGTGTTAGTTACCGCATCATGATGTGCACAGTACGTCATGAGATCAAAGTGTCTCCTCAAGTATACTTGCGGTGACACCGACATCTAAACGGGTGCTTTGGATAACTGAGCCGTCCGGGCACCCGGCAGGGGACCAATCACAGCGGTCCCTACCTTTGGATCGCTGCGATTGGTCAGGAATCGCAGCGTTCAGCAGCGCAGCTCCGATCTCCTCAGTGAGTGTTGAGGAGATTGGGGCTGTGCTGCTGTGTTCACTGTGCCCCGATCTCCTCTCCTTCAGGATGGCCGAGCAGGGCCAGGTATTAATGAGGGGGCCGACCCCCCCACCCCTCCCTGCCCCCACATTTATTCAGGATGGCCGAGGAGTAGTAGATTGTCAGCTGTAACATACAGCTGATAATCTACTGTAACGGCTGACATAGGTGCTGGCACTGATGTTGTCCGTTTAACCCCTTCCATGCCGCGATCCCCCCCCCCATCGGGCACTGTGCTGCTGTGGCAGCTCCCTCCTTCCCACCTCCTATCGGGACCATGGCAACTGGACGCCTTACACAGGCATCCAGGCTTGCAAAGGTATGTAAGCCTGAGCCTGATCAGGCTTACCGTAAATAAAAAATACACTGCAGTACACTATACAGTGTACTGCAGTGTATTGTAGATCAATCAGACCCACTGGATCTTCAAGAACCAAGTGGGTCTGAGTCAAAAAAGTTTAAAGATAAAAGATAAAAGTAAAAGAAAAAATATCTAACATTTTCCAATATACACACATTTATAATTGGGTAAAAATGAAAATAAATGGTATCACCACATCCGTAACAAACAGCTCTATAAAAATATCACATGACCTAACCCCTCAGGAGAAAACCGTAAAAAAAAAAGTAAAAAATAAAAAAAAATTGTCACCTACCCTCACAAAAAGTGCAACACCAAGCAATCAAAAAGGCGTATACCCTCCAAAATAGTACCAATCAAGCAGTCACCTCATCCCGCTAAATATTAGACCCTAACTAAGACAATCAGTCAAAAAATAAAAAAGTTATGGCTCTCAGACTATGGAGACACTAAAAGATTATTTTTTTGTTTAAAAAATGCTATTATTGTGTAAAAATTAAATAAGAAAAACTATACATATTATGTATTGCTACGTCCGTAATGACCTGCTCTAAAAAAATATCACATGACCTAACCCCTCAGATGAACACCGTAAAAAAATATAAATAAAAACAGTGCCAAAATTACTAATTTTTTGGTCACCTTGCCCCAAAACGTGTCATAATGAATGATCAAAAAATCATATGTACCCAAAAATGGTACCAATAAAATATCAACTGTTTCTGCAAAAAAACGAGCCCCTGTACAAGACGATCGGCAGAAAAAAAAAAGATGGCGTATTCTGAAATACCCACATAAATATCGCGAAAAAGCAATCAAAATCCTTCACACATTATTGGCAAGCGATCAAAGCTTTCGAACATTTTTCGCAAAAAGCGATTATATATTGAATTTTCGCTATCAGCGAACATATAGCAGCTCTTGGAATCTCGCGGGACTTCAAAACAGGAACCACTCACCGCGTGAGACGCCGAGGTACGGCAGAAACATGCACAGGTGGATACTAAACAGAAGCGAAAACTTAGGCACCGTGATCAAGGGGGGTGAGTACATGTACACTGAGCGGTACGCCACTCCAACAAGTACAACTTTACAAAACAAGGAAAACAGTGAGTATTGAACACACAAATACTCCTCACCAATGTACATGACGCGGATGCTTTTTTAAAAAACAAATTCCTGGCAAATATCAGGAGTTGAACTAAACAGACTGAACTCTATACTATTGAACTGTGCCAAAATAGATGCTGCTATAAAATCATTGTGACCATCACATACTACAAGAAAATTTAGACTAAAACCTTCAGGATCACTTTGGACTTACTTAAGCCTACAATATTCAGGGCAGTGTAGGAACCAGCTACAAACATATTCTGCTCAGAAGTCCCAGGTAGATTGGCGTGTCCAGTCTAAGGCCTATTGCACACGACCGTATGGCTTTTTCAGTGTTTTGAGATCTGTTTTTTACTGATCCGTTGTTCAGTTTTTTTGTTTCCGTTGTGTTTCCGTTTCTGTTCCGTTTTTCCGTTCCGTTTTTCTGTATGGCATATACAGTATACAGTAATTACATAGATAAAATTGGGCTGGGCATAACATTTTCAATTGATGGTTCAGCAAAAAACGGAACGGAAACGTAAGACATACGCATGCATTTCCGTATGTGTTCCGTTTTTTTTTGCGGACCCATTGACTTGAATGGAGCCACGGAGCATGATTTGCGGGCAATAATAGGAAATGTTCTATCTTTAAATGGAACGGAAAAACGGAAATACGGAAACGGAATGCATACGGAGTACATTCCGTTTCTTTTGCGGAACCATTGAAATGAATGGTTCCGTATACGGACCGTATACGGAACGCAAAAAACGGCCAGTAAACGGGTAAAAAAACGGTCGTGTGCAATAGCCCTAAAAGGGATGCCACCCCCAACATATTGCAAGAAAATTTAGACTAAAACCTTCAGGATCACAGGTGCATATCCATGAGGCAAACATAATTACAAAAAACAAAATGGCTGCACACCATTATATATACAAACATTAGAGCTAGGAAATGGGGGTCATTCTAGATAAAAGTGGTACAATACCAACTATAAATGAGTATACATGAATAATGGAAGCTCTTAGCGCACACACGTGTCGGGCCCATCTACCAGGCGTCAAGGTGGCTTCCGCAGATGGGTCCCTGTCACTAAAGAAACTGCCTCACTTTGGACTTACTTAAGCCTACAATATTCAGGGCCGT
Source organism: Bufo gargarizans (assembly GCF_014858855.1). NCBI lineage: Eukaryota > Metazoa > Chordata > Amphibia > Anura > Bufonidae > Bufo > Bufo gargarizans. The sequence goes on from NC_058080.1 coordinate 75,326,344, forward strand.
GTAGGAACCAGCTACAAACATATTCTGCTCAGAAGTCCCAGAGCTTCCATTATTCATGTATACTCATTTATAGTCTGTATTGTACCACTTTTATCTAGAATGACCCCAATTTCCTAGCTCTATTGTTTATATATATAACGGTGTGCAGCCATTTTGTTTTTTGTAATTATGTTTGCCTCATGGATATGCACCTGTGATCCTGAAGGTTTTAGTCTAAATTTTCTTGCAATATATTGGGGGTGGCGCCCCTTTTAGACTGAACACGCCCATCTACCTGGGACTTCTGAGCAGAATATGTTTGTAGCTGGTTCCTACACTGCCCTGAATATTGTAGGCTTAAGTAAGTACAAAGTGAGGCAGTTTCTTTAGTGACAGGGACCCATCTGCGGAAGCCACCTTGACGCCTGGTAGATGGGCCCGACACGTATGTGCGCTAAGAGCTTCCATTATTCATGTATACTCATTTATAGTTGGTATTGTACCACTTTTATCTCGAATGACCCCCATTTCCTAGCTCTAATGTTTGCATATATAATGGTGTGCAGCCATTTTGTTTTTTGTCATCACATACTACAGCTACTATAACCACCAGCATCCATACCTTCAAATTGTGGGTGGCAGGGATAACTGTATCCTGAGACTGGTGGAGACCATTATTAACCATTTATGGATTATTATTGATGACTGTTGCTGTTGACAACTACTGTCACTGATAACTATTGACATTAACAACATCTGCCGCAATTAACAACTGCTGCTTTAATTACTGTCGCTAAAGATTGCTGCTGTCAATGACATCTGTTGCTATCAGCAACCACTGCTTCAATACTGCTGGTATTTATAATTGCCACTTTCAATATTTCATTCTATTATCTTAATATTCTGTATTATCTTAATTTTAATTTTTATTGTCTCAATTGCTGTTTTTAAACCATTGTTGTCGAAAATTATTGTCAAATTATTTTAGAACATTGTGATAATAAATTATATAATATCTATATCAACCCTTGATTACCCAATATAACCAGATGAGGAGTGCCTGCTATATTTGAAAATGCCCTATTCTTGTCCCTAATTACGGACAAGATTAGGCATTTTCTATTATAGTGCCGGCGATGTGCGGTCCGCAAATTGCGGAATGCACATTGCCGATGTCCGTGTTTCGCGGATCCGCAAAACACTTACGGACGTGTGAATGGGCCCTAACAGGAAGTGCTGCATACAGGATGGAAACAAACCCAAGGGCTTGGTTTACATGGTAAAAACAGATCCGGAGAGTCCAAACTAAAGAAAAGAAAGCATGGGGAAAATGCACATTAAGTAATCAACTACATGAGCATGTCTGCTAAAAACCATAGTAATCCTAGAAAACCCCTTTAAGGCTTCACTGTTACCAGGTGAATTTGATTGTCGATACAGCCTAATAGGTATCATCCGTTTTCCAAATACTAATAATTGGGATAACCTCAGCTCTCGTCATTGTCTAGAGATATCATTATATAAAGCAGCAGCCGCCATTTGCTAACAATTTACAAATGTGTTCTCAGGCAGAATGAGAATATGAGACAAATAACCCAAGCATAAGGAAATGCTCAGACAGGAATATACATATAAGCTCTCGGGATCGCTCAGTGGTTATTAAGGAGGGCTATCCAAAGTATCTTGTCTTCTTCACTGGGCACCTGGATTACCAGTAATGAACTGAAATCATGTTCCAACTTAAGAAGATTAAACGTGGTGAACACAGAAGACATTCTCAGACAGTTATTACTCGGCAGTGATTGGCAGCAGACGTGAAAACACCAAGTTGGAGTTCACCTCACCATACACCACCGAGGAGCACGGGCACAGAACCGGAACCAAGGCTGGGAAGTAGCAAAAAAAGTAGATTGTCCAGCTTCACCTCGTAGTGCGAATTTTATTAGGAAAAGTGCTTAAAACCAAACATCAGGCTCATTTCATCTACGCGTTTCGGATCAATATATATTACAGATCCTTCCTCATGATTGGCAGCAGAGTTTTGCTCTTTTCTAACCAATAGGCCCAGGGCTACAAGCAAAAGAGCTTGGTCCCATAGAAACTAAGGCCCCTTTCAAACAAGCGAGTTTTCCGCGCGGGTGCAATGTGTGACGTGAACGCATAGCACCCGCACTGAATCCTGACCCATTCATTTCAATGGGTCTGTCTAGATGAGCGTTTTTTTCACGCATCAGTTCTGCGTTGCGTGAAAACACAGAATGTCCTATATTAATCATTTTTCACGCAGCCCGGGTCCCATAGAAGTGAATGGGGCTTCAGCGAAAAACGCATTGCATATGGAAACAAGTGCGGATGCAATGCGTTTTTCACTGATGGTTGCTAGGAGATGTTCTTTGGAAACCTTCAGTTTTTATCACGCGCATGAAAAACACATTAAAGCGCATTGTACCCGCGCGGAAAAAAATTAACAGCTGAACGCAATCGCAGACAAAATTGACTGAACTTGCTTACAAAATGGTGCGAGTTTCACTGAACGCATCCGGAGCCAATCCGTCACGCTCGTGTAAATAAGAGGCCTAATGGTTAGGACTTCTTGGGCTTCTTTTGAAATGCTGGACCCACTTTTTGTACGTATGGTAGACACCTGGAAGAATAATATAAGGGGTTTGTACAGGAGTACAAATACGTAACTGCTTTCTTGCAGAAACAGCGCCACACTTGGTTTGAGTCTTTATTGTAGCTCAGCTACTTTACCCCTTAAGGTCGAGGTCTATTTTCATTTTTGCATTTTAAATTTTTCCTCCCCACGTTCCAAAAACCATAATTTTTTAATTTTTTTTATTCAGATAGCTATATTTTTTGCAGGACAAGATGCATTTTTTATTGCATCCATTTAATTTACCATATCTCGTATTGGAAAAAAGGGAAAAAAAAAATTTTGTGTGGCAAAATAAAAAAAAAAAAAAAAACGGAATTCCACCAAGGCCACATCACAGCATTTATTTGTTTAGTTTTTTTTTGTTTTACTACTTTAAAAAAAATGAAAAACCTTTGAAAAAATATCAACATTTTCTTTGCATCACCATATTCTGACAGCCTTAACTTTTTTATATTTCGGTCTACAGGGCTGTATGAGCGCTTATTTTTGCGTAACGAACTGTATTTTTATTGGTACCATTTTTGTGGTATCACATTAAAGCACACAGCAGCATTTTTGTGGTGTCATGAGGAAGGATCCCTATTTGTTTACGGTCTGAAACGCATAACTGAACTTGTCCTGTATGTCGACGATTTTATACCACAATAAAGCTAAGATTTTTTCATCATCTTCGAGCTGGTTATTTCCATTTTTCCTCATTTTTGTGGTATGTACATCTTTTTGATCACTGTTACTTAATTCTTTGGGGGACAAGATCGCGTGCTATTAATTTTTTTTCCGTTACAGTGTTCACCGTACAGTAATTCTTTTTTGTATTTTAATAGTTCAGAAATTTTCGGGTGGAGCGATACCTAATGTGTTTTTTTTTATTGTTTATATATTTTTATATGAAAAGTGGGAAAGGGGGGTGATTTAAACTTTTAATGTATTGGTGTTTTTTTATTTTTTTACTTTTTTACTTTTTTCACTTTCCTTTTTAAACTATTAGCCCCCATAGGGGCCTAGTACATGGCAGCTTTTGATCCCCCTCCCATTCACCCTAATAGTGATCTATTAGGTTGAATATGATTTTTCCACTCTCCATTCTGAGCTATGCTTCAGCAGCGTCCAGGTTTCCATGGCAACCGATCAGAGCCCTGCGATTTCACTGCGGGGGCTCAGATCGGAAGGCAGAGGGAGCCGCATCCCTCTGCCTTCACTCACAGGTGCCACGATCAGCGCTGATCGCCGCTTCCTGTAAGTACGGCGGGTGCCGGCTGTATGATACAGCTGGCACCCGCCTTGTATGGAGCAGGCCCACTGCAGAGACCCGCTCCATACATCCCTTCACACATTATGAGGTACAGGTACGTCATAACGCATAAAGGGGTTAAAGTGAGTGCCGATGAAATGTGAACGTTGTGACACTGTTCTTAAAGAGGATCTGTCACTACAAAATACTATAAGAAATAAGTCAAGTGTTTCCAATACTGGACAACCTCATAAAAGATGACATCCATCTTCTGACTTGTGTGATTCATGGATGTTGTCTTTGCATCCGGCACAGTGGTTGGCATTGCTGTCTTGCAGTGTTGGGGTCCTGGATTCAAATTTGACAGTAAATTATCTACATTGATCTTATAAGTTCTACCTGGCTTGACAACGAAAGAGCTAGAAAGTCTGGCAGCTTTTATTGATTTAGCGGAGCTCATTAAATCTATCTTTGGCTCCATCCCCTAAAGTTAATTTAATCAGCCACATTGGAGGATTTTTGAGCATTAAATGGGTTGTGCCTACTTTTCAATCTAAATTGTACTTTCATCAGTTAGGCTACTTTCACACTTGCGTTCGGAGCGGATCCGTCTGGCATTTTTACAGACGGATCCGCTCCTATAATGCAAACGATGGTATCCGTTCAGAACCGTTTGCATTATATTTCAGAAAAAAGTCTAAGTGTAATTTGTATTCCGACGGATCCGTCCAGACTTTACATTGAAAGTCAATGGGGGGCAGATCCGTTTGAAAATTGCGCCATATTGTGTCAACTTCAAACGGATCCGCCCCCATTGACTTCCATTGTAACTCTGGACGGATCCGTTTGCCTCCGCACGGCCAGGTGGACACCCGAACACTGCAAGCACTGTCCGCCTACGGAGCGGAGCGGAAGCCAAGCGGAGCCAGACTGATGCATTCTGAGCGGATTCGGGGCCGCTTGTGAGAGCCTTCAAACGGAACTCACAAGCGGAGCCCCGAACGCTAGTGTCAAAGTAGCCTTACTCTAGCACCAATTCCTCCTTGGATAGTTACATTTTTTTAAAATTTACATCATTTCCCGTTTCTACTTCCTGGTTTGTCATGTGTCTGCTGTCCCATCATGCCTAAGAGCAGTCAGATGTGGCCTGATGTCAGCAGATCATGTGACACCACCCACTTCTTTTGTTCTTACCAATGGCGTTTCCTGAGTCCTAAATTACAAGTCTTTAATGCAAAACTTAATCTACAGCAACCGAATATCAAAATTAATTTTCCACAGGGTACAATGGTAGTCTAATAACTTTAGAATAAGGCAGTTTTGGTAAATGTTTTTATTTTGGGAAAGTGATACAACAGTGATATCTTAGGCTGGATGCTTGTATACTAGTGGCACAACCCTTTTAACTTCTCATTGTAAAGGTGTTTTCCAAGATTTTAATATTGATGGTCTATCCTCAATATCCCAATCAATATCTGATTGATGGGGGACTGAAACTAAGCACCCGTGCCATCGGGGTGTTCTACAGTAGCTCTGGCACCAGAAATCGGTCAGAGCTAAAAACTGCAGCACTGCTCCCATTAAAGTGAATGGGACCAGTTCTGTAGTTACCAGCTCCATCAACTACACAATGGACAGAGCTTTCTATTTTCACCAACGACTTCTGGCTACTACTTCAGCTACTACAGACCAACTCATTGGAGAGGGTGCATGGTGTTGGACCCCTAACAATCAGATATTGATGACCTATCCTGACAACAGGCCATCAATATTAAAATCTCAGAAAATCCCTTTTGTTTAGTGCCTTATTAGAGCAGTGGTATATGGATCTACCAGTGGAACAGACCACATTGACTGTCAGCATTCTTTCAGGGTTTGCTATTTTTGACAGCTAAAATATTGCCGCATACTGTGCTATTATTGCCATCAAAAACATTGTAAACCTAGAAAAGCCTAGAGGGCCAATGTGAACAGAGGCATACTCATAGGCGCTCCACATGGAATAATTATACTATTAAAACAACAGGTAATATTTTAAGACCGCTTTTTTTGTATTTTGAGTTGAAATTTAATTTCTCAAAACTATTCAAACAAAAATGAGGATTTATGAAGGAAGGTAATAAGAATACACAGAGATGCTTTAGTAATGACCATTTCCAGGTCTTTAGTATATTATAGCAGATGAAAAATGCAACATTGTGTTCCTCAAATTTATAGCCGGTTATGAAAACGATGAAATAAAGATCCTCTTTTCAGCTTCCTGTGGAAGGAAGAACTTTCAGGGTTGGTTGTCTATACTGAAATGATTTGTTCTCGTATGTATTCTAGCAGGCATGTTAATGGAGAGTCTATTTAGAGATGGGAAATAGTTATATACAGACGTCTATGCATTCTCACAGGGTATACTGAGCATTTTCTGAGCTCAGGAAGAGGAAGTAACACAGAAATGGTTTATTTTGCATGGATTAAATCAGTAATTCCTATCTCTGGTCCTCAAGGACTCCTAACACTGCAGGTTCTAAGTGTATCCTCTCCAGGGGGAGATGACTCAATCACTAACTAGGTTATTCAGTTTCATTTCTCTGTACCCAAACCACAGAGAATTCATTTTAAAAAAAAGAAAGAAAAAGAAGAAAAACTGGACTGTGAGTAGTTTCAGTTGGCATTGTGTAGAAATTTGATGTAGCAAAGGATATGGGAAATGTAGAGAATGGGTTATGGGTTAACTGGTATACGTTCCTATTGAAGACCAATTTTAGAATTAACGAATCTTGCGTCAAAATTATTTACAAATTACAGTACTGTGCAAAAAGCAGAGTGTGAAAAAAGGCTTTCAAAAATCAAAGGGTTAATAGTTTATTTTTATCAATTAACAAAATTAATGAACAAAAGAGAAATCTAAATCCAATGCCTTCAAAACAGTATCCTTTCTTCTAGGTACACTTGCACAACGTTTTCGAAAGAACTTGCTCAAATCCATCTTTAACTTCATGTAATCCAGACAGACTAGATGATGGTGAGATCGGGGCTCTGTGGGGGGCCATATCATCACTTCCAAGACTCCTTGTTCCTTCATACACTGAAGATAGTTCTTAATGACATTGGCTGTATCTTTGGGGTCGTTATCCTGCTGCAGAGTAAATTTGTAGCTAATCAAATGCCTCCCTAATGGTATTGCATGATTCATAAGTATCTACCTGTATTTCTCAGTATTGAGGACACCATGAAACCTGACCAAATCCCTGACACCATTTGCTGAAATGCATCCCCAAACTTGCAAGACACTTCTCTTTTAAATCAGCTCAGAAGTGGCAGAAACCATTAGGACCCAGGTACACCCATCTACTGTTCAGAGGAGTCTGGCCAGGCGTTGTCTTCATGGAAAAATTGCAGACAAAAAGCCACACCTTAGATGTGGAAACAACGCCAAGGGTCTTAATTATGCACAAAAACATACACCAGGAACTAGGGTGAAGAAAAATGACAGCAGGAACTCTGGATTGATGAGTCCAAATTTGAAATTTTTGGCTTCAACAGAAGGCAGTTTGTTTACTGAAGCATTGGAGAGCAGAACAATAATACGTGTCTGCATGCAAGAATGAAGTATGGGGGAGCTTCCTTGCAAATTTGGGAATGCATTTTAAGTTGGGGATTTGATCAGGATTAATGGTGTCCTCAATGTTGAGAAATACAACATGTGTGCCAGAAAACGGGTGCACATTACAAAAGAAATCTTTTCGCTCTTCGACACCCAGACAAGTGGATCCTATTAACACCTTTCATAATACACCATGTACATTAATGGGTGGTATGGTCCCTGTGCCTGTAGCCCATTGTTTATGTGGTGAGTTTGATGGCACTGCATGCTCCTGACCACTCACAGTCCAATCCTGCTCTGTGACAAGACAGAAATTATCTGTTCTCTGTGGCAACACATCATGCATACATGGCCGCCCTCCATCCATTTCTATGGGAGTGCTGAAAATAGCCGAGTGCTAGCTCAGCTATGTCCATAAGCTTCATAGAACTGAATGGAGTGGTGGTCACGCTTGGCTATTTTCGGCACTCCCATAGAAATGAATGGAAGGCAGCCGCTCATGTGCGGTGCGCCCACCGTCACTTTGCAGGCTCGGTTTAAGGACATCTATCAGACATTGGGAGGCATATCCTAGCAATATGCCCCCAATGTCCAAGATGGGACAACCCCTTTAACATTGATCTATGGGCTGTTACCATTAGACCAATCTGTTATCAGTTATCTGAATATGAAGGCAACAGTGAACACATAGATAATGTGTTCCCTGCCAACCTGTAGCCCAATATCAATAAATGATGTGGAACAGCGATTGCAACGCCCCCTATCATTTAAACCCTCAGATGCCGCGTTCATCGCTGATCGTGGCATCTGAATCTACAATTTTGGCCTTTCAGAGGTTAATCAGGGTAAAATAAATAAATACTCACCTTACCCTTTTGCTCACGTAGAGGCCATCGCTGCCATCTTGGTTGAAGACACCAAGACACCATCTTGCACAGTGACAAGATGACATCATCACGCTGGTGGGGCGTGGTGACATCATACATCACCCTGTGAGAGATTTTGGACAGTTTTTGCAATCAAGACAGCAGCGACGGCCTCTTTGCATGGAAATGGATGAAGTGAGTATGTTTTGTTTTTTTCTGAAAAAATAGACTTATTACCCACGAAGCACGAGGAAATTTGGTATCACTGTGAATCAAATTTTTCCTGAAATTCGGATCAAAGTCAATTAGTTTGGCTTCTATTCGCTCAACACTAATGTCAGCCCCAGAGAATTCGGCAAAAGGAAAAGAAATTAATGTAAAAGGTCTTGTATGATATTATGTGGGGCAATTGTAAAACAAAAAAATTAATAATAAAGAAGCAATGGTACCATTAGTCCACATACCAGCCTCTAACCTCTCCGCTTTCCATCATAAAGTACTGTATATATTCTTTATATCGAAATTACTGGAAAGAAAAAGTATTTTAGTTGCACTTTGTGTTATAAAAAATGTGAACAGCAGACTTTTTTCTATTTTTTAAAATTTTCCCTGGTATAAAACATAAAAAAATAAAATAATGAAAATAGCAAAAAAAATAAAAATAAAGTCCTATGTATCACAGGACACAAAAAGACACCAACATTATTTAAATAGCCAAACTAAAAGCATTAAGGTTTTTGAACTTGCATTTAGTGCCATACCTGCAATGAAGGCAGACCACCCAACTGCTATGGGGCCTGGGGAGGCCTGGCACTGAACTTCTTCTCCATGTAAATCCACTGTATTTTCAGCAACCACTAGAGGGAGCTCAGTACAAATAGATTATTACAGATTCCATGGTAATTGTATAAATTCTTATGTCTTGCGCTCCCCCTAGTGGTGGCTGCAGGCAGTTAGCTTTATAATAGAAGGGAACCAGGAGATCTATAAATGTATTTTTGGCAGTTGTCTGATGTAAATACATTAAGAAATATGGTGTTCAGAATGAGCCCATACTAAATTGGCTATGGGGCTCTTTGATATGTCACGGAGGCCCAAGACACCACTAATCATGAAAGGGTTAAGGGTACAGCCACGCAGTTCATTGCGGATTTTCCACTGCAGAACCTTGGATCCAAAATATGCAGCAGCAAAATTGTGTAGATTTGACTGCAGATTGCGGTGTAGAAATGCAGAAGATTTGGTGCACATTTCACCTGCTGCTTTGCAAAGGGTGAAATCGGTGATGGATTTCTGTAACATAATATCAAGTTATGGTGCTTATATTTTTTTTATCTCATTCTCTTTACTGCTACTGTAAACGCTGTAAATTTTCTGCAACTTTACCTGTGGTTGTTTCCTAAGAGTCCTTGCGGATGTGCAGATAAATTTGTAAAACTTGAGCACAGATTGACAGATCTAGTGAGTTCCAACATTCCAAAGCATTTTATGTAACAATTATTGCATTTGCTCGTTGACTGGGTGATCACCAACATCATTGGGGTACGGCCACATGGCCATTTACTGATGCAGTTTTGAAAGCCAAAACCAGGAATCGATTAAAAAAAGTCATATCAGTACTTTCTACTTTCTCTTCTTTTATGATCCACTCCTGGTTTTGGCTTTGAAAACTGCATTAGGAAACCTGACCGTGTTCCCAATGATTGGAAACTGGAGTTTTTACAAATGATCATCCCTGAATTGATACAATGATTGGTCCTTGTAAAAGAACTCTATGAGTTATCTGAGACACAAAAACAGATGCAGTAGCCGTCAACTAGTCAGTGATTGATCTATGTTAGCCAACCATCACAAAGATAAGAGATCAAACACTTAGACAGTGGTCCTCACAGGTCACAAACATCCCTAATGTTAACAGAACACAAACAAATGAACTCCATAAACAAAAGCCAAAGGATGAAACACCACATGGCAAGACCAACCCCTGTCATAACTGATAGAGGTCTTCTGCTTTGACCTAAGCTTCTGTCATTGCAACTACATTACAAATACCTCACTTCGTCTTTATTACATTCCCAACAGCTTTACATTGTTAATGTACCGTAATTCATTTTAATATTTTTTTTTTCCTTTCTACCTTTCAAGAGTCATACGTTTTTTTAATTTACCATTTACATAGCTGTATGTATTTTCTAATATGGCACCATTTAATATTCCATAGAATGGGGAGCTTATCATGAGGAGAATATTTGAAGTAAGTTTTGCTTGAGTCTGCGTTGGAGTACTTTGTGCCACATTTATCAAATATCACATTTTGTTGGATAAATTTGGCTTGTCCTTAAACCTAACACTTCTGTCTAGAGAAGCTACTCCAGTTTTCCTACTCGACTCTACTCCTGGATTGAGATTGCGACTTAAAAAAAAACAGTTGCATTGATGAATCTGGAGTGAAACTTATTAACATTGCTAACCACACACCCTTTTCCACCCATATTACAAAACTGGAGTGAGTGGTGTAAAAATGCAAAAAGTTGCAAAATTTTGCGCAAGTGAGTGTAAAAAGTCGCACATTTTTAGACAGGCGCTTAAATTTTGCGCAAGCAAGTGCAAAAAAGTCCCAAAAGCCCTATTTTGCTACTTTTCGACTCCAAAACTCTGGAGTGAATGTATGATAAATCAAGGCCAATGTTTTGAGAAGCTGTAAAACAATTATTAATGGGATGGAATTGGAAAAGAAAATGCAGTTCTGCCAATATTTTATAGGCTTTGCATTTGCAGCGTTCAGAGGCACATTGACCCTTTTTACAACGATCTTAGTCTCCCCTTCTGCGCTGCCGCTAGATATGCCTCGTCATAAACTAGGCGTATTTGTGGCAGTCCCTGAACTTGGAGCAAAAAGGCACCAGCCCCTGGCCGGCATAGTTTTGAGCTACATTTGCACCTGTTTCCAGATTTTTTTTCATTAAGGCAATTACCATATTGAATACTTTTATATTTTTGTCACAATGTGATTCACTGTGACACTCGCTGCTGTGTATGTCTGTGAACTGAGTCCTGTGAATATTCTGCTCCTTGTGGCTGTATCGCAGTGCAGTTCACTGTGACACTTGTTGCCATGTAGGCTGGCTTTATGCGCTCTTACGTACTGGCTGTGTTTGACATTCCCATGTATGCTGGTTGCTTGTGTGGTGCGTGCCAGCTGTCGTCTTCTACACTCACCTAAAGAATTATTAGGAACACCATACTAATACGGTGTTGGACCCCCTTTTGCCTTCAGAACTGCCTTAATTCTACGTGGCATTGATTCAACAAGGTGCTGATAGCATTCTTTAGAAAGGTTGGCCCATATTGATAGGATAGCATCTTGCAGTTGATAGAGATTTGAGGGATGCACATCCAGGGCACGAAGCTCCCGTTCCACCACATCCCAAAGATGCTCTATTGGGTTGAGATCTGGTGACTGTGGGGGCCATTTTAGTGCAGTGAACTCATTGTCATGTTCAAGAAACCAATTTTAAATGATTCGAACTTTGTGACATGGTGCATTATCCTGCTGGAAGTAGCCATCAGAGGATGGGTACATGGTGGTCATGAAGGGATGGATATGGTCAGAAACAATGCTCAGGTAGCCCGTGGCATTTAAACGATGGCCAATTGGCACTAAGGGGCCTAAAGTGTGCCCAGAAAACATCCCCACACCATTACACCACCACCACCAGCCTGCACAGTGGTAACAAGGCATGATGGAAACATGTTCTCATTCTGTTTACGCCAAATTCGGACTCGACCATTTGAATGTCTCAACATAAATCGAGACTCATCAGACCAGGCAACATTTTTCCAGTCTTCAACCGTCCAATTTTGGTGAGCTCGTGCAAATTGTAGCCTCTTTTTCCTAATTGTAGTGGAGATGAGTGGTACCCGGTGGGGTCTTCTGCTGTTGTAGCCCACCTTTCTTTCCCATTCTGACATTCAGTTTGGAGTTCAGGAGATTGTCTTGACCAGGACCACAACCCTACATGCATTGAAGCAACTGCCATGTGATTGGTTGACTAGATAATCGCATTAATGAAAAATAGAACAGGTGTTCCTAATAATTCTTTAGGTGAGTGTATAGTGTGTGAACTGTGCTCTGTGAATTGTGTGCTCCCTGTGTCTATTTAGGGTTAATGCTTCCCTCAGCTTCTTTGAATATCAGGTGGTCAGGTGCCTTAATCACTCTGATATTTAGACCTGTGTGCGAGTTGCCTGGGAGTTCAGTCTGTCTCCAGGAATGTTGAGTGCAGGGCGCTTGCTCTCCTGACCAGTGTTTTTGTTACTCTACCCTGACGTCTGTGGTCAGCCTGGTTATCCATAAATGTATTTTTGTCTTTATCAGTCTGTAAACTCCATGCTCTATGTATCTCTGTTCCACATTGGTTCCAGGCATGTTTGCATGTCTGTCTGTGAACGCCATGCTTTCTATTCCGCATGGATTCCAGCCATGTTTGCATCGCTGTGTAATAGCCATGGTCCCTGTACCCTAATCCGCATAGGTTCCAGACTATGTAACAATGTTTGATAAAGACTTGTTAAGTCGAAACGTTGCAATGTTTGCTGCTGGTTGAATAAATACCAGGCTTTCTACACTTGAAGAGTGTTGCAGGTTCCTTAATTATTTTGCTACATCAAGAGACCCCTAGCCTGCATCCCCATCTGCGGACACCACCTCAAACTGGACCTTATATCAGGTACCTGGATTACTGGCATGATTTTTACCCTACTTTTGAGCTTGTAGTGCTGCTTATCTTCTATTGCATGTTTCTATGTTGCAATGTTTTCATGTCCTGTCTGTGAATACCATGCTTCTGGTTACGCATGGGTTCCAGACATTCTCGCATTTCTCTGATTATGTTCTGATCAGTCTCCTTGCTCCATGTTTCCTTATTTAGATGGGTTCCTGGCTATGTGTCTCTGTCTGTGATCTTGTATGCTGGCCTTGAGTCTGAAGAGTGTGTTATATTATATGCCTGGATTACTGGTGCCTTGTACCAACATGTCAGTTTCCTTGCAGGTCACCTGTGAAGCATACTGGGATCATCCCAGGAGGTAGCAGTCCAGATTCCGGTATAGAGTCAAACCGGTCACTTGGCACAGTGGTTAAACTTCTGCCACTGATCTGCCTGATCCATACAGCTTGCTCAGCTATGAAACCTGCTGTCCTTCTTAGTTTTGGTTCCTTCCTGGCCTGGTTTATTGTGATAGTTTGTGTCTGGTACTTTTGTTTAATAAATCATTAGTTTCCTCTGGATCTTGTTGTCTGTTTGGTGAACGCTTGTGATATGTTCAGGGGTTCCTGAACCCTTATCATGACAATTTTAAATAGTTCAGATATTTTCAGAAATGAAAATACCAATGATATTTATATGTTTCTGTTATTTATCTTTTTTTTGTGTAATACTTTTGTGGGTATTTAGAATTTTTTTAAAACTTTTTTTAACTTTTTATTTTTAGTCCTCCTAGGATACTTGAACATCTGATCAATAACATGCTTATACGATAGACCTCAATGGTAAAATCCCTGTGTTTCTATTAAGCCCTGCCACAGGCAGAGCTCAATAGGAGCTTTGCTAAGGCAGGTCTAGGATCCTTCACAATGAGCATCAGCTCCTGTGATTTCATCAAAAGAGGCTGTTTGGTCACCAGGAGCCATCTGCTCCTGGAAAATGACTACTTAGATGCCATGGTCACAATTGACCATAGCATATGAGGGGTTGAATTTTCGTTCATGGAGTTTTTTCTGATCATGGACATTGCTGGCAGGTGCCTGATGTATAACACAGCAGTTATCAGCCAGCTATAGCACCCGCTTAGCTCCTGAGCAGGCGCTATGTTTAAATACCCATCATCCGCTTTACTGTACATGTATACCGGTTGTCACTAGAGATGAGTGAATTTTTCAAAAACTTTATTCGCTGGTTTGCCAAAATTTTGGGGAAAAATTTGCTTCGATACGAATTTATTCGTGGTGAATTATGTCAAAAAATGGCTATTTCCTGGCTGCAAAGAGCCTTTATAGTGGTGTAGAACACGGTGCCTCGCAATAACATGCATAGGAAGTCTGCTTTAATAGTGAAATAATACTGTGAGTCCGTATGACATGCAGATGACAGGCATCGCAGAATCACTGCACACTTCACTTATTTGGGCAGTCACAGTGAACTCAGCCTTACAGGTCGATGTTAGCGCCAAGAAGAAGCGCACTCCTTTTACACCGTCGTTAGCTGATTCCATATAGATGTCAACAGAACCTGTTCTATTAAAGGGTTTCTACCACTTCAGTATGACAAAATTAGCTTTCAGACACTAGCGATCTGCTAGTGTCTGATCTCTGATCTCCATAACCATGCAATTCTTAGAGCTTTGTGTGGAGCCGTTTCATTAAAAAACTAACTTTTATCCCTATGCAAATGAGCCTCTAGGTGCTATGGGGGCGTCTTTTCAGCACCTAGAGGCTCGGTCTACTCACACTGTATGCCCGCCCATCTCGTCTTGAATGCCTGCCTCCATCACTGCCATCGGACGAATTCACGCGCCTGCGCCGTTCACTTCTGTCTTCGGCGCAGGCGCAGTGAGTGAAGGCCGCTCTCCTGATGCCGGCTACCTCACTGTGACGTAGTCGGCGCAGGCGCAGTGAGGAATCCGGCACCAGGAGCGTATCATTTACTCACTGCGCCTGCGCCGATGACAGAAGTGAACAGCGCAGGCGCGTGAATTAGTCCGATGGCAGTGATGGAGGCAGGCATTCAAGACGAGATGGCCAGGCATACAGTGTGAGTAGACCGAGCCTCTAGGTGCTGAAAAGACGCCCCCATAGCACCTAGAGGCTCATTTGCATAGGGATAAAAGTTAGTTTTTTAATGAAACGGCTCCACACAAAGCTCTAAGAATTGCATGGTTATGGAGATCAGACACTAGTGTCTGAAAGCTAATTTGGTCATACTGAAGTGGTAGAAACCCTTTAAATGCTTATACAAGTAGTGCCCCCCTCCCCCCCCCCCCCAAATGGAGAGGGTGTCAGCAGTAAGTTTGTGTTGACGTCACTGATTATTTTGCTCTTCCTCTAATCCGTCAGAAAAATAACCCACAAAAAACAGATCCTGTCTGTGGAGCATCCGCCTTCACTCAGTCAGCATTTGGTCAGTAATCCATCAGTATTGCTAATGCAAAAAAAAA
Source organism: Bufo gargarizans (assembly GCF_014858855.1). NCBI lineage: Eukaryota > Metazoa > Chordata > Amphibia > Anura > Bufonidae > Bufo > Bufo gargarizans. The sequence goes on from NC_058080.1 coordinate 75,341,892, forward strand.
AACAGGAGTGGATCCAAAACAGAGAAGACACGTGTCAAAAAGGCTAAATAGTGGCCCAGTCATGAAGTGAGGAGTGTGGGAACAGCATGAGAAGTCCACAGAGCGGCCCTATGACATAGTGGTGAGGTGGAAGCAGCATGAGGAGACCACAGAGTGGCCCAATGAGAGTGTGGAGGTGGCAGCAGCATCAGGAGGCCACAAAGTGGCACAATGAGTGTGGAGGTGGCAGCAGCATCAGGAGGCCACAGAGTAGCTAGGTGACATAGTGTGGAGGTGGCAGCAGCATGGAGAGTAGACAAAACTTCAGGAAAGTCACGGCACTCCTGTTCTTGAATCAAAGCTCAGTGTTTAATTACACCAAAAAAAATACAGCAATGTTTCGACACACAGGTCTTTCTCAAGCTACACGTGGTTTACAGGTGAACTTCAAAACTTATAAAGGTGTGACATTTAATCCAAATTAATTAAGGGGGTTGTTCCCAAAAAAGTTCAAACCCTCCCCTTACACATTCACCCAATCGTGTTCTGAAGTCATAACATTCAGTAGACAAACAGCATAACAATCTCAGCTGTGTACTTCAATTAAAACCTACCATGCACCTGAGCCGAGTATCCTACCAGCAGTATGCGTGTGGTGAGTGGCGTCCCCCGTCTGTTTCTGCGCATGCGCGAGTTCTGGAACGAGATTCCCAAAAATCACGTGCTCGTCACAGCGGTCACATGATTGGGAGTCCCGAAGCCGCGCCAGCGCCCTCAGTTACATGAGAGGTCATGTGATAGGGCGTTTCAACCGTATCTCGGCAACCCAAGGTCCTGAACCAAAGCTTTATCTGTTGTACAGGATACTATAGGGCTGAGGATAAGAACCATTATGGGAGCGAGATATGGTAATATCAGTCGTGCCACTCATCCCACTCATAATGGAATACAGAATATAGACTTAGACTGAATGCAAATAATAGCCCACATGTCAGCAACAATCGAACCAGTCAATAGTGGATACCCCATACACAGTATGGCACTGCAATAGCAGTGTTTGTAATCTAGCTGGACTGTGTTCTGGGAGGAGTGTAGAATGGACCATAGTTAGTTACAGATCCCCTTCCATGCTGACGGAGCACCACTAAAGCCGTGTGTGGAGGTATAACTAGTACATCTCATTAGAAACGGGGCAATAATAGGCTAGATAAAATCACAAGGCTCAAACTAAGCAGCCCCACAGCAAAAAGCCTTATAGTCGTGAGCTTTACCCTGCACAACTCCCTATGGTGTCCACCACCGGGATGTGCTGGGGAGACACGCACACATACATTTTGGAAGGGGAATACTTTGCCGACATACCCCCCACCCCGGTCAAGGGGAGGTGAAATATAATGGCCCTTGCCTGGTCTGGGCCCAACTCCAAATGAAGAGTGCCCCTACCCTGCTTATTCCCAACAATATCCTGTAAATGGCTTGAGTTCAGGGCCAGTCAAATCCTGTGAAATAGCATAGAGTTGCCCCCATGACACCCCACAGCGCCCTCCATCCATATCAAATGTGCCGCTCCTCAGGAAGAGGGGATCATACAATTGGCAGAAAATGCTTAATATCACTACAACATAACTCTCCCAGTAAACACATCCAGCGCGGGCAATAAACATAAAAGTACAACTGGTATGATGAAGTAATCCAACTGGCCGGCTCTCTGGCCGCTCGTAGATGGGGCTGTATATGATCCTCCGCCCAGGTTACAAATGGTAGCACAGTCTAAAAGTGAAAAAAGAAAAACGACAAATCAAAGAGTATATTATAACGATGGTACATCGGGTACTAAAACTTGTGTCACACTAAAATATCACAATCCCACATCTCAGGTGGCGATTAGAACAGGGAGCCCACCTTGAACTCCTGGTTGAGACCCTTAGGTTCAATAGTGTCAAGTTCGAAAATCCACCTCAGTTCTAGACACTTCAGTAATCGTTCCCGGTCACCCCCTCTTTTTGGGTGGGGAATACCATCAATAATTCTGAACCGCAACTGCGTCACATTGTGTCTGCATCTGTAGAAGTGCTTTGGGACAGGGAGTTCACTCTCCACGTCCCCTGATTGACTCTGCATCTTTGTGAACAGTTTCCGAATGGAGTATCTGTGTTGGTTAATCCTCAATTTGCAGGCCTGTGTGGTCTCACCCACATAGATGAGGCCACACGGGCACTGCAATGTGTAGATAATGAAGTCAGAGGAACACGTATAAAAACCTCTAGTGTCATACTTTTTCCCAGTGTGGGGATGAGAGAAGGTTTCCCCCTTCAGCAGACTTTAGCAATTACAGAAATTGAGGCAGGGGTAACAGCCCTTCTTGGAGATACGTTGTTTCGCGAGGAAGAATGTACAAGTTTGTCTCCCAAATTTTTGGACCTCCTGTAGGACATAAGTGGTGGTGACTGAAATTCCACAATATCTGGAAAAGAACGTGCTAAAATCTGCCAATGACGCCCGAGTGTCCCTGCTACCTGTTTACTCATGGTGGAGAAGGTGGATACAAATGGTAACCTCTTATTATCGGATTTTGTACTTGTTGTAGTCAACAACTGTGGTCGTACCCGGTGTCTAAGGCCTCTTTCACACTTGCGTTGTCCGGATCCGGCGTGTACTCCACTTGAGGGAATTACACGCCGGATCCGGAAAATCGCAAGTGTACTGAAAGCATTTGAAGACGGATCGAGCGGGGAGCGGGGGAGCGGTATACTTACAGTCCGCGCGGCTCCTGGGGCGCTCCAGAATGACGTCAGAGCGCCCCATGCACATGGATGACGTGCCATGCGATCACGTGATCCATGCGCTTGGGGCGCCCTGACGTCACTCTGGAGCGCCCCGGGAGCTGCACGGACGGTAAGTATGCTGCTCCCCCGCTCCCCCGCTACGCTTTACCATGGCTGCCAGGACTTTAGCGTCCCAGCAGCCATGGTAACCATTGAGAAAAAGCTAAATGTCGGATCCGGCAATGCGCCGAAACGACGTTTAGCTTAAGGCCGGATCCGGATCAATGCCTTTCAATGGGCATTCATTCCGGATCCGGCCTTGCGGCAAGTCTTCAGGATTTTTGGCCGGAGCAAAAAGCGCAGCATGCTGCAGTATTTTCTCCGGCCAAAAAACGTTCCGTTCCGGAACTGAAGACATCCTGATGCATCCTGAACGGATTTCACTCCATTCAGAATGCATTAGGATAAAACTGATCAGGATTCTTCCGGCATAGAGCCCTGACGACGGAACTCTATGCCGGAAGAAAAGAACGCAAGTGTGAAAGAGCCCTTACATTATCCAGATGTCTCTTAACCAAATTTCTTGGGTATTTCCTAGCTACAAATTTGTAACCCATCACAATCGCTTCGTCTGAGATGATACGTATCACCCTAAGTAATTGGCTATAGGGGAGAGAGGCCAGCATATTCTTGGGGTGGGCACTGTCAAAACGTAACATATTATTACGGTCTGTCGGTTTCACAAAAAGGTCTGTCTGTAACCCCATTTCAGTCACATAAACCAGAGTGTCCAGGAACTGTAAAGAGTGTACAGAGTCCAGTGCACATATGGATGGAGGGCGCTGTGGGGCGTCATGGGGGCAACTCTACGCTATTTCACAGGATTTGACTGTCCCTGAACTCAAGCCATTTACAGGATATTGTTGGGAATAAGCAGGGTAGGGGCACTCTTCATTTGGAGTTGGGCCCAGACCAGGCAAGGGCCATTATATTTCACCTCCCCTTGACATGGGTGGGGGGTATGTCGGCCCTAGTATTCCCCTTCCAAAATGTACGTGTGCGTGTCTCCCCAGCACATCCCGGTGGTGGACGCCATAGGGAGTTGTGCTGGGTGAAGCTCACGACTATAATGCTTTTTGCTGTGGGGCTGCTTAGTTTGATCCTATTATTGGGCTATTATTTGCATTCAGTCTAAGTCTATATTCTGGATTCCATTATGCGTGGGATGAGTGGCACGACTGATATTACCATATCTCGCTCCCATAATGGTTCTTATCCTCAGCCCTATAGTATCCTGTACAACAGATTAAGCTTTGGTTCAGGACCTTGGGTTGCCGAGATACGGTTGAAACGCCCTATCACATGACTTCTCACGTAACTGAGGGCGCTGGCGCAGCTTCAGGACTCGCAATCATTTGACCGCTGTGACGAGCACGTGATTTTCGGGAATCTCGTACCAGAACTCGTGCATGCGCAGAAACAGATGGGGGACGCCACTCACCACACGCATACTGCTGGTAGGATACTCGGCTCAGGTGCATGGTAGGTTTTAATTGAAGTACACAGCTGAGATTGTTATGCTGTTTGTCTACTGAATGTTATGACTTCAGAACACAATTGGGTGAATGTGTAAGGGGAGGGTTTGACCTTTTTGTGGGACAATCAATTTGGATTGAATGTCACACCTTTATAAGTATTGAAGTTCACCTGTAAAACACGTGTAGCTTGAGAAAGACCTGTGTGTCGAAACGTTGCTCTATTTTTTTCGGTGTAATTAAACACTAAGCTTTGATTCAAGAACAGGAGTGCCGTGACTTTCCTGAAGTTTTGTCTACGTTCGAGGGGTCCCTGAGGCCGGGACCTGATGCCACGAGCACTGCCGCCATACCATGGACTATTAGTCCCAGTAAGTGGTGCTGTCCTATTCCATTTTTTGGAGAGACCACAGAGTGGCAAGGTGACATAGTGTGGAGGGGGCAGCAGCATCAAGAGGCCACAGAGTGGCAAGGTGACATAGTGTGTAGGTGGCAGCAGCATGAGGAGACCACAGAGTGGCAAGGTGACATAGTGTGGAGGTGGCAGCAGCATCAGGAGGCCACAGAGTGGCAAGGTGACATAGTGTGGAGGTGGCAGCAGCACCTGGAGGCCACAGAGTGGCAAGGTGACATAGTGTGTAGGTGGCAGCAGCATGAGGAGACCACAGAGTGGCAAGGTGACATAGTGTGGAGGTTAGCAGCAGCATCAGGAGACCATAGAGTGACCCAGTGACAGAGTGTGGAGGTGGGTGGCAGTACCAGTACCCGCTAAAGATGGTGGGTGAAAGAAGGAGCACTTGGCATCAGATGTGTGCCATCAGGTGGGTGGCAGCATCAGAATAGTAGCTGAAGCAGGTAGCCAGAAGAAACCTGTCTCTTTTGTCAAAGTGTTGGTGTGGCACCATGGATGATCTAGTCCGATGCATCAGGCATTGGTGGGTAGAAATTCTGGCTGATCCACGCCTGATTCATCTTGACAAAAGTCAGTCTCTCCACATTTTGGGTGGACAGGCGAGTTCTTCTTGGGGCAACTATGGCCCCCGCCACACTAAACACCTGCTCTGATGCCACACTACTGGCCGGGAAGGACAGATTTTCCAGGGCAAACTCGGCCAGTTGCGGGCACAAATCCAGTTTTCCTGGCAGTGTGCACTCCAAGTATGCCACCACCTGGTGGTTCAGGTTCTGCTCTATGTCTAGCTGCTAGTGATTAGTTTTTCTTCACTATGCGGGTGAAGAAAGCTGCTGATTAACGACTCAAGACTGAGGCTGCTGCTGATGAAGCTGGTACTGCTCTCCTGTGACCCCACCCCTCTCCAGCAGCCATGGCAGTGGAACATGAGCGCAGAGGGCCCCCCTGGTCAGACCTGCGAGAGGATGGATGATGGCACAGATAGGCAGTGGCCAACTGACTACATAGGATGTCTCTATAGTAGTTCAGTTTGTCCTCCCTCTCAGCGAGTGTATAAAAGCCCCCCATTTTGGACTGGTAGCGAGGGTTTAACAAGGTGGAGAGCCAGAAGTCATCCCTCTGCCAAATAGTGACAATTCGGCTGTCACTATGCAAGCAAGTGAGCATGCATCGGGCCATTAATGCAAGTGACTCGGAGGGACTCCTTGCCTGTCACGGTACCTTCTATGACAGAGGTTGGAAGATCTGAGAGACTGACTGCACGTGAAGTTAACTGACAGTCTCTTGATTCTCAGTGTTGTGGTTTGGTAATGACCACACATCTTGTCAGGTGCAGCCGTGGTCATTACTGCATTCCCTACTTGGTCTCACACTTCATACCATGCGGTTGATATTCTTTGCTTGGATTTGGAAGAGTTGGTGTGTGGGCCTTACCTGTGTTCCTGCTCATCTATTTTCTATAAGATAAGTTGTACTGCTCTTTGTATTTGGTTGTTCCCCTGTGCTTGTTACTAGGCCTCTGGGAGACACTGGTTCGTTCACCTGGGAAGGAACCAGTAGTCTCATTCCCTGCCACTACCTAGGGTCTAGGTTCCGGTGTATGTATTTTCCCATGGGGACCCGAACTTTTTGGCACTAAAAAGGCGGTAAAACAGCCCAGGAAAGGGCTAGAGGGCTGCAAAAGGCAGCAAAATGTAGGTAAATCCCCTGAAAACAAATGTGGATAGGGAAATTAATAAAAATAAAAATAAAATAAATAAAAATTAACCAATATCAATTGGAGAGAGGTCCTATAGCAGAGAATCAGGCTTCACGTCACCCACCACTGGAACAGACCATTGTCAGATATTTAGGCCCCGGCACCCAGACAGAGGAATGAGGTCCCATAGCAGAGAATCAGGCTTCATGTCATAGTAGAGAATCAGGCTTCATGTCACCCACCACTGGAACAGGCCATTGTCAGATATTTTTAGGCCCCGGCACCCAGACAGAGGAGAGAGGTCCCATAGCAGAGATTCAGGCTTCATGTCATAGCAGAGAATCAGGCTTCATGTCACCCAACACTGGAACAGGCCATTGTCAGATATTTTTAGGCCCCGACATCCAGACAGAGGATAGAGGTCCCATAGCAAAGTTGGGAATTGTATTTCAACCCAGAACAAAAACTGTGCTTTGGCGGACACTAAATAACTTTACCAGCCACAGCAGTAACCACAGATTTATCTGAATATAAATTGTAGGCCTAGTATTTAGGCCCTGGATGGATGACAGGTATTCCTTTTACGGACAGAATTAGACTTGGAGATGTACCGTAACGTGTGAAGTTATTGAGGGTGACCCTATCCGCACCTTCAATCTAATATACCCTTTTATGGATAGATTTAAACTTGGCCTGATACAGCAGAAACCACTGATTTAGGGAATTGCTAAGTTGGGAATTGTATTTCAACGCAGAACAAAATATATCCTTTGCCAGACAGTAGACAGTATTACAATTGGCTAGCCACAGCTGAAACACTAGATTTAGGGTACTGCTATTTTGGCAATTGTATTTCACCCCTCAATAAAATAGCAAGCACAGCCAAGCCCCTGATGTAGGATATAGCAAAAAAAAAAACCACACTATTGATGGTTAAATGTACTTGGTGGCAGCTTGTGCTGGCGCACCACAAGACACAAAATGGCCGCCGATCACCCCAGAAAAAAGTGACACAAAAACGCTCTGGGCAGCCTAAAAACAGTGAGCAATTAAATAGCAGAGGTTGAATGATTCACAGCTGTAGAACGATCACTTCAGTAAGTGTTTTTGAAGACTAAATCACTGCCTAATCTGGCCCTAACAGCAGCAGCTGCATCCTATCCCTACACTGATCAGAGCAGAGTGACGTGCGGCGCTACGTGACTCCAGCTTAAATAGAGGCTGGGTCACATGCTGCACTGGCCAATCACAGCCATGCCAATAGTAGGCATGGCTGTGATGGCCTCTTGGGGCAAGTAGTATGACGCTTGTTGATTGGCTGCTTTGCAGCCTTTCAAAAAGTGCCTAGAAAGCGCCGAACACCGAACCCGAACCCGGACTTTTACGAAAATGTTTGGGTTCGGGTCCGTGTCACGAACACCCCAAAATTCGGTACGAACCCGAACTATACAGTTCTGGTTCGCTTATCCCTACCAGTAGCTCCTCTGGCTGCTCCTGCTAATCCTCTCCTGTCACCTGTGTAGAAAAACCACCCATTTCGCTACACATTGCTTGTGCTCCAATGTCCTCCTCCTCTTCTTCCAGTTCAGCCCCCACAGGGCTCATGTGGCCATGAGATCTAGGCGCCACGTCTCCAGTCCCTGACCAGCCAGATATACCAGCATCTTTTCAAGGACATGAAGCAGTGAAATTACATTGTTCATCCCATAGTCCTGGCGACTGACAAATAATGTGGCCTCCTCAAAGGGCCTGAGCAAACGGCAGGTGTCACTGGCTGACATCGAAGTTACACAGGGGAGTACTCCGGTCCGCTCTGATTGTCAGGAAATCCTTTATGGCCTTTCTCTGTTCGTACAGTCGGTCCAACATATGGAGGGTGGAATTCCAATGGGTGCTAACGTCGCATATCAGCCTATGTTGGGGGATGACGTTCTGCAGCTCAAGGAGGGTGTGCTTTGAGGTTTACGAGTGGCTGAAGTGCATGCAAAGTTTCCTGGCCATTTTTAGGATGTCTTGCAGATGGTTGGAAGACTTCAGGAACCGCTTGACAACCCAATTGAACACGTGTGCCATGCAGGGCGCATGGCTCAGCCCTCCTTGATGCAGCGCCGACACTATGTTCTTCCCGTTGTCGGTCACCATGGTTCCGATTTTCAGTTGTCACGTATTTCTTGCTGAAGGACACGGAGCAGTTCCACTTCTGTGTGACTCCGTTCGCCCAGGCAAACGAGGTGCAGAACAGCGTGACACTGCCATGCCCTGCACTTGTGGTATGCTGGAAGGGCACTGTGAATTGTCCCTGCAGTGGAGCATGAGGACACGGTGGAGGATGAGGAGGCAGAGGCGGACATTGTCGCTGGACGAACGGCGTGGCAACGTGGAGGTGGAAGCGGCGTCACCTGTCCAAGTTGCTGCTGTGGCTGTGCAGGAACCACATTTACCCAGTGGGCCATAAAAAACATGTATTGTCCCTGACCGTAGTTACAGCTCCACACATCGGCGCTGCCGTGCACTTTTAGATGCCTTTTAGATGCCGGTGCCACCGTGGTGACACTTTGATCTCATGACGTACTGTGCAAATCATGATGTGGTAACTAACACCAAATCATGACATACACAGTACGTCATTAGTCACTAAGGGGTTAAATGAAGGGATTTAGAAATTTGCTAATTTACACCATTAACTATTAAATTAAGTGAAATTGTGTGAAAGTATAGTCACTTTAAGTGCATTTTCCGGGATTGCAATGCTTTTTACCAGACATGCTCATGTAGTTGCTTACCTCATGCTTATCTTTTCCAATTTAGACTCTCCTCACCGATTTTCACCATGTAAACCAATCACCCTGGTTTGTTTCCATCCTGTATGCAGCACTTCCTGTTGCTGTATCCAACCAAACCCATGATGCACTTCTCCTTTCTCTACCACAGCTCCAGCCCCGCCCCTAACAACATCTAGCTATTTATAGCTCCTCCCACCCAGCTAGTTACATAGACACTCCCCTATCACTGACACTCCCATGGACATGACATCACAGGAAATAAGAAAGAGCTGCATGGATATGGTCATGTGACCACAGTCCAGAGTTAGGAGCAGTAAAGGTAAAAGAAATACATTACAAAATTACAGCTACCTTTATCATGATTATTTTAAAGGATGTTAATTCAAACCAGAACACTTTAAATTTTATTTTAGTTATTTTAATTAAATTCAGCAAAAAAATAACTAGTTATGGCTCATTCAGATAACTGTATGAGTGGGTTCACATCCGTTATGCAATTTTGCGGATCGGATGCGGACCCATTAATTTCAATAAGGCTGCAAAAGAGGCGGACAGCACACCATCTGCTGTCTGCATTCGTAGTTCCGTTTTGCGGCCCCGCAAGACAGATAGAGCATGTACAATTCTTGCCCATAGACAAGAATAGTCATTTCTATCATAGCGCCGGCCATTTGTGCAAAATGCGGCCAGTATCCATGTTTTACTGATCTGCAATTTGCGGACAGCAAAACATTTTAGCCGCCTGAATGAGCCCTACTATTGTCATTTACTTTTTGTTGCAAAAACTAATAAATTCTTCAGTTATGAGACATTCTCTTTATTTCATTATAATGGCTGGCCCTGTTGTTTAGGCTACATGAACACGAACGTTGTTTTTTGCGTCCACAAAAAAAAACTGATTCGGCATCCATTTTTTTTGGAGGATCCGTTTTTTCCACAGATCTTGTAATAAATGCCTATACTTGTCCGCAAATGTGAAAAAAGTAGGACATGCACTATTGTTTTTGCTGAAGGGAAACACGGACAACGGACGCGGAACACAAACGGATGAACTATCAGCATTTTTTTGCTGAGCCATTGAAATTAACCCCTTCAGGCCTTTCACCTTAAGGACCAAGCCATTTTTTGCAAATCTGACCAGTGTCACTTTATGTGGTGATAACTTAAAAACGCTTTTACTCAGCCAGGCCATTCTGAGATTGTTGTTTCGTCACATATTGTTCTTCATGACACTGGTAAAATTGAGTCAAAAAAATTCATTTTCATTTATAAAAAAATACAAAATTTACCAAATGTTTTGAAAAATTTGCTAATTTCTAACTTTCAATTTCTCTACTTCTACAATACATAGTAATAACTCCAAAAATAGTTATTAATTTACATACCCCATATGTCTACTTCATGTTTGGATCATTTTGGGAATGATATTTTATTTTTTGGGGATGTTACAAGGCTTAGAAGTTTAGAAGCAAATCTTGAAATTTTTCAGAAATTTTAAAAAACCCAATTTTTAGGGACTAATTCAGGTCTGAAGTCACTTTGCGAGGCTTACATAATAGAAACCACCCAAAATTGACCCTATTCTATAAACTACACCCCTCCAGGTATTCAAAACTGATTTTTACAAACTTTATTAACCCTTTAGGTGTTCCACAAGAATTAATGGAAAATAGAGATACAATATCAAAATTTCACTTTTTTGGCAGATTATCCATTTTAATAATTTTTTTCTAGTTACAAAGCAAGGGTTAATAGCCAAACCAAACTCAATATTTATGGCCACCCTAAATGTGGTCATAAACCGCTGTACGGGCTGTTTTTTTGACACCATGTCCCATTTGAAGCCCCCCTGATGCACCCCTAGAGTAGAAACTCCATAAAAGTGACCCCATCTAAGAAACTACACCCTCAAGGTATTTAAAACTGATTTTACAAACGTCGATAACCCTTTAGGTGTTCCACAAGAGTTATTGGCAAATGGAGATGACATTTCAGAATTTTCCATTTTAATCCATTTTTCCCAGTAACAAAGCAAGGGTTAACAGTAGGGATGAGCGAACTCGAACTGTATAGTTCGGGTTCGTACCGAATTTTGGGGTGTCCGTGACACGGACCCGAACCCGGACATTTTCGTAAAAGTCCGGGTTCGGGTTCGGTGTTCGTCGCTTTCTTCGCGCTTTTGTGACGCTTTCTTGGCGCTTTTTGAAAGGCTGCAAAGCAGCCAATCAACAAGCGTCATACTACTTGCCCCAAGAGGCCATCACAGCCATGCCTACTATTGGCATGGCTGTGATTGGCCAGAGCACCATGTGACCCAGCCTCTATTTAAGCTGGAGTCACATAGCGCCGCCCGTCACTCTGCTCTGATTAGCGTAGGGAGAGGTTGCGGCTGCGACAGTAGGGCGAGATTAGGCAGATTAACTCCTCCAAAGGACTTGATTAACTGATCGATCTGCAGCTGTGGATCATTGAGCTGCTGATCCTCAATTGCTCACTGTTTTTAGGCTGCACAGACCGTTTGTCAGTCTCATTTTTCTGGGGTGATCGGCGGCCATTTTGTGTCTTGTGGTGCGCCAGCACAAGCTGCGACCAAGTGCATTTAACCCTCAATGGTGTGGTTGTTTTTTGGCTAAAGCCTACATCAGGGTGAAGCTGTGACACCAAGTGCATTTAACCAGCAATAGTCTGTTCATTTTTTGGCCATATACAAAATCAGGGGCAAGCTGCGCCTGTCACCAAGTGCATTTAACCCTCAATGGTGTGGTTGTTTTTTGGCTAAAGCCTACATCAGGGTGAAGCTGTCACACCAAGTGCATTTAACCAGCAATAGTCTGTTCATTTTTTGGCCATATACAAAATCAGGGGCAAGCTGCGCCTGTCACCAAGTGCATTTAACCCTCAATGGTGTGGTTGTTTTTTGGCTAAAGCCTACATCAGGGTGAAGCTGTCACACCAAGTGCATTTAACCAGCAATAGTCTGTTCATTTTTTGGCCATATACAAAATCAGGGGCAAGCTGCGCCTGTCACCAAGTGCATTTAACCCTCAATGGTGTGGTTGTTTTTTGGCTAAAGCCTACATCAGGGTGAAGCTGTCACACCAAGTGCATTTAACCAGCAATAGTCTGTTCATTTTTTGGCCATATCCCAGTCTAATTCTGTCACTAAATCCATACCGGTCACCCAGCGCCTAAATACTAGGCCTCAAATTTATATCCAGCTAAATCTGTCCCTAGTGCTGTAGCTGGGCGAGTTATTTAGTGTCCGTTCAAGCACATTTCTTGTTCTGGGTTGAAATACAATTCCCAATTTAGCAATTTCATAATTTAGTGGTTCCTGCTATATCAGAGCTCTTTGAAATCTATCCCAAAAAGGGTATATAATATTGAAGGTGCACATAGGGTCATTCAGAGTAACTTCACACACACCCGCTACTGTGTATTTCCAAGTCTAATTCTGTCACTAAATCCATACCGGTGACCCAGCGCCTAAATACTAGGCCTCAAATTTAATTCCCTCTAAATCTCTCGTTACCCACCGCTGTACTGTTGTTGCTGGGCAAGATATTTAGTGTCCGTCAAAGCACATTTTTTGTTCTGGGTTGAAGTACAATTCCCAATTTAGCAATTTCATAATTTAGTGGTTTCTGCTATATCAGAGCTATTTGAAATCTATCCCAAAAAGGGTATATAATATTGAAGGTGCACATAGGGTCATTCAGAATAACTTCACACACACCCGCTACTGTGTATTTCCAAGTCTAATTCTGTCACTAAACCCATACCTGTCACCCAGCGCCTAAATACTAGGCCTCAAATTTAAATCCCTCTAAATCTCTCGTTACCGTTGTCCTGTTGTAGCTGGGAAAGTTATTTAGTGCCCGTCAAAGCACATTTTTTGTTCTGGGTTGAAGTACAATTCCCAATTTAGCAATTTCATAATTTAGTGGTTCCTGCTATATCAGAGCTATTTGAAATCTATCCCAAAAAGGGTATATAATATTGAAGGTGCACATAGGGTCATTCAGAATAACTTCACACACACCCGCTACTGTGTATTTCCAAGTCTAATTCTGTCACTAAATCCATACCGGTGACCCAGCGCCTAAATACTAGGCCTCAAATTTAATTCCCTCTAAATCTCTCGTTACCCACCGGTGTACTGTTGTTGCTGGGCAAGATATTTAGTGTCCGTCAAAGCACATTTTTTGTTCTGGGTTGAAGTACAATTCCCAATTTAGCAATTTCATAATTTAGTGGTTTCTGCTATATCAGAGCTATTTGAAATCTATCCCAAAAAGGGTATATAATATTGAAGGTGCACATAGGGTCATTCAGAATAACTTCACACACACCCGCTACTGTGTATTTCCAAGTCTAATTCTGTCACTAAACCCATACCTGTCACCCAGCGCCTAAATACTAGGCCTCAAATTTAAATCCCTCTAAATCTCTCGTTACCGTTGTCCTGTTGTAGCTGGGAAAGTTATTTAGTGCCCGTCAAAGCACATTTTTTGTTCTGGGTTGAAGTACAATTCCCAATTTAGCAATTTCATAATTTAGTGGTTCCTGCTATATCAGAGCTATTTGAAATCTATCCCAAAAAGGGTATATAATATTGAAGGTGCACATAGGGTCATTCAGAATAACTTCACACACACCCGCTACTGTGTATTTCCAAGTCTAATTCTGTCACTAAATCCATACCGGTGACCCAGCGCCTAAATACTAGGCCTCAAATTTAATTCCCTCTAAATCTCTCGTTACCCACCGCTGTACTGTTGTTGCTGGGCAAGATATTTAGTGTCCGTCAAAGCACATTTTTTGTTCTGGGTTGAAGTACAATTCCCAATTTAGCAATTTCATAATTTAGTGGTTTCTGCTATATCAGAGCTATTTGAAATCTATCCCTAAAAGGGTATATAATATTGAAGGTGCACATAGGGTCATTCAGAATAACTTCACACACACCCGCTACTGTGTATTTCCAAGTCTAATTCTGTCACTAAACCCATACCTGTCACCCAGCGCCTAAATACTAGGCCTCAAATTTATATCCAGCTAAATCTGTCCCTAGTGCTGTAGCTGGGCGAGTTATTTAGTGTCCGTTCAAGCACATTTCTTGTTCTGGGTTGAAATACAATTCCCAATTTAGCAATTTCATAATTTAGTGGTTCCTGCTATATCAGAGCTCTTTGAAATCTATCCCAAAAAGGGTATATAATATTGAAGGTGCACATAGGGTCATTCAGAGTAACTTCACACACACCCGCTACTGTGTATTTCCAAGTCTAATTCTGTCACTAAATCCATACCGGTGACCCAGCGCCTAAATACTAGGCCTCAAATTTAATTCCCTCTAAATCTCTCGTTACCCACCGCTGTACTGTTGTTGCTGGGCAAGATATTTAGTGTCCGTCAAAGCACATTTTTTGTTCTGGGTTGAAGTACAATTCCCAATTTAGCAATTTCATAATTTAGTGGTTTCTGCTATATCAGAGCTATTTGAAATCTATCCCAAAAAGGGTATATAATATTGAAGGTGCACATAGGGTCATTCAGAATAACTTCACACACACCCGCTACTGTGTATTTCCAAGTCTAATTCTGTCACTAAACCCATACCTGTCACCCAGCGCCTAAATACTAGGCCTCAAATTTAAATCCCTCTAAATCTCTCGTTACCGTTGTCCTGTTGTAGCTGGGAAAGTTATTTAGTGCCCGTCAAAGCACATTTTTTGTTCTGGGTTGAAGTACAATTCCCAATTTAGCAATTTCATAATTTAGTGGTTCCTGCTATATCAGAGCTATTTGAAATCTATCCCAAAAAGGGTATATAATATTGAAGGTGCACATAGGGTCATTCAGAATAACTTCACACACACCCGCTACTGTGTATTTCCAAGTCTAATTCTGTCACTAAATCCATACCGGTGACCCAGCGCCTAAATACTAGGCCTCAAATTTAATTCCCTCTAAATCTCTCGTTACCCACCGTTGTACTGTTGTTGCTGGGCAAGATATTTAGTGTCCGTCAAAGCACATTTTTTGTTCTGGGTTGAAGTACAATTCCCAATTTAGCAATTTCATAATTTAGTGGTTTCTGCTATATCAGAGCTATTTGAAATCTATCCCTAAAAGGGTATATAATATTCAAGGTGCACATTGGGTCATTCAGAATAACTTCACACACACACGCTTCTGTGCATTTCCAAGTCTAATTCTGTCACTAAATCCATACCGGTCACCCAGCGCCTAAATACTAGGCCTCAAATTTATATCCCGCTGAATTTGAATACAATACATTGGGCCAAATAATATATTTGTTGTTGTGGTGAACCATAACAATGAGAAAAACATCTAGTAAGGGACGCGGACGTGGACATGGTCGTGGTGGTGTTAGTGGACCCTCTGGTGCTGGGAGAGGACGTGGCCGTTCTGCCACATCCACACGTCCTAGTGTACCAACTACTTCAGGTCCCAGTAGCCGCCAGAATTTACAGCGATATATGGTGGGGCCCAATGCCGTTCTAAGGATGGTAAGGCCTGAGCAGGTACAGGCATTAGTCAATTGGGTGGCCGACAGTGGATCCAGCACGTTCACATTATCTCCCACCCAGTCTTCTGCAGAAAGCGCACAGATGGCGCCTGAAAACCAACCCCATCAGTCTGTCACATCACCCCCATGCATACCAGGGAAACTGTCTCAGCCTCAAGTTATGCAGCAGTCTCTTATGCTGTTTGAAGACTCCGCTGGCAGGGTTTCCCAAGGGCATCCACCTAGCCCTTCCCCAGCGGTGAAAGACATAGAATGCACTGACGCACAACCACTTATGTTTCCTGATGATGAGGACATGGGAATACCACCTCAGCATGTCTCTGATGATGACGAAACACAGGTGCCAACTGCTGCGTCTTTCTGCAGTGTGCAGACTGAACAGGAGGTCAGGGATCAAGACTGGGTGGAAGACGATGCAGGGGACGATGAGGTCCTAGACCCCACATGGAATGAAGGTCGTGCCACTGACTTTCACAGTTCGGAGGAAGAGGCAGTGGTGAGACCGAGCCAACAGCGTAGCAAAAGAGGGAGCAGTGGGCAAAAGCAGAACACCCGCCGCCAAGAGACTCCGCCTGCTACTGACCGCCGCCATCTGGGACCGAGCACCCCAAAGGCAGCTTCAAGGAGTTCCCTGGCATGGCACTTCTTCAAACAATGTGCTGACGACAAGACCCGAGTGGTTTGCACGCTGTGCCATCAGAGCCTGAAGCGAGGCATTAACGTTCTGAACCTGAGCACAACCTGCATGACCAGGCACCTGCATGCAAAGCATGAACTGCAGTGGAGTAAACACCTTAAAACCAAGGAAGTCACTCAGGCTCCCCCTGCTACCTCTTCTGCTGCTGCCGCCTCGGCCTATTCTGCTGCTGCCGCCTCGGCCTCTTCCTCCGCCTCTGGAGGAACGTTGGCACCTGCCGCCCAGCAAACAGGGGATGTACCACCAACACCACCACCACCACCTCCGTCACCAAGCGTCTCAACCATGTCACACGCCAGCGTTCAGCTCTCCATCTCACAAACATTTGATAGAAAGCGTAAATTCCCACCTAGCCACCCTCGATCCCTGGCCCTGAATGCCAGCATTTCTAAACTACTGGCCTATGAAATGCTGTCATTTAGGCTGGTGGACACAGACAGCTTCAAACAGCTCATGTCGCTTGCTGTCCCACAGTATGTTGTTCCCAGCCGGCACTACTTCTCCAAGAGAGCCGTGCCTTCCCTGCACAACCAAGTATCCGATAAAATCAAGTGTGCACTGCGCAACGCCATCTGTAGCAAGGTCCACCTAACCACAGATACGTGGACCAGTAAGCACGGCCAGGGACGCTATATCTCCCTAACTGCACACTGGGTAAATGTAGTGGCAGCTGGGCCCCAGGCGGAGAGCTGTTTGGCGCACGTCCTTCCGCCGCCAAGGATCGCAGGGCAACATTCTTTGCCTCCTGTTGCCACCTCCTCCTTCTCGGCTTCCTCCTCCTCTTCTTCCACCTGCTCATCCAGTCAGCCACACACCTTCACCACCAACTTCAGCACAGCCCGGGGTAAACGTCAGCAGGCCATTCTGAAACTCATATGTTTGGGGGACAGGCCCCACACCGCACAGGAGTTGTGGCGGGGTATAGAACAACAGACCGACGAGTGGTTGCTGCCGGTGAGCCTCAAGCCCGGCCTGGTGGTGTGTGATAATGGGCGAAATCTCGTTGCAGCTCTGGGACTAGCCAATTTGACGCACATCCCTTGCTTGGCGCATGTGCTGAATTTGGTGGTGCAGAAGTTCATTCACAACTACCCCGACATGTCAGAGCTGCTGCATAAAGTGCGGGCCGTCTGTTCGCGCTTCCGGCGTTCACATCCTGCTGCTGCTCGCCTGTCTGCGCTACAGCGTAACTTCGGCCTTCCCGCTCACCGCCTCATATGCGACGTGCCCACCAGGTGGAACTCCACCTTGCACATGCTGGACAGACTGTGCGAGCAGCAGCAGGCCATAGTGGAGTTTCAGCTGCAGCACGCACGGGTCAGTCGCACTACAGAACAGCACCACTTCACCACCAATGACTGGGCCTCCATGCGAGACCTGTGTGCCCTGTTGCGCTGTTTCGAGTACTCCACCAACATGGCCAGTGGCGATGACACCGTTATCAGCGTTACAATACCACTTCTATGTCTCCTTGAGAAAACACTTAGGGCGATGATGGAACAGGAGGTGGCCCAGGAGGAGGAGGAGGAGGATGAGGAAGAGGGGTCATTTTTAGCACTTTCAGGCCAGTCTCTTCGAAGTGACTCAGAGGGAGGTTTTTTGCAACAGCAGAGGCCAGGTACAAATGTGGCCAGCCAGGGCCCACTACTGGAGGACGAGGAGGACGAGGATGAGGAGGAGGTGGAGGAGGATGAGGATGAAGCATGGTCACAGCGGGGTGGCACCCAACGCAGCTCGGGTCCATCACTGGTGCGTGGCTGGGGGGAAAGGCAGGACGATGACGATACGCCTCCCACAGAGGACAGCTTGTCCTTACCCCTGGGCAGCCTGGCACACATGAGCGACTACATGCTGCAGTGCCTGCGCAACGACAGCAGAGTTGCCCACATTTTAACCTGTGCGGACTACTGGGTTGCCACCCTGCTGGATCCACGCTACAAAGACAATGTGCCCACCTTACTTCCTGCACTGGAGCGTGATAGGAAGATGCGCGAGTACAAGCGCACGTTGGTAGACGCGCTACTGAGAGCATTCCCAAATGTCACAGGGGAACAAGTGGAAGCCCAAGGCCAAGGCAGAGGAGGAGCAAGAGGTCGCCAAGGCAGCTGTGTCACGGCCAGCTCCTCTGAGGGCAGGGTTAGCATGGCAGAGATGTGGAAAACTTTTGTCAACACGCCACAGCTAACTGCACCACCACCTGATACGCAACGTGTTAGCAGGAGGCAACATTTTACTAACATGGTGGAACAGTACGTGTGCACACCCCTCCACGTACTGACTGATGGTTCGGCCCCATTCAACTTCTGGGTCTCTAAATTGTCCACGTGGCCAGAGCTAGCCTTTTATGCCTTGGAGGTGCTGGCCTGCCCGGCAGCCAGCGTTTTGTCTGAACGTGTATTCAGCACGGCAGGGGGCGTCATTACAGACAAACGCAGCCGCCTGTCTACAGCCAATG
Organism: Bufo gargarizans; assembly: GCF_014858855.1. Classification (NCBI taxonomy): domain Eukaryota; kingdom Metazoa; phylum Chordata; class Amphibia; order Anura; family Bufonidae; genus Bufo; species Bufo gargarizans. Next base: position 75,360,773 of record NC_058080.1, read on the forward strand.
TGGACAAGCTGACGTTCATAAAAATGAACCAGGCATGGATCCCACAGGACCTGTCCGTCCCTTGTCCAGATTAGACATTAACTACCTCCCCATAACCATATATTATTGGACTCCAGGGCACTTCCTCATTCAATCCTATTTTTATTTTCATTTTACCATTATATTGCGATGCTACCCAAAGTTGAATGAACCTCTCCTCTGCCTGTGTGCTAGGCCTAAATATATGCCAATGGACTGTTGCAGTGGTGGCTGACATGAAGCCTGATTCTCTGCTATGACATGCAGACTAATTCTCTGCTGACATGAAGCCAGATTGTCTGTTACGGGACCTCTCTCCTCTGCCTGGGTGCTGGGCCTAAATTTATGACAATGGACTGTTGCAGTGGTGGCTGACGTGAAGCCTGATTCTCTGCTATGACATGCAGACTGATTCTCTGCTGTCATGAAGCCAGATTGTCTGTTACGGGACCTTTCTCCTCTACCTGGGTTCTGGGCCTAAATTTATGAAAATTGACTCTTACAGTGGTGGGTGACGTGAAGCCTGATTCTCTGCTATGATATGAAGACTGATTCTCTGCTGACATGAAGCCAGATTGTCTGTTACGGGACCTTTCTCCTCTGCCTGGGTTCTGGGCCTAAATTTATGAAAATTGACTCTTACAGTGGTGGGTGACGTGAAGCCTGATTCTCTGCTATGATATGAAGACTGATTCTCTGCTGACATGAAGCCAGATTGTCTGTTACGGGACCTTTCTCCTCTGCCTGGGTTCTGGGCCTAAATTTATGAAAATTGACTCTTACAGTGGTGGGTGACGTGAAGCCTGATTCTCTGCTATGATATGAAGACTGATTCTCTGCTGACATGAAGCCAGATTGTCTGTTACGGGACCTTTCTCCTCTGCCTGGGTTCTGGGCCTAAATTTATGAAAATTGACTCTTACAGTGGTGGGTGACGTGAAGCCTGATTCTCTGCTATGATATGAAGACTGATTCTCTGCTGACATGAAGCCAGATTGTCTGTTACGGGACCTTTCTCCTCTGCCTGGGTTCTGGGCCTAAATTTATGAAAATTGACTCTTACAGTGGTGGGTGACGTGAAGCCTGATTCTCTGCTATGATATGAAGACTGATTCTCTGCTGACATGAAGCCAGATTGTCTGTTACGGGACCTTTCTCCTCTGCCTGGGTTCTGGGCCTAAATTTATGAAAATTGACTCTTACAGTGGTGGGTGACGTGAAGCCTGATTCTCTGCTATGATATGAAGACTGATTCTCTGCTGACATGAAGCCAGATTGTCTGTTACGGGACCTCTCTCCTCTGCCTGGGTGCTGGGCCTAAATATATGCCAATGGACTGTTGCAGTGGTGGCTGACGTGAAGCCTCATTCTCTGCTATGACATGCAGACTAATTCTCTGCTGACATGAAGACAGATTCTCTGTTACGGGACCTCTCTCCTCTGCCTGGGTGCCGGGGCCTAAATATCTGAGAATGGACTGTTCCAGTGGTGGCTGACGTGAAGCCTCATTCTCTGCTATGACATGCAGACTAATTCTCTGCTGACATGAAGACAGATTCTCTGTTACGGGACCTCCCTCCTCTGCCTGGGTGCTGGGCCTAAATATATGCCAATGGACTGTTGCAGTGGTGGCTGACGTGAAGCCTCATTCTCTGCTATGACATGCAGACTAATTCTCTGCTGACATGAAGACAGATTCTCTGTTACGGGACCTCCCTCCTCTGCCTGGGTGCTGGGCCTAAATATATGCCAATGGACTGTTGCAGTGGTGGCTGACGTGAAGCCTCATTCTCTGCTATGACATGCAGACTGATTCTCTGCTGACATGAAGCCAGATTCTCTGTTACGGGACCTCTCTCCTCTGCCTGTGTGTGTGCTGGGCCTAAATATATGCCAATGGACTGTTGCAGTGGTGGCTGACGTGAAGCCTCATTCTCTGCTATGACATGCAGACTGATTCTCTGCTGACATGAAGCCAGATTCTCTGTTACGGGACCTCTCTCCTCTGCCTGTGTGTGTGCTGGGCCTAAATATATGCCAATGGACTGTTGCAGTGGTGGCTGACGTGAAGCCTCATTCTCTGCTATGACATGCAGACTAATTCTCTGCTGACATGAAGACAGATTCTCTGTTACGGGACCTCCCTCCTCTGCCTGGGTGCTGGGCCTAAATATATGCCAATGGACTGTTGCAGTGGTGGCTGACGTGAAGCCTCATTCTCTGCTATGACATGCAGACTGATTCTCTGCTGACATGAAGCCAGATTCTCTGTTACGGGACCTCTCTCCTCTGCCTGTGTGTGTGCTGGGCCTAAATATATGCCAATGGACTGTTGCAGTGGTGGCTGACGTGAAGCCTCATTCTCTGCTATGACATGCAGACTGATTCTCTGCTGACATGAAGCCAGATTCTCTGTTACGGGACCTCTCTCCTCTGCCTGTGTGTGTGCTGGGCCTAAATATATGCCAATGGACTGTTGCAGTGGTGGCTGACGTGAAGCCTCATTCTCTGCTATGACATGCAGACTAATTCTCTGCTGACATGAAGACAGATTCTCTGTTACGGGACCTCCCTCCTCTGCCTGGGTGCTGGGCCTAAATATATGCCAATGGACTGTTGCAGTGGTGGCTGACGTGAAGCCTCATTCTCTGCTATGACATGCAGACTAATTCTCTGCTGACATGAAGACAGATTCTCTGTTACGGGACCTCTCTCCTCTGCCTGGGTGCCGGGGCCTAAATATCTGAGAATGGACTGTTCCAGTGGTGGGTGACGGGAAGCCAGATTCTCTGCTATGGAACCTCTCTCCAATTGATTTTGGTTAATTTTTATTTATTTAATTTTTATTTTAATTCATTTCCCTATCCACATTTGTTTGCAGGGGATTTACCTACATGTTGCTGCCTTTTGCAGCCCTCTAGCTCTTTCCTGGGCTGTTTTACAGCCTTTTTAGTGCCGAAAAGTTCGGGTCCCCATTGACTTCAATGGGGTTCGGGTTCGGGACGAAGTTCGGATCGGGTTCGGATCCCGAACCCGAACATTTCCGGGATGTTCGGCCGAACTTCTCGAACCCGAACATCCAGGTGTTCGCTCAACTCTAGTTAACAGCCAAACCAAACTCAATATTTATGGCCCTGATTCAGTAGTTTACAGAAACACCCCATATGTGGTCGTAAACTGCTGTACGGGCACACGGCAGGGCGCAGAAGGAAAGCCATAATTTTTTCAGTTTTTGGGCGATTACCTTGGGTAGGGTATGATTTTTGCGGGATGAGATAACGGTTTTATTGGCACTATTTTGGAGTGCATGTGACTTTTTGATCGCTTGCTATTACACTTTTTGTGATGTAAGGTGACAAAAAATAGCTTTTTTTACACCGTTTTTTTTTTTCTTTTACGGTATTCACCTGAAGGGTTAGGTCATGTGATATTTTTATAGAGCAAGTTATTACGGACGCTGCGATACCTAATATATATACTTTTTTTATTTATGTAAGTTTTACACAATGATTTCATTTTTGAAGCAAAAAAAAATCATGTTTTAGTGTTTCCATAATCTGAGAGCCATAATTTTTTCAGTTTTTGGGCGATTAGCTTGGGTAGGGTATGATTTTTGTGGGATAAGATGACGGTTTAATGGCACTATTTTGGGGTGCGTGTGACTTTTTGATCGCTTGCTATTACACTTTGTGATGTAAGGTGACAAAAAATAATATCATTTTTGAAACAAAAAATAAATCATGTTTTAGTGTCTCCATCTTCTGAGAGCCATTGTTTTTTCAGTTTTTGGGTGATTATCTTAGGTAGGGTCTCATTTTTTGCGGGATGAGATGACGTTTTGATTGGAACTATTTTATGGTGCATATGACTCTTTGATCGCTTGCTATTACACTTTTTATGATGTAAGGTGACAAAAAATGGTTTATTTAGCAGTTTTTTTTTGGGCGGTGTTCATCTGAGGGGTTAGGTCATGTGATATTTTTATAGAGCCAGTCGATACGGATGCGGAGATACCTAATATGTATACTTTTTTTATTTATGTAATTTTTACACAATAACAGCTTTTTTAAAACAAAAAAAATTATGTTTTAGTGTCTCAATATTCTGAGCCATAGTTTTTTTTATTTTTTGGGCGATTGTCTCAGGTAGGGGCTCATTTTTTGTGGGATGAGGTGACGGTTAGATTGGTACTATTTTGGTGGGCAAACGCCTTTCTTATCGCTTGCTGTTGTACTTTTTGTGATGTAAGGTGACAAAAATTTTTTTATTTAGCACAGTTTATAATTTTTTATTTTTACGTTGTTCATCTAAGGGGTTAGGTCATGTGATATTTTTATAGAGCCGGTCGATACGGACGCGGCGATACCTAATATGTTTACTTTTTTTTCCCCCTTTTTTTCCCAATTTATTTGGGGAAAATTACGTTTTTGTTTTTTTTTTACTTAATACTTTTAATTTTGGGGGGGGGACTTTAATTTTTCAACTTTTTTTCACTCTATTTTTTGTCCCACTTTGGGACTTGAACTTTTGGGGGTCTAATCCTTTACAATGCATTCCAATACGTCTGTATTTGAATGCATTGGCTGTGCATACTGTGTGTATTACTCATACAGCTTCCGGCCTGTGAGATCCAGGGGGCTGGATCTCACAGGTATGTCACCGGAAGGCAGCGCGATGCCTTTCTTAGGCATCACGCTGCCTACCATGCCATCTAGTCCACCCTACAGCCGAATGGGGACCCGATGGCACCGCCGCCAGCAGCCGCAAACCGCAGGTAAAGCAGCAAACCGCGTACCGGTACGCCCTGTGTCCTGAAGAGGTTAATGGGTACCCATCCTATCCTCAAAAAAAGCGGAACGGAGGCCGAGAAAAACAACTGTCGTGTGCATGAGGCCTTAATCTGTATAGTAATGTGCACTTCCACCTGCAGAGGTGAACATGCTCAGTTCAATCCTTCATTTACCACCAGCCATATTTGCTGTCAGAAGCTGTGACAGTTACAGGGAGAGAGCTGCAGCGGAAAGGACATTCGCCCTGAACTGTGATAGGGAGACAGCTGCAGCAGAAAGGACACATCCCCTTAGAAAGGACACGCCCCTGAGCTGCCAGTCAGAAGAAGATCTAGCAGACCAATTAGATCAATGAATGGGGAGACCTCTGGATCCATGTGAGGTACAGGGCTGGTTCTAGCTTTGTTCCAAAGTGATTGTCGTGTACTATATGATTCATTTTTTACATTAATCATGACATGACCCCTGCAAGAAACAAAATTAAGAGGTTGTGCTCAATTTATTTTTGGGCTTTTTGCAATATGTTTTTAAATAAAATTAATAAAACCATTTTCCAAACACTATGCCAACAAAAATTCTAATAAAGAAAAAAAAATAAAAAAAAACACAACCACTACTGCACCTCCCCAGCAACCTCGTAGCCTGGTTCGTCCAATAACTCAATTTGCTTCCGTCTTAATTCAAAACATAAGGCGGAAATGTGTTTTGTCAACCGAGAGAAATGTGGCCGAGCATAATCCCATTAAATTAAGGAAAAAAGAAAACTGGCGGCAGAGTTTGGAGAAGCCGGCCCTCGCAGTGTAAACAGATTATTTAGGCAAAATGCTAAACATGATAAATGGCAACAGGAGATCAAATGTTAATGACTTTTAAATTGCCATTTGTATCCGAATCCCTGTGCACTTAGACATGACATATCACTGCGCAGGAATAGGAACTCTCACCTAAATTATCCCAGCATTATGCAGCGACTGCTGAAGTGATCATCCCGGCTAGAATTTTTATTGCCCTGGTGTTTAGTTGTACATCTCCTTATATAGGGAATAAGAGAAACAGATGGGAAGAGTAATGTTCTCTGCCGGGACGTTTAGCGCAAATTCTTTCTCTGCTTTTTGTACGGCCGTTATAGGCTCCTGACAAGCCTGCATTCCCTTGTAGCATGCACTCTGTATTATCAGATAGTAGTGACATTCATAGCCGCTCTGTGTTGACAACATTTTTATGAAAAGTAGTAAAATCGGAAGACAGAGGACCTGCTCAGCGTTTCACACGGCGATGCTCCACAACTTATATTTAAAATGGTCTTCCCCATTAAAATAAAGTATTCTCTTCGCCATTCCTCCACTTCAGAGGAAATGGTGTCTGCAGGAGAAGGTGGTCTGGATTCTTTTTTGGATGAGCAAATTGTTGATATCACACTTATAGCGGTGATGGGTTTATTGGGAACTTAACCCTTAACTGTCCAGTGTTATTTTGTCCCTGAATGGCTAGCATGGGTGGAGCTATCAAGGCCGAAGGGGTTGCAGTTGCACCCAGGACTTGGGGAATCTGGTTTTAGGAAATTCACTGATAAACCAGGAACAGTGCCTTGTAGGAATAGCTCAGCTGAATGTAATGATACCTTACACTTCTGGAGAAAAACTACTTTTAATCCATATGCAAATGAGCTGTTAAGTGCACTGAAGGCGGGCCCAAGTCACACTGTGCACCATTGCTCCTCCTCCTTTTGCCAACATCTTTCTCCACCTCTAATTTCCTGCATAGTAATCTCATGTGGTCCTGTCCAAGAAGGAGAGAAGAGCTGGCAGAGGAGCAAGGGTGCACAGAGAGGTTTGGGCCCTCCCTCAGTGCACTTAACTGTTCATTTGCATGTGGATTAAAAGTATTTCTTCTCCAGAATAAATCAATGGATCACTTAAGTGAAAGATATCATTACACTCAGCTGAGCTAGCCCTACAAGGCTCTATGCCTGGTAGGGGCGTAACTAGAAATGCATGGGCCCCATAGCCAAAAAAATGTATGCCCCCCCCCCCCAGCCCCCACATATCTATCGGGCCTCCCACCACCCCTTCAAGAGCTCCCACCCAAACACCCATCCTAGATCTCCCACCGCTCAATGGGGACGGAGCAGCGGTCCAGCGAAATAGCGGCAGGACGGATCCGACAGGCTAAACAGTCTGCCAGATCCGTCCTGCCACAAGTCTAAAAGTACCCTTAGTCTGTCATATAAGGGGGGGGGGGGGAGAAACCCCAGAACTAGAGTGTGCCACCCAAAAGAAGCAAGGGGCGCCCTCCTTATCACTGCTGGCTTCTTTTTTTAACTTCAGATCATCAGACTCTCACTAATTACAAATTTACAGCACACGCCCCTGTGGTGTCCACCATCAGACAGGGGAGGGGAGAAAAGAAACCCCAGAACTAGAGTGTCAGTTTGCCCCCAAGTTGGGGGAACACTCTAGTTCTGGAGTTTCTTCCCTCCCCTGTCTGATGGTGGACACTACAGGGGTGTGTGCTGTAAATTTGTAATTGGTGAGAGCCTGATGATCTGAATTCTGAAGTTAAAAAGAGCTGCCTGCAGACCTGCAAGGATAAGGAGGGCGCCCCTTGCTTCTCTTGGGGGCCCCACTCTGCAGGCAGCTCTTTTTAACTTCAGAATTCAGATCAAGTATCTCATAAATCATAAGTTCTCACTTACTTTCACTTACTTTTATTTAGAGCTCACTAGTCACAGCAGGCAGCAGGCACAGACTGGCAGGACTGGAGACAGGAGTGGAGACCAGTTGAGGAGGAGGCAGGAGCACCGAGCAGAGAGAAGAGGACCGGTCCAGTACAGCGCATGCAGGCACAGGCAGGCAGCAGTAGCAGTGCGAGACTGAGACTGTGACACTCTCACTCAGTCAATCTCAGTCAGACACTGCTGAGCTGCTCAGACTGGTTTCCGGCAGTCAGAGAGCGGGAATCTGACTGGCGCCAGTGCGGCCGGCGGGACCACTCCCTCCCTAGTCCCTCCACTCCAGGTACACCCCCGGCCCCCTCCACCACCTAAGTCCGCCTCCCTCTGCTGCTTCTCCAACCTGGTGGCTGGCTGGCTCCAGTACCTCCTCCCTCCCTCCACTCAGGTACGCCCCCGGTCCGGCCCCCTCCGCTGCCTTCCTCTATCTGTGCTGCTCGCCTGCTCTGACTGCTCCTGACTCCTCCCCAGCCAGGCCCGAGCCAGCCTGGGCCACAGACGGACCGCCCACGAATTGTGCCCGCCCTCGGCCCTCCCCTAGCCTGCCCTGCAGCTCACAATGGCACCGCAGGTCGCCAACAGCGGTGGCTGCAGGCCCCACCCCCCCACACACGCCCGCCGTGGCTTCAACTGAAGATCCGGAACTTAGGATTCCTGCGCTGCGGGCCTGCGGCACTGGTGGCTGGCTCCGTCCCTCAGGTACGCCCCCGTCCCGGCCCCTTCCACCGCCTACCTCATCTGCTGCGCGTGCGCCCTGCTCCAGTCCTGACTTCTTCTCCCCAGCAAGGCCCGAGCCGCGGACCGCCCGCGCCCCGCCAACTACACTAGCCTTATAACTGCTTGTCATTTGCAGGCACTGTACCTTTAACATTTCACTGCTGGTTGCGTTACATGTGATATTGCAGATGGGCACTGGGGGCAGCACTGGTTAAGGTCATGGGATGCTAGTGTGTGGTGTTCCAAGGGCTCTGTAGAGTGCAGAGCAATATATGGAAAGCCTTGTCAGCCTCATGGTGAGTACTGATTGTGAAGCAGTAGTCCACAGTGTGGCAGGTGTAGCTGTGGAAGACTGCACAGTACTGACAGTGAGCTGCATTAGCAAACCAGCCCAGTAGAGTGGAAGGTGACCTGCAGCCCTGTTGTCCTGACCAGCACTAGCTATGGTCTTGCTTGGGTCTGCCATGCCTGAGGAGAACCCTCATCGAGAGATCGAGAGTGTCTGCGTCTCCTCATACAGCTGATCGGCGGGGGTGAGGGTGTCGGACCCCCCGACGATCTGATATTGATGACCTATCCTGAGGATGGGTCATCAATATTAAAAGCCCGGACAACCCCTTGAACCCCTGAAGAACTTCTGCACCTACTGTTTTAACCCCTCAGTTGTGGTCAATTGTGGGAACGCTGTGGGAAGGCCTGAATGTCCCACGCCGAGACCAAGGGAGCCATTTGGTTGCTATGGCAGCCTCTGGCCTTCTAAAGGTTCTGAGGCTTGCCATAGTGAATACCCCATAGGCTGCAATGTTAAATTATTGCAGTCTATGGGAGAAGCGATCAGACGATCACATGTTGAAGCCCACTAGGGAGACCTAAAATAAGTGATTAAAATAGGTTTTTAAAAATATATGAAAACAATTAAAAATTTAAAACATCCCCCTTTTCCCATATTAAAAATAAAAATTAACAAAGCATCACTGCATCCCAAAATGCCCGTACCATTAAAATATAACAGTTTTTATCCCTTACAGTAAATGCCGTCATGGGAGAAAAATCTAAATCTAATTTGCAGTTTTTATGGCAGAATCACTTTTTTATTTTTTACTTGACCCCATTTGGATTTTTTTTCCAGCTTCCCACTGCATCATATCCAATATTAAATGGTGCCATTAGAAAGTACAACTTGTCACGCAAAATGTAATTATGCATGAACTGCTATCCCATAAGGTTGAATGAGGAATGGGAGGTACCAAGTCACTAGTCAGACCTGGCTCCACCCTTCATCTCTAGGAAGAAGTTTCTGGAGTCTATGGCTGCCTGTCGAGAGGTGAACACCTCAGAGCAACAAGGAGCAGATCGTGGATGGAGATTCTATTCCCCTACAGCCTATAAGCAGTTTAAGTGCCAGCCCTTAGAATGGAAAAGATCTACAGAAGGTTTAGCTGACAAAAAGGGATAACTGACTACTTTGGCAAATAAGGTAATTGCTGGCAAACTGGCTATAGCCTCTTCTGTATGTGGTGGGAACATTAAGCTACAAGCTGCCCACCATAACCAAAGGACAGGAAGGCACCCCTTTTTTAGAGACTATATTCCTTTGAGGATACTGTGGATATCATATACTTATATATATATATATATATATATGATGATAGAGAAAATGCATCCCGGAAAAAGAAGAAATTGACCAGTCTGATTGTAACAGACAGAAGCTAGCCTCCATATACAACCTGTAGGAATGACTTGAGTCAACAGAAAAACTGGATTTCATGTGGATAGTGCTTGTGTGGATCACCTGCTGACCGACTTCAGTAAAGTACTGTGGATCTGTTATTTTAAAACTGGTGTTGTCATTATACCACACCACACTATAGTTTACTACATAATTTTCACTGCACGGCCTCAGGAAGCACTGTGACTCCATCTGCACTACTACTCCTATCCTCTCCACCTCCATAACAGGCTCACTGCAATACTACCTCCACTACAACCACTCCCATCTTTCTCACAGCACTCTCCAGCGGTTCGCGGCACATTCAAACTCGTCATGTAGGCGTGGAGAAATGGGAGATGGGGGCCCTTATTCTATTGATTGAGATGATCCCAGCGATCACACAATTATTACTTATCCTGTGCATATGTGAGAAATGCATTTGGGAGGAAAATCCCCTTAATAGTTTATAGCATTGAGTGATCAATTCCTTTAGGTACATTTGAATGAATATTCCAAGGGAATAGAGCCATTCTAGGAAATTAAGTATTTTAACGGAACCCCACCTATCCCCTGGTTGAACTTGATGGACTTATGTTTTTTTTTCAACTGTATTAACAAACATTGCATCACGGAGACTAAAGCAAAGGAAGAGTCAGCCTTTGGCAGAAGTATCCTGTTCATAACTACTGCAAAGTAGATGGTGTGAAGAAAATAGGAAATTGTGGATATATTCACTCCTATATATGAAAATGCTTCTTGAGGATCTCGGAACTAGAGATATAAGAGACAGTGGGTATCATGGGGGAAGGTATTCCTGCCCATCCCGTCATCCCACTGAAGAGTTTATCCTACATATAGTATTATTATGCGATGAATAGGGCATTTCAAATGAATAATTATTGTAATATACATGCAATAAAAATATAATTTTTTATGTACATTACAGTTTCTTCCCATGACGACATTTACTGTAAGGGATAAAAACTGTTATATTTTAATGGTACGGGCATTTTGGGATGCAGTGATGCATTTTGGGACCCCTGCTGTTTATCCTTCTCCTGCAGTCAGTGGTGGACCGGCATGCTCAGTAGCTTCCCTGTTGCCTTCTTCCTCCCGGTGACAGCGTACTGATCTCATAGTGAAGCGTCCAAGACACCTTTAATCAATTCGTCCCCCTGGACTCTAAATTAATAGAAATATACCATATAGCTATAGCTCTCTCTAGAGAGTGGAGAAGAAAATTGAGGGGGTGTTTCGTACTAAATTGCTACTTATTTGTGGGCTCGCTGGGGTTATTATCTATGCATGGAAGGAAGATAGGAGAAGAGAAGGTAAGCAAGAGCTAATTGCATTGCATTCCTGGGAGGTGCAGCGTCGGGAATGTCCATGTAATGAGCTGCTGCCTGCCCACAGAAAGTGATGAGACCAAGGCTACTGAAAGGTGAGTAAGGGTGTAAATTATGGTGGGGAGCAGTATAGCTAGGAGGAGCTCTGACTCTGGACACCAGGTGAGGGTTATTTTTCTGGTACATGCATGTACTGTACATGACTGGAGAAGCTCCTGTCCTCTACATAGAAAGTGGTTTACAGCCTTCAGCTGCTATATTCTCTACATAACAAAGCTAACAGGTGTTAAGAGGATAGTGCCACAAGTTACAACAAATTCAACCCGTCTGTACAGACTTGTAGGAATCACAATCGCACATACAGATGAAGCCAAACTAAACTTGATGGTTAACGCGTTACGTAAACAATGGCTAGAAAATGTTCATTGACTTTTTCAATGGATTCCAATGGCTTTTGTCACAAGATAACACTCTGACATGTGTTATCAGAGTCTGTATGGTCGACCCAAACTTCACTCAGACAGAAAAAAAAACTACAGATTTCCATGGAAGTGATTACTGTACGTGTATGATTTTTTTTTTTTCATGTCGAAGCACTTTAACAAGAACAGCGGAGAAGGGCTTGAGCCTACATGAAGGAATGTATATTTGTTTCTTGAGTAACAGGAAAACGTGCTGGAGCCTAGTGGTGAAATTCTGCGCTGGTGACTTGAATAGTCTGTGTCTGCTGAAACAAAGGAACCATACACGACGTGTACATTTTAATTAAATATAAAACAGAGCACTTTTTTGAGTTCCTACTGATCTCCTTAAGTGTCCTACATTTAAAAGAAAAACAAATCGAGCTTATTATGTTCCAACCACTGGGGCTCACTTAAGTACTTTTCCATCTCTTAGCGTCTTTTTCAATAACTTCAGCAACTGGATTTCCAACTCTCAAGGGATTTCTTTGGAAATGCCTGCTGCAGTGCTTTGTATTTAGGACTGGCTATATTATAGCCATGATGTGAATGTATTGTAAGAGATAATGGACCAGACCAGAACGTGTGTGATCTGGAAACATCTGGACAGCACTATGGTTTAGAGACCTATACATCTGTATAGACCCTTTTATGTTGTTTCAGACTTAAAGGGGTTGTACTAGAAGACAAGGGTCTGCTTTTTTTCTTTAGAATCAGCACCACTCCTGTCCATGGGTAGCATCTGGCATTGAAGCCCAGACCCATTCATTCAAATGGGGATGAGTTCCAATAACAGGAACAGCCGTAGACAAGAGAGGTGCCGTTTCTAGAAATTAATTGCTCTTTTCTAATTTTATGCAACCCCATTAAGATGAAAATAGAAATTAATAGCAAATTAGCCTGTTAGACGAGCCATGTGGCCAATAACTCACTTCTCTGATTGGCTGATACGGTGTAATCATCACTTCAGCCAAACAGCAGCAGGTTGAAGCAGACATAGGTAGTGCTAGCTAACTGCTAAGGCATGGCTTCCCAACCTGCCTCTCAACTCCCTGCATGGACTACTCTAATTAATGTGCTGTTTTACATGTAAACTGTATTTAGTAACAGAGATTTAACCAAACTATTTAACAGAAAAAAATATTGTTGCCCATAGCAATAAATCACAGCTTTCATTTTACCAGAGAAGTTTAAGAATTGAAAGCCGAGCTCTGATTGAGTTCTATGGACAGCAAAACACAAGGGGCCAGATTTATCATTTCTCTGACAGCTCACTCCACTTTAACATATGGCTAAAGTCAGTTTTAGCCAAGTCAGATTTATGATCGGCCCTTTAAGACTGTAATAAATGTGGTTTGACGGTAGCAGTTTATCCGTCAGTAAGCAGCTTTACAAAAGTGGCACGTCTTTACGAAAAAGTCGCACGTTTTTATGAAAAAGTTGCATGTTCTATTAAAAAGTCTCATAAGATAAGCATGGTCCTCACTGGAGTGAAATTGAGACTTTTTTGCGACTTTTTGCGACTTTTTAAATAGTCCCAATAGTAAATCTGTCTAGAGATTCATTTACATAAGAAAACACGCCCACTTTCAGAAAACTGGCGAGCATAGTGCAGAGCAGAAAAAAGTCGCAAATTTGGGTGCAGTTTTAGCATTTGGGACTTTTTGGGGACTTTTTCACTCCATTATTCTGACCTGAGCTAATGATAAATCTGGCCTAAGCTGTTTTTTTTGTTTTTGTTTTGTTTTTGTTGTTTTTTAATTACTCACTATCCCTCTTGCCCCTCTACTTCTCCACTGAATAGTGGACTTCCTTACCATTTTCTTAAGTTAGTGATCATTTATTGATCTATTCCATCAGGGCAGATGGAAAGTTTTCTGGGACACCAATGGGAATTCAGGACTGTCTGACAAGACATTCGGTATTGGAGAGTCAGGAACCCCATGAATCGGTTGCTTGTGACTTCTGAACCACACTATGGCCACCCTAAAACTTCAAAATATCCACTTTTGACATCCTGTGTTTATTACAAAGGTCTCCTGCCACAGTGATTCACTGCAGTCAGATATAGTCTGCAGGGCAACTCGACAAAGCAGTTTCACCATAGGAGAAATAAAGAATTGCACAGTCCTCACTTAAAGGGAATCTTTCACTGGGAAAATGCTGTGCAATCTGCAGACAGCATGTTATAGAGCAGGAGGAGCTGAGCAGGTATATAGTTTTGTTACAAATTATTTGGCAAAACTATTCTGCCTTGGTTCTTTCTAAGCTCAGTTGCAAAAGATGCAGACATCACACCATGTGCTGACCATGTCCGTACTTCCGTTCCGCGGCCCCGCAAAAAAAGATAGAGCACGTCCTATTTTGTCTGCAATCGCGGACAAGAATAGGCATTTCTATCATAGGGCTGGCCGTGTGCGTTCCACAGAATGGGGAACGCACACAGCCACTACCCGTGTTTTGCGGATCCACAATTTGTGAACTGCAAAATACTTACGGTCATGTGAATTGACCCTTAAAGGGATCTTCAGGATAGGTCATTAATATCTGATCAGTGAGTGTCCAACAATCTTGTACCCCCACTGATCAGCTCTTCCCTTTCCTGTCACTAGCACTTTGAACAGGAAGTATAGCTCCATTCAAAGTGTAGTGGCCGCGCTGGGTTACTGCAGCTCAGCTCGCATTCACTCGAGTGATGAGCCGCAATAACTTGGTACGGCCACTAAACTTTGAACAGGGCTGTGCTTCCTGTTCCATTCACAGTGCTAGTTCCAACACCAGAGGCTAAACTGTGGGGGTTTGGGGTGTCAGACTCCCGAGGTCATCGATATCATGAGCCTGTAAAACTCCTTTAAGGTCTGGGACACACAGAGACTGGAGCCAATGGGAGTGATAAAATGAACTTATATCATTACTTAAAGGAATACAGAAGGATGTTGCAATGCATTGTTAGATCTGTAAAATTCTTCATGAAGCCAGCTCCTTAGAGACATGCATCAGTTCCACTTGGGCCATGATTATTTTGCCCAATTGCTTAATTTGGGTTAAATATACAAATATTGAAATTCTTACATCTCATAGACCTGCCTTCTGCCCAGTGTCCTTTGTGATCACATATATCACTCTATTTTCTTACCTGTCTCTTAGGGCTCATTCAGACGGCCGTATGCTGTCCGCAAAAATAATGAATGCTATCCTTTTTTTCGCAAAAAAACAGATAGCATTCAGTATTTTTGCTGACCCAAAGACTTCAATAGGGCCATGTCCTGATTTTCACGGACAAGTATAGGACATGTTTCATTTATTTTGCAGAACCTTGGAATAGAAAAGGGCACCATAGAAGTGAATAGGTCAGCATCTAATCCGCAAAAAAACGGATCCGCATTTTTGCGGATAGCATACGGCGTCTGAATGAGCCCTTAGGCTAGGTCTACACGACGACATTTGTTGTGCGACAAAAAGTTGTGCGACAGGGCGCAACATTTGTCGCGCAACATTTTGTTGCACTAATGTCGCGCGACAATTTTTATAATGGCAGTCTATGGTGTCGCACTGCAACATGCTGCGACTGCGACGCGACAGTCGCAGAAAAATCCAATCGCAGTCGCAGCATGTCGCATGTTGCAGTGCGACACCATAGACTGCCATTATAAAAATTGTCGCGCGACATTAGTGCAACAAAATGTCGCGCGACAAATGTTGTCGTGTAGACCTAGCCTTAGTCATAGCAGTTATGTGTCATACAGTCTTACATGTACTTATACAGCGCCATGGAATGAATGTAGCTTTAATAATAATAACATGGCTATTATCGAATACCAGTGGACACTGCAGGGGAAAAGAATGGCCAGACGCCAACTTTCTTAAGCCGGACACATTACAATGAGCTGATCACCAGTCTTGATGATATATTCCATTTAAAGGGGTTGTATGGGATTAGAATACATTTTTATTGGCTGTAAATGGCTATTTTACTAGCAATCATTGAGTAGGGGAGGGGAGCTGTGCAGTTGTAATGTTTTCATGGCCACGGCCGCCTGTGGAATGTAAAAGGACGAGACGAGAAGGACAGAACATGGCAACGGTTATGGCCACCACAGAGGGGCAGTGTCTGGAGATGTATTATGTGCTGCTGGGGCAGTATATTGTCCTGCCCTGTGGTATATGGTTCTTCTAGAGCAGTATTTTGTGCTGCACTGTGGCATATGGTTTTTCTAGGGCAGTATACTCCTGATGTACTGTGTTATTTTGTTTTACTGGTGCAGTAAATTGTGCTGCACTGTGGTATTTGGTTCTTCTGGGGCGGTATTTTGTGCTGCACTGTGTGGTATTTGGTTCTGCTGGGGCAGTATATTGTGGTGCACTGTGTGGTATTTGGTTCTGCTGAGGTAGTATTTTGTGCTGCACTGTGGTATCTGGTTCTGCTGGGGCAGTATTTTGTGCTGCACTGTGGTATTTGGTTTTGCTGAGGCAGTATTTTGTGCTGCACTGTGGTATTTGGTTCTGCTGGGGCAGTATATTGTGCTGCGCTGTGGTATTTGGTTCTGCTGGAGCAGTATATTGTGCTGCACTGTGGTATTTGGTTCTGCTGGGGCAGTATATTGTGCTGCACTGTGGTATTTGGTTCTGCTGAGGCAGTATATTGTGCTGTACTGTGGTATCTGGTTCTGCTGGGGCAGTATATTGTGCTGCACTGTGGTATTTGGCTCTTCTGGGGCAGTATAATGTGCTGCACTGTGGTATCTGGTTCTGCTGGGGCAGTATATTGTGCTGTACTGTGGTATCTGGTTCTGCTGGGGCAGTATATTGTGCTCCACTGTGGTATTTGGTTCTGCTGGGGCAGTATATTGTGCTGCACTGTGTTGTATTTGGTTCTGCTGAGGTAGTATATTGTGCTGCACTGTGGTATTTGGTTCTGCTGAGGTAGTATTTTGTGCTGCACTGTGATATTTGGTTCTGCTGAGGTAGTATTTTGTGCTTCACTGTGGTATCTGGTTCTGCTGGGGCAGTATTTTGTGCTGCACTGTGGTATTTGGTTCTGCGTGGGCAGTATATTGTGCTCCACTGTGGTATTTGGTTCTGCTGGGGCAGTATATTGTGCTGCACTGTGATATTTGGTTCTGCTGAGGTAGTATTTTGTGCTGCACTGTGGTATTTAGTTCTGCTGGGGCAGTATATTATTCTGAACTCTGTGGTATTTGGTTCTGCTGGGGCAGAATATTGTACTGCACTGTGGTATTATGTTCTGCTGGGGCAGTCTATTGTGCTGCACTGTGGTATTTGGTTCTGCTGGGGCAGTATTTTGTGCTGCACTGTGGTATTTGGTTCTGCATTGTGGTATTTAGTTCTGCTGGGGCAGTATTTTGTGCTGCACTGTGGTATTTGGTTCTGCGTGGGCAGTATATTGTGCTGCACTGTATTATCTGGTTCTGCTGGGGCAGTATATTGTGCTCCACTGTGGTATTTGGTTCTGCTGAGGCAGTATATTGTGCTGCACTGTGTGGTATTTGGTTCTGCTGAGGCAGCATATTGTGCTGCACTGTGATATTTGGTTCTGCTGGGGCAGTATATTGTGCTGCACTGTGGTATTTGGTTCTGCTGAGGTAGTATTTTGTGCTTCACTGTGGTATCTGGTTCTGCTGGGGCAGTATATTGTGCTCCACTGTGGTATTTGGTTCTGCTGGGGCAGTATATTGTGCTGCACTGTGATATTTGGTTCTGCTGAAGTAGTATTTTGTGCTGCACTGTGGTATTTAGTTCTGCTGGGGCAGAATATTGTACTGCACTGTGGTATCTGGTTCTGCTGGAGCAGTATATTGTGCTGCACTGTGGTATCTGGTTCTGCTGGGGCAGTATATTGTGCTGCACTGTGGTATTTGGTTCTGCAGGGGCAATATATTATGCTGCACTGTGGTATCTGGTTCTGCTGGGGCAGTATAGTGTGCTGCACTGTGGTATTTGGTTCTGCTGGGGCAGAATATTGTACTGCACTGTGGTATCTGGTTCTGCTGGAGCAGTATATTGTGCTGCACTGTGGTATCTGGTTCTGCTGGGGCAGTATATTGTGCTGCACTGTGGTATTTGGTTCTGCAGGGGCAATATATTATGCTGCACTGTGGTATCTGGTTCTGCTGGGGCAGTATATTGTGCTGCACTGTGGTATTTGGTTCTGCAGGGGCAATATATTATGCTGCACTGTGGTATCTGGTTCTGCTGGGGCAGTATATTGTGCTGCACTGTGGTATTTGGCTCTGCTGGGGCAGTATATTGTGCTGCACTGTGGTATTTGGTTCTGCTGGGGCAGTATTTTGTGCTGCACTGTGGTATTTGGCTCTGCTGGGGCAGTATATTGTGCTGCACTGTGGTATTTGGTTCTGCTGGGGCAGTATATTGTGCTGCACTATGATATTTGGTTCTGTTGGGGCAGTATATTGTGCTGCACTGTGGTATCTGGTTCTGCTGAGGCAGTATATTGTGCTGCACTGTGGTATTTGGTTTTGCTGGGGCAGTATATTGTGCTGCACTGTGGTATCTGGTTCTGCTGGGGCAGTATATTGTGCTGCACTGTGGTATCTGGTTCTGCTGGGGCAGTATATTGTGCTGCACTGTGGTATCTGGTTCTGCTGAGGCAGTATATTGTGCTGCACTGTGGTATTTAGTTCTGCTGGGGCAGTATTTTGTGCTGCACTGTGGTATTTGGTTCTGCTGGGGCAGTATATTGTGCTGCACTGTGGTATCTGGTTCTGCTGGGGCAGTATATTGTGCTGCACTGTGGTATTTGGTTCTGCTGGGGCAGTATATTGTGATGCACTGTGGTATCTGGTTCTGCTGGGGCAGTATATTGTGCTGCACTGTGGTATTTGGTTCTGCTGGGGCAGTATATTGTGCTGCACTGTGGTATCTGGTTTTGCTGGGGCGGTATATTGTGCTGCACTGTGGTATTGCTGGCTCTGTCCAATCGTGGCCTTGGGGACAATTTTAGTTTTTCTTCAGCGCCGCTTTATGTTCCTAGTCTGCCCCTGTATACTGCTAATGCTCAGCTGCCATTCCTACTGACAAACAGGCATTAAGAGGTTAAATCTCCATAACCTTATTTTTGCAGTAATTTTCAGTTAGAAAACTGAACAGCTGTAATATGGAACAGTCTGAACACAGAGTAATACTAGGACCTATATGACTAAATGAAGCTGTCTCTAAAGCCGAATTTCCCTGCCATAAACTGGAGCGGTTTCCTCATTCCTACAGCTCTGCATGTGAAGGACACCCGTTAGAGGGGAGAACTGCATATGGGAACCAGAGCAAAATGTAAATACATGTGTTTAAAGAAGAAATACAATTGCTCAATTTTATACTAAGTTATTAGTTGGAGGAAGGCCCAGATTTCCTTTACTGCAGTGCAGTGTGTGAATCATGGATGATTCATGCTCTCATACTGGGAGTGATGTCACACACTGAAGACATACAGGGTCAGGCATCTCCAGGAGGGATGAGCGAACCGACTTCGGATGAAACATCCAAAGTCGATTCGCATAAAACTTTGTTTCAATACTGTACGGAGCAGGAGCTCTGTAGAATATTAGAATGTATATATGAATGTCTCGCGAGACTTCGCATAATAACTTCAGAAATTTATTTATACTGTAAAAAAACATTTCCCGAACTCGGGGTTCAGTTCCAAGGTAGCACTGCCGTTATAATCTCCCTATTAAGCCTTGAGCTTAATAGAAAGACATCACAAGCACTGTAGAATGAAATACTGAAGGATTACAGTCTTTAGTCTAAGCGATCAAACAATTGCATGTTCATTCCCGATAGGGGGACTAAAAATGTAAGTAAAAATTTTTTAAAAAATATATTTAAAAGATCAAAAATATGCAAAATTGAGATCACATTTTTTCGTAATGTTTCGTACAAAAAGAAATAATAAAAAAATTATTGATATTGCATCGACTGAAAATGTTTATACTCTTAAAATACAGCAGCATGTATCCAGCAAGGGGAAAGCTCTAACAGGAAGACAATCAAAGTAACAGCTTTTTTTTTTTGGTCAGTTCATCCCCGGAAAAAAAAAAATTGGAATAAAAAGCAACCAAAATGTCATGTGAACACCAAACTGGTACAAAAAATTAATAAAACCATAACATCCTGCAAAAAAACAACCCACACAGCTCTGCAGATGGGAATTTTAAAAATGTATGAGTGTCTACATAGTACTTCTGTATACTAATGTAACGTGCTATGATGTACGGTTATTTTTGTACCGATCCTTTGCATACTGGTTATCCTGGATAAATGAAAAAATCTTCAATAAAGATATATTGAACGATAAAAATGTATGAGTGTCAGAATATATGGCGATGCAAAGCAACTTTTTAATTCAAGTTTTTTTTTTTATTAAAAGTAGTAAAACATAAGAAAAACTACTAGTATATAACTTTGATATTACTGTGATAGTACCGATTCACATACAGACAAGATGTCAGTTTTAGTGCACAGTGAATGCTATAAAAACAAAACCCAAAAACCTATGGCGGAATTCCATTTTTCCCCCAATTTCATCCTATCCCATAATTATTCCAATACACGATTCAGTAAATTAAATGATGCCATTAAAAAATACAAGTTGTCCTGCAAAAACCAAACCCTCATACGACTATGTGAACGGCACATAGAGGGGCTCTTGGAAGGCAGGGAGGTAAAAAATAAAAAAATTAAATAAAAAAAATGGCTTCAAGAGGTTAAAAACATGTTACTGACAGAGAGAAGAACTTCTTCGCTGTGAGCACCACACCATACTGTCCCCGTACCTCAGCTTCTTTCAACCTCGAGAATGTGAGAAGGGATATGCAGTCACATCCATAGAAATCCAATGCAGAATTATAACAAAAAAAAAATATACAACCTATATAAAACATCATGAATGATGGTGGATCACACACGTCTCACATCAACCGGCCAAAGAAAAATGTACCAAAAAAAAGTTCTATGGGAGAAATATTATGACTGCATCTGTAGATAAGTGTAAGAACAAACAAACAGGGGGCAGACAGCACCGGGCAGAGCTTCCCCCTATAAACCAAGGAATGTCCATTCACGTGAAAATAAACTGAAAGAACGGAACAATCTAAGCTGTGTTCTGGTGGAAGGCGGCCACATAGATCAATGCAAGCTTTATGTGCAGGACACCACTGTCATACGTAATAAAGGAAAGGAAAGGCAAGTACAGTATCAAGACATAAACAGAAATCACTTCTCGGAGTAGTCGGCATATGGTCTTTTTCAAGCTCTGCACATTTACTCTGCACATGTCATGTGTTTGGTGTTTTGGTTGGAGAGAACTTAAGTCACTTAAGGACCAGAACAATGTCCATGTATACTGGGTCTCCTTAATAATGTATAAACATGTGGTGATCCCAGCCCTGATAACCAAATATGATTGACTGGCTAGTGTTGGCAACACCCAAAACCACTTCATACTGACAAGCGCGCCCAGGAGGAAAACAAACTTTTAGTGTTAAGTGCAAGAAAAAAAAAAATCTTGCTGCATCCGTACAATTTACAATGTCATAAACCATTAATCATGTTGTCAGCCAATTTCATTAAGTATTCCAACTCAGCGGCGCAACCAATTTATGCCCCACAGAAGGGAGTCTCTTGTTGGGTGGTAACTGGTACCCTTGACATTGTGCTTCCCGGGCAGAATGTGAAACAGAAATCAAAGAAGGGCAGTAGTGTTAATAAAATGTAACTTTTACTATAAATCCATTAAAAGTGGGAGAACACGTAATACATTCCCCTCTTGATACAGGCCCCAGAGTAAATAGACGCCTATGATTCTCAAACCCTGGAACAAACACGTGTAGTGCCAAATAAAAATAGCGTAGCACCAGAAAATAAGTATAATCATTACCAGAAGGGGTATACGTGACTCCAGCTATAATAAAGCAGTCAATCGGGCCTTACTACGGTCTTGCTCCCGGTAGGTTTTCTCTCACCCCCTCCCGGTATGAAGAGATAGGGTTCTGGAGTAGCTCACCAGTCGCAGTGATGCAGGTTGCCGATATCTTGGAGTCAGTGTGTGTTATGTTGCAGAGGTACAGAACAAGAAAACCAAGGGCACAAAAGCCCAACCACTAAATATAGTAAAGGGTGCTTAGAAACCTATAAAGATGTGCTCAAATGAACATATATATGGGTCCCTGGAACACATATATCTGTTCATTTGAGCACATCTTCTCCCCGCTGTGATTGGATCGTGGCACAGCCAGGGAGAAGGAGACGCCCATTGACATACTGAGTGGGAAAACGACAGGGGGGCACATCGGGTGTAGGAGCCATATTTTAACAGGCAGGGTGGCAACATCAGGGGGGGTACCCCGCAAGTAAAGGTATTAATCTAGAATTAAAAAAAAAACATGAAAGGTCTACTTTAAATGTACTGAGCATTTGTGTTTGAACAGATTGGGGGTGGGGAGATGAGGGGGAGATGGGGAAGCCAGCATGGGACCTGAGGCAGGAAGGTGAGTTTGGGGAGATAAGCATGTCACCAGATTGGGGAGGGGGGAGGTGAGCTTGGGAGATGGGGGAATGAGCATATGGCCAGATTTACAGTGGGGCGAGGAAGGTGAGCTTGGAGAGATGGGGAAAGAAGCATGTGACCAGATTGGGATTGGGGGGGCAGGATTGTGAGCTTAGGGAGATGGTGTCACGGTGGGGAGTGGGGGAAAACTCCCCACCGTATAACGTAGAATAACGGGCAGGCAGCTAGGCCTGGACACCAGGAAAAGGGAGCAGGTCACCTCCTAATGCCGCCCTAATCCTGGCCCTGACTTCTAACTATATGAGCAGACCCAGATGGTAGGTGGGCTCATACACAGGAACCTCGGACCCTGAGTCGCCCTAAAGATCCCTGCAATGAGGTTCGGAGCAGGAGACGACCTGTTCATCCCAGACGTGGATGAACAGGAGTCTCCACTGACCTAGCTACAAGGAAAGGGACAGACAATGAACAGCCACTGAATCGGCAGGTAAAAGCCCAGAAAAAACATGCACTTACCTGCCACGGCCACAACAACCACTGGACCCCCATGCAGAAAGGAAGCATGGCGGCCCCAGGCAGAGCTGTTCACCGACTTGTGATTCCCCCTCCGGGGAACCCTGACACCCCCTTCCGAAGGTTATGCGACTCACAGGGGAAAATGTCTAGCAAACATGCTGGAAGACAGACACCGCATGCCAGACATGTAACAACAACTAGACATACAACAGACCTCGCACATAACCCACAACAAACATAGTAGATACAAGGGAAGGTAAAGACATAGGGAACATAGGGGAGACATCATGGTGACATCGATGTCTAGCTAGGAAGCCTTCCCACTGGACAGGTGGTATATCCAGGATAGGAGCAGCACTCCAGCTCACGCAAAGACTGAAGGCAACTGACCTCACGCTCACAACACAACATATAAATAGCCAAGAGGCCACACCCAAGACACACCTAAATCCACACCAGCCAGATAATTAACCCCTCCAGCACCAGGCAGGGAAGGACCCAGGGGAAAGTAGGAGCGACCTACATGCTGCAACAACTACACGTTGCCACAGGTAACAGCATGCACGGCAACCGTGTCACGGCGCACACAACAGAGCCGTGACAGATGGGGGAATGAGTACTGTGACCATATTGAGGGAGGGGTAGGTTGTTGAGCCTGAACAAGAATGCTGGGGGGATGGGGGAGGCTGGTTATGAAAGGAAACAAGCTTTCTGACTACTTTGGGGGACTGGGGAAAGGAGTGATGAACCTAAAAATGATTTCTGGGGGGATGGGGAACAAGCTAACTGACTACTTTGGGGGGTGCGGTGGGGATGGTCGGAATGTTATTAGTCTAGTGGGAGGGTGAGATCTAAGTGTGATTGGTGAAGCTCTGTGGGGGTCACCAGTATATGGGGTACCAAAGTATGTCAGACAGTGGTGGGGGAGGGAATCCCTCAGTCACTTAAAATGACTGAGGTCTGTTCTTCCCCACTGTCGCCCCACTGTACAGTTGGTGGGAGGGGGTCCCCCATATATTGGTCCCTTAGGAGGATTCTGAGGAGCAGTGACAATCTTTACTATCTTTTTTTCTGGAAAGTTGTAAACCTCTTTAAGACGTGCAGGTCAGGCAGTGCTGTTGAGAATATTGGAACATAGCTAGTAAATACCTGGTTTATGTCACATCTTTGTGTTATACCAGTTTCCCTTATGGCTTAGCTTAGATTTTTTATTTTTATTTTTAATTGCCACTCTGTACAAAAAAGGTTGCCGACCCCTGTTCTAGAGATAGGTGGGGGTCTTAGCACTCAGACCCTGACTGAATCCTAGAACGAGGAGAGAGACGTGAGCACATATCGCGCTCTCTCTCATCATTGCACAAGATGGGCACCATAGAAGTCTATGGGCCAGTCTGGGTTCGATTCCATCCTTAACAGCGAGGAGAGAGAGCGCCATATGCATGCACTTCTCTCCCCTCGTTCTAGAGATAGGTGGGGGTCCCAGACCACCGATCAAAACTTTTAATATGTCTCTATGATATAGGTTTGATATAAGCTATAAGATGGTAGAACTAAAGCACAGTAGCTGGATTGTACAAGTCCTCCACTAAAAATGGAGATGTGCATACCACTGGGTGGCAGTAAGGAGGACATGGCATACAACCTGGGATTTCTACCCGTGGATGTGTGTGTGTCTGGTGGTACAGATGTGTTTTGATCAAAATATATTGGCTAAGAGTCTCACATTTTATCATATTAGAGTGAGGGCTTAGTCTATATATTATGTTTCCATCTATTGTTTTTAGTGCATTATTTTCTGTGATTTTATACCTGGTAGTACATGCCATATCTAAAGGGGGTACTCACATTGTCCTAATGCTGTGCTTTCATGGGGGATGCGTATTGCACCATCATAGCTCTGGTAGTCCTTGATATAATTTATATGAATGGTGGGCACTTGGCTTAGGAGGCATTTTGGGAAATACTGAATGGATATTGCATATACTATATATCGGTGACATGTGGTGCTAAAGAAAATGGTGACATGTGGATGAAGAAAAGTCTATTATCTAACACTTAAAGAGAACTGTCGCAATAAACATGCAGTTGAATCTGCAGGCAGCAAATTATAAAGCAGGAAGAATCAAACAGATTGATATAGTTTGTGGGGAAGGATTCAGTAAAACTTGCATTTTATTTTATTCATTTAAATCCCTGATCTTTCTGGGTTTAGGAGTACAATTGGTGGTTCTATCACACGCAGGACAAAAGAAGGATTGGGCATACTGGATTTTAACATGTCTAAGAAGAGTCTGGCTACATTGATTGGCCAAGAAGAACATCGACACTTGGTGGATTCAGCAGTAATACTCAGCTATCTCAAGAATGCGGCTAGATAGAGAACTGCTATCTGACCATCATTTTATATTTGGGGCTTGTGTCTCTGATCCCTCAAAGGTTTTCCAGGATTACTATGGTCTTTAACGTACTAGTTGCTTACCTTGTGTATATCTTCCCATGCTTTTATTTTCAGTTTGTCTTCTTCTGCCCAATTTTAACCATGCAAATAAATCACCCTAGTTTGTTTCCATCCTGTATGTAGCACTTCCTGTTGCTGTATCCAACCAAACCCATAATGCACTTCTCCATTCTCTGCCACACCTCCAGCACCGCCCCTAACAACACCCAGCTGGTTTATAGCTCCTCCCACACCGCTAGTTACATAAACACTCCCCCATCACTGCCCCTGTTGCTGCATTGCCCATGGACATAACATCACAAGAAAAAGGAAAGCACTACAATATATGTGTGCTCAAATCCAGCCAAATGCAGCCAAACTGATTGGTCGGCGTTTCATAATACAGATGGGCAATGACCCAAAACATAAAGCTAAAGAAACCCAGGAGTTTATTAAAGCAAAGAAGTGGAATATTCAATAATGGCCGAGTCAGTCCCCTGATCTGAACCCAATAGAGCATTTCACTTGTTAAAGGCTAAACTTCAGACAGAAAGACCACAAACAGGAACTGGAAACCACTGCAATAAAGGCCTGGCCGAGCATTAAAAAGGAGAAAACATGGCGTCTGGTGATGTCCATGAGTTCAAGACTTCAGGCAGTCATTGCCAACAAAGGGTTTTTTAACCAAGTATTAGAAATTAGCATTATATTTACAATTATTTAATGTGTCCGATTACTTTTGAGCCCCTGAAATGAAGGAATTGAGTTTAAAAAATGTTTTAGTTCCTCACATTTTTATGCAATCATTTTGTTCAACCCATTGAATTAAAGCTGAAAGTCTGAACTTCAACAGCATCTGAATTGTTTTGTTAAAAATCCATTGTGATAATGTACAGAACAAAGATTCGAAAAATGTTGTCTCTGTCCAAATATATATGGACCTAACTGTATGGGGAAACCAGAAAACCTCCTAACATCTCTAGCAACCCTCCCGCCTAAGGCTGCTTTCACACTAGCGTTCGCTGGTCCGCTCGTGAGCTCCGTTTGAAGGAGCTCACGAGCGGACCCGAACGCAGCCGTCCAGCCCTGATGCAGTCTGAATGGAGGCGGATCCGCTCAGACTGCATCAGTCTGGCGGCGTTCAGCCTCCGCTCCGCTCGCCTCCGCACGGACAGGCGGACAGCTGAACGCTGCTTGCAGCGTTCGGGTGTCCGCCTGGCCGTGCGGAGGCGTGCGGATCCGTCCAGACTTTCAATGTAAGTCAATGGGGACGGATCCGTTTGAAGATGCCACAATGTGGCTCAATCTTCAAGCGGATCCGTCCCCCATTGACTTTACATTGAAAGTCTGGACGGATCCGTACTAGGCTATTTTCACACTTAGCTGTTCTATGCTAAAAATAATGCAGACGGATCCGTTCTGAACGGAGCCTCCGTCTGCATTATTATGAGCGGATCCGTTCAGAACGGATCCGCCCGAACGCTAGTGTGAAAGTAGCCTAATATCCATGAAATTCTGTAACAGTTCAGTTACCATCCCACAACTATCTTTACAGCATACATTTCAGTTTAATTACCCTCCTGACTACATAGTTTCACCTATCGGAAACAACTACTATTGGAAACAAAGACTCGACACCTCAAGGAATGAGAGAGCAAGAAATAATAGAATCAGGTATCCTTGTCAAGTCCTTTATGCAATTCAAAAGGAAAGTCAGAATAATATATATTGTGCTGACATATCTTTTTATGTCGCTGCCTACTCTTAAAGAGCGCACGGTAAATGCAGCCATCTTTTCCTGTATGTGGCTGATTGAAATGGGGAAAATATACGAAATCATTCAGATAGCAGAAGCCATTCTCATTGAAGAGATCTTCTTACAGTACAGCATATCCTGGCCTGTAGCCAGACGACTTGTGCAAGTACAGAAATGTTAATTTTTCCCCAATCTTTTATTTTATAATGTAAAGGGAACGATTAAGAACACCTGTACTGACCCATGAAATTTATAGGAGTGTTAAAGAATTTATATTACACTCGTAAGCAGGTGGTCTATGCTACCCATAAAAGCTGGGCTTGTAATGAACTGTACGATATTTCAGCCCTTCACATAGGCCTGGTGAGAAGCCCATTCATATATCAGATGAAGTTGACCTATTTTTGGCCTTCGGAAGTATTTTATGTTTTTGGTATACCTTGAGATTCATTATAACGTAACTTCTGTAACTTGTATAATCTGCTTCTTGGCTATTGAGGATCCACTGTCTGCCACGTAGCCCCATTGTATTCATTGATTAATCCTCCGGTGTCTATTATAAAACATTCCCAGGAGCCCCCCATGTAAGAAATATGATGGAAAACACATCATATAGTTATAACACCTGGCTGTGCATATATTCATTTATTAGTTACTTTACAAGTTAGTTATATTGTCCAGAGTTTACAGTGGAAATTCTGTCTAATCTTCCAGGCCATCCATTATACTGAAACTTGTTTGGGTTCAAAAAAATAGAAGATTTAGCAAATAACGTATATAGTTGCTTATGTTTAAGTGTGTTATGCCATGAATAATGTAAAAAATGAAAATAAGAGATCAAGCTAGAACCAGCCCTGTACCTCACATTGCTCCCTATTCATTACTCGAATTGCTCTGCTAGATGTATTTCGAGCTGCACCTCAGGGAGCATGTCCTTTCTGCTGCAGAGCTCTCCCTGTAACTGCCGCAGTTTCTAAATCCTGTATTACACAGGCCGATTGAGCAAGCAATTGTCGTAAGGGAAGCATTCCCTCCTGGCAATCTCCAGCTAGCTAGTGGAGGAGACCGCTGCTATTACATGCAGCGATCTCCTCCGCAGCATGGGGAGGAGCAATCGTTATGCCATCGCTCGTCCCCATACTGTCTAGTGGTTTGCCAGTGACAGGTTGTAATTAGACAGCGCGATCTGTCGTCGGCAAACGATTTTATGTGTGCTTAAAAATCACATTGTTCATCGGGCAATTGGCGGCAGTTTTACACTGCAAGATGATCGTTAACGAGCATTTATACGAAAAATCGGCAGATGTAATACAGGCCTTAAGAGTAGATCCAGCGGGTGGCAGATAAAAGATGAAACTGAGCATGTGCGTCCACCTCAGCGATGTTACTGAGGTGGATGGAGAAATAAGGAAAGAACAAACATCAGGTGGCGCTATACAAAAAGATTTTATTGACTCGACCAGTGGCTATACAAAATGTTTAATTACACGCAATTACAAAAGTATTCAGATTCATGTGCTAGTCTGAAATTTTTTGAATATTTTACATAGGACAACTCCTTTAATGAAAAAGGGACTTGTCCGTCACGTTTATCCATTCTCAGACCTGGCTGTTTGACCTAAATGAATGCAAATAAAAGCCCCTGCCTAACTAGAAAATTTTGGAAAGACCATCTAGTGATCCGCACAATCCCTTATTATTTACATGGACATAGTAACCCATCCACAGCTTTGGAGTACAATATGGAAGTTGTTCGTTGACATAGGGTGACAAAAAGTAAAGAAAAGCAAATATATTACATACAAAAAAATCAACCTATTAGGATAGATTTAAAAATATGATGTGGTCCGAGGATTATTGCAGCAACCTTCATTACTGGTAAAACCCTTTTAAAGTGATTATCTTAAGAAAAGGATTACTATGTAATGAATAGGACATTTCAAATGAAGTATTTTTTTACAATACACGTTAGGTTTTATATTTACATACCATTTTCTTGCGCCTCTGCTGTTTCCCCTACCTTTAGGGGTGGACGCACATGCTCAGTAGTTTTCCTGCTCTCTTCCTCTCAGTGCTGACATTGTGATCTGATAGTGAAGCAGGTGATATGACCAAGACAACTTTAATTCCTTTGTCTCTACTTCTAAATGCATAGAAATATATAGCTATATATCTCTCTAGACGGTGGAGAAGGAATTTTTGGGGGGGGGGGGGGGGAATTACATACTATAGAGCTATTTATTAGTGGACTTGCCGAGGCTGTGTGTGAGGGACTTTTTTCTATGCAGGGGAGAAAGACGGGAGACAGGGTTTACAAGAGATTACAGTAATGCACTCAGGGGAGATGCAGAGGCTTAATAGTCTCACAAAAGTGGAGAGACCAAAGCTGTAGAGGCAGAGGCGGACGAGGTGCATGATAGGCCCGGGGCTGTCTACCCAACTTGGGCCCCCCTCCATTTTAGTATTATTATTTATTGTATGAAGAGGCTGCAGTGCTTCGTGAGCACCAGTCTCTTCCTAGGCCATATGACATCTCCAGACTAAAAAAAATACCCCAAATTAACCCAAATTGGCTCCTAAACTGAAAAATTTGGTCGACAAATTCAAAATACAATAGCAAAGGATTTGGCGGCTCACTCACTGTTTACCTATGGAATAGGTGCACTGCCGCACAGCACTCCCTATTGCTGGTAAATTGTAAAAATGTGGAATAAGGTTGGGCGTCACTCAATATCGGGCATCAACCAGACAACACTGTGAGCTTCAGAGCAGCATGCAATTTACCAATTAAGGACGATATAAAAAGGACACCTCAATCCCACTGTCTGTACCACTGAGGAAGGGTCTGCTGTACCCCGAAACGCGTATGGTAAACAGACAGTGAGGGACGACATAAGGAAGAAATTTATATTCATGATCGGATGCCGAACAGATTTGAAAACCCTGCCTGGAATTGAAAGTCACCTGACCTATCCAGTAGCACCACGTGGGACGCCACAACCAGGTCCTGGAAGGCCAAAGGCATAAAGAACATCGCTAAACACTGGGGTTTCCAATAGAAGAGATCGGACCCACAGGTCCTTACAGCTCATAGAGCAACCGCATTTCAAAGGACAAGCAGTCTATAGGAGTGGTAAAGTAACCCTGCGTTTTATTACATCTAACGCCCAATATCTTTGTGACTCTCTGCAATCCAATATTGACTTTTTGCCTCCCTGGCTTTACCCTGGTGGTTATCAGGGATATCGATATTTCTGAGCTTTGGAAATTCAATCAGCGTCCTTAGAGGGGGTTATATGTGCTATATGTGTGATTTTAGTGTATTTTATTGCAAGTTTTATACAACATGTTGTAAGTAAAATCTAATATTTTCAGACTATATGGTGTTGTCTGGTTGATGCCCGATATTGAGTGACGCCCAACCTTATTCCACAAATTCAAAATACATTTAATTATAATAAAAAAGACTGGGAGGACAATACAGCACTACATACCTCTTACATCCAGGGACATCTCCTGTCATGTAGACCTTCTCTTTCCTCTTCTCCTCCGTTAGACCACCATGACAAATTCTTTCAGGCCGCATCTCGTCTCTACAGAGTTTGTAACACAGACACGTTAGATTTCTAAATTTTTCAATCAACCTCCCCATACTTTTGTCCCCACAGTGTCATCCTGCTGCCACCCCCAATACTGTGCCCGTTGTGCTCCCCAATGCCCGAGGAACTATACCGCTGAAAAAATAGTGACCCTAATAGACATAATTGGGGTCATTTATCAAACTGGTGTAAAGTAGAACTGGATTTCCAAAAGAGCTGTCAAAAATGAAAGGTGGAATCTCATTGGTTGCTATGGGCAACTAAGCCAGTTCTACTTTACACCAGTTTGATAAATGACCCCAAATGTCCCTATAGTGTCTACAGCAATTATAATGTCCCCTAGAGTGCCCCTAGTAATAATAATAACACCCTATATTGTGCGCCAGGTAATAATCCCTGTATTGTGTCCCCAAAAATAATAGAATTGCCCCTACAGTGCCTCCCCAATTTCAACGCCCACACGCTGCCCCATATAGTAATTTACCTCACACTGCCCCCACATAGTAATCCCCCATAGTAATTTGCCCACCACACAGTAATTTCCCCCACACTGCCCCATATAGTAGTTTGCCCCACATAGTAATTTGCCCCACACTGCCCCCAAACAGTAGTTTTCCCCCACACAGTAATTTCCCCCACACTGCTCCACACAGTAATTTACCCCACACTACCCCACACAGTAGTTTCCCCCACACAGTAGTTTCCCCCACACAGTAATTTCCCCCACACTGTAATTTTCCCCACACTGTAATTTTCCCCACACTGTAATTTTCCCCCACACTGTAATTTTCCCCCACACTTCCCCCACACAGTAATTTCTACCACACTACCCCCACACAGTAATTTCCCCCACACTGCCCCACACAGTAATTTCCCCCACACTGCCCCACACAGTAATTTCCCCCACACAGTAATTTCCCCCACACTGCCCCACACAGTAGTTTCCCCCACACTGTAATTTTCCCCCACACTTCCCCCACACAGTAGTTTCCCCCACACAGTAATTTCTACCACACTGCCCCCACATAGTAATTTGGCCACCACACAGTAATTTCCCCCACACTGCCCCCACACAGTAATGTCCACCGCACTGCCCCATATAGTAATTTGCCCCCACACGTTATCCCCACACAGTAATTTGCCCCCACACAGTAGATTATCCTATACTGCCTCCACACAGTAATTTCCCCACACAGTAATTTGCCTCCACACAGTAGTTTCCCCCACACAGTAATTTCCCCCACACTGCCCCATATAGTAATTTGCCCCCACATAATAATCCCTCCCATAATAATTTGCACCCACATAGTAATTCCTGCCATATTAATTTGCATCCACACAGTAATCCCCCTACAATAATTTCCCCCCACATAGTAATTTGCCCCCATACAGCAATTTCCCCCCGATGTACTGTCTCTTAACATGTCCTCCTGTGTGTGTCCCCCTCCCAGGTCCCCTATAGTTGGCACATAAAAAAAACTAGGGTAGGGATGTCACTACCTCATAGGCCTCAGGCCTACTAGGCCTAACGCCTGTGGCGGTGAGGCAAGGAACTATGCGCTCCCGTGCCCTGCCGCAGTATGTAGGTCTTCGGGTTGGCGTTGGGCCCCCCCAAGCTGCCGACCCGAACGCCCCTTTTGTAATCTGCCATTGTGTAGAGGGGTAAGTAAAGAAGCAAAAAAGAGTGGAAAAAAAGGTAAAATAAATGTTCGCATTAATTATATAATTATATTATAGTATAATATATAATTATACAGTTAAAATTATTGTGTGCATTACTTCAGATGTTTTTTTTTTATTCCTGAGATAAGGCCTTTAAATGGTTGTCCCACAAATACCGGTAATATCTACAGTTTTCAAACCAGCACTTGCATCTGAATATTTTTGTAATTGCATGTATTTATAATTTTTTATACATACTCAGTTGCATCTCGCAAACCGCCACTAGCTGCAGCAGACAGACTATGCCCCCTGACAAAGGACATGTCCCCTAAACTGCCAGCTTGAAATAAATCCAGCAGAACAATTAGAGCAATGCCTGGGGAGATATCTGGATCCATGTGAGGTGCAGGGCTGGTTCTAGAATTGTTAGAAAGAGGCCACTGTGTACTAGATTATGGATGACGTTAATTTTTTCATTAATCATAGATAACCCCTTTAAGAATATAATATCTAGATATTCTATAGTGAAAGGAAACGAGCTGTGGCCGATAAGATGGGAGGTAAAAGTAAGGAATGTTACATAATTTCTTTTCATAAAAATCTAATAGAACTTTATTGAATTATAGTAAAATAATTAGGGTCAAAACATAATAATCCTAGATGACTATAATGTATATACAATTAATTACAATAAAATAGTACTCAACATCCCCTTTAATTCTACAACACAATTCATATTATCGTTTTGTATTGTCACTTATACATGCAGCTTAATTGGGGTTGCCCACTTTGATAATAGCTTTGAAATCAATGTGCTATGTACCATTCTGGGCCCACTAGAGCAGGAAGCTTTGTAGCCTGTACTTTTCCTGCAGTAAAGTAATGGAGACCCTTACTAAGACCTCAACTTTTTTCTTTATAATAGATTTCATTCATTTGGAATCCCAATGAGAGCATCCCAAAAACAGGCCACACTGCACACCTCTGGATTGGATAACCACGTCCTACGGTAGAACATAAGAGAAGGAGTAGAAAACATGCAAAGTCCAAAATTATAGGATTAAAGAACATTTTTTTATATTTTTTTATTAGGGACTACAAGTACTTGCAAATCTGAGACACATTACAGGAGACAAACTTTCATGTTCCAAAAATAAGATAATATTTGAATTCATAATATTGGTAAAAGGGCTGCAAAACACATCAAACAGCAAAGAGAAACATCTTGGCCATGTTTATATGCATGCTTTAATTCCTTCCCCCATTTACTTTGATATTTAAGGATTTTATATACTGTAACCTATCTCCAAGATTAGATTGTGGAAAACTCAATTTCCACAAGAGCCAAGCCACACACCACATCTGGTTTATAGGATTCCACTGAAAAGTGCACTTCAAGTGTTATTTATGTAAGTATATATGTAACGTTGTCAGTCTTTATCCTGAAGGTCCACAGGGCAATTGCTGAATTCCAGTGAGTTGCTTTGATTCTTTAAAGACCAACATATATGTTTGCTTATGTAGAAGAGCTGTTACTAACATTACCAAAAATGCAGAGGTATCCTTCCTTATGTTTCAAGATTTCATTAAAGGGGTTATCTGACTTGCGCTGCCCTCTCAGTCCAATTATGTGCGGCAACCACCTCCAGGATCACGTGCAGTACATTGATTTATTGGAGGCATATGTTTAAAAATAGAAGGCATACAAAGGCAAACAAATTATTTTATATATATATATTATTTACTTTACACATTTATATAGTGCTGTCATATTCTACAGCGCTTTACAGACATTAGCATCGGGCTGTCTCCAATGGGGCTCACAATCTAAGTTCCCTATCAGTATGTCTGGAGTGTGGAAGGAAACCCATGCAAACACGGGGAGAACATACAAAATCAATGCAGATGTTGTTCTTGGTCGCATTCAAACATAGGACCCCAGCGCTGCAAGACACCAGTGCTGACCACTGAGCCATTGTGTATATATATTGTAGGAGAGTTCAAGGGATGATCGTGGATGATAGATATGTGTCACGAGGTTGCTGGCCTCAGTGAAGTAAGAGCTGGTTTCATGTGTTAGAAGCAGTTGCTGTTTGACACGTTGCTATTTAGTATGGCTGTATAGCTGATCCGGGACGGCTCTTACTGGGAGTAGTCAAAGTGCTGGGTGGGTGACTACTCCCCACGTTCCAGACCGGGTCTTGGTTTTGGGCTATAAAACACAGGCAGCACTGTCAGGTGGGGTGGATTACTCATCTCTGACAGTGGAGCTCTGTCAGTCTCTGTATTGGGACCTGGGAGTTTGGGCCTGGATTAAGGCCTGCTACTTTGTTGGTGTGAAAGCAGGTGGATTCTGCTTTGTCCAAGGACTTCTTCTTTGATGCATGGTGTGAACGAACACCAGACTTACAAGGTGACTGTTTTCCTTGAAACAGACTTTTTGTTTTGTAATTTACTTAATGTGTGAATAAACACTAAACTGTTTAATTCAAAGACTTTGTTGTTGCCTCTATACTGCGTCCGCTAACCTGCCTATCAGAGCGAATCCCCACATTTGGTAGAGGATGCGGGCACCCAGTCAGGCTGGCCTGAAGGCCGAAAATTTTTTGTTTTTCCGGGCTCGGTTGTATGTCTTTCATCAAACCAGCGAGATTACAACCCGTGTACCTTGACAAAATGGAAGCTGTTGTGAAAGGCCTCATGGAGGCTAACTTGCAGCAGCAGGAGGCTAATAAGCAGCAGCAGGAAACCAACCAGCTGCTACTGCAGCATGTGATTGCTTTACAAGCGGCAGGAGCATCCCAGAACGTCCACGATGCCCGGGAAGCGGTCCGTGCGGCGATCCCTAAGATGACCCCCTCGGACGATGTCGAGACCTATCTGGCGGTGTTCTAAAAGGTGGCCATGAGGGAGAAGCTACCTCGAGATCAATGAGTTGAGGTCTTCGCTCCGTTCCTGGCATCCGGACCCCAGCAGGTGTTTTTCGACTTACCAAATGTTCAAGCGGCCGATTACACAACAGTAAAGGGTGAGATTCTAGCAAGACTGGGGGTTAATGTGTTGGTCCGGGCCCAGCAGGTGCATCAGTGGGAGTTTAACCCGGCTGAACCTGCGAGACCTCAGTATTATGATCTGTTATACCAGTTGCAAAAATGTCTGCAGCCTGACATGCTGAGTTCCACTGCTATGCTGCACCGTCGGTTGGCTGATGTATTCTGGAGGGCTTTGCCATACCCTCTCTAGCACTGGATTGGCCAGGTGTCTCCTGGTAATGTCCTTGAGCTGGTCGACCTGGTGGAGCGCTATGAGGCTACCAGGAATATACAGGGGGGTTCTTTTGGGAGGGGGGCAGTCAAACCCTGGACATCTCTACCCCAGACCTGGTTGCTGGTTCCAGCAAAACCCACATGGGATGTACCCCCTGCAGACCCAGCTTTGATGGTCTGCTGGCAGTGTCAGGAGCCTGGCCACATAAGGGCCGACTGTCCCCATCGGGGCGAACTCATGGATACTAACTATGGCTACCGCCACTCATTGTATGCCAGAAAGCCATGTACAATAGGTACAGTACCCCCAAGACTATAGACAATAGCCACCTGTGCCCGGCGGAAGTGGGAGACACTCTGGCGGTGGCTCTTCTGGACTCAGGGAGTCTGGTGTCCCTGGTAACAGCTGCCCTGGTGCTGCCCACCGAGTATACTGGCCGAAATGTTGGGGTCGTGTGCATCTATGGAGACTTAAAGGACTATCCCACTACCCTGGTGTCTCTGTGCACGGTGGCGGGCAGGTGGACTCACAAGGTGGCCGTTGCCATCAATTTATATTGTGAACTTATAATTGGAAGAGACTTCCGGGTTTCCCGATACTGTGGCCTGATACGAAAGTTACCGATACCCGTGAGACAGGTGTAACCCCAGTAGAGTGGCCTTACTCAGGGGGGAAGCCGGAACCCTGGAAACCTGAGACCGAAGGGCCAGCAGTAGGGGTGGCCGCCACTGCGGTGGAAGAGGGGGAGACAACCCCGCTGAGTGTAATGGTGGGAGACATGGAGGATTTGCCGCTGGATCCTGAGTTGGCAGACCTCAATGTCTCTGGGGAAAATTTCAGTACAGCACAACACCGGAACCCAACACTATCTCGGGCCTGGGAAAATGTTGTAATAGTTGATAGTGAACCTCAACAACCAGGGGCCGAGTCAGTGTTTCCCCATTTTGTGGTTCATCAGATTCTGTATCGGGTAAACCAACTACGGGGTGAGCATATAGAACAGCTGGTGGTGCCCAAGGAGCATCGCAAGCTCATGTTGGAGCTAGCCCACTAATATGTTCTTGGGGGACACCTGGGATGGCAGAAAACGCAGGACCGGATTCTACAGTGGTTTTACTGGCCCAGTGTGTTCAGAGAGGTGGAAGAATATTGTAAGTCTTGCCCTACCTGCCAGATAATGAGGCCTCAGCCACATTTCCGTAGTCCCCTGGTACCTCTCCCAATTATCGAGGTTCCGTTCGAGCGAATCGCTATGGATCTCATAGGCCCAGTACTGAAGTCTGCTAGATGGCACCAACACATCTTGGTCGTCCTAGACTATGCCACTCGGGGTACCCGGAGGCTGTGCCCCTGCGACATACATCGGCCAAACTCATAGATAAGGAGTTACTGGAAATGTTTTCCCGAGTGGGACTATCTAAAGAGGTTCTGACCAACCAGGGGATTCCTTTTATGTCAAAGGTCATGAGGGAACTCTGCAAGTTACGACACATAAAACAGCTATGGACGTCCGTTTATCATCCGCAAACAGATGGCCTGGTAGAGAGGTTTAATCAAACATTAAAAAACATGTTAAAAAGAGTGGTGTCAAAGGATGGGAGGGTTTGGGACCTTCTTCTGCCCTATCTCATGTTCGCAGTGTGGGAGGTGCCCCAGGCCTCTGCTGGGTTCTCGCCCTTCGAACTGCTATATGGCCGACATCCTCGCGGTGTGTTGGATATAGCCAAAGAGGCATGGGAACAACAACCCACACCGTATAAAAGTGTAGTTGAATATGTCACTCAGATGAAAGAGCGGATGGAGACAGTGTTGCCACTTGGAACATATGAAGGCAGCCCAGCGAGCCCAGAGTAGGGTCTATAATCGGCAGGCTCAGGTCCAGATCTTTAACCCGGGAGATCGGGTTTTGGCTCTGGTACCGACAGTGGACAGTAAGTTCCTGGCTAGGTGACAGGGACCCTACGAAGTACTCTGTTCGAAAAAGTTGGTGAGGTAAACTACAATGTACACCAGCCAGGGCTTTGAAAGCCGGAGCAGGTGTACCATGTGAATCTACTTAAGATAGGGAGACCAGTACAGACAACAGCCCGCGGCTGAGTTTTCTAGGGGAAGAGTTTCCAGACCCACGGTCTGATACAAGGGAAGCAGTTGCCACAGTGAAAATTGCTGACAGCCTTTCCTCTAAACAGACTCAGGAGGCCAGAGAGTTCGTCAGCAGGAACACGGACGTGTTCTCGGACCTCCCTGGACGCACTTCTACCATCCAACATGACATTGTCACTGAGCCTCAGGCCAGAGTCTGGTTGAAACCATACCGGGTAGCCGAGTCTCGGCGACAAGCCATCTCGGAAGAAGGGCAGCTAATGCTACAACTAGACGGGACGTTACGGTTCTGTAACGATTTACGCAAACTAAATGAGATTTCTAAATTTGATGCATATCCCATGCCTCGGGTGGATGAGATTATTCAGAGGTTAGGCCAAGCCCGGTATTTTTCTGTTTTGGACCTCACCAAAGGGGACTGGCAGGTACCCTTGACGGAGGCTGCCAAAGAAAAAACAGCCTTTATCACACCAGAGGGGCTGTACCAATATAAGGTGTTACCCTTTGGTCTGCATGGCACCCCTGCCACCTTTCAACGGCTCATGGCATTGTGCTGCGTCCACATCGTCGGTACACTTTGGCTTACCTGGACGATATTGTCATTCACAGTACTGACTGGGAAAGTCACCTACCAAAAGTACAGGTTGTAGTGGACTCCCTTCGAAAGGCTGGACTAACAGCTAACCCAAAAAAATGTGCAATAGAGTTAGAGGAGACAAAATACCTGGGGTATTTCATTGGGCACGGAGTCATCAAACCCCAAATGAACAAAATAGAGGCGATACGGATTTACCCCCGACCTGTCACTACTAGGCAAGTAAAGTCGGTCCTGGGAATGGTGGGATATTATATGAGGTTTGTCCCCCACTTTGCTACATTGGCCGCACTATTGACAGGGCTCTAGAAGGGACGCAAGTCAGTGATGGTCCACTGGGATGATCAGGCGGAAGAGGCTTTCTCCGCTTTGAAGTCGGCCCTGTGTGGGTCCCCGGTTTTGGTGACGCCAGACTTCAAAAGGGAGTTTATAGTACAGACCGATGCCTCAAATAGCCCTCGGTGCTGTACTGTCTCAGAAATGGGGAGGAGCATCCCATTGTCTTCCTCAGCCGTAAGCTCATCCTAGTCGAGACCAGGTACAGTATAGTGGAGAAAGAGTGCCTGGCTATCAAGTGGGCACTAGAGTCTCTCCGCTATTATTTGTTGGGGAGAAAGTTCCGCCTGGTGACTGACCACTCCCCTCTTAAATGGATGAGCCAGGCCAAAGACAGAAATGCCCGGGATACCCGATGGTTTCTCTCCCTACAAAATTAAAAATTTTCAGTGGAACACAGGGCAGACCGGTTGCAAGGAAACACGGATGCCACGTCCTGGGTACACTGTTTGACGTGTGTTCTCCCCCTCAGGGTTGAACAAAGGGGGAGGTATGTTGGAGGGTTCAAGAGATGATCATGAATGATAGATATGTGTCACCGAGGTTCCTGCCTCAGTGAAGTAAGAGCCGGTTTCATGTGTTAGCAGCAGTTGCTGTTTGACACGTTGCTATTTAGTATGGCTGTAATAGCTGATCCGGGACGGCTCTTACTGGGCGGGTGACTACTCCCCACGTTCCAGGCCGGGTCTTGGTTTTGGACTATAAATACAGGCAGCACTGTCAGGTGGGGTGAATTACTCCTCTCTGACAGTGGAGCTCTGTCAGTCTCTGTGTTGGGAGTGGGACCTGGAAGTTTGGGCCTGGATTAAGGCATGCTACCTTGCTGGTGTGAAAGCAGGTGGATTCTGCTTTGTCCAAGGACTTCTTTTCTGCATGGTGTGAACGAACACCAGAATCACAAGGTGACTGTTTTCCTTGAAACAGATTTTTTGTTTTTTGTTTACTTAATGTGTGAATAAACACTAATCTGTTTAAATTAAATACGTTGTTGCCTCTATACTGCGTCCGCTAACCTGCCTATGAGAGCGAACCCCCACAATATATATATATATATATACATATATATAAATATATACATACATACACAGGTGAAACTCGAAAAATTTGAATATCGTGCAAAGTTCATTTATTTCAGTAATGCAACTTAAAAGGTGAAACTAATATATGAGACTCATTACATGCGAAGCGAGATAGATCAAGCCTTTATTTGTCATAATTTGGAAGATTATGGTTTACAGCTTATGAAAACCCCAAATTCACAATCTCAGGTACCCTTTGCTCAGGGGGGTATGGATTAATTAGCTGACTAGAGTGTGACACTTTGAGCCTAGATTATTAAACCTTTTCACAATATTCTAATTTTAAGTTGCATTAATGCAACTCCTTTTAAGTTGCATTACTGAAATAAATGAACTTTTGCACAATATTCTAATTTTTTCGAGTTTCACCTGTATATATCAATCTCATTATAGGCACTTACACATGTGGGTGCACAGGTAATTTGTTTTGGGAGTGTGTCATGAGTATGGTGGGAAGGGAGGGGAGAACACGTAACACAGCTTGCACATTTTTGGGATCTTAGCCACACATTGTACTGCATAAATTACTGTATTTTTTGCCCTATAAGATGCACTTCCCCCCCCCCAAAAAAAAAGTGGGGGAAAAATGGCAGTGCGCCTTATGGGGTGAATGCTGCAGTTTACACTGATACACCGCCGACCGCATGCTGCACAGCGCGGTCGGCGGGTGTATCAGTGGGGAGGAAGGAGGGGTTATCCCCCATAACAGTGTCAGCCACAGATCCCACATAACAGTGTCACCCACATAACCCCCATAACAGTGTCAGCCACAGATCCCCCATAATAGTGTCATCCACAGACCACCATTAGTTCAAAACCCACCAAAAGCACACCTTTTGGTTCAAATTTTTTTCCCCTATTTTCCTCCTAAAAAACCTAGGTGCGTCTTATAGGGTAAAAATACGGTAGTTCATTGTATAGATACCAGATATATGGGCAAAACTAACCTACTTCGATTATCATTTTCTGATTTCTGCAATAGTAAGAGACCATTTGGATGTATACCCAATATCATAGCTCACCATTAGCTCTTCCAGTGCAGTATGCATTACTTTGAACTGTATTATTGATTTAAATGAGCTTTACACTGATATATAAAGCAGTCTTATAATTAGATGGGTAAAACTTCCTAAATATCACCCAATCAGAATTTTCTCTTATGGCAGCAATCACTAGATTTTCAGAAAGGGGGGGTCAGTACTGGAAATGCAGGAGAGCATGTTCTATCCAGGAATGTGACAGAAGTTCTGGGCATGCTCTTCTCCATATGCACTGTGGTGCAGGGAGGTACACTGTATATTACACCCAATCCCACTTGCTTCTATGGGGACTATTTTATTAAACTATTAAACCATCTTAATAGTCTTTTAAACAGAATTTTGGTAGAAGATTATTAGTTACTAATAGTGTGATTCAATCTAGTGTTTGCCAAATAGCAAATCACAGTCTACCGGTAGATCTCAGGGCAGGGACCAGACCAGTAGATCTTGATGTAAGGCCACCTGGATGTTCTCTTCCTGTTTAAACTGCCTCCTTATATGTTCATGTTTATGAATCTGTTAGCTCTTTCCTATTAAAATTATTATGGCGAGTCATAGAGAGACTTAACAAGTCCTATTAGCTGGCGCAAGTGCAAACATTTTTACAACACTGACCTCCATGTGCCTCCATCACCGGAGGTGGATCCAGAACGGAAAAAATCTGCCCACTCCTGATACAATCACGTAATGTTGCAATCTGCTCCATTTTTTTAAAAGAAAGCCCACCTTACGTTTAATAGGAAGCTTGGTGGATCCTTCTGTCTCTGGCCGCGCCACTGCTGCTGCCATGTATTATTTTCTAATATCATTTGCCTTGAAGATGTCTTGTCTTTACATGAATGTAAACTGTTGATTTAGCTCATTCCTGTCTTCACCCATATTTAGACTTTACAACATTAGGTTTGCTCCTGAACCTTCTTTAATTCCCTCCTAATAGCCTGCTCCTGAATAAGGAGGGAAACTCTTCCATTTGATATCCTAAGGTGTTGACAAAAAGCACAGTATTTTTCTTGAACATTTTATTAGTGGATAGTTTGACTCTCCGGTTAGGTTACTTTTATGAGGGACTTGAAGACACTTCAGCAGTATGAGAGATTCATTCCGGATGCCAATTAAAGATAGATACATTTTACTGTAATGCTGGCCTTTTACGAGTAATACCACTATAATCGCCTTGGGAATTTACGGAAGACTGTAGAGCTAGTCACTGAAACAGGCTCAGATTTGATTTGGCAGGAAAAATAAACATGTCTCTGTTTTATTTAGCAGCTGGCAAGAAATAAAGCCATTTATGTAAAAATACTTATTCTGCCAGACAACACAGAGTCTTCAGAATAACAAATATAATTATACTGTATGATAAACCCTTATTAAATATAGTAATGCAAAGTCCATAAATGCTAAAGGTTTCTACAAACATTCCCTAATTGGAATTTGCAAAAAAGCTGTTCAATCCAAAGCAACAATCTGTTTAATGATCTAGGACAGAAGTGGCCTCATGTCTTCAGTACGGGATCTACTAGGGGGCCAGGAGAAGACACATGAGGCACGCAGAGGTCAGTGCTGAAATTTGTAAGGTCTTTTTTTAGGTAACACAGAAACCCCATAATTAGTTACTTATTGCACTTACTTCACAGCCTGCCTTCTTCAAACATGACTATGCATCTCTTCCTCTCTAGGAGCGGGTGAGACCCATACTATCTAATGGCACTTGTCTGGACTGAAAGCTTAGTGCATTCGGCCTAATGCGAAAATACAAAAAAAAATTAAGTTTTCCCCCATCAATCTGCACTCAGTACCCCATAATAAGAAAGTGAACACAGATTTTTTTGTAAATTTATTAAATCTGAAAAACTAAAATTTTGCATGGACTTAAAGGGGTTGTCCGGGTTCAGAGCTGAACCCGGACATACCCTTATTTTCACCCCGGCAGCCCTCCTGAGCCTGGCATCGGAGCATCTCATGCTCCGATGCGCTCCCGTGCCCTGCGCTAGATCGCGCAGGGCACAGGCTCTTGTGTTTTCAATAACACACTACCGGGCGGTAACTTCCGCCCAGCAGTGTGTTCGGTGACGTCACCGGCTCTGAGGGGCGGGCTTTAGCTCTGCCCTAGCCGTTTTACTGGCTAGGGCAGAGCCAAATCCCGCCCATCAGTGCCGGTGACGTCACCGGGCTGCCTGTCAGCCCCATAGAGAGCCCGGTATGTCACCGGAACTCAGAAAAATGCCTTTGCCCTGCGCGATTTAGCGCAGGGCAAAGGAGAGCATCGGAGCATGAACTGCTCCGATGCTCATGTCAGGGGGGCTGCCGGGGTGAAAATGGAGGGATGTCCAGGTTCAGCTCTGAACCTGGACAACCCCTTTAAGTACTCAGACCCTTTGCTATGACTTGAAATTTAGCTCTGGAGGACCCCCATTTCTCTTGATCATCTTTGAGATGTTTTTACACTTTGATTGTAATTTGATCCTATGTGCAGATGGGAGAAACTTCCAGTAACTAAACCATCACTGCTGAACTCTACCAAACTGGGATTTATGGCAGAGTGGCAAGATCAGATTTTAGTTTTTCCAATTTAATTTGCAAAAATGTCTAAAATTCTGTTTCCACTTTTCTGATTATTTTTAATTTTTTTTATTTTAGCACAAGACCACAACATAAAATTTGAAAAAACAGTAAAACAATCTAAAGAGTTTGCCAATGCATTGCATGATTCCCCACTAACAGCGAAGCATTAACCAATAACGAGGCAGTTTTCGGTCTTATGTACATGCCACTATAGAATGCTACTCAAGAGTGGACATTTTTTAAGACTGGCATTTAATAGATTGGTCTTAACCTCTTAACAACCGGCCACTATCTTTTGACAGTGGGCAGTGCACCTCCTCAGCGTACAGTGACATCTTTTTAAGTAACAAATACAGATGGTCCTTATGACCCAATTACATCTTATTTATGTGCTGTATATTTATTTAAAACTTCACTTTTATTTATTTTACTTAAAACACACATCCAGACATTATAGACTTTTTAAAAATCTCAGTGGTGCATTGGCAGGTTAATTCATTTATTTATATTCCATCTACTACCTGTGTTTCTTTACATCAGTGTATTAAGGGTTAATGTGAAAAGTACCCTTGGCTATATGCACGCTCCGGCTGGTAGCCACTATTCAAAACCCTCCTTATATTATTTTGTTTGCTCTTCTTAGAGCTGTTTCCTATATTTATCTCCTTTAGGTGCTGGAGATTATTATGTTAAGTTCTTAACTACCAC
The DNA here is from genome assembly GCF_014858855.1 of Bufo gargarizans. Lineage (NCBI taxonomy): Eukaryota > Metazoa > Chordata > Amphibia > Anura > Bufonidae > Bufo > Bufo gargarizans. The sequence continues at coordinate 75,404,750 of NC_058080.1, forward strand.
CGGAGCGTTATTGCCTATGGTTCCCTTGCACTCCTCACAATACTATGTATGTTGCTCTTATTGGAGCTCTCTGCCTGCCACCATCATTGAATCTAAAAACATTTAACACACATGCACCCTGCGTCCCGACATGTTTCGCTGGACACCCAGCATCTTCAGGGGAAAAGCAGGTGTGTCTGTTTGGGGGCGGGGCCTACGTTTTAAAGATTCGGTATGTGGTGACGTCAGTTATTCGGTCAATCACCCTCTTCGTCACTAATCTCCTCCAATCTCTATATGCTGACCCTTCTTCCAGTCGTCGCCTTCCTTCTAAGTCATGCCTCAATCTCCTCTTCACCTATACGCCGTATCGATCTTCGCGCATGCGCTTGGACTTAGAAAACTGGGACTTCATCTTCCTCTAGTGCGCATGTCTGAGGACTTAGTCTGGAAAACTTACAGTGCATCGATCTTCGCGCAGGTTGAAAAGGGAAACAAAGGGGTAAATATATATATATATGCATATATTTTTTATGCTGGAGAATTCAGTATTTCACACCTGATATACATATATATGTATTTTTTATTATTAATTATCATTTCTAGATGTGTTTTCTTTTTCCTCATATATATCCTTCATTAATTGCAATTTCATTCCTCTCCCCATCATTTACTCTCCTTCAAACTCTTGTGTATATGTTCTCACATACATCTTGTCTTGTACTGATTATATTAACATAGATCTCAATGTATATTTTTTAGAGATTGCTGTATGGGCATCACTATCATTCCTAAAGGCACCTCTGCATTTTTTTTTATTTATTTGTTTTTTATTATATTATTATTCTTCAGTTACTTAGATATCTCATTGTTTTTCATTTTATTTTTTATATATAATACATCCTCCATTTTTGTTTTCTTTATATAGGAACCGGACAGGCGCAAGCAGGAGATGATACGTCACTTCTTCCAGAGATGTAAGTTTAATTTTCATCTTTTTTTATTACTTATCCGTTAGTCCCCTACCCTTCTAATCTATTTTTAGTCTATTCTTTTCTTTTTCATTGACATAATCTTCTTATTCTTCATTTCTTTACTTTCATTTTTTGACTGTTGGTCCCCATTTTTTTACTTTTAAGAGTAAGATCATAAAAATGAGGCAAAGGTAAAACCTTCATTTATTCCTCCTGGTGCAAGGGATTTCAGGCGATAGATCCACTTTGTCTCCTCTTGTTGTAGCTTCTTGTCAATATCCCCCTGTCTCGGGCCTCTTCTAACTTTCTGTATACCCCATATTTTAAGAGTTGAGGGGTTCCCTTTATGTTGATTGATTATGTGTTCACATAAAGGCGTTTATTCATAGGTGTTTAGACTACTCAGATGTTTCGAAATTCTTCTCAACTCTTGAGTTGTTTTACCAATGTAGAGTTTTGGACAACCACATTGGATCGCGTATACCACTCCAGTGGTCCTACAATTTATGTAGTCTTTTATAATGTAGGTTTTTCCATCCATCGGGTTTTGAAATTATTTTTTTGGGGCCATATATTTACAGAAGGTGCATCCTTCACAGGGGTAGGATCCCTTTGTTGTTAACTATGTTTCTATATGCTTTTGTCGTCACTGGAAATGACTATGTACTAATATTTATTTTAAGTTTTTTCCTCTCCTGTACGTTATAGCTGGGTTTTTCGGAATTACTTCTCTCAGATCCTGATCTGCCTATAGTATATTCCAATGTCGTCTGAGGATCTTGTACATTATTTGATGTTCTATGTCATATGTGCCTATACAACGTACCATTTTTCCATTCTTTTTTGTTATAAAATAAACTATCTCTTTCTACACTTTTAGCTCTGTTATAGGCTCGATGGAGTGTTTTCTTTGGATAGCCTCTAGCTATGAATCTGCGATATAGGAGGCTACTTTCTTCCTCAAACGCTTGCTCACTGGTACTATTTCGTTTGGCCCTCAAGTACTGTCCCACCGGAATACTTGCTTTTAGGGCCAGTGGGTGAAAGCTCTCCCAGTGGAGAAACCCATTTGTGGATGTAGGCTTTCTATACACTTCCGTCATGACACTGCCATCAGATCTGAGGCTGATTTTCAAATCCAAAAAATTCAGGCTTTGTTTCTGAATCTCTGCAGTGAATGATAAGCCTATATTGTTTTCGTTGAGGTTTCTAGTGAATTGAAAAAACTCTGACTCTGTGCCATCCCAAAAAATCAAGATATCATCTATGTATCTACCCCAAAAAGAAATGTGATCAGTGTATTGTGAATTGTGCTCAGTGAAAACATATTTATCCTCCCACCACCCTAAAAACTAATTTGCGAAACTCGGTGCACAAACCGTGCCCATAGTGGTGCCATTTATCTGTAAATAAAATTGTCCGTCAAAGGTGAAAAAATTGTGCGTGAGTAAAAATTGTAATAGTGTAATAATAAATTTGTTGTGTTCATGAAATTGTGTGCCTTTCGTGTACAAATAGGATTCTACAGCTTTTATGCCCATTTTATGTTGGATGCTTGTATATAAGGCCTCAACGTCCAGACTTGCTATATACGTATTCTCTGTCACATGTAAATCCCTCAGTCTGATGACAGTGTAATTCGTGTCCTTTATGTAAGAAGGGAGCGTCTGCACAAATATACTGTCGACATACAGTACAGACCAAAAGTTTGGACACACCTTCTCATTCAAAGAGTTTTCTTTATTTTCATGACTATGAAAATTGTAGATTCACACTGAAGGCATCAAAACTATGAATTAACACATGTGGAATTATATACATAACAAAAAAGTGTGAAACAACTGAAAGTATGTCATATTCTAGGTTCTTCAAAGTGGCCACCTTTTGCTTTGATTACTGCTTTGCACACTCTTGGCATTCTCCTGATGAGCTTCAAGAGGTAGTCACCTGAAATGGTCTTCCAACAGTCTTGAAGGAGTTCCCAGAGATGCCTAGCACTTGTTGGCCCTTTTGCCTTCACTTTGCGGTCCAGCTCACCCCAAACCATCTCGATTGGGTTCAGGTCCGGTGACTGTGAAGGCCAGGTCATCTGGCGCAGCACCCCATCACTCTCCTTCATGGTCAAATAGCCCTAACACAGCCTGGAGGTGTGTTTGGGGTCATTGTCCTGTTGAAAAATAAATGATGGTCCAACTAAACGCAAACCGGATGGAATAGCATGCCGCTGCAAGATGCTGTGGTAGCCATGCTGGTTCAGTATGCCTTCAATTTTGAATAAATCCCCAACAGTGTCACTAGCAAAGCACCCCCACACCATCACACCTCCTCCTCCATGCTTCACGGTGGGAACCAGGCATGTAGAGTCCATCTGTTCACCTTTTCTGCATCGCACAAAGACACGGTGGTTGGAACCAAAGATCTCAAATTTGGACTCATCAGACCAAAGCACAGATTTCCACTGGTCTAATGTCCATTCCTTGTGTTCTTTAGCCCAAACCAGTCTCTTCTGCTTGTTGCCTGTCCTTAGCAGTGGTTTCCTAGCAGATATTCTACCATGAAGGCCTGATTCACACAGTCTCCTCTTAACAGTTGTTCTAGAGATGTGTCTGCTGCTAGAACTCTGTGTGGCATTGACCTGGTCTCTAATCTGAGCTGCTGTCAACCTGCGATTTCTGAGGCTGGTGACTCGGATGAACTTATCCGCCGCAGCAGATGTGACTCTTGGTCTTCCTTTCCTGGGGCGGTCCGCATGTGACCCAGTTTCTTTGTAGCGCTTGATGGTTTTTGTGACTGCACTTGGGGACACTTTCAAAGTTTTCCCAATTTTTCGAACTGACTGACCTTCATTTTTTAAAGTAATGATGGGCACTCATTTTTCTTTACTTAGCTGCTTTTTTCTTGCCATAATACAAATTCTAACAGTCTATTCAGTAGGACTATCAGCTGTGAATCCACCTGACTTCTCCACAAGGCAACTGATGGTCCCAACCCCATTTATAAGGCAAGAAATCCCACTTATTAAACCTGACAGGGCACACCTGTGAAGTGAAAACCATTTCAGGTGACTACCTCTTGAAGCTCATCAAGAGAATGCCAAGAGTGTGCACAACAGTAATCAAAAGCAAAAGGTGGCTACTTTGAAGAACCTAGAATATGACATATTTTCAGTTGTTTCACACTTTTTTGTTATGTATATAATTCCACATGTGTTAATTCATAGTTTTGATGCCTTCAGTGTGAATCTACAATTTTCATAGTCATGAAAATAAAGAAAAATCTTTGAATGAGAAGGTGTGTCCAAACTTTTGGTCTGTACTGTATGTGCTGATGCCTTTGCACAAATTGCCATTTCCCGAAACTATAGGTCTTCCTAGGATGGAGTCTCTTTTTTTGTGGACCTTTGGTAAAGCGTAAAAGGTCACGATGGTTGGATGCGACTTATAAAGAGTTTTAAATTCCTTCTTTTGTGATAAGTTTTTCTTCTTTTGCTTTCAATAATATATTTTTTAACTGTTTATTATATTTTTCTCTTGGATTCTGTTCTAGTTTCTTATACGTGGTATTGTCATTTAGCAGTCTCATCACCATCGCAACATATTCCTCCCTATCCATAAGTACAACATTACCTCCCTTATCAGATGGTTTTATTTCTAGATCTTCTTTTACTGTAAGTGCTTTTATAGCCGCCTTATCCCCAGAACTAAGGTTTCTACTCACTTTAACTTTTTTTGTTTTAATCTTTTGCAGATCTTCTGTCACTAGATTCACGAATGTTTCTATATTAGCATATCCAGTAAAAGGAGGAGTAAATTCAAAATTACTTGGATACTTATAGCCTCCTTTCTAACTTTAAGATCAATAAACAAAAATCCTTGGTAAAATGTATAAAAAATGTATAAAAATTTCCCAACTAAACCAACTGAGCCTAAAAGAGAATTCTCCTTTCGATTGGTCATCTCCCTATATCACTTACTTGGGGGTCAAGATAAGCCCTAATCCGTCTGAACTCTTTGCACTTAATTATCTGCCCCTATTACAATCCATCACTGCTGACATAAACAGACTGAATATTCCTACTATTTCTTGGTTTGGTCGCAAAAACCTTTTGGTATCGCTAATACTCCCTCGCCTTACTTACCTCCAACAGGTTTTGCCCATTCCCATTCCTAAGTCTTACTATGTCTCCCTCAGGAAACATTTTAGCTCATTCATTTGGAACCAAAATAAATCAAGACTCTCTTACTCCCTATTAACACACCCTAAACATACAGGGGGTACAGTTTTTTCAGACCCTGAAACATACGGTAAGGCTGTTTTGCTATCTAGAGAAGTAGAGTGGCTCAGAACACCTAACCCCAAATCATGGGTAGCGATGGAACAGGATCTGGTAAATCAACCCTTCTGCTCACTATTGTTAGGGAACCCCAGTCTGAACAACATCCCCACTTCTCCCTTTCCAATAATACAAGCTACCCTTAATGAGTGGAGAAGCCTCCAGTCCTCACACTGTGCGATACCCTTCCCATCACCGATTCTATCGGTGGGGGACATTCTAGGCACCTCCCTCCCAGTAATAAGAGATTGCACTCCACGTGACATCAGGGAATCTACCATTTCTATCTTTGCATTTCATCAGCCTGACAGTGCCTCCCCCTCTATCAAAGAGATCCAAACAAAACTGAATCCTCACAAACAGTTCTTACCAGCTATTCTTTACCTACACTCTTATATTTTGCAACACATTTCGAGTAGCGACCAGCTTAGACCTATGGTGTGGGTTGAATCACTTATCACCCACCCTAACTCCCCCAAAAAGTTAATATCACAATTATATAGAAAACTCAATAATCCCCCATCACTAGTCAAGCCAGCGTTCATCAGAAGATGGGAAAAAGACCTGGGTCTAGACTTTCCACTATCCAATCTACCAAAGATACTACTATCCCCACATAAGTCATCTCGCTGTGTACGTATACAGGAAAACGGGTACAAACTTTTAACTAGATGGTACAAAACGCCTGATGTGACCTCTCTTTATTCGGACACAGCGACGGACAAATGCTGGAGGTGCTTTGAGGACAAAGGGACGCTCTTCCATATATGGTGGTCATGCCCCATAATCAACAAATGGTGGAAAACCATCTTTGACCTAAGCAACCAGATCTGCCATACAAATATACAGATGTCTCCTTCATTAGCACTACTCAATTTAGACACCCAAACAGCGCCTCCCCATCCCTCTTTTCTCTTCAGACAATTTCTGATTGCTGCCCGTCTGCTAGTGCCTAAACTTTGGTTAACGACTTCTACTCTGTCTTTGGAACAATGGAAATTGAAAGTTGACCAATTGTTCAGGTTTGAAGAAATCTCCTCCTGGGAAACACGCACTCACAGCACATTTCGTAAACACTGGATCCTATGGTCTGAATATAGACACCCTAGTTGAGATGCCCAAATCCACAGTTCCTCACTTCTACTATGACATGGGGGTAAACCTAGTGTACACTCCTCTGTAACTGTCAAAAACTAGAGAAATCATCACCATGTGTCTGGTATGCAATAAGTAGGGATATTGTCTTTGCATCTGTTATCCTTATATTTATATGATAATGCTACCCTTTCTTTGTGGAATATTTATAGATGTACAACATTTACGTCATGCTTGACGTTCAAGATACCTATATATGTACCTTGTTACGTTATATTTTTACAAATAAAAATTATAAAAAAAAAAAAAAAGGAGGAGTAAATTTAGACTTCGGACGCATACTGCTGAAGGGTGCTTGTGGTTTCAGGATTTCTCCTGCTCCTTCCCTATACGATTGCTCTAGGGTTTCTAGCGCTTCTATTTCTCTCCTATTCATTTCCCCTCTATTATATTCTTTGGTCTTAAACTCTTTATGAAGCACTAATTTCCTATCAAATAAATGTATATCTTTCACCCATAGAAAACAATCGAAACTTATCACATTTTCATATTCAGGTTTTACCATCTCTTTTGAAAGATTTATAATTTGCATTGCTGATTCTTTTTCTACACTTTCTGATTGTATCCCCATTTGTCTCGATCTCTCAGCTGTATGTCCGGTACTAAATAAGGGAGAGGAAATATTGGGTATTGTAGTTTGTACTGCATTTGCCTGGGTACCAGGCAGATTTGGTGCCACTGTAGTACATTGTGCAAATGATAATGACATCTTTTGGCACTTCTGCAAAGAGAACCATTACTATCAACTGTGGTACTTTGAGCAGGCTACTGCTTGACAGCGACAATCCTCGCTGTTAACCATTTGACTGCAGTGGTCAATAGAACAGAATGATCAAAAGCGACTCCCCCATACAGTCGGGTCCCCGTGTTTCTCAGTGACCTGATCGGAGATATAGTATTTCCCTAACAGCAGTCATAGTGGCACACAACATAATATATTAGTATGGGAAAGAAAAAAAGAAAATTTTATAAATAATGTGAATAAAAATACAAAAATAAAAAACTGCAAAAGAAAAGTTATTCTGCAATCATCAAATAAATTTTTTTACACATATTTGTTTTTCACACAACTGTAATAACCTGAAGAATTATTTTATCTAGTAATTTAGTGCGAAATGGTATAAAAAAAAGTAAACCCCCCAAAAAAATAAAACTTTTTTTCTACATTTCTGCATGTAAAAAACCTATATAAAATACACCATAATTTATATGCTGCCTTAAACAATGCCAAAAAACAAATTGTTCCCGTATAAAACGAGACCTAAGATAGCATAATCATAAATAATTGTGGCACGTCGCTGGCCATCTGTGCATCAGAACTTAAACATACACCAACTGGGAGCTACTGTAGATCTGGGGTTCAGTTTATGCCAGTTTTCTAGCATAAATAATAATAAATGTGCAGGGCAACCTAGGGGCTTGGACTAAAACGTGCAACTTTTTCATAAATGTGCCCCACTTTTTGGTCTACCAGTAGAGACTTATCTACTATCCACCAGTAACCTAAAATATAGCTTAAAAGGGCAGTGCTACCTGGAGGATATGTATGTATAGTCTTGGGTGAACGGGATTGCTATGCCGATGGTTTGGACTGGTGTGGGCTTTATTTAGTAATTTATTTCCTTTATTTGTAGTTTATGTTTTAATTTTTTTCTTTTACTTGCATGTATTTTTGCTATGTAAAATGTCCCTCATGAAGTCATAAAAGACCCCAGGGGGACATTTATACTTTAGTATTCTTTCTTTTGCAATTGTTTACTATCACATCAGTAGTATAGTGGGACATGTCTCATCAAACTCAAGGTGACACATGCCCTGCCCCCTTTACACACCATAACCCCTCCCAAAAAATGCCCTAACCCCGCCCAGATCCGCCCATTTCTCTCCCCTCGCCGCCCCAAACCACGCCTAAATGCCTCCCACTTTGATCTAACACAGTCTGAAAAATGGTTGTAATATGTAATAGCTATATGGGTGTATTAACTGCTTATAACACCCGACTATTTTTATATACATGTATAATTTTGTTATTTCACAACGATTATTGCACCGTTATATACCAAGCATTTATTTGGCCCGTATATTATTTTTGTTATTTATACAATAATTTACAATATTTAAATTGTTTTTAGATGTCAGCTTACCAAGATACTTTATGGGGCGACGATATCATCCCCGATGCTCAAATGATTATAGCGGAGGAAGACTTTTATGAATCGTTCATCAGCGACGGCTGCCGCGAATGATTTAAGACTACGCCGCATGCGGTACGGTGTTAGCGCAGCAACATAATTCAATCGACGAAGACGACTACATGATTACGTCGCTGCAACAGGCCGGTAAGCGTAACCATTAAAATCTTTTATTATATATATACATAGTTTATAGCGGCACTTGTTATATTTCATATATGTTTATTATAGACAAGCACATTGATAACATTCTAAGAACCTTGAACGGTGTTACCGGTGGAGAAAATACAACATATTCAAGCGCGGCAGCTAGTACCACCTTCAATTCGGACGAGCTAAAGGAGAACGACCCGCCGGCTATTATCGATCTATCGACAACAACGCCGACTGCCGTAAAACAGCAGTGCAAGCGCCCCAATCAGCGTAAGTAGCGATCCATATTGATGATGTATTCTATTTTTAAACACTGTCTATATTTCTAATACGCTCATTAAAATCGCAGCGCTGAAAATATAAATTTATACTTTTCATGATCTAACGGATCTCACAGACGATGAGTTACAACAGCGGGGCGAGCGTCCCAAACAGAGTAAGGCGTAACCCGTATTGTCAATGTATTCTAATTTTAAGCATTATCTATAATCCTAATACGCTTTTCTAAAATAGCAGCGTTGAAAAGAAAAATGGACACTACCGGTGTTTCCAGAGCGCTGTCAAAGAAATCGAACATGATCGGTAAGGTTCTCTGACTACCTCTGAAATAACAACGTCTATAGCTTTAAACGTGTATAAACATTGATGTTTATTCGAACCTTGTCATTTAAGTCTTTCAGACGCCCTGTAGTGATGCAAATGTCACTAGAAATACTTGGGCCACAGAAGCCACAGACCCATGCACCAGCGCCCGCGACAGTTGACGGAATGAAGATCCGGCGATATCCAATGCCCTAACGCACGTGAGTTAAGATATCACGGCGCACTAATATAACTTAATCACTATGTTTGAAATTCTTAATAGTTAGAGCTTAATGTTATCTCTTTTAAATTTTAGCCAAAAGTAAAGAAAGCGCCAAATTTTGTTCTGTTAAAGTATAACTGTCATCTCTTTTTTTTTTTGGAGTATTGGATTGTGGTGATTAATATCTCCTTGGTGGCCCTATTTCAACTTTTCACTATGTATTCAATTACCCCTTAATTCCACAGTTTTGTTCCCTGTACTGCCTACTTTTACCTGTGCTTAAAATCAGGTTGCTGTGCAGGGTCCGTCTATCTGTTGAAGGATGGAGGACTCAGAAGCAGGCTGCTGCAAGGTCAGATTACTGACAGCCAGGGACTGTAAGTAAATGATTAAAGCCAGGTCCTCCCCAGCAGCTGATAACAGTGCCTGGGCTGTGTGCACTTCTCCCTGTCCCTGCGCTTGGCAGACGCTCCCTCACTCAGCAGACTGGGACAATGCAGAGCCGAATCAGCGCAGAGCAGGGAAGGGAGATCTGCCGTCTGCTCAGTGTATAAATGAAAGCAACATGTGGTAAGAGGACCCCTTTGTGCTGCAGGAGATTAACCCTTTAGGGGGGAGGGCTCTGGTTACTGACACTTTTGGGGGGCTATTGTTACTGGCTAGTGAGGGCAGGCAGGATTAGCCTCTGGGTGAGGGCAGTGGCGGCCATCTTAACTGAATAGTGAAATTGCAGTTTTATGCAGACTGGTTGCTAAGGGCTGAATCTTATTAAATATGGGGTAAGTCCGTCTAATAGTAACTGATTCTGGAATATCATGTTATTAGTAACTACATATATGAAAATTGAAATTAGGGTCTAAGTGTGACAGTTATCCTTTAAAGAGAAACGACGAACAAGCTCAAAGCAGCTGGAACTGTTAACGCCGATTTCCGAAATTCTAACAACCCCACAGCCGGTTCCGCAGAGTGGTGAGCCAACACGCGTAATAAATGATGTTACAGATTTTTGCGACATATCACCGGCGTTTGACACACAAGGTGCAACGTCTTTTAAAAGGCGCATCACATTTGAGACAAAAGATTCGCCCTATGACGTACAACAGACGGACCTAGGGCAGACGCACGACGACCAACAGGCACACGCACCTCATGCTTGTTCTTGCATTTGTTGGGACGAGAATACGTACGACGCGTTGAGTTCTCTCTCAATATGCAACAACAAAATGTTACGCATAGCGAGGTATCTAGAATGTTTCGTTAAAGGGAACCTGTCATGTGGATATTTGATTATAATCTAACTAATTATATACAATCATTAACTACTAAAAAGTGCCTTAGATGTATTCACTTACTGGTGTGACAGAAGGTTACCTCATAATATACACACAAAGATGCCGCATGCTAATGAGCTGATTCGAGTCCGGCGTGAGGTCATCGAGTCCAGCGTATATTTAATTCAGAGCTATAGCCACTCCCCTGCCCACCTGCTGCTGATTCCTATGGCAACAAACTGTCACTCAGCAGCGGGTGGGCGGGGAGAGTCAGGAGCTCATGAATATTCATGACTCATCATTATCAGCTGGAGCTTTTCAATACAAGATGTTGGCAGATTGACTGGGTCAATTAAAGAAAGTGACCCAGCATTTTGATAAGCAAATCGGTCACTTATTTATGTTGCCGTTAGTTAGGACACCATAAAACTGGTGACAGGTTCCCTTTAAAGACTCTCTCTCTTTAGCGTTTAACAGACCCAACAAAATTACTGCGCTGAAAATACACGCTACGTGCGAGAAATACGGTAGACTGATTACTCACCTTGACGTTTTTGAAAAATAGATGTTAGGCAGGTACTGACTAGACATGATTGGCGGGGGGCGGCCTTTTAAAAGCGCTAAAACATCTGTAAGCGTTAGAGCTAGAAAGTTAAAACGGGCTATAAAAATGTACTTTGCGGTTAAACGCTCTAAAATAGTTAGAATGTCGCTGAACAAACACCACAGCAGCCTCAGGTATCGCAAGCAGAGCACATTCAGCCAACAGCGCACAAACGAACAGGCATTCAAATGACTAAACAAATCGTTCTCAAGGCAGCGACTCGCAATCTGACGAAATGCCCGGTAACACAGTCATCACAGGCGAACCCCCTGAACCCCACAACGCATTCCATCAACAGCGCGACTTATTGAATTTTAACAGCACCCTGTACACAGAACATTTTAGATTCGCTAACCTCGAAGCCATTCGTTCATTTGTCGACGCTCTTGATGCTATACACGCGGCTATACAATCTTTGCTAGATAGAGTTTTACAGGCCGCCGAGCCAGGTGATTATATCCAACTGCGCTTAGACGGTGGCGAGACGTTTCACTCCATTTTTTCAAATAGATATTCTAGAGATGAGTTTAGCGCCGAAACATTAAACAATATCGCTAACGCTTTACAGAGCAAAGCGGAGTGCATAGCCGGTAATTCACTTAAACTAGTCGTCATCATTGTCAGGGACCGTCGCGGTGGTGCCCGAAGGCGTTTGGGCGGCGTAGGGTATAGCCGTATTATTGAACGCAAAAAAACAACATTTTAACAATTACGATAATAACGTTTGTCTGGCCGCTAGTGTTTACGCTATTTTGGAGGGGGCCGCTTTGAGCAACGCCGTGTTGTTAGCGAAAGCCCAACAACTGCATCCCGATTTACAAATCCCCAAAGGGCGTTTGGTATCTTTTAGCGAAATTGTTGCGTTTGAAAGATATTTAAACATAACAATTAAAGTTTTGTATCACAATAGGGGCCAGTGGCGTTATTATCATACAGGCAACACCGCTAAAGAAATGACGCTTTATATATTGCATCATGAAAATCATTATTACGGCATTAAAAATCTAAAAGCTTTTATCGGCGCCAAATATTTATGCGTCCGGTGCTGCTCTGTATACAACAATAAACACCAACACGGCTGTATACAGTTTTGCAAAGCGTGTCAGCGGACGGATTGCGTTGATCAAGACGATAATGTACGGTGCCCGATATGCATGGTGCTTTGTCGTTCAGGGATGTGCTTTGAAACGCATAGAAACCTATCAGTTAGTGCTAACGCGTTTTGTAAGAAAAAAACTTTTTGCGGTATTTGTTACAGATATATAGACTGGAGCGCTGAGCACAAGTGTAGCGGTCTAAAATGCAGCGTCTGTTGCGGGCTGGTTGGCAAATTTGACGACCACGTCTGTTACATACAGCCTTACAACCCCAAACAAGCGACTGACAAGTACATCTTTTACGACTTTGAGTGCATGCAAGAAACAGGCACACATATACCCAATTACATTTACGCGACTACATTATACGATCCTAATTCCTGCCAATTTAGCGGTAAATCTTGTACGCGCGATTTTGTACGCTTTTTTATCGACAGAAAGTTTTCCGACTACACGTTCATAGCGCATAATGTCGGTCGTTACGACGCTTATTTTGTTATACAGGGGCTGACATTATAAACCAAGGCGGACGGTTAATGTGCGTTACCCTGACTAATTTAAAAGTTAGATTCATAGATTCGTTGAATTTCATACCGATGAAGCTCAGTAAGATGCCTGAAGCTATGGGCTTTTCAGGCGCCAAGGGTCACTTCCCGCATTTTTTCAATGCGGGAGAAAATCTAAATTAGATAGGCATCGTCCCGGATGCGCGGTATTACGGCTGCGATTACATGATGCCCGGCGAGAAAAAAGAATTCATGGTGTGGTACGAAGAACATAAAAATTACACCTTTAATTTTCAGGAAGAGCTAAGAGCTTACTGTAAGCAGGATGTTAAGGTCTTGAGAATGGCTTGTGAATGTTACAGGGACACATTATGGTCATGACTGAAAAAAAAGTGACGCAATACTTTAAATGTGAAGAGAAACACAGAACAGTCACTAAATGTATCGACCCATATCAACTTATCACGTTGGCGTCAGTATGTATGGCTATGTATCGGTTAAAATTTCTTCCTGAAAATACCATAGCGATTGCCCCTGCAGATATTTACAAACTGGATTCCAAAAAAGTTGGGACACTATACAAATCGTGAATAAAAACTGAATGCAATGATGTGGAGGTGCCAACTTCTAATATTTTATTCAGAATAGAACATAAATCACGGAATAAAAGTTTAAACTGAGAAAATGTACCATTTTAAGGGAAAAATATGTTGAATCAGAATTTCATGGTGTCAACAAATCCCCAAAAAGTTGGGACAAGGCCATTTTCACCACTGTGTGGCATCTCCCCTTCTTCTTACAACACTCAACAGACGTCTGGGGACCGAGGAGACCAGTTTCTCAAGTTTAGAAATAGGAATGCTCTCCCATTCTTGTCTAATACAGGCCTCTAACTGTTCAATCGTCTTGGGCCTTCTTTGTTGCACCTTCCTCTTTATGATGCGCCAAATGTTCTTTATAGGTGAAAGATCTGGACTGCAGACTGGCCATTTCAGTACCCGGATCCTTCTCCTACGCAGCCATGATGTTGTGATTTTTGCAGAATGTGGTCTGGCATTATCTTGTTGAAAAATGCAGGGTCTTCCCTGAAAGAGATGACGTCTGGATGGGAGCATATGTTGTTCTAGAACCTGAATATATTTTTCTGCATTGATGGTGCCTTTCCAGACATGCAAGCTGCCCATGCCACACGCACTCATGCAACCCCATACCATCAGAGATGCAGGCTTCTGAACTGAGCGTTGATAACAACTTGGGTTGTCCTTGTCCTCTTTGGTCCGGATGACATGGCGTCCCAGATTTCCAAAAAGAACTTTGAATCGTGACTTGTCTGACCACAGAACAGTCTTCCATTTTGCCACACTCTATTTTAAATGATCCCTGGCCCAGTGAAAACACCTGAGCTTGTGGATCTTGCTTAGAAATGGCTTCTTCTTTGCACTGTAGAGTTTCAGCTGGCAACGGCGGATGGCACGGTGGATTGTGTTCACTGACAATGGTTTCTGGAAGTATTCCTGAGCCCATTCTGTGATTTCCTTTACAGTAGCCTTCCTGTTTGTGGTGCAGTGTCGTTTAAGGGCCCGGAGATCACGGGCATCCAGTATGGTTTTACGGCCTTGACCCTTACGCACAGAGATTGTTCCAGATTCTCTGAATCTTCGGATGATGTTATGCACAGTTGATGATGATAGATGCAAAGTCTTTGCAATTTTTCGCTGGGTAACACCTTTCTGATATTGCTCCACTATCTTTCTGCGCAACATTGTGGGAATTGGTGATCCTCTACCCATCTTGGCTTCTGAAAGACACTGCCACACTGAGAAGCTTTTTTTATACCCAATCATGTTGCCAATTGACCTAATTAGTGTTAATTGGTCTTCCAGCTCTTCGTTATGCTCAAATTTACTTTTTCCAGCCTCTTATTGCTACTTGTCCCAACTTTTTGGGGATTTGTTGACACCGTGAAAATTTGAATCAACGTATTTTTCATTTAAAATGATACATTTACTCGGATTAAACGTTTGATCTGTCATCTACGTTCTATTACAAATAAAATATTGACATTTGCCATCTCCACATCATTGCATTCAGTTTTTATTCACAATTTGTTTAGTGTCCCAACTTTTTTGGAATCCGGTTTGTACCACAAGACCCAGAAACGATTCTCAACACCCGCTATACAGTGGCTCATGTACGTTAAACACACTGAGGGTTTTTCCATAGAACACGCATTAAAGGGCGGTGAAAAAAAGGTTGGTAAATACTTTTTGGATGGCTATGCGATTGTTAACGGTAAACAAACCGTTTTTGAATTCCAGGGTTGTTTTTATCACGGCAGCCCCGGGTGCTATAACAAACACGATCGCAATGATCTTACCAAATCATCTTACGGGCAGTTGTACCAATCTTTCCTAGTCAGGAAAAGCCAACTACAGAGGCAGGGATTTACGGTCCGCGTTCTGTGGGAGCACGAGTGGAACGAAATGACAGCGAGTGATGAGGGGGTCAAAAACTTTCTGATTAAAATGAAATTCCCAACACCTTTGGACCCTCGTGACTCGCTTTACGGAGGTCGCCATTAAACTTTATCACAAGGTACAGCACGGTGAGACTGTGCATTATTACGATTTCACGAGTCTGTATCCTTTTGTTAATAAAACTAAGACTTACCCCGTAGGACACCCAGAAATAATTTATGAACATTTTGGGTATGTCAAAATATACTTTGGCATTGCCAAAGTTAAAGTATACCCGCCCAGAGATTTATTATTTCCGGTCCTGCCCGTAAAACTAAATAAAAAACAAATGGTTACAGGATCGCCGAGATCTACGAGATCTGGCATTTCCCGAACACAACAGACGAGCTGTTTGCGCCGTACATTAAGCTACACCTCAGAGATAAACAGGAGGCTTCAGGCTATCCCAGCTGGTGTAAAACTGATTCAGGAAAAACAGCGTACATAGAGGCATTTAAAAAAAAAAAAGGTGTTTGCTTGCGCCCTGATAAAATAGCTGTAAATCCCGCAAAAAGGCAAATTTCAAAACTCTTCCTAAACTCTTTGTGGGGGAAGTTTGGGCAGCGTTCTAACTTGCCACGTACCAGTATAGTCACGGACCCTGACAAGCTTTTTTTTTACCGTATTACGACCTCTCTGAGGTTAATTTAATCGATGAAGAGACGGCCATGGTCAATTGGCGCTATGTAAAAGAACGTTACACCCTCAACAAAAACACAAACATTTTTATTGCCTGTTTTACAACAATCTTCTAGACAGACTGCAAGAACGTTGTCTGTACCACGAAACAGACTCCGTCCTATTCGTAAGTAAAGACTGTGATTGGACGCCTCTCCTGGGTGATTTTCTTGGCGATCTAACTAGCGAAATACCCGACGACACGTACATTACCGAGTTTGTATCTGCGGGTCCGAAGACGTCTGGTTACAAACTCAACAACGGTAAAACTGTATTAAAGGTTAAGGGTATAACGCTCAACGTCGCTAACACCCGACTTGTTAATTTTGACAGTTTAAAAGACCTTGTACTGGACTACTCACGCAACTCCGATCCCGAAACGCAGAAAACAATAGATATCGAGCAAAACAGAATTTTCAAAAACAGAAAACGTTTGACCGTAGAGACAAGACCGTTATGTAAAACGCAAAAGTGCGTCTACACAAAGAGACGTCTGACTGGCGACTTTACAACGCTACCTTTCAGCTATTAAACATGGCGGCTCAATTTCAACACCCTTTTTCATGTATTTTAGCAGGCCCCTCAAATTCCGTAAAGAGTTTTTTTGTTAAACGTTTGTTAGTACAAGTGAATACATTAATGTCGCACAAACCTGATAACGTCATTTGGTTTTATGCTTGTTGGCAGAAATTGTACGATGAACTAACCCGTTTGTTTACAAATATCAGGTTTATCGAGGGAATACCGCAAAATTTTACAGACGCTGATCTATTCCCGTCGGACAAGGTAAATTTGGCAGTCGATGATTTAATGGAGGCGGCTTGTGAAAATCTTGAAATGCAAAACGCATTCACCAAATACGTACACCACAGAAACTTGAGCATTATGTATCTCGTTCAAAACGTTTTTTTGTCAGGGTAAGAAAAGCCGAACCATAAATTGAAACACTAAATACATGGTCCTTTTTAAGAATTCTCGTGATAAATTACAGATTATTACGTTGGCGCGGCAAATGTACCCCGGTAAAACACGTTTCTTTTTAGAAGCTTTTGAAGATGCTACACAGAAGCCTTATGGCTATTTACTCATAGATTTAAGATCTGACACGCCTGAGGAACTACGACTTAGCGCTAGTCAAAACAAATCTGAACACCCGAAAATCAATATTGCGTAACGCCAGTAATGATTTGATAGCCGCTATTGGTGAGATTGCTCTCAATATCCTTAAAGGAAAGATACCTCTTAAAGAGCGCCAAAAAAATATACTGAAAAGATGGAGTGTGGCTATAAAGAAATTAAGTGATAAATATATGCATATATGCATATGCTGTGAAGATACGAGATGTGCAGCACCTGAAACTACGGATACTGGAAGCCTGTGCTAGCATTTCTCCTGCAGTGTTGCTATCAGTGTGTGAAGAGTGGGAGAAGAGGGTTGCATTGACAATCCAACACAATGGGCAGCACATTGAACACATTTTATAAGTGGTCAGAAACTTGTAAATAACTCATGAAAGAATAAAGTTACGTTAAAACCAAGCACACCATTGTTTTTCTTGTGAAATTCCCAATAAGTTTAATGTGTCACATGACCCTCTTCCTATTGAAAAAACAAAAGTTGAATTCAAAATGGCCGCCCCTCACCTATACTAATGTGCCACAAACAGGAAGTTAATATCACCAACCATTCCCATTTTATTAAGGTGTATCCATATAAATGGCCCACCCTGTAGATGATCAATGGCAGGCCGATCTTGTGTCAATGATAGATTTTTCTAAAGAAAATAACGGTGTAAAATACCTGACGGTCGTCGATATTCTTTCGGAATATGCTCGGGGATCCAGACTTACCAATAAATCTGGGACGACAACGTCAGGGGCTTTAGAGCAGATATTTAAGTTAAGCGACCGGACCCCTAGGAAACTACAGACTGATCGGGGTTGTGAGTTTTTAAACAAGCCGTTGTTAAAAATAGGCGATCACGTCAGAATTGTTCGCTATAAGAGAAGGGGTATGATCAAACCTATACGGACGAGATATTTACCATTTACGCTGTAAACACTAGGGGACTCAGACCCCTTTATAAGTTGAAAGATCTGGCTGACGAGCTCATTGAAGGCTCATTCTACCGTGAAGAGGTCCAAAAAGTACCCCTCGATAACAGATGCGTTTATCAGATAGAAAAAATTGTGATAAAGAAGAAGGTTAGGGGGGAAACGTTGTATTTGGTAAAGTGGGTCGGATACCCCGAAAAGTTTAACTCTTGGGTGTCTGAAAAACAGTTGATGAGCGTGTAAACTATGGAAGACGGATCGTTTTTTTTATCAAGCTGCCCTGTAATGCCTCCACCAAACTTTACCCCGAAAATACCATCGCCGATTACACCACTAAATTAGCAAAAGCCGTTCATCTTCGAGGCCCTTATAAAGTGGCTTTAGTGGAGATTCAGTACCCCCATACGTGGGAAACCTTCGGTCCCGGAGATGGCGTATTCTACATCGCGCGTCGCGACGAGCCGCTCAGAGAGTATTTTGTTAAATCGGGTTATTACCCTAAAATGCACGAACTGATCAAAGCAATTAATAACAAACTTGAATCTATAAAAATACCGCCTGATCAATTGCGGTAAAGATACGATGATACTGACAGAACCGTTTATGTAACGAAATCGCGCTTATACGCGTTCATGCCTTGTGAAAGGTTGGGCAATATATTGGGCCTTCAGGGTTATTTGCGCGATCGCTCGATCAAGAATGTAGACTCGATGAGCACATCGTTTTGTGCTACGACGACTCTGGTTTACCTGTTTTACAGCGCTTCGTGGATGCTGAATTAGCTCCAACAAAAGATAATGATTCTTTACCTATAAAGAGAAAAATTAATCCCGATATTAAAGCCGGATTTTATACAATGTTTGTTTGTACTGACATTATTCAACATCAACTTGTCGGCAATAGTTACGTTCAGCTTTTAGGAACTGTAGAATTAAGCGGTAAAAATACCGAAATAGTCACGCAAAAGTATAACAGACCAGACTATATACCTCTCTGCAAGCGACACTTTGATACCGTCACAATAATGATACTCACGGATCAAGCTAAACCCGTTAAATTCAAATACGGTAAAACTATCGTACGATTACACTTTAGACCTCACGCTGCGCAGACATATTAAAATGTTGTCTCAGAGAGTGTACGGCGACCCGGAGGCATATACGCATTATTACATAACGCAAGCCGGTCATGGTTTGGAAGGGTTTCACAACGACAAATTTATGTACGGTTCTGGTCTCGCGGGTTTATTTCGTGGTTTGTTCCGAGTCGTTCCCCTATTCAGAAAAGGCGTAGAACTTGTAAAACCACACGTAAAAATGGCCGCTAGGAATATAGCTAAAGATGTTGTCGCTACGGCGTCGACTGCCTTTATGGATTGAATAAATAGGCCTGCGGAAATGCAGGAAGGCTCTGGCGTTGTGCAAATTCGCAAGTAAAGGCGGAAAAGAAAGCACTCCACGACATAGTGCTGCCACATTTTAAGAATAAAGTATCGCCACCTAAGAGACGTCGTCGCCAGAAAACAAGAAGTCGTTCACTGGGCGACATCTTCTAATCAAACGCTATGGCTTTTGTACATAACGCGTCAGCCGAGTGCGGCAAATCTTTCAAATACCGCCTACGCAAACAAGTATTGAAAAATCGCTTTATGTAGAGGTGCAGCCGATCGCTGCAATCGCAGACAACGCGCTTTTGGAATTCTTCATCTCGGGCAGTGGTGAATATTATTACGACTTAAATAACACTCTGTTACACTCATTTGCAGAATCGT
This sequence comes from Bufo gargarizans, assembly GCF_014858855.1. NCBI lineage: Eukaryota > Metazoa > Chordata > Amphibia > Anura > Bufonidae > Bufo > Bufo gargarizans. The sequence continues at coordinate 75,424,839 of NC_058080.1, forward strand.
TAGTCCCGATAACACAGCCATAACCGACAGCTCCTGCGTAGCCCTTATTAATTACCCTAGCGCAAGCCTCTTTAACCAATTGGACATAATGCTCGGCGACACATTGATTTCAAGAAGCAACAACCTTTATACGTATAGAGCGTATATAGAGGCCCTAATAAATTATAATTCTCAAACTTTAGCGGCCCAATTTACCGCCGGCTTATTCTATAAAGACACAGCCGGCCATCATGATGACCGGGCTCTCGCCTGTCGTAATGCCGGCTTCGCCAAGAGAGCGCAATATACCGCACGCTCTAGAAGTGTGGAATTAATGGGACCCATTTACGCCGATATATTTAATCAACCAAAGTTAATACTGAACAGATTAGATCTAAAGATAAAATTGACCAGAAACAAAGACACCTTCTGCCTTATTTCCGCCCAGGCGCCCCATTTTAAAGTCCAAATACAGCAAGCTTCCCTGTTTGCCAAAAGAGTACAAGTATCGCCCGCTGTGAGAATCAGGCACAGTCGCGCTCTGTTAACCGCTAACGTAAAGTATTCGGTCGATCGCGCAACGCTTAAAGTGTATAGTATACACGCATGTGTATAGTATACTCGCATGTCTAACCACGAGAATCTTTTTCTGGGGAACATACCGAGAACAGTAATACTAACATTTGTTGACAACGAGTCATTTTCAGGTCATTACCAAAGAAATCCTTTGTGCCTCAACCACTATAATGTGAATTATGCGGCCTTATATTTGGACAACAGATACCCGCAAAACCGTTTCAACCTAATTTCCAAGACGAATCAGCGGCTCGAGAATATATGTCGCTCGTGCATATTTCGGGAAAGCATAAGGCTGACAATGCTTTATCCGTGGAACAGTCCGAATTTTTTAACGGCTACACATTGTTCGCTTTTGATTTATCGCCGGATCAAGAACCCGGCGGTCATTTCTCGCTAGTAAAAAGCGGAAATCTCAGAGCTGAAATTAGATTTGCTGAGCCGGTTGTAAACACTATTAACATGATTGTGTATTCAGTTCATGTAAACATTATTGAAATAAATAATAGAAGGGAAGATTTATATGATTTTCAATAAAAAAGAATAATTATGAAATTACACGTGTTATTAAAACCGACTTTCACGCCCGTCGCATATTTAAAGATGTATTTCCGTGCAATTTATTACCTAAAAATAAAATCATCGACCGCCCGGTGGCCTACATTGTAAATACGGACAATTCGTATAAGCAGAGACGACACTGGATTTTAATTATATTACAGCCTGACGACGTATCAATATTTTTTGATAGCTATGGATTATCGCCGTTGAGTGAGCTATTTCCTGCTGAATTTATAACATTTTTATACAAAAATTCTAAGACTATAAAGGTATCAATACAGACAAATCCAGGACGTCGCTAGTTCGGTCAACGGCCATTACTGCATCTATATCTTACATTGTATAGCTAAAGGAATACCTTTTGAAAGTGTATTAAAAATGTTTACGAGTGATTTTAGAAAAAATGATCGTGTTGTCGGTTCTCCTTTGTAGCGAAGCGCATTAAACAATTATGTATATGCCGTTGTAGTTACACACAAACTTGTCGGTCCCTAAGTGGTTGTTAAAAATGTAAGTTGAGGTGTTGTAAATAAAGAAAAAGGAATAAAACTTTTAAAAATGATTTAAATTTTGTCATCCTTGATTTTTTTTATCGTTGCTATTATAATTAAAAGACGCCCGGCCGTGTAGCATACGTCTTTTGGACATGTCCGGGCATGCCAATATATAAAAGGCATATCAAAATGATATCAAAGTGATATCAAATCACAAAATGACATAAAAGTGTTATAAAAGTGTATCAAAAGGGCATGCCAATATATAAAAGGCATATCAAAATGATATCAAAGTGATATCAAATCACAAAATGATAGTAAAAATTGTATAAAAACTTATCAAAATGTTATAAATGGGATATAAAGTGTTAATAAAAGCTTATCATTTGATAAGGACTTATAAAGTGATATAAAAAGCTTGATCATTTGATATAAAATTTATATTAAACCATATAAAATGATAGGAAAATCATATCAAAGTGGGAGGCATTTAGGCATGGTTTGGGGCGGTGAGGGGAGAGAAATGGGCGGATCAGGGCAGGGTTAGGCATTTCTGGGAGGGGTTATGGTGTGAAAAAGGGGCGGGGCACCCGTCACTTTGAGTTTGACGAGACATGTCCTACTATACTACTCACATCCATAGATATCCGAGTTAGAGGGGAAACAACCCCCTCGGTCTGCTATGCCAGGAGATACCCACAATCATGTGATTGCCTGGTTCAGTAGAGGTAGCAGCATTGTTGCCTGGAAGAGAAGACAGAAATGGTTATAAACTGCATCTATCTTCTCCTCTGGGACCCAACCTGTTCCTTCAAGATTGCAGGAGTGTCAATGCACAGACTCCAACAACCATTGGGCAGTTGTAAATGGGTTAAACAAGCTGTGCAGGATTAGAAAAACATGGCTGCTCTCTTCTAAAAACCAGGGCCACCCCTGTCAAAACCAGTTCATTGGTTCATTCACCTTTGGAAAGGGAGGGTAAGAGAAGGACTGCAAGTATATTGCACTGTACATGCGTAGCCCAACTGCACAAACCGTCATCATCTACACTCTACATCAAGTCGGCCAAGAGCTGCATCTGCTTTATAAAGGCTTGACCTTGAAGACCAGCAGGACTATCTTATTCAACTAAGATTGGTGAGAATGTTGTCCCCAATGCAAGAGTTCCTGTGGTCTAGGAATTGGTTTACCTTATTGACCCAGTATATAACAGAAGGAATTCCCTTACATTTCCAGTGAAGCAGCATTAGCATTCTGGCACAGCCACCATGTATCTCATGAGGCGTATGTTTCTCTTTGAATTGTTTTCTGGAAAAAAAGAGAGAGAAGAGCTTTCTCTGTAGCTGGCACGAGCATAAGGCCACAGACCAGATTAATATGCTGAAAATCCGTTGCTTGAAGGGTTGAAGTTCTATGCAATCCCACCAAATATGGAGGAAAGAGCCGGAAGACTTTCCACATGTCCAGCAAGTAGTATTGGTAGTAGTATACATATGACGTAATTTGACCAGGGTCAGATACCATCAAGATATAATTTTGTACAAGTTCTCCTGAATCTTGTTTCAATGTGATCTTAGGAGCTTGCAATATGTAAGTAATTAGTGAGTATTTATTAAGACCGGCGTTTTAAACGTTGGTCTTAATAAACCCCTAAACTGGAGGTGGATCTTCTGAAGAGGCTCCGGTCTCTCCGTAACTTCATGAGACTTCAATGAGACGTGCCTGTCCCCTTTCCTGACCACAATTTTAGATCTAGTCTGAAAGGAGCGCAGACGCAGATAGCAGCACGTGAAATATGCCTAATTTAGGCGTATTTAGGCATAGTGAATGACCCCCTTAGTCTGTAAATCATTTTCCAATTATTTGCTAAAAAAAATGGTGTCAGTCAATTGTAAAGTGAGGTGACCAATCTTCAATATAAGCCGTATGGTGGTCTGGGGTTGTGTGCAAAGGGTTTCAAACCAAGAATAATCCCTGGATTTACCAGTGGGTGGGAGAAAAGTGCAGATAATTTTGCATAAATATTTACATTGCATGGTACCAAGGGTAGTGCATTTCAATAGAGAACTCAAGTGTGAGAGAAGAAGAGGATTAGATGCCTCAGACAGGCCTGTGTAATATCTTCTAGGTTGATCCAAAGTTTATTAGGAGGGCGCTGTTGTCAGTCTTCAGTTGTGCCTAGGTGAATTACCTAATAAACTCTATTCAACACTGGATAGGCTATACTTCCTTTATCAGGGAAAATTGGGAATTTTATATGAAATTCTACTTATGGAAGAACTTTCCTGGATGGTATATATGGAGTACGTGTAAAAGATACATAACCTTTGTTGTTATCAATGAGTTTAAGGAGTTCTTCCTACCAATCCAAGAAAATAAGGAAGGCGTCCAGACTTGTACAATAGACGGAACAGAAGAGAAAAAAGGTTTACAGTTAAAGGTGTTATCCAAGACTTAAAAAGACCTCACAGAGTGGCCGATCCGTGGTGGGATTCATACTTTCTTGGTCCCCACTGCTGGGTTCTGGCTCCATTGCTCTGCATCTCTGCAATGTTCTGGCATCAACATCCAGTTGGAAAGCACCATGTGACTGTTGCATCCAATAACTGAACACATCGGTGACCTGTCGCCGTGAGGCATGAGACCCAGTGACCTGCTGAATGGGTAACAGGTCACTGCTGCAGCCAGTGATTGGCTGCAGCGGCCACATGGTGCCCATCAACAGTATTTCAATGCCAGAGCATCACGGAGCTGAAGTATTGGCCAGAGAGCAATGAAGGTGGAGACCAGCGGCAGGGACAAGTAACTATGAACCCTACTGTGGATCAAACACAATCCGAGGTCTTTTTAAGTCTTGGATAACCCCTTTAAGATGATATAACTGTAACCCGTATGTGTGCCATTACTTAGCAGCCATGTTTTTTAATACTGTACAACCCCTTTACGTTCTAAGACTAAACAAATAACTATTAAATCAACTGGTGCATTTAAGCAAAAATAGGTAATTATTCAGTTTGCTCCTTCCAGTTGTTGTACTGCCTTCAGCATAACACGTCATTTGACAAAGGTACCCAAACTTTTGCATAAGCCTAATTTTTTGGCTCCAAATAACAGCTGTCCTCATCTATATTCCTGCTTTATAGTATTTCTTCTTTCTTGTTGTGCAGCGCTGCAACTTTATAAGAGGAGCTGTCACCTGAGAACGCAGGCACATTCCGACATATGAAAACATGACCTTACACACGAATGTGTCAAAGGAAGGACTTCCTGGACTTCTACAGTTTCAAAATAGACTGCTCAATGTGGCCTACAAAAAGCATGCACTGAAGAAAAATAAGGCACATAGTAAAGTCTAAACTACAGCAACTAAATCAGATAGACTGGTTACCGCTGCACAGTGTCCAATGTTTATAAGGTGAGCTGATTGTGGCCGGGGCCACTGCTTTGACAGATCTATTTTTGGCCTAATGCAAACTGCAGTTTGTGTGTGTCCACAGGGATACAGCAGGCACATCTGTAATGGACCCATACCAAACTCCATGTGCTGCAATATGGTAACTTCCTATAAATGTAAAAATGTAGATTAAGGAGTAGGTTTGTACTTTATAGAAAAAAATAAAATAAAAAATTACATACATTTTACCCTTTTCTTGACAAGAACTAAAATTAACATTTGCCCATTGCAACGTTGATCATCTCACCCTTTGCATTAAGATCTAGTTGAATAAAATTAATTTACTCACTGTTCGATTCCAACATCAAAGTAATTTAGCTTAGTGTAAAGCCAAGTCATAAACACTGGGATGGGTCAAAAAGCTTAACTCGTAACGTAAACTTGCCATTAAGTGTTCTGGACACTCCCCCCAATTGGATATCAGCACACGGCCACTTCCAACTATTAGGAGTCAAGATTCATAGAATGACTAGAGCCCAGTGTCAAAAATGAACTACTTCACTACTGCGTTATTTTCGTACATTCATTACCAGATACATTTTTTTGGTTAACCAAATTTATGTCTTTTATACATGATTTAAAAAAAATATATAATTAACATATTTTATGCATTTTTTTTTTTGCAAGAATACATAAAAAGTGTGCTGGAATTTTTATATTTTAATAGCATAAAAACCCTATTACCGGTAAATACTTAAAAAAATTACCTTCAATAGCCCGATAATAACGTTATACCAGTTAAACCACCAATAAATACAGCTATACTAAGGCTGGTACTGAAGGCCAAAAAAAGCCCAGTTGTGTGCGCTCCTCCTCCCACCGGTTGCTGCTGCACATGGAGGTAACTAGGAGCAGCACACTATATGTGCAGGGTCTGCGCTCCTGAATATAAATGCATAACGGCATAGGCAGGTTTAGCGTAGGACACCACCTGAACTGAGACCACCTTGTCGCTTGGTAGGTGGGCTTAAATGTGTTTTGATCAAAATGTATTGACCAAGTGTCTCAGGTTTTATCAATAGAGTGAGGGCTTAGTCCATATGTTACGCTTGCATCTATTATTATAATGCAAAAAAAGCCCAGGTCAAAAAAAAAAAATAAAAAAAGATTCAAGTAAAGTCTTTCAATAGGCTTAATTTATGGTTTGGTCATTTTGATTTTCTTCTTTTATTTATTTTTTTACATTTATAATGTGTTTTACAAGTCATACGAGACCTTTGGGGAATATACCAACTGTCATCTTCATGGAGCGCTACTAGGAGTAGTACCACATAAATAGTAGTCCTTCTGCTGAGTCCAGATCACTCATTTTTATGTTTAAACCTCCACAAAGCTCTGCTGTAATACATTGAGAGGACTCATGAACCATGCACATAATACCAAGGACCACTTAGGACAGCACAAGCTGATGAGTCCTCTCAATGTATTACAGCAGTGGTGCTTTGTGGGAACACAACAGGGGAATGATGGAGAGAGTATGGATGTATAAATTAGCAATTCCTACTCCGTAGAAGTACCATCTATGTAGTTCTGCTCCTAAGGCCTCTTTCACACGAACGATACGGATTAGGTCCGGATGCGTTCAGGGAAACTCGCACCATTTTGCAAGAAAGTTCAGTCAGTTTTGTCTGCGATTGTATTCAGCTGTTCAGTTTTTTCTGTGCGGGTGCAATGCGTTTTATAGCGTTTTTCATGCGCGTAATAAAAAACTGAAGGTTTACAAACAAGCCCCATCAACTTCTATGGGGCCAGGGCTGCATGAAAAAAAGCAGAATATAGAACATGCTGCGTTTTTCACGAAACGCAGAACTGATGCGTGAAAAAAAAAACACTCATCTACACAGACCCATTGAAATGACTGGGTCAGGATTTAGTGCGGGTGCTGTGCGTTCACGTTACGCACTTTAAGATCATGCCAGAAGCTTGGCGACCTGGGGGCTCACAATCAATGTTAGAATACACTTGTTGACGATCTCTGTGTCAAGCAGAACTGTGAATGCAGCTTTAGCATAATACAGTGGGGCTTGACAATTTGTGAACCCTTCACACATTTTCTACATAAGTTTTACCTAAAACTGTATAAGATTTTCACACAAATCCTAATCGTAGTTAAAGGGGTATCCTAGAAAGGATAATAATGACAGGCTATTAGTGGTGGTCCAAGTCCTATCACCCCTGCCGATCAGCTGTTTCAGGGAGCCACTATGCTAAACAGAGCTCTGGTAAGTGATGCCTACTACCAGCAGCTTTCCAAGGACAGCGCCACAAATTGTATAGTGGCAGTGCTTGGTACTGCAGCTTAGTCCCATTGACTTGAATGGGGCCGAGATGCAACTAGGCCATGCGACTGATTTACAGTGATCTCAATGGCCTAGGAAGAGGTGGCGGCACTCAAGGCCCCTTCTCACAGCTGATCAGCGTTGTACCCCCACAGATCTGATACTGATGACCTATCCTGAGGATACGTCATAAATATATTTTCCTGGATAACACCTTTAAAAATAACCAAATCAAACAAATGAGTCAAAATTATACATGGTCATTAATTTATAAAAAAAAAAAAAAAAAAAAAAAAAAAAAAAAAAAGATCCAACATCACATATCTGTGAGGGGCAAACGTATATGAACCTTTGCTTTCAGTATCTGGTGAGACCTCCTTGTGCAGCAGTAACTGCAACTAAACATTTCCGATCATTGTTGATTAGTCCTGCACATCGGCTTGGAGGAATTTGTTCTGTTATGTTGGTGGTTTCATCCCATGAACTGCTTATTTTAGGTCCTTCCACAACATTTCTATTGTCATTGTGTATTATTTATGGTCTTTGACTTGGCCATTCCAAAATTTTAATGTGTTCTCTATTCTTCTTTAACCATTCTTTGGTAGAATGATTTGTGTGCTTAGGGTTGTTGTCTTGCTGCATGACCCACGTTCTCTTGAGATTTAACTCATGGACAGATGTCCTGACATTTTCCGTTAGAATTTGCTGGTATAATTAAGAATTTATTGTTACGTCAATGATGGCAAGCTGTCTTGTCCCAGATGCAGCCGGTCATCTTTAGAAAACTGTAGATGGGCAGCAATGTTCTTTTTGGAGAACAGCAGCTTTCTCCTTGCAATCCTGCCATGCACACCATTGTTGTTCAAAGTCCTCCTGATGGTGGAATCATAACTAGGGATGAGCGAATCGACTTTGGATGAAACATCCGAAGTCGATTCGCATAAAACTTTGGCCCAATAACTCCCAATAATTTTGCGTAATAACTTCATAGATTAATTTTTTACTATAAAAAACCCATTTCCCGAACTCCGGTTTGGTTCCAAGTGGTACCTCGGAACCAAACCAGAGTTCGGGAAATGGGTTTTGTAGAGTAAAAATGAATCTATAAAGTTATTATGCGAGGTCACGCAAGACTTCGCTAAGTAATAACTTCGGCTCAGTTGAGCAAATACCTTCTAATACTGTACGGAGCTCTTGCTCCATACAGTATTGGGCCAAAGTTTTATGCGAATCGACTTCGGATGTTTCATCCAAAGTCGATTCGCTCATCCCTAATCCCTAATGTGAAAAAGGCCTTTAGTTGCTTAGAGGTTACATTATTCTTGATGTGATCTTTGTTAGTTGACTACTCCTGGGAAGGGTAATAATGGTTTTGAATTTCCTCCGTTTGTACACAATCTGTCTGACTCTGGTTATATGGAGACCAAACTCTTCAGAGATGGTTTAGTAACGTTTTTCCTGCCTAATCAGCATCAACAACTCTTCTTCTGAGATCCTCAGAAATCTCCTTTATTCATGCCGATACACTTCCACAAACATGTGTGAAGATCAGACTTTGATAGATCCCTGTTCTTTAAGGGCTCATACACACGACATGCATTTTGTGGTCCGCAAAAAACGGATCCGCCAAAAATATGGATGACGTCCGTGTGCATTCCGTATTTTGCGGAACGGAACAGCTGGCTCCTAATAGAACAGTCCTATCCTTGTCCGTAATGCATACAATAATAGGACATGTTCTTTTTTTTGCGGAACGGAAATACGGACATACAGAAATGGAATGCACATGGAGTAACTTAATTTTTTTTTTGCGGACCCATTGAAGTGAATGGTTCCGTACATGGTTCCGGAAAAAAAACGAATGGGCAGGAAAAGAAAATATGTTTGTGAGCATGAGCCCTAAATAAAAACAGGTCATCCACCCACAGTTACCCCATCTATTGGAAACACCTGACTTCAATTTCAGATTAACCTTTAAATGATCTGATAATCCTAAAGATTTACATACTTTTGCCACTCCTTTTGCAAATTGCTCCTCCTGCTGTTTTTTATTTTATTAATATCACGTTCCAGCCTTTTGTTGCCCCGTGCCAACTTTGAGATGCTGCTATCAAGTTCTAAAGGAGTAAATTTTTTCATGAAATGGTAAATTGGGAAAAACATTGCAAGTGATGCCTTGTGTGACATTTGGTGAGCCTTGCCACTTTTAGAAATGGAGTGAAAACTACAGTAGGTCAGGATTTCACATTAGCACACCATCAAGTATCATTTGTGATTTACAACTTTTCGTCGTATAAAAGTTGCATCTCTATGTTAGGTAACCTCCTGGGGTACTTTTACCAACATAGGCTTATGCCACATTGCACTTGCTCCAAATATATTACTGTGTCCATAAATTTGGCATAACCCCCACAATGCAAAACAAACTTAAAATGAACACCAAAACCACTGCAAATGATAAATACCCCCCAGAAGCTTTTAAGTTTGCCAAGTAATTATATAATGAAAGTGTGTAGAAATGATCATTTACCAAACAAATGGTTAGGGAATGCCATCTGCAAAACCCATATTTCTACAATTCATACTTTTAAGTGAAATCCCTAATTACATATTTATCTAGTAGGACAGCGTTAGTACTTTACTCTTTTCAGTGCAAAAAGGCCCCACCAAATTTGAGCAATAGACTGGATGACATCCAGATATCTCACTTCATATTTTCCTAGTCCGTCATCAAAATATTTTTTTCCACATGCCAACATGATGAAGCAGCTTTTGTTTATCCTCCATGTCGGCACTAAGATTTGGAAACATAAACAAGAGATGGATGTGTTCCCTATCTGATCCTAAGCCCTTCCTTTCCAGATCCTCTTCGTCTAGAGCTCTTAGCTGGTTTTGTTTTCGTAGTACTTGCAGTTTTGTGTCTCTCACATAGCACAACTTCTCCTTGGAAATTGTGTAGCGTAAATCAGATGATGTATTCCCCACTTATATTTTATGAATCTGAGTCATGTCAGAAGAAGACACCATTTCCTAAGAACCTCTTTATAAAGCTTATTATAGTTCTGATACAGTATTACAATTATTTGATGACCTATGTATAGAAATACCTTCACTCTCTAAAATATGCTTTTTGAATTTCTGTCCCGTTCTCTATATTTCTGAAGTCAGGCATCTTTGCTTGGTTAGTCTTCTTTCACATCTAGACGGCGCTCCAGTCCGTAAGTTGGCTGCTCATTGAGGGGCATGTCATGAGACACGTCATTTAGCCTCCTCAACTGCACTTCTGTTTTTTACCTAAGTGTGGTGTATTACGATGGAGGATGCAGGATGTGTCTCACTACATGCCCCTCCATCTAGAGCCATCTTTTGGGCAGGAAGTCTAGAAAAAAGGACACAACTTCAAAGAGGAGCATGTGTCAGTAACACACATTGCAATAAATTCGTAATTCCTTTAACTCGTTCCTGACATATGCCATACATGTACAACAGTAGTCAGATCTTTAAAGGGGTTATTACATGATTAATCTAAAAAATAATCTAGTACAGGATAACCTAGTTCTAACAAAGCTAGAACCAGCCCGGCTGCACCAACGCTTTGTAAAGTGGTAATATTACATCCCTGTCCTGCGAGTCCATGCCTTGTTTAATGCATGACAATATCCTGGTGGCAATTCAAGGATGGAATTGAGCATGTGCTTCCATCTCAGTTAACAGGACAGAGAAATTAAAAAACTAGCAAATAGCAGGTGGTTCCATACAGATAGATTTCAGTTATAATAAATTTTGAATTGTGTGCAACTACAAAAGTATTCTCACCAAGGTGCTGGTTTGAGAACTGTAGAATACTGTATTATTCATGGGACAACCCCTTTAAGCATAAGGCCTGCTCAGGAGTTGATCGACCACTATAGGTGGCAGGCATGGGCAGATTAGCCATAGACCTTAAGGGGAAACTTCCAGGTTGGCCGATGACCAGGGGGCCACCTCCTCATGGCCTGGCCAGTGGTAGTTTTTGGGGATGTATTTTGTGCTGCTGGAGGCAGTATTTCGTGATGGACTGTGGTATTTGCCTCTGTTGGGGTGGTATAATGTGCCACAATATGGTATTGCTGGCCCTGCCTTCCACCAATTTGGACCCGACTACAAAATGGGGCCACTTTTAGTATTTTTTCCAGGGCCACTTTAAGTTCCCAGTCCGCCTTTGCTGGCAGGTGACTGCTGTGTTATATAGCAGACACAGGCCAGCAGTGTCTGTAATTGGAGACAACTCCAATCACAGACATTTAAACCCTCAGATGCCATGGTCAATTGCGACCAAGGCACTGGAGCAATCTAAGTGGACATTTTAAGGAAAGAGGCCGTTTGATTGCTATGGAAGCCAGGAGTCTTCCCGAATAGCACCATGTGTCTATTGTGCCACTCCTTCTGTAAGCTCTTATGGCCAGTGACCACTCTCCATTTCTCTCATTGCTTTTTCACTAGTTCAGATCACTTTTTACTTGCCCGCATATAAAGTCCTGTGGAATATCTTGACACCTTGTAAAGAAGGACTATAATACAGAGGTGCTACATTGTGATGTAACATTTTACCGTATGCTGAGCTGTCTCAATATACAAACGATTACTTGTGTGGATAACAAATAAAACATGACGATTCTCTTCCTTTGGTCCAATAAATTGGTCACTACAGTATAACTGAATAAAAGACAAAGAATTATCAATCAAAAAATATTTATTTTTTTAAATTCTATGGAATACAGTTTGCAGCTGTGTTTGCTAAATACATATATGTATAGTACTGTGTAAAAGTTTTAGGCAGGTGTGGAAAAAATGCTGCAAAGGTAACAATGCTTAAAAAAAATACAAGGGTTAATAGTTTTTTTTTAATCAATTAACAAAATGCAAAGAGAATGAACAAAAGTTAAATCTAAATCAAATCACTATTTGCTGTGACCACCCTGTGCCTTCAAAACAGCAATTCTTCTAGGTCCACTCGCACACAGTGTTTGGATGAACTCGACAGGGAGGTTGTTGAATATAATCCATGGCGGGGACCACCATACAATACCATGGCTGCTGTAACAAACATACTTCAAATTAACATACAGTGCCTAGCAAAAGTATTCATACCCATTGAACTTTTTCACATTACACCCACAAACAAATGTATTTTATTGGGCTTTTACGTGACAGACCAACACAAAGTAACAAGTATGTGAGAAGTCAATGATACATGGTTTTAATAAATAATTTTGAAAACCATAATCTGGAAAGTGTGGCGTGTTTTGATAAATCTCCCCTATAGTCTTTATTGGAACAACACAACAAGGCTAAAAAGAATTAAAGGAGAGACAGTGGGGAGGGTTTATCAAGACAGATTTGGAACTTTTTACCCCAAAAAAAGAGGCAAAGGGATATTATAATCTCCCGCAGTGTTCCTATGTGGGTTGAAAAAAGCCGACAGCACCCTGAACTCTCACTTCTAATCATATACAGTATCAGACCTTCACACAATACACAGAGCTCAACAAACAAAGGAAATAAGTAGCAAAGAAAATAATATCAAGCAATAAATAATAAATTCATAAATAAATACTGAAACAATATCAAGCATGTGTAGCCGAGAGCCGGTGGTCAGACAGAGGGGGGGAAGTTGTTCCAAACATCTTGGAGAACTAAGCACAGATCTTCTGTGGATGTAGGCTTGCTCAAATTTCTCGTTCTCTTCATGTAATCCCAGACAGATTCAATGATGTTGAGATCAGGGCTCCGTGGGGGCCATATCATCACTTCCATGACTCCTTGTTCTTCTTTTACGCTAAAGATAGTTCTTAATGACATTGGCTGTATGTTTGGGGTCATTCCAGTCATGAATCCTGAGAAGTACCCAACTCCATTTCCTGAAATGCAGCGAACGGAGTTCCTTTAAAAACTGTGATGCTGTTTTAAAGGTAAAGGGAGGTCACACCAAATATCAACCTGATTTAGGTTTCTTCTTTGTTCATTCACTTTGCATTTTGTTAACTGATAAACAAACTATTAAACCCGATCTGCACTCATTAACCATGAATGAGTGGAGGACGGGAGCTTTTCATGCTCCAATGCTCCCCCTTGCACTGCGTTGAATCGCGCAGGGCAAGGGAATTTTCTTGAGATCCAGTGACTGCCCATCAGAGCCGATGACATCACCGGGATCACTGCTAGGCGGAAGCCTCCGTCTAGCAGTGTCCAAATTTAAACAAACAGCCCTTGCTCCACTCATTCATGGTGAATGAGTGCAGATCGGGTTACATCCAGGTTTTATTTTTAGTAGCGTTCTTACTCTGCAGCATTTCCACCCCTGCCTAAATTTTGTGAACAATACTAATATATTAAAAGAAAAAAAAAAAAAAAAAATATATATATATATATATATATAGAATAAATGAAAGACACCGCAGCACTCCATTTGGTGAAAAAAGTGGGACCCTTTATTCACCTGTGCGACGTTTCGGTCCGCTCACTGGGACCATTCTCAAGCAATACGTATTGCTTGAGAATGGTCCCAGTGAGCGGACCGAAACGTCGCACAGGTGAATAAAGGGTCCCACTTTTTTCACCAAATGGAGTGCTGCGGTGTCTTTCATTTATTCTAAATTTACACCTTGGTAAGGTGTGTTCACCGCTGGCACCCACACATTTATTATCAGGAGTGCTGCTCTGATTTTTCATCGCCTATATATATATATATATATATATGTAGAAAACGGGACATCACTCCAAGACTTGAAAAGGATAGAAATCTTTATTCACCCATGTGAAAAATAATTGCAACGTTTCAGCTCACAACTGAGCCTTTCTCAAGCAAAGAAACACAAGCCTGTGCGTGTCTTATACAGCATTCTCAAAAATCAAGTAACCAATGAATTTTGAAGATCAAAAACATGTGACTATTCGTCATGTGAAAATAATTAACCTCATTAGGTCATGTGAACAATTACATATGCAAAGTATCCTACTACTGAATACATGGAGCTGTGTCCATTAGTATTACATCCAAACTTTTAACATTTGAATAGTGCATTTAACAAAGTGCATATGTGCATGAATGAAGTGCATAAAAGTACAAAAGAGATAAATCACACACTGGGCATAGCGGCTGTGGAATATATGTTAGAACTCTCCTCTATGACTGAACCTGCCATGCATTTCATTCTATCCCTCTTGCGTATTGTTCTACATTGGAATTATTTTCTGTTTCAAGAGATTCCTTTTATAAGCAATTAAGGGGAGTAGCGATGGGGTCGAATGTGGCCCCAACGTTCGCGAATATTTTTATGCGAAAATTTGAGGAAGACGTCATCTATGTTTCACACCACTTCAGACATGTGCTGCGGTGGTGGCGTTATATCGATGACGTCTTCCTCATTTGGACCGGCACGGAGAAGGAACTGGTTGACTTTCATATGTATTTAAATAGTAAAAATAGTGATCTTCAATTCACATACGGAGGTACAGTTCCTTGACACCACGGTCGTTTGGTCTGGGGAAAAATTCCTCACTAAATTATATACCAAGCCCACTGACAAGAACACCATATTAAGATATGACAGTAATCATCCGAAAAATATGGTCAGGCATTTACCGTACTCGCAATTTCTGCGGGTACGGAGGATAACGTCAGAGGATAGCAATTTGACGGAGGCCCTTGAAGAAATGTCAAGTAAGTTTGAAGATAGGGGCTATCCGCCAATGTTGCTACGCACACATAAGCAGAAGGCCTCGGAGATGGATAGACGATTGACTTTAGTGAGGAAAGACAAGGAAAATCCCCAACGTCGGATTCCATTTATTTCCGTACACACGGAGGAAAGTGCAGCTATCAGTAAGATTATTAAAAGGCATTGGAGTATACTGGGAAATACTTTCAGTGATATTCAAGAATTCAGACTGCCTCCCCTGTTTTCATACCGGAGAGCTAGCAGTCTGAAGGATCAATTGGTGAGAGCGGATTGTGGTACAAAGCAGCGAACACGTCAAATGAAATTGACAAAATATGGATTGGGCAGTTTTCCGTGTTTAAGCTGCGTAAATTGCAAATACATTGGCAAGGGACGCAGCTTCACACATCCTGCCACTGGCAAAACTTACCCTATCAACTTTCATTTGACGTGCAATTCAAATTTTGTAATTTATGTGTTAACCTGCCCATGTAATATCATATATGTGGGGGGAACCTCAACTGATTTGAAAACCAGGCTGAATAATCATAGATTCTCAATACGTCAAAAACGGCGTGATCTACCGGTACCGAAGCATTTTTCTGAGCAGAAACATAGAGAACGTGAATTAATATGCTGGATTGTAGACCATGTACCTCCCCACAGGAGAGGGGGTAATCGATTAAAAATATTGAAAAGTAAAGAAATGTGGTGGATTTACACTCTTGATAGCCTAAAACCTAAAGGGTTGAATGTGGAATATAATCCTGGATGTATTTAGATGACTGTTTGCCTGATACCCCATAACTTATGTTCTCTGGCATGATCCCTGTTGTGAAGATGGTATTTAGACCATGCAGACTGATGCGGAAACAGTGAACATAGAAGTTCGGACACATGTGACAGCTCGCGATGTTCTATGTGTATATAATTAACTGGATAGATTTTCCTCTGTTACTGTATCCACGCTGTGTCAAAATTAATCTCTGCTATTAAGTGGTCTATATGGGAGATCCCCATTACACTGTCTATGGACCGAAACAGTGAGACGGTTCGGGGTACACTACACTCACGTGTGGTGTCCCCCTTACCTGACCATAATTTTGGAGGGGTTGATCCACCCGGGAGGTTGGATCCCTTTCCGATTGGCCCAGACAGTGAGGTTGACACAGTGATAAGTGCCTGGTTCCAAACTGAGACGATTCCTTGAAATAATGCCACATTATGCGCGTGCAATAGCCCCTACACAGTAACATTATGAAATCTGGTTGCTGATGATGTAATGGAGCTGAGTTGCGAGCGCATAGTGGAGGCAGAGGTCTGTCTTTGACATTTTGTGGTATTGGCAGTATTAGTTAACAGTGCTGTTCTTGGCCAGTATTCACATGGACATGCGATTTTGTCAGACATGGTCAAACTTTCATTGTTTTCCTCAGTCTCCGTGGTGTATGATTTTAAACATTAACATATGATTTATCTCTTTTGTACTTTTATGCACTTCATTCATGCACATATGCACTATTCAAATGTTAAAAGTTTGGATGTAATACTAATGGACACAGCTCCATGTATTCAGTAGTAGGATACTTTGCATATGTAATTGTTCACATGACCTAATGAGGTTAATTAGTTTTACATGATGAATAGTCACATGTTTTTGATCTGCAAAATTCATTGGTTACCTGATTTTTGAGAATGCTGTATAAGACACGCACAGGCTTGTGTTTCTTTGCTTGAGAAAGGCTCAGTTGTGAGCTGAAACGTTGCAAATCCTTTTCAAGTCTTGGAGTGCTGTCCCGTTTTCTACATATATATAAGAAGGTTGAAGCTCATTCCTTTGGACACAGCACCTGAGCCAGCAGACTGGTGCCGCCGAATTCTTTTTCTGGTATATATATAAATATATATATATATCTCTCTCACCAATCCAACCTGGAATGCATACATAGCTGCAATAATAAGACAGTTGTACAATTATTTTGGAATGTTGCATAAAATTCTGAAAAAATCCCTTTAAAGGGGTTGTTCACCTTTATAACGCTTTTTAAATTTGGCCATTACTGCGCTGTAATAAAACAAAAAAAATTACACTCACCTGCTCCAGTGCTGAGAGCCTGATTAGCGCTTCTTCTGGTCCCTGGCCTGTGAACTTCCAGATGGCCCCAAGCAGCATGTCACTGCTGGGTCAGGTGTAGCTCGACAACACCTCATGGCTGAGGCTAGTCATTGGCTTCAGCGGCGCAAGTGTCCCCGTCTGGAAATTTAAAGGCCGGGGACCAGGAATAGTGCAGATCGGTGGGGAGCAGGCGAATGTATTATTTTGTTTTGTGACAGTGCGGTACTGCCAAATTTTAAAAGCAGCTATATAAAGCTGGACAACCCCTTTAAGGATTAAATTAAATGAGAATACACAAAATTGGATATACTGTAGAAAAACAAAATTATCAGATAACACAGAGCTTTTCAAGCACCTAATACTAAAAAAATCTAATTCTTGTTTTATTTATTTGCTTCCTTACATTTTTTAATTTCCGGGGTAAAATGAAAATCTTTGAGGAATAATGTTTTCCAAGAATGAATAGAAATACATGGTGTACATTCAGGACAGAAGCACATTACATATTTTATCAGTGGTTTAGAAATGGGCCATACCTGGAGAAATCCATCACCTACTTTCCCGATAAATTTCTTACATTCAGTTTGCAGTATATCATTATAGAACAATGTATATATCATGAAGAGTCTCCCTGGGTCAAGGATCAATAGAAGAGTTGCAAGGAGACATAATAGGGCACCCACAGATCTATGGCGCTCAGCAGTACCTCTGTATAAGTTCCAATTTCATACAGGGGCACAGAAATTGGTGGTGATCACTTCTAGAGGAGGTAGTTACAGGGACTGCATGTGCTTTTAAAGCCTACTACATATGCCATATTACAGCACAGTAATAGGCTGCCAATATACAGCGCCCACAGAGGTGTAAAGGACTCTACTGAAATAAATGTACTGTATATGGAAAAATGTGGCGTACTCCATCAGATGGTCCTTTATTGAGTCATTATCTTACAGAATAACCCTATATGTGGAGCAAAAAAATGGTGGCACCCAAGAGGGCCTACACCACTATAGAAGGGGCTCCAGGAGCAGAGTGAGTTATCTGCCCCACTCCTAGATTATTCGGCAGGGGGCGAGAACAAGCTTAAGAGCAAACAACCCACCTTAGGATCAAAATAATGAAAAAATCTCTAGTCAACTGGGAAAGGAGTGGAATTCAGAATGAAAAACAGCGCCCGTAACATATTTTTTTATTTTATTCTCACATTGACCTCATAAATCAATGAGTGTTGCTCTTTAAATATTTCACTATATGCATATTGTATCTGTCAGTCAACGCTTTGGATACCTGCACACTTTCCAGGTCTCTCTAGATTGGAGTTGTCTTCATGCGTCCGCTCAATCTAATTTAGACTTTCTAGTGTGTGGTCCCCAGGCCTTGGACACTGGCCAACCTGCTGTTCATAAAACAAAAATATTGTAGTAGGTTTTTGAGACCTCTAAATGCACTGCATCAAGATTGTCGTGAAGTTCGTGGAGAACCACTGGGCTGTGCGATGGTAGGAATCATTTCTTCAGTCAATGGTACTCTCACTGAATGTCACACATGGAACTTCGAGGAGGGTTTACCATTCTGGTGACGGGCTCTTGACTGTAGTTCACAATGTCAGCCTTTACTACTCTCTGTAATAAGACAGAAAAGAAACAGCTTAAATAAAAAGATATATAAGGCGAAACCTCCGCAACCCCCCCCCCCCCCCCCACCAGACCATTTATCAATGCCATCTTGGGATAATGTATCATGTATGCTAGACCCAATTTAAGTGTACTTGTAGTTTAAAAATATAGTTTTGATAGTTCATATTGTAGGTTCGAGTCCGAGACCCCCATGGCTGCTAGGAGGAGGAGAAAGAAGTGCTCATACAGACACTCTCTCTCCTTGCTGAGGACACGGACACAGGCCCATAGACTATCTATTAGGCTTGCCTCTTCCAGCAATACATATGACTCAGTGTTTTTTAAAGTACAGAAACACTTTAAAAACCCATTTATGGAGGAATTAAAGGTTTTTTTATGGATCAGAATAAGGGCTCATGCACACGACTGTGACGTTTCTTGCGGTCCGCAAAAAAGGATGCCGCCTGTGTGCCTTCCGCAATTTGCGGAACGGAACAGGAGGCCCATTAAAGAAATGCCAATTCTTGTCCGCCAAACGGACAAGAATAGGACAGGACTCATAATTTTTGTGGGGCCACGGAACGGAGCAACGGATGCGGACAGCACACAGAGTGCTGTCCGCATCTTTTGCGGACCCATTGAAATGAATGGTTCCGTATATGGACCGTATACGGAATCAAAATATGGCCCGTATACGGAATGCAGAAAACGTTTGTGTGCATGAGCCCTAATGATGGCTTATCCACAGCAAAGTCCATCAATATCACATTGGTCGGGCTCCAACTCTTGGCACCCATGCCGATCAACAGTTTGAAGAGGCCTCTTCATCATCTACATTGGGCTGTCTTTCTGCACTCCGTACACTTAGCAGCGGTGCAGGATATTGCAGACTTGTCCCATTCACTTGAATAGAAGAAAGCGCTGCTAGGCAGACAGCGTGCAGGTAACTGGACCAAGGTAAACCATGAAGAGGCTACAGCGCCTTCAAACAGCTGATTGTCGGGGGGGAATTAGATTCCCGTCGTTCAGACAATGATGGTCTATTCTGAGGATACGTAAATGCACTCTTAACGAGCGTCTATCACTTTACTACAATGGTCCTTAAAGGGGTTGTCTCACTTCAGTAAGTGGCATTTATCACATAGAGAAAGTTAATACAAGGCACTTACTAATGTATTGAGATTGTCCATATTGCCTCCTTTGCTGGCAGGATTCATTTCTCCATCATATTATACACTGCTCGTTTCCATGGTTACAGACCACTCTGCAATCCATCAGTGATGGTCGTGTTTGCAGAATATAGGAAAAAGCACTAGCCTACCGTATGTGCGCTCCCATGGTCCCGGCCACCAGAGAGGCTGACACTCCTAGTGTGCAAGCATGACCACCACAGATGGATTGCAGGGTGGTCTGTAACCATGGAAATGAGCAGTCTATAATGTGATGGAAAAATTAATCCAGCCAGTAAAGGTGGCAATATGGACAATCACAATACATTAGTAAGTGCCTTGTATTCACTTTCTCTACATGATAAATGCCACTTACTGAAGTGAGACAACCCCTTTAAGAGGCTTTACTGTGCAGCAGCAGGCATGGGGCTTGCAGAAAAGCAAGTTACCCAGAAATCTAACTTTTGGAGTACACGCCGCAATTAAAAATGATACTAATGCAACTACCGAAAAGTTATATTAAGAAAAGATAAAATAAATGCCCACTGCCAGAGCAAGTCCCAGCATTAGTAACCTAAATTTACTAGATTCTCCTTTCCGCTTCCTGATATACGGCTACTGCCAATCATACATGTGTACCTTCTAATTGCAGCGAGCTGAACTCTGAATCGTTATATTTACATTGCTGCGCAGGCGCAATCCGCAGCCTAACCTGCGCCTTTTTCTATGTCTTGTGCTCTCGTCTCTGTGGCCCTGGGAATAACTGATGTGTCTGCAAGTTTCTCTTCAAAGGCCGATAATGCGGCTGAAATTAATGGGCAAAACACAAACATCTAAAGTATTTACAGGATTGGAGAAACGTGGCTCCGGGTGCATGTGGTATTGCATTTCAGCTCGATTCAGTTCAACAGAGCTAAGCTCCAATCGTAAGGCAAAGACGATGGAACTGGATTCTCACTCAAGCTTTATGTCTCTGGAGTCAAGGATCAGCTCAGTGTATATATATATATATATATATATATATATATATCCAAAACAGAAATTGTCCAACTCCAAGAGAACTTAACTCTTTATTCCATTTGTTTAAAATCATCCATCGATTTTAGTCATAGCATGAATGAATTGTAATGAGACAGTGCGCAATATATTGTCTAGATATAATTCCCTATCTCTAGCAGTACTGTGGTATTGTGACCATATTTTGTTTTTAAAGGGAGTCTGTCACCTCCATATGGCCATATACAGCGCTTACATGGCTCTGCAGCACACCTATACAGGATTGTAACGGTACCTTTGTCTTTGTCTTTAGATTTGCACCAGCAGGAAAAACCAAGTTGAATTTATATGCAAATGAGCACTCGCAAGTGCCCAGGGGTGTCCTTCAATGTGTAGGTGCCCAGGCTGCTCTGCCTTCTTTCACTTTACTCCTCCCCAGCCTCTGCCTTTGCCTGCCCTCCAAGTCTGGACCTATCGATGAGGCAAGAGACTTGGAGGGCGGGCAAAGGCAGAGGCTGGGGAGAAGTAAAGTGAAAAGAAGAAAAATAACAATAGACAATTCAGAGGAGCTCACCAGCAACCTACTGGAGCCCAGTCTTTCAGATACCAGCTGAAAACCAAAAAATACTGAAACACAATTAGACTGGCTCACAGTATTTTTGCATTTATTACACTTAATAAAAATCACAATTATTTACTGTTGTAATTGTAAAATAATAAAATTAATTGCCCACTAAATATAAAACATATCCTAGTAGTATATCAGAATAGCATAAATATATGGGTATCTTGGATGCGGGAGATTAAAGAAATTCTATCGTGCAATAGTAAGGCAGTTATTTATGTTATACAATGCCCATGCCCGAAACAGTATATAGGACGGACCAAAAGAGTGTTCAAAACTAGGATCGCAGAACATATTAATAACATTAAAAAACAATCAGAAACACACCCCCTGTCAAAACATTTCAAATTACATCATGCAGGAGATCCTAGTAAATTGAGATACTGTGCCATCCAGTCAGTTAAATTAGACTGGAGAGGAGGGGACTTCTTGGCAAAAATGTCCAGACAAGAATCAAAGAAGATCTTTGAGTTTGGGTCCCTGATGCCACAGGGACTGAATTCAGAGATCGAAATTTTTGGTTTCCTATAGGAGAGGGTGGTAGGACCACATGGTTAGTCGGTGTTGGGTTGTTGGCGACACGCCGACTTTCCCTGCGTTCCTCCCCCCCTCTCCCTCCAACGTAGATCAGTCCAGGACCTTCAAACTCAGGATTCAGCTATAAAGTTGTCAATACCATACCATCATTGCTTATCCATGTCTTATTTTTATTTTTATTTTCAATTTTTATTTTTTTCTATCTCATATGTCTATTTGTATTTTTATTTCTATTTTTATTTATCTTTAGTTTATTTTTATTTTTATTTCTATTTTTTATTTTTATTTTTATGATAATTGTATTCTATTTTATTTTATTGTCCCTTTTACTGTCCTTTTCTATATAGAAGGTTTTTATGTAAAAATAATGTCTATAGTTCTTTTTATATTTGGTACTATATAGTATATATATGTTGCCCACAAAGCTTGACACATGTGTGTCAAAAACCCTCTGTCTGGATCCATGACAAAATCAGGCTGCAAGTGATAAATTCCCTGCAGCCAACTAATTAAGAATCCAGACCAGATATTTCATTAAACCCAAAAAGGGGATATAAAGACATGTCCAGCCAGTACACAGGTAGCATTTCACATTTGCCTACTGAGGAAGGAACTACGGTTCTGAAACGCGTCTAGGATAAATCAGTGTGAACAGGACCCAGCCAGTGGTGCGCTATTTCTGTCTAAGCACAAAAAAAGGATCCGTGCTATTTATTATCTAGAACCACCCAAGAAAAATCCATGCGGCAACGGCAGCGACTTAATCTTTAAAGAGGACTGATTCAACTACCATCTAAACAGTTCCTGTGAAGGGGAGTCGAACCCCGTACCGGTATAGCTCTGCTACACGAACTCCCGCTACTCCGCTGGCGCAGGTGGATGTCATCACCGACCAAGTGAACCATCTACAGGTCAGGTCACGTGAGACGCCGAGAAGGAGAAGCAGTGATACTACCTCGTGGCAGGAGGTAGTCAGCAGATACCGCTACGAGAATAAGTACAAAGTACCCCCCGGATATTATAAGAACATTCCGTGGACCGCAGGGTGGATATCTTCTTACCGATTGGTATGTTGAACATTTGGCAAGTCATTTTATAACCATCTGAACATTGTCAAAGTATGGATTCAATGCGCTATTGACCGACACCACACAGCATAATCAAGTGGTCCTATTATCCCTTTGGAGTACTCCTGTTAGTTGGGTATA
Organism: Bufo gargarizans; assembly: GCF_014858855.1. Taxonomy (NCBI): domain Eukaryota; kingdom Metazoa; phylum Chordata; class Amphibia; order Anura; family Bufonidae; genus Bufo; species Bufo gargarizans. The sequence goes on from NC_058080.1 coordinate 75,448,149, forward strand.
TGCGTGAGCTCCGCATCCAAGATACCCATATATTTATGCTATTCTGATATACTACTAGGATATGTTTTATATTTAGTGGGCAATTAATTTTATTAATTTTATTATTTTACAATTACAACAGTAAATAATTGTGATTTTTATTAAGTGTAATAAATGCAAAAATACTGTGAGCCAGTCTAATTGTGTTTCAGTAAAGTGAAAAGAAGGCAGAGCTGCCTGGGCACCTACACACTGAAGGCCGCCCCTGGGCTCATTTGCACATGAATTAAACTTCGTTTTTCCTGCTGGTGCAAGTCTAAAGAAAAGAACAAAGGTACCGTTACAATCCTGTATAGGTGTGTTGCAGAGCCATGTAAGCGCTGTATATGGCCATATGGAGGTGACACCCTTTAACCGTTTCAATACCAAGCCATTTTTGACCTTCGTGACTACGTCTAATTTTGCAAATCTGATATGTGTCACTTTATGTGCTATTAACTTCGGAATGCTTTTACTTATCCAAACCATTCTGAGAATGTTTTCTTGTGACACATTGTACTTCATGATAGTCATAAATTTAAGTCAATATATTTCAACTTTATTAATGAAAAAATCCCAAGTTTACCAACAATTTTCAAAAATTCTCAATTTTCTAAATTTCACTTTCTAGTAACACAGTAACATAGTATATAAGGCCGAAAAAAGACATTTGTCCATCCAGTTCGGCCTGTCATCCTGCAAGTTGATCCAGAGGAAGGCAAAAAAAAAAACCTGTGAGGTAGAAGCCAATTTTCCCTACTTAAGGGGGGGGGGGGGGGGGGGGGGGGGGGGGGAATTCCTTCCTGACTCTCTGCTTTTAAAATAAAATATGTATTACTTAACATTCCCCATATGTCTACATTACGTTGGCATAATTTTGTAAATGTCAATTTTTTAGGATGTTAGAAGGCTTAGTAATTTGTATTTTAGGGGCAACTGAACATTTGAAATTAAACAAAAATATACGATTGGTTTTGAATAAAGTATTATTTCAGGCTAGAATCCTTATACTTAGGAAATGGATAAAGGCAGATCCACCGACGGTGGGACATTGGAGGAAAACAATAGACAATTTAATTAAAGAAGAACGTGGGACAAAGAATTATACCAAAAAGTCATTAAATCTCGACCAGGTCTGGAAAAATTGGGTACTTTAGTTTTTTTTTTTGTTTTTTTTTTTCTCTCTCTCTCTCTCTCTCTCTCTCTCTCTCTCTCTACGTGGGGGGAAATGGGAGGGTGGGAGTTGGGAGGTGGTTGGGAATGGGCAGAAAGAAAAAAAAAATGAAAGATGAATAGAAATTATCATCTGTTAATAATTTTTTTACGTATTGTTGGGGTAATGTTTTTCTATGGATGTATTTATTGTACGAAATTGAAATAAAGATATATTTAAAAAAAATTTAAAAAAAAGAAGGCTTAGAATTTCAGAAGCAATTCTTAAAATTTTTAAGAAAAATTTCCAAAACCCACATTTTAAGGACCATTTCAGGTCTTAAGTCACTTTGTGGGGCTTACATAGTGGAAACCCCCCATTAATGACCCCATTGCAGAAACTACACCCCTCAAGTTACTCAAAACTGATTTTACAAACTTTGTTAACCCTTTATGTGTTCCACAAGAATTAAAGGAAAATGGAGATGAAATGTCAAAATTGCACTTTTTTGGCAGATTTTCCATTTTAATAATGTTTTTTCTTTAACACATCAAGGGTTAACAGCCCACAAAAACTCAATATTTATTACCCTTATTCTGCGGTTTCCAGAAACACCCCACATGTGGTCGTAAACTGATATAAGGGTACACAGCAGGGCGCAAAAGTAAAGGAGCGCCATATGGTTTTTGGAAGGCAGATTTTGCTGGACTGGTTTTTAGATGCCATGTCCCATTTGAAGCCCCCCGATGCACCCTTACAGTAGAACTTCCGAAAAAAGTGACCCCATTTTTGAAACTTGGGGATAAGGTGCCAGTTTTATTGGTACTATTTTGGGGTAAATATGATTTTTAATTGCTCTATATTGCGTTTTTTGTGAGGCAAGGTAACCAAAAAATGGCTGTTTTGGCACTATTTTTATTTTTTACAACATTCATCTGACAGTGTAGATCATGTGCTATTTTTATAGAGCAGGTAGTTACGGACGCAATGATATCAAAATATGTCTACTTTCTTTGTTTCAGTTTTACATAATAAAGCATTTTTTGAAAAAAAAAATTATGTTTTTCTATCTCTATTTTGCCTTATTATTTTTTATTTTTCTGCTGATCGTCTTGTGCAGGGGCTCGTTTTTTCAGAAGTTGACGTTTTTATTGGTGCCATTTTTGGGTACATATGATTATTTTATCATTAATTATTACACTTTATGGGGCAAGGTGACCCAAAAATTTGTTGTTTTGAAACAGTTTTTATTTATTTATTTTTACAGTGTTCATCTGAGGGTTTAGGTCATGTGATATTTTTATAGGGCAGATCGTTACGGAGGTGGCAATACCTAGTATGCATACTTTTTCTTATTTATTCAAGTTTTAAACAATAATAGCATTTTGGAAACCAAAACAATGATGTTTTAAGTGTCTCCATGTTTCAAGAGCCATATTTTTTTTATTTTTTGAGCGATTTTGTTATGTAGAGGCTCATTTTCTGCAGGATGAGGTGACTTTTATTGGTACCGTTTTGTAGGACATACGTCTTTTTGATCGCTTGGTGTTGCACTTTTTGTGATGTAAGGTGACAAAAATTGCTTTTTTTTTTTTTCTAATGGTGTTTAACGGACGGGGTGGATCATGTGATATATTTATAGAGCTGGTCGTTACAGACTCGGTGATACCTAACATGTGTAGTTTATTTTTTTTTTTTTTTCATTTTGTAATCTCTTATAAATGAGCGGGTATAGGAAAAGGCAATTTATTTTAAGTAACATTTTTATTTTTTTTTCCCTTTTTTTATTTTCACACTTTTTTTATCAAGTCCCACTTGGATCTTGAAGATCCAGTGGGGCTGATGGCTGTACTATACTTTGCAAGGCTCTTGCATTGCAAAGTATAAGACTATCAGTTTTACACTGATAGATAAAAACACTGGATACCTTTGCAAGGTGTTTGGTTGCCATGGCAACCATCGGGCCGCTGCAATCGCAGCCCCTGCCCCTGACAGCAGCAGTGCAGGGGCAGAAGCTTTGCAGCTCTTGGATTAAAGAGCTGCCATGATGTTTATATACGTGCTATTTGCACGGGGTAGGTGCAAATAGTACGTATATAGCCATATGGCCGCCGTGAAGGGGTTAAAGGTTATAGCCATCTCTTCAACCATTCTTTTTTATTCTTAAAATGAGAAAATAATTCTGCAACAGACTATCAATATTCTTCAGCTCTTTAAATGTTCTATGGGTTTCCATGCTAACAGACAACAAACAAACCCTGTGCAATGTGATGCTGCAGTCATAATACCTTCTATCTGTCCATTACTCCCGGTTAACTTACCAAACATGCTTTAATATGGGAGAAACAGAAGGAAACTTTTTTTCCCTCCCAAAAAAATATCTTATCAGGTGAATACTAATGAGCGCGTCCATTATGGAAGCGCTCATTAGTACAGTAAGACTGGGGAGCAGTGAATACAGCACACTTGGTGCTGGCTATACTCACCGCTCCCTGGTCTTTTTGGAGAACTGATCTGAAGTCTGATTGGGGGTCTGAGCTGGAGTATGATTAACATTGGGGGTCTGATCTAGGGCTCTGAGCTAAGGTCTGAATAACATTAGGGGTCTGATCGGAGGTCTGCTGAAAAATATTTTTCTTCTTATTCTCCTCTAGGTGTGTCTTATAGGGCGAAAAATATGGTAAATGTGTGACAAAGTTGCTTCAATTTTGATACAATAAATAAATTTGGTTCCAAAGATGGTCCTAGCCTTTAAAGGGGTTGTGCAGCTACTGTTTTAAACTTCAACTATAGACTGCTTGACCTCTGGCCCTGACTGATTTGTTCTAGTTCCCTTCACTAGTCTTTCGGTCCCCGTCCTGTAAATTTCTGCATGGATGGAGTCACGTGTAGTACTGCAGGCAACGAGATGTGTCCCACTGGGATCTGACAAGGAGCAGCAAGGAGGTGGTATTTTTTTCCCACAGGTACAGAAGGATGGGGCTGAAATATAAAAAAGTAAAGAAGCTGCACAGTCCCTTTAAGCTCCATGGTGTCTCCGTTTTTTCATCTCTGTTGCCATCCATCCTTTTTCCTATATTGCAGAAACAAATGTTGGCACGCAATAAGATGTAAAATAAGGATCCTTAAAAAACATCTGCTTTTTTTAATCAGACTTCTTTGTCTTCTATGTAGCATGCTGCATATTGAAAAATCGGCAAATCATGTTGAATTGTGTCCATATACATGAGGAGCTCCATAGAGTAACGCTGGCTGGATCTTAAATGACCACATGGCAAGCACATGAGATGACAAGAAATGACGCATACTGCCTGAGACACAGAAAGGTGCACTGCTGTATATAATACCTCCATCTACTGCAATGAGCAGACTTTGCTCTGAGAGCGTGCCGAGTTCAGCTGTTTATCGTCCTCGGGATAGTTCACTATTTCTGCCTTTACAATTCGCTGCCAAACCGATGTCAAAATTATAAGCGAAAGCAAAATGAATTGTCATGCAAAGGAAGAAAGAAGAGAATGATGAAAAAGAAGAAAACAAATGTTATAATAAAACACAATGAAACACAAAGAAAGTAAGAAATATGAGCTACGGAAGGACACGAGAGCATGAAACACTACCATACATCACAATGCCCTTCCCACCTTTGGGCCTAGTGGAATAGAATTCATGTCCACTGATTACTTTGGGTATGAGGGGTATGTATATACCCTATATAACCAAAACAGAAATGTTCCAACTCTAAGAGAACTTAAAACTCTTTATTCCATTCATTTAAAATCATCCGTAAAAATTGAGTCTGCTAACACTTACGAGTTTCGATCGCAGCCCCGATTTAAGTCATAGCATAAATGAATTGTAATAAGACAGTGCAACGTCTATTGTCTACATTTAATTCCATAGTATTGTCCTTTGAATAGCATCAAATCCAGGAAAGGCATAAAATCTATAGAATGACGCCATCCTTATAGAACAGGGGTGCACAACTTGCGTGCGGCCCTAGATACCATTCTATGCGGTCCCCATCCATCTGGTAACAGACATGTATGTCTATGCCTTGTGGCTGCTCACATGAATCTTTCATGTATTGTCCTATCAGATGGGAGTACTAGAAGTGTAACTAGACATTAATGGTATATACTGTATGTTCGATATGCCATAAATGCAGAATTTGGTAATACCCCTTTAAAGTTTATTTTCGGCCCTTGGAATTGGTTCAGGCTGACAATGTGGCCCCCAATCAGAAAAAGGTTGTGCACACCTGTTCTAGAAGAACATTTTTCAGTGCTGGTCTCAAAGGTGTTTTAAAGCTACTTCATACGGCACAGAGCTTCCACATGGTGCCGCAGCGAGAAGGGAAAAAAAAACTAAGTTAGGCTACTTTCACGTCTGCTTTTTTGCTGGTTCCATCATGGATCAGCAGCAACGCTTCCGTCAGGATAATACGACTGTCTGCATCGGTTATGAACGGATCCGGTGGTATCTCTAAAATAGCCAAGACGGATCCATCTCTATAACTATTTTAAGTCAATGGGGGACGGATGCGTTTTCTCTCGAGTCAGAGAAAACAGATCCGTCCCCATTGACTTACATTGTGAGTCATGACGGATCAGTCTTGCTCCGCGTCTCAGGACTCACTCAGAAACACTGCTTGCAGCGCTTTTGTGTGCGTCATGGGAACAAAATGTAAGGGAATACATTTTGCTGCACTCCGTTCCCTACAGTTCAGTTTTGTCCTCATTGACAATGAATGGGGACAAAACCGAAGCGTTTCCCTCCGGTATGACGGATCTCAGTACTGATAGAAAAAACGCAAATGTGAAAGTAGCCTAAAACGTTGGCAGATATAAAATGGGTCTATAAGCTGTAATCTTTGGTCTGCACCACATTTATTAAGTGTTTTAGGCATTCAGGACCCTATAGAAAATGTATGCGTTTTAATCATATACGTCCCTATAGAAGATGTACGTGTTTCAGGTATGTACGTCCCTACTATATCATCTATATTGCACCATCCATGTTTTAGAAGACTAGCTTTAAAGGACAATTGGCGGCAGACTGTTAGCACAATGCATGTGTGACATGGCACCAGTGATGGCCACAGAAGGATCAGTAGCAGTTTACTGATGTTAAACGCCTTGTTCCAGTGTCCAGGGGTACAACATGAAACAAAGGCATGGTTTGTATCTTTCCACTGGTGGTTGTCTTTATCTCGCCTGCAGACAGGGCAGTGATTTACTGGGGCTCAGGTTATCTGCTCACAAGCATAGACAATTTGTAGTCCTTCAGTGTGAAGAGCTGTTATCTGACACGCTGACATACCCTGGTGCACCTCTACAGAATTATCACACAGTTAACAGTTTTACACTTCTTTATTTACTGCAAACATTTCTTCAGCCAATTAACACCCTGGACCTGATCCCCATTATCTAAAATGGTCAGAAGATATCTGCATGTGGAGAAGGGAAAAATGCAAAACCCAAGGTTAACAGTTTATAAACCGTACAACTCCTATCAAAACATTTCCAGATCTATACAGACAGCAACCCCGAGAAGGCGGACACATGCCAAACTAAACATCAGGAAAAGATTTCAGTATTATAGACCAGGAGAGTGGAGGCTTCTAAGCCATGAATGAAGACATTACAGTGCTCTTTGGGGTGTATGAGGACTAGCAGCTTCAGTGTCTCATCACGTTAAGATCCTTACATTGGAGGTATGTCTGGAGGATCTAAGATGAAGAAAGGTTGCAGCGTACTGTATCATACTAGGCAGTCATACAGAAAGATACATTGCTAATAGGTTCCAATTGCAGAAACTGTGGAGGCCAAAAGGACACTCTTTCGGCCTCTGTTGAATGGAGCCTTAGGATACACTGAGCACATAACAGGCTATGCTCCAAACAAAGGGCTCTAATTTGATGTGAACAAAGCCTTAAAGGGCATCTGTCAGCAGTTTTGTACCTATGACACTGGCTGACCTGTTACATGTGCACTTGGCAGCTGAAGACATCTGTGTTTGTCCCATGTTCATATGTGTCCGCATTGCTGAGAAAAATAAGGTTTTGATATATGCAAATGAGCTTCTAGGAGCAACAGGGGTGTTGCTGTTACATCGCCCCATGCATTTTAATTGACTGGTACAGGCAGTGAAAACATCACACCTGGACCTGTCAATCCAAATGCAGAGGGCACAGCAGTTGCAAAAAAAGAGGAAACTCTAGGTGTAATGGCAACACCCCCATTGCTCCTAGAGGCTCATTTGCATATAATAAAACAATTTTTCTCAGCAATGCGGGCACATATGAACATGCGACCAACACAGATGTCTTCAGCTGCCCAGTGCCCATGTAACAGGTCAGCCAGTGTCATAGCTACAAAACTGCTGACAGATGCCCTTTAAATGTACAGTAGTTTTTCACCCATGTGCTCTCCCTACTCTAGATAATACTGAAAAAAAAACACAACATACAAAACCTAGACCATAGGCCTTAGATACCCAAATCTGGGCTAACTAGTCTAAGAATATGCTGGTGTTAATGTGGAGCAATAAGCGCCTTATATCACATGAGAAGGTTTCGCCACATCTTGAAAAATCTCTGAAATGAATTCAATCCTTTAGTTTCTCTCATCAAAAAGGGAAAGGATGAATTGTGTCCACCCTTCCTGAGGATCATACTGTAGCCTGTATGTGTGTGGTTTATAGACACTTATATGTCACTATAACAAGCAATTCAAGAGGATTACTAAAACACATGCTGGACCGTCGCAGCCTTTACATGTAGTAAAACACAGGTGAAACTCGAAAAATTAGAATATCGTGCAAAGTTCATTTATTTCAGTAATTCAACTTAAAAGGTGGAACTAACATATGAGACTCATTACATGCAAAGTGAGATATTTCAAGCCTTTATTTGTTATAATTTGGATGATTATGGCTTACAGCTTATGAAACCCCAAAGTCACAATCTCAGGTCCCCTTTGCTCAGGGGGTATGGATTAATTAGCTGACTAGAGTCTGACACTTTCAGCCTAGAATATTGAACCTTTTCACAATATTCTAATTTTAAGTTGCATTACTGAAATAAATGAACTTTTGCACGATATTCTAATTTTTCGAGTTTACAATTACATTCTTCTGTTTAGTGCCACCTGCCGTTTGTCTTTTTCTTTATTTCTCTGTCCATCACATAGGTGGCCGCACATGCTCGGTTCTATTTGTACCAGCCATATCTATTGTTAGATGCTGGTTACAGGGAGATCGCTGCCGCCGAAAGGACTCCCCCCTGAGATGTGATAAGGAGCCAGCTGCAGCAAAAAGGACACGACCACTGAGCTTCCAGCTTGAAATAAGTCAAGCAGAGCAATTGAAGCAATGAATGGGGAGATCTCCTTATCTATGTGAGGTACAAAGCTGGTTCTAGATATGTTTCAGAGACTGTCATGTACTATATGATGTCACTTTTACATTAGTCATGGGATAACCCCTTTAAACCGACCGCCATATATATATAAAAAAAAAAGAAATCCGTTTTCCATGTTGTCAACACCAGCATTAGCGCACATGGCTACCTGAGATTGTTCCATTTCTGCCTTGTTTAACTTGATTCCAAGGATTTCTGCAGCGACTCTCTGAAAGCATAGGAAAACCTACAAAGGGAAAGAAATGGGAGTTTAAATGATTAAAAGCAGACATCCTCCAGTTACTTTCAAATAAATCAAGCCTTTCCTGGACTGTAAACACTGACGAGATGTAAACCCAGAATTTAGACTCGACGGCCCTTAAAATAACTCCAGCTTTGAAATTGGTGTCTTTTTAATACAGAAAAGTGTTGTGTTTAGCAATTGAATTCCAATACATTTACCAGATTTGTTTCATGGAACGAACATTTGTCTCATTGTTTTACAATGAAACTAGCGCTCCGCACCAAGTCAGAACAAGAGGAATTAGCGGGAGTAATCCAATAAAAAGAACGGCACGTACAATAAAAGTGAGCTGGAAAAACGAGGGTCAAGACTGAACTAAGAGGTGGCAAGTGAGTAAGGAACATGTCCACTAGGTCTTCAGCTAGACTTTCATGCTCTTCTGGTCACTTTTTCATTCCCGCTTTTTAAGAGCTTTTTTTTCTTTGACATATGACCTTTGTTTGCAGAACAAGTTGTCTATTGAATACTTCTGTATTGCAGTGTATTCAGATTTTACTGTTATCCTATTACAAATACCGAAATGGTAGGCCTGGGGTCCTGAACTAGGCCCCCAGCTGCCGTAATAACAAGGAATTGTGTTGTGAGAGCGAAGGGAGATTGAGGGACAGAGCTACCTCCCACTGTACTGAATGCAGAATCTGAGGGGTTAAAAGGCCAGGATTGGAGTTATACAACATATGCCCCTTGCACCATATGATTATGTCACTGGTCGTTAGAGCGTTAAAAGTTTTGGTGATTTTTTTTTTTTTAAGTAACTATATTAAAAAAAAAAATCCCGAAATCTTGCAGCCTTATGGCAGGCTGACACTGCTTGTTCTGTGGAGATCGCTTCTCAGTAGTCATCTAATTATCATCACGGGCAGAATTACCGGTATTGCAAAAATGTGTAAATGTTTACTTTTCTCCCCACTCCTGTAAAGCTGCCAGAAAAATGGGAGGGATTAAGAATGTGAGACGCAAACAACAGATTTTGGGCTCATTCAGACGGCCGTATGCTGTCCGGATCTGTTTATTTTATTTTTTTTCGGAAAGTTCAGCATGTCCGCAAAGAAACGGATTGAATTCCGTATTTTTGCGGACCCATAGACTTCAATGGGGCCACGACCTGATTTTCACTGACAAGTATAGAACATGTTTCATTTGTTTAGCGGAGCTGTGAAATGGAAGAAAGGGGCCCCAGAGAAGTAGATGGGACAGCATCTAATCTGCCAAAAAACGGACCCACATATTTCCGGACAGCATACGGCTGTCTGAATGACCCCTTACCATAATTTGGGCTCATAGCATGAATAGATTTCAATTTCTAGCTCATAGACAAATTTAGCAATTAAGAAATGAGGACCATTTCATACATTTGGCATATCTTACTCCAACCCCTACTTTGGTTTAAACCTTGGGTGTGAAATGCCACACTTACTAAATGTCACCCAATACGTCATCTCCCATGTACAGGATGCTATGCTCCATGTGGATGCTGTAACGCACAGCACTGAACTTCTACTAACAGAACCGTAGCCGAGGAAAGATGGCTGATCCCACAATCATATAGTGAAAATAGAACTTAAAAAACCTACTGTATAATCAGAAAATTAAAATAGATTAGAAAATAAAAACAATATGTTTCAGTGGCTGACTCGAATTAGCAAAAATAATAACAAAACATTTAAATCCAGAGGTCCTGTACCATTAAGAAATGTGGTTCAATACATTTTAAACTGGTCAATAATGCCCATCTATAGCCAGGATGCTAGCGTGAATGCACTATCTCAGGCTATGTTCTCATGCTAGCAGCATAGCTTCCCTCTATGGCATGGTATCCATAAAACAATTAATTATGAAGGCAGCTGTAATTGTGTATTGTATTTGTTCCCTTTATTGCTCCTATCCTCCGTTCTGGGCTGTGGTCACATGACCATGTCCATGCCGCTCTTTCTTCCTTCCTGTGATGTTGTGTCCATGGGCAAAGCACCAACAGGGGCAGTGATAGGGGAGTGTTTATGTAACTAGATGGGTGGGAGGAGCTATAAGCAGCTGGATGTTGTTAGGGGCGGGGCTGGAGCTGTGGCAGAGGAAGGAGAAGTGCATCATGGGTTTGGTTGGATAAAGGAACAGGAAGTGCTGCATACAGGATGGAGACAAACCATAGGGAGGTTTATACCAGACCAGACACAAAATGAACACCCTAAAGGTAAGACTACAGGTCTATAAATGGTGAACAATTCTGAGGGTATCCCATGAACTTATCTACTTTGTCCTGAAGCATGGCTGTTAAGGACTTTACGTTTCTTATGTCTTTAATCCTTGTATACAGTTCAAGGATAGATATCGGAGGTGTCCGTTTCCAATGCTGAGCTATTAGGCATCTGGCAGCTGTTAAAATAGAGAGGAATAATCTAATGCACATTTTCACCATCAGAGTGAGGGGATATTGAGCAGATAAGCCGGTGGGATTTTCAAGTCCGAAAATGAGAAATTTGACTTGAGACCAAAATGACTAAAGATTATTCCAAGAAGAGATGAAAATGGGATTCTCTGGGCGCTCCACATCTCCACCATGGCATAGGGATATCTGGGTTAAACAGGATGTGTCATCTGAAGCATTGGTGGCATATCTCTAGGACCCTCACCTATTTTTAGAACAGAGCCCTTAAAATAGCACTGACTCAACATTTTCCGCCAGACTCCTAGACATTTATGGAGCGGCTGCCGCGATTCCCATTAATTTCTATGGGACTGCCGAAAATAGCCAAGTGCGCCACTCTGGGCTCTGTTCTAGAGATATGCCACCAATGCTTGTGATGACACAACCCATTTAAGAATATTAAACAACTCCAGGGTGTGATACCACCATACAGTAAGTGCCTTTTACTGGTTCTCCCTGTCATGCTGGGGGTCCATACCTGCCGATGCTCTGCTCACCTGTACCCTTGCTTCTGGATTTCAGGGGCTTGAACCCACCAGTGTCCCTCTTTCCTACCAGGCTGCTGGAGTAGCCCTGCTAGTCCACCCCATGCAGGCTATGGCCTGCATTTTGCCACCAATGACTCTCACTGCCATTCGGGTCTTAAAGGGAACCTGTCATCAACTTTATGCTAACCTCACTGAGGGCAGCATAAATTAGTGACAGAAATGCTGATTTCAGCGGTGTGTCACTCATGAGCTAAAAGTAAGTGGTTGCCGAAAACCAGCATCATAATCATTGCAGCCCAGGCCTTGAAAAGAGTCAAATCTACCTGAGAAGAGTCCTGGTTATTATAATCTCCTGCTCTCCCATCCATCTGCATGATTGGCAGTTCTTTCCTAGAGAGAAAGGGAGAAAACTAGGTAGAAGACGTCCATCATCAGCAGGTGGGCAGGAGAGCAGGAATTCATGAATAACCATGACTCTTCTCAGGTGGATGTGACTCTTTTCCAGGCCCAGTCTGCAATGATTGTGATGTTGGTTTTCGGCAACCACTTACTTTCAACTTTTAAAAAGACAGACTGCTGAAATCAACTCACCTGTCTGTACCTTATGCTGCCGTCAGTATGGGCCGCATAAAGTTGATGACGGGTTCCCTTTAAAGAGCCAGTGTGCATGCACCCTAATTTGTCACCAGTTTAATGCTGCACTCAATTCAGCTCCAGCGCGGTCCAATAAGTCCCCATATTCATGAGTTCATTGCTCTCCATGCCCACCTGCCTCTGATTAACTTTTTTTTTTTTTACATATGAATCAGCAGTAGGTGGGCGGGAAGAATCGGGAGCTCATGAATATGGGGACTTACTGGCATGCACTGGAGCTGTTCAATACAAAATTTTGGCAAAACTGCTGGGTCAATTAAAGAATGTGACTCAGCATTTTGCTAAGGAGACCTGTCGCTAGTATATTTTGCCCTTAGCTGGGGCACCATAAAACTGATGACAGATTCCCTTTAAGGCACTGTGACGAATACAGCACCTCGCTCGCGGCCCCGCCTGACGTCAAATACATCAAGCTCACGATACGGTTTAGTCACTGATTTTCAAGACGTGACGTTACACCCTCCCTGGGAGCACGTAAGGTCAGCTTGATACAGTTTACACAGACGCCTCCTGTTCACGCGGGCACAGAGAGCCAGGCGGGTGAGAGACGGTGGTCCACGCGTCCTCCAGCGTAACTCCACACTCGCTCACAACCCTGACAAGCCTTTTCACTGCCCCAGTGAAACAGAGCTTTCTCAGCCCGGTAGACTGCCACCAGTTCCTCATTTGATATAAGCCCGGTCCGCTAACGGGATTATATAGGGTGAGAAACCACCCCGCAGTAGCATATAACCATGCTGAAGCACGGACGATGGAATTCGTGGACCAAAATACAAGAACAGCACAAGATTAAATTATATATTTAAATGCCTTAAGGGCGCACTAGACAATATACGATACACACAGAGAATATATACAGTGGTCAGATGTGCAAATACAGGTGGTATGATACAACAGAATTAAACAGTTACCAGATGGATGAATAGTCCTTTGGGTTACGATAATTTCTGGAGTGCTGTAATGCTTGGCTGTAGTCACATGGGGGCAGTGATGTCAGCAGTTTGTCCACGGTCCCTCCAAACACAGTACTCAATGTGACCCCCTTCAGAGTAAGACCCTGGCCTCTGGCCTGCATGGGCCTTTTCACTTGTAGTCGGCCACTCCCCTCCCTAGCCCTGGTAGCCAAAGACCGACAAAACCCATTAGGGCCCATAGCTCCAGACCGGAAGGTCAGGTTCTGGGAGAAACGGGTCCACCTGGGTTCCGGCTACAGGTGGAGACCAAACATGGCGCCGTTATTAGGTTTCTGCTATGAGATCTCTGTATCTCCCCATCCCAGCACCCGACCCCCAAACTACAACCAGGGGCATGTCCATTTTGGCCCCAGGGTCGCAGATATATAACTGGTTTATGCCTGTGATAGACGGCAATTCATAATTCCTTATAAATCCCTGGTTCCATGATGTCTGATAGATTTCAGTGATCTGGATGATAGCGGAGACCCCCTAAAGGGGGGGTTTTCCTGTAGGATGAGTTGGCCTCCGTTCTGGCTGAGTGAGGTGTGAATTGTACGCATGTGGCCTGCTTGAAGCCAGGACCCCTGCAGAGTTCACTCCCTCTATCTCACAGCAAATGGCTGGACTTAGATAATGGCTGGCATTGGATCATAATTCCACATTCCTCAAAGGCACTTTTCCCTATAGAAGGGTGCTTGCGTAATATATGTTCTAGTATGCTAGTTTCCTGCAAAGCCCTGCCATGTACTACCTGTCCTGACCTCTGCCAGATCACACGAGCTCTGCCTACCGAGACTTCGGCATGTCCCTGCCTACTTTTTGCTTGATTACTCAGTGCTCCACAATGGTGTCTCTTGACTCCGCTGGGTCAGTAGTAACTTAAACAGAGACTACTCCAAGAGGTACTGGCTTGGTAGTTGTCCTGAAGATCCTTGCACAGGGGTTTAAGGGTGAAGACCAGAAGGTCAACTGGACAACGCCCTTAGAAGTAGCTTCAAGCCAACTCTGTAAGTGACATAGCAGATCCATACCCACTTTATAACACTCCCTAGAAGAAATACTTGTACAGTAGATATCCTGGAAAACATGTTCTCCAGATGAGTCTTCACATTGCGTCAGGCAAGGTTTCTTCCAAAAATTATTTCCATTATAAAAAAAATGCCTAAGCTTTTGATCAAACTGTTGGTTGGTCAAAGTATTGTAAATTGCGGAGGTGATGAGCCCTGCAAAGGCGTTTAAATGCTATATGAGGCTGATAACAGTGCTTCATTTGAAGGTAGTGAAATGTACACCAAATTTAGTTGGTAACTCTTTAAACTGTAGGATCATTCTAGATCTAAGGTCAACAATATCTGCAAAATGGAACAAACTATTTCTGAACAGCACAAACATACACTTGTAATGAGGATGGAATAAGCAAGAGGACATTGGAGAACATGAAGGTGAAGGAAATGTCTTTGCGCAGGTTCTCCAAATCTCTCTAGTTAGCACCATCAGAGAAATTAGATGAGCAGTGGCCAGTGATGACTTTTCAATTTCTGTCCATTTAGCAAACGCTGGTATGGCTGATCATCCTGGCATTCATTTTAAGTGCACAACCCAATAAACATGTTTTATTAGCATTTTATTACCATACCTATAAACCCCAAATGTTACCTTTGGCCACATGATATTTAAAGAATAAAGTGGTTGGCCACCATTTTTTATTTTATTTTTTTTTGCAAACTCTCCCTCCTGGGCAGACATGCACAGGGAAGCATACTTACCTGCCCCATGCCACTGGGTCTCATCTTCTTCACTCCCCAGCCTCGGTTTCCTCACTCGAGTCCCCTGCAGTTAATATCCGGGTTGATGCTGCTGCAGCAAATGGCTGGCTGCGGCTGTGACCTGCTCCAATTGTCAATTGGTTACATGGCGCAAGGGAGGCAGTGGCCAGCTATAGGTTGCAGCAGCATCAAAGCAGATGTTGAGAGCGGGGAACCCAAGCAAGTGGCAGGAAGCAGTAAAGTATACTTCTCTTTGCAAGTCAGCCTGCGGAGACGGTGCCAAAACCCCCCACAAAAGGTGGCCAACCCTCTTTGTGTAAGCACAATAATCTCGTTGGGTTCAGAATACACTAGAAATAAAATTCTGAACTATACTTTTAAAGCATCTTTACTGTTAGCACCGGAAGAAAACTATACATAGAATAGGGACATTTCTTCAAGTATCTGAGATCTGATAGAGAAGGCCTTTATGGCTGACATACAGCAGAAGTGTTGAGCCTAGGAAAGCATTGGTTTTATAGAATTTCAAGTAACCAGACAAGTATCATATCAGATCATTATTAAGGATGTACTGTGCCTGACCTCGTAATGATCAACTGACTCAATCAGCATCTACATATAATAAATCATTGACTCCTATCACACTATGGCATGTCAGAAGTTTATTGGTGGGGGTTCAGGACCTGAGATCCATACCAATCATTAGGAAAAAAGGGACTGAAGCTCACGAATGAGCGCACTGTGCCCTGATCTCCTTTTCAGGCTCTGATTGAGGACTGTGGATTTTCTCCTCGGAAAGCCAAAGAAATCTGAGCTAAAGGTGGCCAGGGCTTGGCTTCTGCTTGTTAAAGAGAATCTTGTACATGGGCTGAGGATCACAGCAATAATTGGGAACAAGTGTTTGTATGATAATTGCCCTGTGTTCATGTGCCGCTGATCACCCAACGAACTGACAACTCATTCATTGGTGATCACATATTTTATGCAGCACATAAAATAATTGTTTGCCAGCACCCTGTGTCGTGAGGTGTCCGTATGTGGACGAACAATCACAGTGGCAATAGCTTGTTCCAATACAGAGGGGATGGTTGCTTCATGAGAATGCAGCTTTCCCCTCGTATTAAGGATCAAGCAATTATCAGGGATGAACAGTTCTCGTTCCTGATAATTGCCTGTGCATTCACCCACATAACAGGGTCATTAGTCCTAGCATTTGGGTGACCCCTGACCAATTAAATCTTCTGACGTGTAGCTATGGCATTGCAGATGTTTAACAGCTACGTATTCACTTACAGAATCTCCAGTCTTGGCAGACACGAAAAAACTTCCAAGTCCATTTTCTTGGCAAAATCTCTGGTGTTTATCTGCTTTTACTGTTCGCATGTGCTCCAAGTCAACTAAAAAATAAATATGCAGAATAAACACTCGGGCATGTACACATACATGATATACACTCAAACATAGCAGAAATTGTAAAGCAATAAATTATGCCAATCCTCCTACATTAGGCCATATCTTGATACTTTCATGCGCGGCCAAAGCAGGAAATTAACAAGCAGTCTTCTGCAGTTTTATACATTAACAGTCATAAAAAAACACCGTATCCTGTTCATTCCTAGTTGTTCACACGTAGGTCCATACATCTGTGAGATACATTTGACACACAATGTTAAAACTCTTTGATCTGAATGCAAAAATAAAATAAAATGCAGGTATATGGTTGGCCGAAATTGACAGTCTCCATATAAAATGTGCAAATCTCAGTACATAAAGGCTTCACTTGTGATGAATTAAATGACCAGGCAATAAAAGTGGAAGCAGGTGCAGTATAAATATATGTGGACATAAAACTAAATTAACAGTGGGACTGTCAGGCCAGATGTCTATATTGTCCTGCACCATTGTCTACAAGCATTAAGGACAATCTATTATACTGCGCACAAAGCACTCGGTACTGCAGGTCCTACAAGTCCATCAGATGTCTGGAGGCTTGACCAAGAGCATTTCTCACTCAATCGTCTTTACTTACAAAACGCTCCGCAGGAGAGGAACCGTAACCACTTGTGTAGACAGACCTACACGTATTTAAATAGTGGTCACCCAGACAGGAAGTCAAGTGGTTGTGAGACAACCTGTAACACAAGTTCATAGAATCTTTAAGCTTAAAGGGGTTCTCTGGGAATTTATAGAAAATACTTAAAATATTACTTCATTATAAACATATTCCAAAATAGCTTTCACTATTTATAATGGCTCATTTTCTCTAGGGGGCAAGCATCAGGGGAAATAACATTTTCTTGAGGACAGAGAAGAAAAACCACCTGTCTGCTGACATACTGGGTAACTTCTACCGCTGTGCGATAGAGCGCATCCTGACCGCAAGGCATTGCAGTGGGTGGTGAAAACCGCCCAACGCATCACAGAGACTCCACTTCCTAATATTGAGGATGTTCACAAAAAGAGATGTCTACGTCGGGCACTCATCATTCTTAGGGACTCCTCTCATCCTGCCAATAAACTCTTCCAGCTCCTCCCCTCCAGAAGGCTCTACAGGACCCTTCAGACTAAAACCAGTAGGTTCAGGAACAGCTTCTTCCCCACAGCTGTCACCCTACTGAACTCAGTCCCCCGTGGAACCTTCCCATCCACACTCACCTAACCCTCTATACTCCTCCTCCTCCTCTCCATCCTTCCAATGACCATGACCATGACTGTCATTCATTCTCAACATTCACTGTAAGTTCACATTGGTTACTGCTATAGTTTGGGACACTTGCTATAGTTGGGATACTTGTTCATAGTACATCTGTATATTTGCCCGTTTGTATAGCAATATAGAACAGTCCATCTGTATATATGTATACATCAGCACATCTGTATATATGTACGCATCAGCACATCTGTATATTTGCTCTGTATAGCAATATAAACACCTGTATATTTAACTTATTTGTACATAATCTGTACATAACTATTCCCACCTTCTATACTACCCTTATCTGCAAATAACATGTTTTTATTGCACTTGCTGCTCTTTGGACTTATGATTAGATGCAAACTGCATTTCGTTACCCTGTATTTGTACATGTGTAATGACAGTAAAGTTCAATCAAATCAAAATAAAATGGGTGCTGCCCTATTAGCACACACAAAACACATCCTAATAGTCCTAATAACACAGTTGGACGGGTTACTTCAAAGCAGTTAGCTAAAGAGCGGTCTCAGCTCTCCTCGCTACTCTTACTGTCATGAATTATGACCTTACTTACAGTTGTTAATATACAGAGAAGACGGACAAGACAGACTGCTGTATGGATCTGGGAATGTAGCAGAGTGCATACAAACACTGCTGTGCATTAGCAACATCCTCAGCTGTATGTAAAGTCAGAATTCATGACGGCAAGAACAGCGAGGAGAGCTGAGACAGCTCTTCAGCTAACTGCTATGAAGTAACCAGTCCAGCTGTGTTACTAGGTCAGGTTTTGTGTGTGCTAATAAGGCAGCTGCCATTTTCATTCCCTTAGAGCAGTGTTTCCCAACCAGTGTGCCTCCAGCTGTTGCAAAACTACAACTCCCAGCATGCCCAGACAGCCAAAGGCTGTCTAGGCATGCTGGGAGTTGTAGTTTTGCAACAGCTGGAGGCACACTGGTTGGGAAACACTGCCTTAGAGAAAACAAGCCACTATAAATAGCAGCTATTTGGGAAAGTGTTTTGTGTGTGCATTTAAGAAGGACTTCGACCCTCCAGCCTTCCCAAGTCTATTTCCCCTCAGGATATGTGTGGCTGTTACCTGAAAATTATGGTTTGTTTTTTCCACTGTTGGTTTAGTAATCAGAATTTTAAAATTATTCTGCCCTTGCTATAACAGAATCAACTCTCTATACACTGGCTTCCTGGTGAGCCTGTAAAAGACTTTGTGCTTCTACATGGCAGCCAACCAGAGGAGGCATAGCTGCAGAGAGGAGGGCGAGAGCAGCAAGATGAACCAAACAGGACCAACAGGAGGTGTGTCCCAGACGCACTGTAGCCAAATTGTGTAGACCAGAACAATGTATGGAGACAGCACCACCGTCCCAGGTTTGGTCGTCAGATGCGTAGCTCCCAGCAGTCAGGTTCCTCACCGCTCAATATATAGAAATAAACAACATGTGGCCAGCATCTTCACCTTGCAAATTTATTTAAGCCCCGTCAATACATAGACAAGCCTTGAGTAAGGCTTGGAACTAGCCAAAAAGTTGCCTGTTTCTATGTATCCATGGGGCTGAAATACATTTTCAAGGTGAAGATGCCGGCCACATGCTGTTTATTTCTGTAGCCAAATTGTGGTCACAGATCCAGCTCTACCTTAATAGAGAAGATCTAAAAAGAAGGAAGATCGAAGAAAACTATATACCAGGTAATCATTCCCTGTAGGTAATGACCTGCATATATAATCGGAGCTCCTGACTGGACAGTAGCTTTACTAACATTTATGAAAAACCCATTTCATATGACAAAAATTGCTAATTAGTGGGGTACAACAGCAGGGTGCTAGCCACAGATCCCCAAAAAATATCTTTAGTCCCTGTTTTCTTGGCCACACATGTGTAGGATTAGCAGTGGGAGTTAGGGAACCAGCAGAGCACCCTCACACCAGTATATTTCTATAGCCCTCAAATCAATCCATTTAACGTGATATTTCAAGTATACAAGAGGCCGCGCCGGACTATGACAGTTAAGTTCCAACTCATTTTCCCGGGATCTAAGCTGCAGTAACCCAGCGTGGCCACTACACTTTGAACGGAGCTGTGCTTCCTGCTCCATTCTAAGTGCTAGCCGGAAAGCTGATTGTGGGGGTGTGTAGTGTCGGACACTCACTGACCGGATATTAGTGACCTAACCTGAGGATCAGGAGCCTGGAATACCCCTTTAAATAAAAAATAATAATAAAAAAAATTCAGGATCCACACAAGATAATGCAATGTATTACTCAAATTTTTGTTGAAAGGTGAGACATACAATTTAAATAATAAGTATATTAATATTCTTTTAGTAAACCAAAATTTATATCTATAAAGTGTTTTTTTTTCACATTTCGGTTCCCAATTTTTTTCTGCGTGCTTTTACCACTGCCTCACAGACAGCGAGTTCATGTAACAGCTTTTTTAGTGTAAATTTACCAAGCGACACGTAGGCAGAATGTAGGAAATGCTGTGTAAGCAGTCGACGTACTTTATTTCGAAGGGCAAATGTTAATCCCATAAGCCTATGCGCAAAAAAAGTTGTACTTAAACAGAAAATGCATAATTTAAGTGTGAGGTATATTATTTAGTTTTTACTATTAAATACCCACTGGAAGGCGAGCCAAACCTAACAAACAATGCCAGGTTTCATAGGAAAGGGCATAGCATTTGAGCCGTGTACAGGTTTTATTGTACGCATTCCAATTTCTCCAAATCTGATCCCGGGGTGACTGGAAGCTACACTGAACAGTTTCCCTTTTTATTGCATTGCAGTTTCTATAATGGTGTTGATTCAATGCCGTCAAATTATAGGGCAAATATATTCACAAGCATTTAAGGACAAGCGGGTTCTTTGAGTAAATACAAGGAAGAAAAAAAAAAAAACTTAAACTGATTTCCTGAGGAAGGGACCCAACTGGCTTGTAAAAACCTGTAAATTTGCAAATCTAGTAAGTCTGCATAATGGTGTCATTTGATTATCAACTAAAATGTTCACTTACTCCATAAAAACCTTTATTTAAAAATGATATTGGAGGTCTTTCATTTGTATACTCAGGAGATGTGTGTTGTTCTTGCAAAGTCATTCCAGCCATACTTCACTGGGTAAATGAGCTAATAAGGCTTTACGGCAACATGCTGGGCGTCTTCTAGCACAGCAGCAATCGCCCAGCCTCGTGTAAAGGTATTGCAAAAAATAAATAAAAAAAAATGCTACAGAAATTCACTGACAGGCTCTGATATATGACAACTAAAAACTGCATTATTCAACATTTACCATCCATATCCATAAATAATGGCGGTGACAATTATTGGGGTGCATCTGTCTTGTCACGGGAGCATGTGTGGTTGACCAGCCCTAAGAAACACTGGACTCAATAGGAACAGAAAAAGAAACTTTTGCATTGCTCCCAGCAGTTTGCTGTTTGAATGCGATGCATTTTTTTTTTTTGCTCTTTAGGGGAGTAGAAGGGGCAGTTCGTTGGTGGTCAGTAGTCAGTAGATCATTTGGGGGGTCAGGCTTAAAGGGGTCAAACCTGGATCTGAATACTTTGTAATTGCATGGCCACCGAGTAAAGGTCCATTCACACATCTGCAAGTGTTTTGCGGTCCGCGAATTTCGATCCACATATCAGCGGCACTATAATAGGAAATGCAGTTGCGGACAAGAATAGGACATGTCCTTTTTTTTCGGGAATAAAATTGCTGTTCGCATCAGTTCCGGCCCCATTGAAAATGAATGGGTCCGCACCCGTTCCGCAAAATTGCGGAATGGATCCGGACCCAAGTTGCGGACGTGTGAATTGACCCTTACTCAGTAAAATGTATCTGTACAGCTCCACCCGCTGGTTGTTCTTTTTCCTTATTTCTTTGACCTGCTCACTGAGAAGGTCGCACATGCTCAGTTTCAACCTTCAATTGCCTCCTGAGCTGTGATAGGCAGAGCTGAGACACGCCCCCTGACCTGCAGCAGAAAAGACACTCCCCCAGAGCTGTCAGCTTGATATAAATCTAGCAGAGCAATGTATGTGGAGATCTCTGGATCCATGTGAGGTGCAGGGCTGGTTCTAGCTTTGTTAGAAAGAGATTGCCATGAACTGTATGATGCCTGATTTTCATTTTTTACATTAGTCAAAAAGTAGTTAATGTGCTAAAAATGTGCTCACCCCTGAAGCAGACACTGCCCAAGTGCTGGGCCATCACTTCATGGCTTCTGAGCAGCAGATCGCTGTTCAGACAGCATGTTCTGCTGCTCGGAAGCCATGATCGGTGGTGCCTGCATGAGCAACAGGATCACCCAATGTACGAGCGTTTAGGTTGTTCATCTCATGATCGGCGACACATTTAGATGGCCAGGCGATCCGCATTTCCAGATTCTGCCGCACGTCGTGCAGCCCCATAGAAATGAATGGGTCCGCAATTCCGTGTGAATGGAGCCTAAGGCTACTTTCACACTAGCGTTTTACTTCCAGTATTGAGATCCGTCATAGGGGCTCAATATCGGAAAAAAACTCTTCAGTTTTGTCCCAATTCATTGTCAATGGGAACAAAACGTAACTGAACAGAACAGAGTGCTCCAAAATGCATTCCGTTCCATTTAGTTGTGTTCCCATACCGGAGAGCAAACAGCAACATGTTGTAGTTTGCTTTCGTCCTGGGATGCGGAGCAAGATGGATCCGGCATGGCCCCCAAAGCAAGTCAATGGGGACGGGTCAGTTTTCTCTGACACAATAGAAAACGGATCCGTCCCCCATTGACTTTCAATGGAGTTCATGACGAATCCGTCTTGGCAATGTTAAAGGTAACCTGTCACCGGGATTTTGTGTATAGAGCTGAGGACATGAGTTGCTAGATGGCCGCTAGCACATCCGCAATACCCAGTTCCCATAGCTCTGTGTGCTTTTATTGTGTAAAATAAACAATTTGATACATATGCAAATTACCCTGAGATGAGTCAGAGACAGGACTCATCTCAGGTTAATTTGCATATGTAGCACACAGAGCTATGGGGACTGGGTATTGCGGATGTCCTCAGCTTTATACCCAAAATCTCGGTGACAGGTTCATTTAAAGATAATACAACCGGATCCGTTCATGGTTGTATTATCAATAACGGTAGCGCTTTTGCTGAGCCCCGCTAGTGTGAAAGTAGCCTAACAGGATAATAACAATACATCAGTAAGTGCCTTGTATTAACTTCCTCTACATAATAAATGCTATTTGCTGACCTGAGAAAACCCCTTTAAATCTACAAAACATTACACAATAAAACATGTCCACAGGGAAAGGTGAAATTGAGTATTTTTTGCCAAGCACAATTATTATTATGTACATTACGTAAATGTTATTAAGAAAAATGAGTGACCTTTTACGATTTTACAATAATTTGAAGAATATAATGTTCTTTTAACCATTAAAATAAGAATAAATGTTCTATTTAAACAGAAAACAAACGTGTTATATAAGCATCTATTGGATTGTTAGTCCCTAGAGTGGAAACCATTAGTAAAACTTTCAGATAAGATAAAGCAAAGGCAATAAATCTTTGCTGTAAGGGCAGATGCTTACATTAAGCCAAATGGAATTGGCATTCCTAATAGACAAAGCTGAATTATTAGAATTGCGCACATCATTTTTCCTTTTAAAAACAAGCCGGATTAACATTTGACATATATGCGCAAAGTACGCGTCCTGCATTGATTTGTGTCATAAACAGTCTCATAAAGACGGAGCGTAAGGCGGCGAAGATTCTGTACACAGCCTATTTAGGAAATGGCCGAGAACTGCCAAAATAACTATATATATATATATATATATATATATTTAACATTGGAAAAAAATACCACAATTTATATTATCCAAGAAGCAAAAGGTCTATCTTCTTACCAAAAATAAATTTAAAAAAATCACTTATCCATTCTGTCTCAAATACAAAAAAGAAGAAAATTGGTAAAATCAGTTATATCGGTTTTAACACATACAATTAGCTGAAATAACTGAATTTCTAATAACTTGATGAGTCACCCAAAAATTATGTATGTTTTTTTTTTTTTTTTTTTTTTTGATGAGCAAGAATATGGAGATAGCTACATCTGGCTGACATCCCGCAAGTATTCACAAACTCTATAAGAATAAACTTTCCCATCTATACCGTTATATCGGAGACACACTGGTCTACACTGGTCTACAGATCTACATAAAATGCAGCAAATAATGCAAGAGCTTTTTATTATTTTCAGTGCTTTTTGATTATTATTTTCAACATCTAAAATAAAATATAAATGCTCAAAATAAATAAATAAAAAGCACAAAATATATTAAAGGCGCTTATAATCTACAATGGAACCTATACTGTCAGATCTGATACAAATACCAATAAAAATCTTTTCTGCCTTCCAGAAAGTAGTCGCATAATGAAATGAACTCGTTCGCCTTTTGATGCCGGCAATCGTGAACTCTTCACAAAGCCGCTGTGATTGACACGTAATTACTGGCGTATCGGCTCTACTTAATTCATTTTCTCTCCTTAACCTTTGCTTAGCAAAACATAAGCAAAGCCTTTAGAGTCAAACTGAATGACTGGCAGCCAAATGTATCCAAATTACCCGAATGCTGCCACTGCTCATTAATGTTCCGCTGCGTGATTAATCGCACTTGGGAACGCATCCTAGCTGCGTCTAAGGGCTTTTTCGGTACCAAAACACCAAACGTTTTTGAGGATTTAGTTGAGTTTTCAGGCAGGTTATATAACTGGGAAACTTTTAAAGTTCTTCAACTGATCTGAATTCTGAAATAAAACTTCTTTGCTGGGTTTACGGAAGCAGATCTCTAGGGAATGCCATTACCTGAACAGCACAGATTGTTTACATTCATTGGATCCATGGGTGATGCCCATCTGTGGATATGGATGGCTATGTATGCATATGAGCTGTAGATATGATCCTTGGTTATTCAAATTTTCTACCCCCTAAAATAAAACTTTTGTTCATCTAAGAGGTCAGACCCTCCGCAGAAGATTTCACTATGAGATGAAGTGTTGCATGTGGGTATTCCAAGACATTGCAGTTATTAGAAATAAGGAGCCTTTGTATATTTGGCGCCGACAGGTTCAGATTAAGAATATTTACACATATCTAGCGACCATTTCTTAAAAGGTCAGAATCTGATACTTCCAGTACTGTACATAATTTTTATTTATTTTTTAAAGAAACCACTTCAGCTTAACCACTGATTAATTAAAAGATATTGTCCCATGACAACCCTGCCCCCGTTTTTTCCTTTTGCAGACTGCCAATCAGACTGCTCATGAAGGTTAGGTGGGGGGGGGGGGGGGCATTCCATGAAACCACACTGTTCTTGGCTGGCAAACAGAATAAGAACGCCACCTTACTTAATCTTAAAGGAGTTGTCCCACTAAAACCAGCACCTGCATCTGAATACTTTTGTAACTGCATGTAATTATAAATGTAATATAGCCATGGAGTTATTCAATAAAATGTATCTGTATAGCGCCACCTGCTGTTTTTTTCTTTTCCTTAGTTCTCTGTCTCACTACTGAGGTGGACGCACATGCTCAGTTCTATCCTTCAACTGCAACCACCTGCATCTACTCTTAGAAGCCGTGACAGTCACAGGGAGAGAACTGCAGCCCACGAGGATGTGAGGGTGTAGGGAGAGAGCTGCAGCAGAAAGGACATATCCCCTGAGCTGTGATAGGGAGGAGCTGCAGCAGAAAGGGAACACCCACTGAGCTGTAATAGGGAGAGAGCTGTAGCAGAAAGGACATATCCCCTGAGCTGTGATAGGGAGAGAGCTGCAGCAGAAAAGACATATCCCCTGAGCTGTGATAGGGCGAGAGCTGCAGCAGAAAGGACATATCCCCTGAGCTGTGATAGGGAGAGAGCTGCAGCAGAAAGGACATATCCCCTGAGCTGTGATAGGGAGAGAGCTGAAGCAGAAAGGACATATCCCCCGAGCTGTGATAGGGAAAGAGCTGCAGCAGAAAGGACATATCCCCTGAGCTGTGATAGGGAGGGAGCTGCAGCAGAAAGGGAACACCCACTGAGCTGTAATAGGGAGAGAGCTGTAGCAGAAAGGACATATCCCCTGAGCTGTGATAGGGAGAGAGCTGCAGCAGAAAGGACATGGCCTCTGAGCTGTGATAGGGAGGGAGCTGCAGCAGAAAGGACATATCCCCTGAGCTGTGATAGGGAAAGAGCTGAAGCAGAAAGGACATATCCCCTGAGCTGTGATAGGGAGAGAGCTGCAGCAGAAAGGACATATCCCCTGAGCTGTGATAGGGAGAGAGCTGCAGTAGAAAGGACATATCCCCTGAGCTGTGATAGGGAGAGAGCTGAAGCAGAAAGGACATATCCCCCCGAGCTGTGATAGGGAAAGAGCTGCAGCAGAAAGGACATATCCCCTGAGCTGTGATAGGGAGAGAGCTGCAGTAGAAAGGACATATCCCCTGAGCTGTGATAGGGAGAGAGCTGAAGCAGAAAGGACATATCCCCCCGAGCTGTGATAGGGAAAGAGCTGCAGCAGAAAGGACATATCCCCTGAGCTGTGATAGGGAGAGAACTGCAGCAGAAAGGGAAGACCCACTGATCTGTAATAGGGAGAGAGCTGTAGGAGAAAGGACATATCCCCTGAGCTGTGATAGGGAGATAGCTGCAGTAGAAAGGACATATTCCCTGAGTTGCGATAGGAAGAGAGCTGCAGCAGAAAGGACATATCCCCTGAGCTGTGATAGGGAAAGAGCTGCAGTAGAAAGGACATATCCCCTGAGCTGTGATAGGGACAGAGCTGCAGCAGAAAGGCAAGACCCACTGATCTGTAATAGGGAGAGAGCTGTAGCAGAAAGGACATATCCCCTGAGCTGTGATAGGGAGAGAACTGCAGCAGAAAGGGAAGACCCACTGATCTGTAATAGGGAGAGAGCTGTAGGAGAAAGGACATATCCCCTGAGCTGTGATAGGGAAAGAGCTGCAGTAGAAAGGACATATCCCCTGAGCTGTGATAGGGAAAGAGCTGCAGTAGAAAGGACACATCCCCTGAGCTGTGATAGGGAAAGAGCTGCAGTAGAAAGGACACATCCCCTGAGCTGCCAGCTTGAAATAAATCTAGCAGAGCATTTGAAGAAGTGAATGTTGATATCTCTGGATCATGTGAGGTACAGGGCTGGTTCTAGCTTTGTTAGAAAGAGATTGTTCTTGTACTATATGATGTCAGAGTTTCATTTTCTACATTTAAAACTTGGACAAATTTTAGTTGCAAGAAGTGGAAGGACTTCAAGTTGTTGTATCCAATATCTGATGGTGGAGCTACAACGGTTGCTAAAAAGGCCACCTTTACATATGAAATGAATAAATCTGAAATGCTGAGTCTAATGAAAACAAGTCCTTGGACCCGGCGCAAATAAACTGCCTGGTTCGCTCCCCCCAGCACACGTGCATGTGTTTAAAGCCTATTTGTATGCTAAACTAAAATTATATACATTTTATACTCGCAAAAAAATAACGTTATAAAAACACTGCTGTGGAATAGAGTGTATACTGCTATGATTTGTAGGACCAAATCGCTCCCCACAAAAGTACTTGCAGCTGTTCATACAACTTGTGAAATTACATAATGCTTAAATAATGACCTATCATGATTAGCCCACACAGAAATGACAAGCAAAATGCACTAATAATTTATTAATTTGATTTACATGTGCTTAAAATTATGTACATATTTTCTCTTCTAAAAATACACAGGGGTTAGAATTTGAAGGACCAAGGATACAGCAATTTCTTTACGACAATCCTGGTGTAGCGCTCGCCTCCAAGGAGTCTCAATAATCAGATACACCAAGAACTGCATGGACTTTTTTGCTGGTTAAATGTTTTTTAACATTTTTTTTATTCATCTTTTCATTTGTAGGGTCTTTGAAGGACAGTCTTTAAAGATTCAAGAAATTAAACCAGAACAAGTTTAAAATCATTTTCATCTTTGGAATCGATTTGGAGAACTTTGTGTCACTCTACTTTCCTAATGAGATATATGCACGTGTATTAATATACAAAAAAAATAAAAATGCACCAAAAATACTGTAACACTGATGGAGGCTATTCGTCATGGTTAATGGCAAATAACAAAAACTGTCAAATATAAAATGCACCTCAAAAAGACACAATTTTTGATACATTTTCTTCTTCTGTGTTCAGTTTGCTTGTCCTTAGGGCTCATTTACACAACCGTTGTTTGGCCGTTCTGTGCATCGGGGGCCGCAATTTGCGGTCTTCAACGCATCCAGTGATCCGTCCGCACCGCAAAAAAAATAGAACATGTTCTATTTTTCTTGAGGTGCGGAGGCACGGAGAGAAACCCCACGGAAGCACTCCGTAATGCTTCCGTGGGGTTCCATGCCTCTGTTTCGAATCGTGTTTTTTATTAAAAAAAATTATATTTTAGTTGTTCAGACATTTTCGGACGCGGCAATACCAGATATGTTTATTTTTTTTATTGTTAATATATTTTTATATGTAAAATGGGAAAGGGGTGATTTAATTATTTTTTTTTATTTGTAAACTTATTATTTAATAACTACATGTATTAGCCCCCTTTGATCCCGTGTCCTATTCACCCTAATAGAGCTCTATCAGGGTGAATAGGCTCTTACCCTCTCCCTGCTGCGCTGTGCTTTGTTCACACAGCAGGACTGGAAGGCTTCACAAGAGACTAGGCTGCCATGGTAAGCGATTGGAGCCCCGCGATTTCACAGCCGGGGGCTCCGATCGGAAGGCAGAGGGAGCCGCAACCTTCCGCCTTGCCTCATAGGTGCTGAGATCAGGGGTTAAATGCGGGGTTCGGCAGGATTTCTATTCCCCATCATTGCAGCCGGTACCTGCTCTATGATACCTGGCGCTTTTGGAGCGGGCTCACTGCAGCTGCCTGCGCCATACATTACCTCAATCACCGTGACGTACCTGTAGGGGTTATCCTGGAATAGAGAATGATGACTTATCCAGAGGATGGGTCTTCATTATCACATCGGCGGGGGTCCAAGTCCCGGCACCCCCACCGATTAAGCTGTTTCAGGTTGTTGCTGTGGTCACCGGAGCTCTGATGAGCGATGCAGGCTCCCAGCAGCTTTCCAAGGATAGCGCCGTACATCATATAGTGGCAGTGCTTGGTATTGCAGCTCAGCCTCATTGACTAAATGGGGCTGAACTGCAACTAGGCCATGTGACCAATGTACAGTGATGTCAATGGCCTAGGAAGAGGCTGCAGCGTTCAAGGCCTCTTCTAACAGCGGACTGTTGGTGGTCTCAGGTGTCGCACCCCTGCAGATCTGATACTAATGACATATCCTGAGAATACGTCAAATACATTTCATTGGATAAGTCCCAGAGTCATTTACAAAGGCTGTACATGGCAGTTTTCTGGCATACAAAATTCTTGAATTTCTCCGTAAATGCCACTTTGCAACTTGTTTTCATTCTCTGCCTGCTCTTGAAAGATTTTTAGGCGGGTGAGGCTTAGTGGAAGGGGAGAGGCCCCCACTGCCCGACATATTTACCATAACTTAAAGCAAGAAAACTGGCGTCAAATACGGTAGAACTGAAATCCATTCCAGGGAACGGCAGGTGCGAGTTTCACTTTCTAAAGCAGTTTCAGATGAGACTAATTTATTAACAGGTTTCTACTGTGCCTTTTAATAAATTTGTCGCCGGCGAGCTTTTTAACATTATTGCTCATTTTTAGTAAATGAGCCCCAAGGGTTTTTCATTCCCTTTACGCCTGAAAAGTTGCAGGTGCTACTTTTTAACAGCGACTTACATTTTTTTTTGTCAATCTCCCCTTTTGTCCCCTTGTAAATGAAGCCAGAAATCTCTGTAGGTTTCTGGTTAGATGCACGAACTACAGGAAGATGCGCCTAATCTATGACGAGGCGGGCACCGTGTCACAAATTAGGAGCATCCTTCAGCAGCGCAAGGGATATCAAGACAGGCACAGAAAGCGACAGTCTTGATAAATCTCCCCCCATATATTTGTGGTATAACACTATAGGGGAGATTTATCAAGACTGGTGCTTTCTGTGCCCCTGCGCTGTCGGAGGATGCGTCGTATGACCAGGCGCATCCTCCTGCAGTCCGTGCGTCTAACCAGAAACCTACAGCAGCTCTGAGCGGCCGTAGATTTCAGGCTTCAGTTACACCAGAATACTGGCGTAAAGGAAGATAAATTTGTCGCTGTGCCCCCTTCCCCATCCTGACTAGGACAGCGAAAAAGCAGAGATGCAAATCATTATTTTTTTTAAGTCGTAGTTAAAAAGCTGCACCTGCAACTTTTTAACGCCACTTTTCAAGCGTAAAGGGATTAATAAATCCCCCCCATGTTTGGTAATTCACATAGTACATACTCTCATAAAATACTTTTTTTTTTTATTGAAAGTTACCAGCTGAACCTAGGTGGATCAATTATTACTATTTATTAGGGCTGCACGATATGGGAATTTTGTGCGATTGAGATTAGGGCCCTAAAAATTGCGATAACGGTATGCGATGCGATATTTTGCTAGAGGTCTATTTGCTTGGATTTTCAAGGCAAAAGCACAGAAATTACTGATAATGCTGACATGTAGTTATGATTAACTCAAGAACTGAAATGCACAGTGTTTTTCTAAATAAAACATCTTTTACTAAATTAAATAACATATTTGCATTACTGCAAAAGTACAAAATACAAAACTTGCCATTTTCTTACTAGCGCTGCACAGAACGGATAAATAAAATAGAATAAATAGAAGAATATTTGTTCATTAAAATAACGACTTGCCTCCAGCCCCTCCTCCCTCCCCCGAACTGTAACTGATGTATCGCCGGCCGCGCTGTGCAGCATAGCGGCCGGCGATACATCCGTGTCAGCCACGTAAAAAGTCAACCATCGCTTTATAAGGCGCACTGCCGTTTCCCCCCCACTTTTGGGGGAAAAAAGTTTGTCTTATAAAGCGAAAAATACGGTAATACAATTGCAGCATTTTTAGGTCGGCCAATTGGCGGTTGCGATATGGCGATTTATTGCGATATATTGTGCAGGCCTACCATTTATTATTAAAGCGTCATTCTTTCCATGGCGCGGTACATACATAATACAGACAATTGCAATCAACGATACTCTTCAAGTTAATTGGCTAGAAGAAACCGTTTCTAACAAAGAACATTACTTCTAGTCAACAAAGGGGAAAAGTACTAATAAAACTTGCAAGTCTTGGCCAAGGTTTCTTAAATATTCATTGTTTTCTGAGACAAGCTGGAAATATTCTAGAAATGTGTTTTCAGCGCAGATCTCTGACACTATTTTTTCGGTTATCAAGGAAACATCTTGAGGGTTGATCTGGTTTTCCTCATTTTAGACAAACTGCGTGTCACATTAACTACCTCCAGGAAGTTAGTCCAAACACAAAATAAACTGTTTATGCCCCCGCTCAGATAGATAGCATGACAGATTGTCATAAGCTGCAGACAGATGAAATGCATTAATTTGATCAGGAACGTGTGTTTATGTTGTAGCTGCCATGTTCTCTGCGATCTGACGCCTCCTTACAATGACACCGTAACACATAGGACGCGGGGCACCCGGATCTGGCCTGCATGTGAAAATGGTTGCCCACATTTAGATACGTTCGGTGCACAATCCACCTTCCTACCAATGTGCTTTCTTAAAGGGGTGGTTCCACAAAAAATATATTTTTTTAAGCAGCACATGCCCAGCTCCAAAATGCCACCAGCAGCATCTACTGTTAGAAGCTAAGACAGCTACAGGGAGGGGGCTGCAGCAGAAAGGACATGGCCTCTGAGCTGTGATAGGGAGAGCTGCAGCAGAAAGGACATGGCCTCTGAGCTGTGATAGGGAGAGCTGCAGCAGAAAGGACATGGCCTCTGAGCTGTGATAGGGAGGGAGCTGCAGCAGAAAGGACATGGCCTCTGAGCTGTGATAGGGAGAGCTGCAGCAGAAAGGACATGGCCTCTGAGCTGTGATAGGGAGGGAGCTGCAGCAGAAAGGACATGGCCTCTGAGCTGTGATAGGGAGAGCTGCAGCAGAAAGGACATGGCCTCTGAGCTGTGATAGGGAGGGAGCTGCAGTAGAAAGGACATAGCCTCTGAGATGTGATAGGGAGAGCTGCCGCAGAAAGGACATGGCCTCTGAGCTGTGATAGGGAGGGAGCTGCAGTAGAAAGGACATGGCCTCTGAGCTGTGATAGGGAGAGAGCTTCAGCAGAAAGGACATGGCCTCTGAGCTGTGATAGGGAAAGCTGCAGTAGAAAGGACATGGCCTCTGAGCTGTGATAGGGAAAGCTGCAGTAGAAAGGACATGGCCTCTGAGCTGTGATAGGGAAAGCTGCAGTAGAAAGGACATGGCCTCTGAGCTGTGATAGGGAGGGAGCTGCCGCAGAAAGGACATGGCCTCTGAGCTGTGATAGGGAGGGAGCTGCAGTAGAAAGGACATAGCCTCTGAGCTGTGATAGGGAGGGAGCTGCAGTAGAAAGGACATGGCCTCTGAGCTGTGATAGGGAGAGAGCTTCAGCAGAAAGGACATGGCCTCTGAGCTGTGATAGGGAAAGCTGCAGTAGAAAGGACATGGCCTCTGAGCTGTGATAGGGAAAGCTGCAGTAGAAAGGACATGGCCTCTGAGCTGTGATAGGGAAAGCTGCAGTAGAAAGGACATGGCCTCTGAGCTGTGATAGGGAGGGAGCTGCCGCAGAAAGGACATGGCCTCTGAGCTGTGATAGGGAGGGAGCTGCCGCAGAAAGGACATGGCCTCTGAGCTGTGATAGGGAGGGAGCTGCAGTAGAAAGGACATGGCCTCTGAGCTGTGATAGGGAGAGCTGCAGCAGAAAGGACATGGCCTCTGAGCTGTGATAGGGAGGGAGCTGCAGTAGAAAGGACATGGCCTCTGAGCTGTGATAGGGAGGGAGCTGCAGTAGAAAGGACATGGCCTCTGAGATGTGATAGGGAGGGAGCTGCAGCAGAAAGGACATGGCCTCTGATCTGTGATAGGGAGGGAGCTGCAGTAGAAAGGACATAGCCTCTGAGCTGTGATAGGGAGAGAGCTTCAGCAGAAAGGACATGGCCTCTGAGCTGTGATAGGGAAAGCTGCAGTAGAAAGGACATGGCCTCTGAGCTGTGATAGGGAAAGCTGCAGTAGAAAGGACATGGCCTCTGAGCTGTGATAGGGAGAGCTGCAGTAGAAAGGACATGGCCTCTGAGCTGTGATAGGGAGGGAGCTGCAGAAGAAAGGACATGGCCTCTGAGCTGTGATAGGGAGAGCTGCAGCAGAAAGGACATGGCCTCTGAGCTGTGATAGGGAAAGCTGCAGTCGAAAGGACATGGCCTCTGAGCTGTGATAGGGAGAACTGCAGTAGAAAGGACATGGCCTCTGACCTGTTATAGGGAGAGCTGCAGCACAAAGGACATGGCCTCTGACCTGTTATAGGGAGAGCTGCAGCACAAAGGACATGGCCTCTGAGCTGTGATAGGGAGGGAGCTGCAGCAGAAAGGACATGGCCTCTGAGCTGTGATAGGGAGGGAGCTGCAGTAGAAAGGACATGGCCACTGAGCTGTGATAGGGAGGGAGCTGCAGCACAAAGGACATGGCCTCTGAGCTGTGATAGGGAGAGCTGCAGCAGAAAGGACATGGCCTCTGAGCTGTGATAGGGAGGGAGCTGCAGAAGAAAGGACATGGCCTCTGAGCTGTGATAGGGAGGGAGCTGCAGTAGAAAGGACATGGCCTCTGAGCTGTGATAGGGAAAGCTGCAGTCGAAAGGACATGGCCTCTGAGCTGTGATAGGGAGAACTGCAGAAGAAAGGACATGGCCTCTGAGCTGTGATAGGGAGGGAGCTGCAGCACAAAGGACATGGCCTCTGAGCTGTGATAGGGAGAGCTGCAGCAGAAAGGACATGGCCTCTGAGCTGTGATAGGGAGAGCTGCAGCACAAAGGACATGGCCTCTGAGCTGTGATAGGGAGAGCTGCAGTAGAAAGGACATGGCCTCTGAGATGTGATAGGGAGAACTGCAGTAGAAAGGACATGTCCTCTGAGATGTGATAGGGAGGGAGCTGCAGCAGAAAGGACATGGCCTCTGATCTGTGATAGGGAGGGAGCTGCAGTAGAAAGGACATAGCCTCTGAGCTGTGATAGGGAGGGAGCTGCAGTAGAAAGGACATGGCCTCTGAGCTGTGATAGGGAGGGAGCTGCAGTAGAAAGGACATGGCCTCTGAGCTGTGATAGGGAGAGCTGCAGCAGAAAGGACATGGCCTCTGAGCTGTGATAGGGAGGGAGCTGCAGTAGAAAGGACATGGCCTCTGAGCTGTGATAGGGAAAGCTGCAGCAGAAAGGACATGGCCTCTGAGCTGTGATAGGGAGGGAGCTTCAGCAGAAAGGACATGGCCTCTGAGCTGTGATAGGGAGAGAGCTTCAGCAGAAAGGACATGGCCTCTGAGCTGTGATAGGGAAAGCTGCAGTAGAAAGGACATGGCCTCTGAGCTGTGATAGGGAGAGCTGCAGTAGAAAGGACATGGCCTCTGAGCTGTGATAGGGAAAGCTGCAGTCGAAAGGACATGGCCTCTGAGCTGTGATAGGGAGAACTGCAGTAGAAAGGACATGGCCTCTGACCTGTTCTAGGGAGAGCTGCAGCACAAAGGACATGGCCTCTGACCTGTTATAGGGAGAGCTGCAGCACAAAGGACATGGCCTCTGAGCTGTGATAGGGAGGGAGCTGCAGCAGAAAGGACATGGCCTCTGAGCTGTGATAGGGAGGGAGCTGCAGTAGAAAGGACATGGCCACTGAGCTGTGATAGGGAGAGCTGCAGAAGAAAGGACATGGCCTCTGAGCTGTGATAGGGAGGGAGCTGCAGCACAAAGGACATGGCCTCTGAGCTGTGATAGGGAGAGCTGCAGCAGAAAGGACATGGCCTCTGAGCTGTGATAGGGAGGGAGCTGCAGAAGAAAGGACATGGCCTCTGAGCTGTGATAGGGAGGGAGCTGCAGTAGAAAGGACATGGCCTCTGAGCTGTGATAGGGAAAGCTGCAGTCGAAAGGACATGGCCTCTGAGCTGTGATAGGGAGAACTGCAGAAGAAAGGACATGGCCTCTGAGCTGTGATAGGGAGGGAGCTGCAGCACAAAGGACATGGCCTCTGAGCTGTGATAGGGAGAGCTGCAGCAGAAAGGACATGGCCTCTGAGCTGTGATAGGGAGAGCTGCAGCACAAAGGACATGGCCTCTGAGCTGTGATAGGGAGAGCTGCAGTAGAAAGGACATGGCCTCTGAGCTGTGATAGGGAGAGCTGCAGCACAAAGGACATGGCCACTGAGCTGTGATAGGGAGGGAGCTGCAGAAGAAAGGACATGGCCACTGAGCTGTGATAGGGAGGGAGCTGCAGCAGAAAGGACATGGCCTCTGAGCTGTGATAGGGAGAGCTGCAGCAGAAAGGACATGGCCTCTGAGCTGTGATAGGGAGGGAGCTGCAGAAGAAAGGACATGGCCTCTGAGCTGTGATAGGGAGGGAGCTGCAGCACAAAGGACATGGCCTCTGAGCTGTGATAGGGAAAGCTGCAGTCGAAAGGACATGGCCTCTGAGCTGTGATAGGGAGAACTGCAGAAGAAAGGACATGGCCTCTGAGCTGTGATAGGGAGGGAGCTGCAGAAGAAAGGACATGGCCTCTGAGCTGTGATAGGGAGGGAGCTGCAGAAGAAAGGACATGGCCTCTGAGCTGTGATAGGGAGAACTGCAGAAGAAAGGACATGGCCTCTGAGCTGTGATAGGGAGGGAGCTGCAGAAGAAAGGACATGGCCACTGAGCTGTGATAGGGAGAGAGCTGCAGAAGAAAGGACATGGCCTCTGAGATGTGATAGGGAGAACTGCAGTAGAAAGGACATGGCCTCTGAGCTGTGATAGGGAGAACTGCAGAAGAAAGGACATGGCCTCTGAGCTGTGATAGGGAGAGCTGCAGTAGAAAGGACATGGCCTCTGAGCTGTGATAGGGAGAGCTGCAGCAGAAAGGACATGGCCACTGAGCTGTGATAGGGAGGGAGCTGCAGAAGAAAGGACATGGCCACTGAGCTGTGATAGGGAGAGAGCTGCAGAAGAAAGGACATGGCCTCTGAGATGTGATAGGGAGAACTGCAGTAGAAAGGACATAGCCTCTGAGCTGTGATAGGGAGAGCTGCAGCAGAAAGGACATGGCCTCTGAGCTGTGATAGGGAGAGCTGCAGAAGAAAGGACTTGGCCTCTGAGCTGTGATAGGGAGAGCTGCAGCAGAAAGGACATGGCCTCTGAGCTGTGATAGGGAGAGCTGCAGCAGAAAGGACATGGCCTCTGAGCTGTGATAGGGAGGGAGCTGCAGAAGAAAGGACATGGCCTCTGAGCTGTGATAGGGAGAGCTGCAGCAGAAAGGACATGGCCTCTGAGCTGTGATAGGGAGAGCTGCAGCAGAAAGGACATGGCCTCTGAGCTGTGATAGGGAGGGAGCTGCAGAAGAAAGGACATGGCCTCTGAGCTGTGATAGGGAGGGAGCTGCAGCACAAAGGACATGGCCTCTGAGCTGTGATAGGGAGGGAGCTGCAGAAGAAAGGACATGGCCACTGAGCTGTGATAGGGAGGGAGCTGCAGTAGAAAGGACATGGCCTCTGAGCTGTGATAGGGAGGGAGCTGCAGCAGAAAGGACATGGCCTCTGAGCTGTGATAGGGAGAGCTGCAGCAGAAAGGACATGGCCTCTGAGCTGTGATAGGGAGGGAGCTGCAGAAGAAAGGACATGGCCTCTGAGCTGTGATAGGGAGGGAGCTGCAGCACAAAGGACATGGCCTCTGAGCTGTGATAGGGAAAGCTGCAGTCGAAAGGACATGGCCTCTGAGCTGTGATAGGGAGGGAGCTGCAGAAGAAAGGACATGGCCTCTGAGCTGTGATAGGGAGAGCTGCAGCAGAAAGGACATGGCCTCTGAGCTGTGATAGGGAGAGCTGCAGCAGAAAGGACATGGCCTCTGAGCTGTGATAGGGAGGGAGCTGCAGCACAAAGGACATGGCCTCTGAGCTGTGATAGGGAA
Organism: Bufo gargarizans; assembly: GCF_014858855.1. NCBI lineage: Eukaryota > Metazoa > Chordata > Amphibia > Anura > Bufonidae > Bufo > Bufo gargarizans. The sequence continues at coordinate 75,485,119 of NC_058080.1, forward strand.
AGCTGCAGTCGAAAGGACATGGCCTCTGAGCTGTGATAGGGAGAACTGCAGAAGAAAGGACATGGCCTCTGAGCTGTGATAGGGAGGGAGCTGCAGAAGAAAGGACATGGCCTCTGAGCTGTGATAGGGAGGGAGCTGCAGTAGAAAGGACATGGCCTCTGAGCTGTGATAGGGAAAGCTGCAGTCGAAAGGACATGGCCTCTGAGCTGTGATAGGGAGAACTGCAGAAGAAAGGACATGGCCTCTGAGCTGTGATAGGGAGGGAGCTGCAGCACAAAGGACATGGCCTCTGAGCTGTGATAGGGAGAGCTGCAGCAGAAAGGACATGGCCTCTGAGCTGTGATAGGGAGAGCTGCAGCACAAAGGACATGGCCTCTGAGCTGTGATAGGGAGAGCTGCAGTAGAAAGGACATGGCCTCTGAGATGTGATAGGGAGAACTGCAGTAGAAAGGACATGGCCTCTGAGCTGTGATAGGGAGAGCTGCAGCAGAAAGGACATGGCCACTGAGCTGTGATAGGGAGGGAGCTGCAGAAGAAAGGACATGGCCACTGAGCTGTGATAGGGAGGGAGCTGCAGTAGAAAGGACATGGCCTCTGAGCTGTGATAGGGAGGGAGCTGCAGTAGAAAGGACATGGCCTCTGAGCTGTGATAGGGAGAGCTGCAGCAGAAAGGACATGGCCTCTGAGCTGTGATAGGGAGGGAGCTGCAGAAGAAAGGACATGGCCACTGAGCTGTGATAGGGAGAGCTGCCGCAGAAAGGACATGGCCTCTGAGCTGTGATAGGGAAAGCTGCAGTCGAAAGGACATGGCCTCTGAGCTGTGATAGGGAGAACTGCAGAAGAAAGGACATGGCCTCTGAGCTGTGATAGGGAGGGAGCTGCAGAAGAAAGGACATGGCCTCTGAGCTGTGATAGGGAGAACTGCAGAAGAAAGGACATGGCCTCTGAGCTGTGATAGGGAGGGAGCTGCAGAAGAAAGGACATGGCCACTGAGCTGTGATAGGGAGAGAGCTGCAGAAGAAAGGACATGGCCTCTGAGCTGTGATAGGGAGAGCTGCAGCAGAAAGGACATGGCCTCTGAGCTGTGATAGGGAGGGAGCTGCAGCACAAAGGACATGGCCTCTGAGCTGTGATAGGGAAAGCTTCAGTCGAAAGGACATGGCCTCTGAGCTGTGATAGGGAGAACTGCAGAAGAAAGGACATGGCCTCTGAGCTGTGATAGGGAGGGAGCTGCAGAAGAAAGGGCATGGCCTCTGAGCTGTGATAGGGAGGGAGCTGCAGTAGAAAGGACATGGCCTCTGAGCTGTGATAGGGAAAGCTGCAGCAGAAAGGACATGGCCTCTGAGCTGTGATAGGGAGGGAGCTGCAGAAGAAAGGACATGGCCTCTGAGCTGTGATAGGGAGGGAGCTGCAGTACAAAGGACATGGCCTCTGAGCTGTGATAGGGAAAGCTGCAGTCGAAAGGACATGGCCTCTGAGCTGTGATAGGGAGAACTGCAGAAGAAAGGACATGGCCTCTGAGCTGTGATAGGGAGGGAGCTGCAGCACAAAGGACATGGCCTCTGAGCTGTGATAGGGAGAGCTGCAGCAGAAAGGACATGGCCTCTGAGCTGTGATAGGGAGAGCTCAGGGGCTCAGAATCCATATGATGTACAGAGTTGGTTTTAGCTTTGTTAGTGCTCATTCAGACGATCATATGCTTTTTGCGGTCCGCAAAAATGCGTATCTGTTTTTTTTGCGGTCAGTTCAACATGACTGCAAAAAAAAAAAAAAAAAAGATTGCATTCAATGGGGCCACTTCCCGATTTTCACTGATAAATATAGGACATGTTTTATTTGTTTTGGGGCCATGAAATGGAATAAAAGATGCGGACAGCTCCATAGAAGTGAATGGGTCCACATCTAATCCACAAGATTGCGGATCAGATGCGGTAAGCAACATACGGCAATCTGAATGAGCCCTTAGAAAGAGCTCATCTACTATAGGATGTCCGATATTCACTTTAGGCCTCATGCACACGGCCGTTGTTTGGTTTCGCATCCGAGCCGATTCACTTTAACGGGGCCGCAAAATATGCGGGCAGGACTCAGTGTGCTGTCTGCATCCGTTGCTCCTTTCCGTGGCCCCGCTAAAAAAATATAACATGTCCTATTCTTGTCCGCACTGTGCGGACAAGAATAGGCATTTATATTGAAGGCTGTCCGTGCCGTTCCGCAAATTGCGGAACGCACACGGACGCCATCCGTGTTTTGCGGATCCGCGATTTTCGGACCGCAAAACACACCAAGGTCGTGTGCATGAGGCCTTACACTAACCATGGGAAAACCCCTTTAATATTTACAGCTGTCCTGCATTTGTCGCAGATTGTTTTGGTTGGTATAACAAGTACTCAAACCACATCTAGGTGGTAACACAACAATCTTTCCGATCCATTTGTTTTACAGTGCTTCAATATGTTGCTGGTTACTAGCTGTGGATCACAAAGTTCTCAAATCTCTTCTTATTGGCCAATGACCCATCACTAAGTTCCTGCAGCCATGATGTCACATGTTCATATGACCTCAGCTCATGGGCCATTTACTCACACATGACTGCTGAGGCCAGTGATTGGCTTCAGGAGCCATGTGATTGCTGCAGGACCTGCAGGAACAAGAGATGCAGGACATTTTCTGGTGTGTGGCAATTTTTTAAAAAAAATTTAGAAATCACATTTTAGATCCTTTTTAAAGTGAAGCTGGACCAGCTTCAGAACTCTCAAAGATCAGCTCTACAAAAATATCACATGATCCACCCCCTCATCTGAACTCCGTAGAAATAATAAAATAAACTGTGCTAAAACAATCATTTTTTGTCACCTTACATCACAAAAAGTGCAACACCAAGCGATCAAAAAGGGGTATGCACCCTAAAATAGTACTAATCAAACCGTCATCTAATACCGAAAAAAATGATCCCCTGCATAAGACAATCGCCCAAAAAAAAAAAAAAAAATATATGGCTTTCAGAATATGGAGACAAAAATTTTTTTTTTTCAAAAATGCTTTATTATGTAAAACTGAAACAAACAACCCAAAAAATATTTGGTATTGTCACGTCTGTAACAACCTGCTCTATAAAAATACCACATGATCTAACCTGTGAAGATGAACATTGTAAATAACAAAAAATAAAAACGGTGCCAAAACAGCTATTTTTTGTTACCTTGCATTACAAAAAGTGTAATACAGAGCAACCAAAAATCATATGTACCCTAAAATAGTACCAACAAAACTGCCAAAGCGTAGTTTCCAAAATGAGGCAAATTTTGGGGAGTTTCTACTCTAGGGGTGCATCAGGGGTCTTCAAATGTGACATGGCAGCTTAAAATTATCCCAGTGAAATCTGCCTTCCAAAAACCATATGGCGTTCCTTTCCTTCTGCGCCCTGCCATGTATCCGTACAGCAGTTTACGACCACATGTGGGGTGTTTCTGTAAACTCCAGAATCAGGGTAATAAATATTGAGTTTTGCTTGGCTGTTAAACCTTGCTTAGTTACTGTAAAAATTGAATAAAATGGAAAATCTGCCAAAAAAGTTAAATTCTGAAATCTCTACATTTTCCTTTAATTCTTGTGGAACACCTTGAGGGGTGTAGTTTCTAAAATGAGACCATTTATGGGTGGTTTCTATTATGTAAGTCTCACAAAGTGACATCAGACCTGAACTGGTCCTTAAAAATTGAGTTTTGGAAATTCTTAAAAATTTTAAAATTTGCTTCTAAACTTCTAAGCCTTCTAACATCCTGTCATGGTCTTACCTTCTTACTGTTCTCCTTCGTTTGACATGTGCTGGCGGCCATCTTGGTTTCTGGGTTTCTTGTAGCCTCCCACCCTGCGGCTTCTCCTTCCCACTGGGAGGAGCTGGATGCCTAGCTCATATATATAGGAGGTCTGTGGCTTCAGTTCCTTGCTTGGTCCTCCTGTGTTCACATGCTTCTAAGACTGCTGCTGCTTCTGGTTCCTGATCCTGGCTTCTTACTACCCCGTTGGTTCCTGATCCTGGCTTCGTCTGACTACCCTGCTGGTTCCTGATCCAGGCTTCGTCTGACTACCCTTCTGGTTCCTGATCTCTGTCTACGCAAGACCCTGCTTCGGTTTAGCCATCCGTTTGGACTTTTGCTTACAGCTTGATTTTCAATAAAGCCTTCTATTTCCACTTATCTCTTGTTGTACGTCTGGTTCATGGTTCCATGACATTAGGACCAAGCCATGAATTTTGACGGTACAGGGCCATCCTCGCTACCTACGCTGGTTGCCAGACTTGATCAGCAGGATCACCTGTTGGGTCGGTTCGCTGTGGCGTTGCAAACCCTGCTTGAACGCACGGCTCATTTCGCTTCCGTTGCCGATGGCTCGGTTGTCGCTCCTACTGCCGCTCCGGTTGTTGCGCCAGAGTCTACCCCGACACCTGTTGCTGCGCCTGCGGTGTTTCGGGGTATGACCGGTTCTGCCCCCCTTCCACAGCGCTTTGGGGGAGAGCCAACTCAGTGCCGAGGTTTCCTTAACCAGGTGGGCATTTATTTCGAGTTGCTGCCACATGCCTTTCCTACTGAGAGATCAAAGGTGGGCTTCTTGATCTCGCTGCTCTCGGACAAGGCCTTGGCCTGGGCCAGCCCTTTATGGGAGAACAACAGCCGAGTTTTCCGGTTTTGTTGCTTCTCTTCGGAAGGTATTCGATGTGCCGGCTCGTGCTGCCTCTGCTGCGAAGCTCCTTATGTCCATCAGACAGGGTTCACGATCCGTAGCTGAATACGCCATTGAGTTTCGTACCCTGGCAGCAGAGGTGGGCTGGAATAATGAGGCTCTGGTCGCTGCTTTCTCTCATGGTCTCTCGGATGCCTTGAAGGATGAGGTTGCAGCTAAGGACCTACCAGTGGAGCTCGAGTCTCTTATTTCTTTCCTGATTTTGATTGACACCAGACTCAGGGAGAGACCTTCCTTTAAGGAGAGCCTGCGGAGGTCTTCTAACAGATTGGCGCCTACGTTTGCTGTCCCACCCGTGCCTCCCTCTCCTCCCACGCCTCCTGGGGATGACTTGTCTGGGGGTGAACCCATGCAGCTGGGGTTTGCTCGCCTGTCCGAGGGGGGAGGGTACTCCGGAGACGCGAGGGCCGATGCATGTACTGTGGTCTCGGTGGGCATTTTCGGTTGGCATGTCCGAACAGTCCGGGAAACGCTCGCACCTGAGATCCTGTCGGGGGCAGATCTTGGGTGGAGTCTCCTCGTCCCCGGTTTCCCGTGTTGACAAACCACTGATCACTGTTGTCCTCTCCTGGGTCGGGGGCTCGGTGACGACCCAGGCGTTGGTGGACTCTGGTGCTGGTGGTTTGTTCATTGATAGTGTGTTCGCTGCCGCCAATTCCATTCCTCTGCAGCCTCGAGGTTCCCCACTGGCTCTTGAGGCGATAGACGGCAGACCCCTTCTGCCGCCACACGTGACTCATGAGACCCTTCCAGTGGGGATAGCCATTGGTGCCGTTCACAGAGAGTCGGTCTGTCTCCAGGTGATTTCGTCTCCACACTACTCGGTGGTCTTGGGGTACCCCTGGCTCCAGAAGCATAATCCGACTTTCGATTGGAGATCGGCCGAGATCCTCTCGTGGTCACCGCAGTGTGGGGCTAGTTGCATCCATGGGCCTGTCAAGTTGCTGTGTACTTCCTCGGACTCTCTGTTGCCTCCTGAATACGAAGAGTACCGGGATGTATTCGATAAGGTGCGCGCGGTTGCCCTACCTCCGCACCGCCCATACGATTGTGCCATAGAGTTACAATCTGGTGCCGTTCCTCCTCGTGGCAAAGTCTATCCACTGTCGGTAGCGGAGAATGAGGCCATGGAGGAGTACGTGAGGGAGGCGCTTTCACGAGGACACATTCGCAAATCCTCGTCCCCGGCAGGGGCTGGATTTTTCTTTGTGAAAAAGAAGGGCGGTGAGTTGAGGCCTTGCATCGATTACAGGGGTCTCAATCGCATCACGATCAAGAACGCTTACCCGATACCCTTGATTTCCGAGCTGTTCGATCGCCTCAAAGGGGCCACGGTCTTTACCAAACTCGACCTGAGGGCGGCATATAACCTGGTAAGGATCAAGGCGGGCGATGAGTGGAAGACCGCGTTTAACACCAGGACCGGTCATTATGAATCCTTGGTTATGCCCTTTGGGTTGTGCAATGCGCCCGCAGTCTTCCAGGAATTCATCAACGATGTTTTCCGTGACCTGTTGCAGCAGTGTGTGGTGGTCTATTTGGATGACATCTTGGTATATTCTGAATCCATGGAGGCCCACATTATGGATGTCAGACGAGTGTTGCAACGGTTACGAGAGAACAGGCTGTTCGGTAAGCTTGAGAAATGCGGATTTCACCGATCCCAGGTAACCTTCTTAGGTTACATCATTTCCGCTGAGGGGTTCTCCATGGATCCTGAGAAGGTTTCAGCTGTCTTACAGTGGCCCCAGCCCAGTGGCCTCCGTGCCCTGCAGCGCTTTTTGGGCTTCGCCAATTATTATCGGAAGTTCATCAGAGACTTTTCTATGCTAGCCAAGCCTCTCACGGATCTGACCAGGAAGGGCAGTAATTTCCAGGTCTGGCCACTCGAGGCCATCCGAGCTTTTGAGGCTCTAAAGTCCGCCTTTGTGTCGGCTCCGATTCTGTCGCATCCCAACCCTGGGTTGCCCTTTGTCCTCGAGGTGGACGCGTCTGAGACGGGAGTAGGCGCCCTTCTGTCTCAGCGTAGAACACCAGAGAGTCCTCTGCTTCCTTGTGGGTTTTACTCCCGGAAACTGTCTTCCGCGGAGTGCAACTATCAGATTGGTGACAGGGAGTTATTGGCCATCGTGCAGGCCCTTAAAGAATGGAGGCACTTGCTCGAGGGTTCGGTGGTTCCGGTTCTCATCCTGACGGACCACAAGAATCTGACCTACCTTTCTGAGGCCAAGAGATTGACACCACGTCAGGCCAGATGGGCTGTTCTTGTCACATTTTAATTACGTGGTCTCCTACCTACCCGGTTCCAAGAACATCAGAGCGGATGCCTTATCACGGCAGTACTCCGAGCTGTCCGGGGAGGAGTCGATTCCGACTTCGGTCATACCTCCGAATCAGATCCTGGCCGCCATTCGCACCAGCCTGACCTCTCCCCTGGGTGAGCAGATTTTGGCGGCTCAATCTGGTGCTCCCTCTGGGAGACCCAACGGCAGGTGTTTTGTGCCTGAGGAGTTGCGCACTCGGTTGTTGCGAACCTACCATAACTCCAAGGCCGCGGGGCATCCTGGAAAGAATCAGCTGTCCGGGGCTGTTTCACGTCTGTTCTGGTGGCCTTCTCTACGTTCCGACATCGCCGCATATGTAGCGGCATGCTCCGTTTGTGCCCAGAGTAAGTCCCCTCGGCACCTTCCGTTGGGCCTTTTGCAACCCATAGCCACCGGGGAGCGCCCATGGTCACACCTGGGGATGGATTTCATTGTGGACCTCCCTGCATCCCGAGGCCATACGGTCATTCTCATGATTGTGGATCGGTTTTCCAAAATGTGCCACTGTGTTCCTCTCAAGAAGTTACCCTCTGCACAAGAGTTGGCCACGATTTTCGCCAGGGAGGTCTTCCGGTTGCACGGTTTGCCCAAGGAGATTGTGTCGGATCGAGGGAGTCAGTTTGTGTCCAGGTTCTGGCGCGCCTTTTGCTCCCAGTTGGGGATTCATCTCTCTTTCTCCTCGGCCTACCACCCTCAGTCCAATGGGGCCGCAGAACGATCCAATCAGGCCTTGGAGCAATTCCTTCGTTGCTATGTCTCCGATCACCAAGACAATTGGGTTGACCTCCTGCCTTGGGCTGAGTTTGCCAGGAACACGGCGGTGAACTCTTCCTCTGGGACGTCTCCCTTCATGGCCAATTATGGGTTCCAACCTGCCGTGTTACCGGAGGTATTCTCTCCCCAGGATATTCCGGCTGTGGAGGATCACCTTTCCGTCCTACGTGCTTCTTGGGTACAGATCCAGAGGTCCCTTGAGGTCTCTGCGCAGCGCCAGAGACTCCAGGCTGATCGCAGACGAGCGCCCGCTCCTTCCTACCAGGTCGGAGACCGTGTATGGTTGTCCACCCGCAACCTCAACCTTCGAGTGCCCACTCCCAAGCTGGCGCCTCGCTTTGTTGGTCCCTTCCGAGTGCTTCGCAGGGTAAACCCGGTAGCCTATGCCCTTGCGCTTCCTCCTGGCATGCGGATCTCCAACGTGTTTCATGTCTCCCTGTTGAAGCCATTGGTGTGTAATCGCTTCACTTCCTCGGTTCCTCGGCCCCGTCCGGTCCAAGTGGGCAATCGTGAGGAATATGAGGTGAGCAATATCCTGGACTCACGCCTGGTCCGCGGTCGGTTGCAGTTTTTGGTCCATTGGCGTGGTTATGGTCCAGAGGAGCGTTCCTGGGTTCCCTCCGCAGATGTCCATGCTCCTGCTTTGCTCCGAGCCTTCCACGCACGCTTCCCTCAGAAACCGTTCCTTACTCCGCGGAGGAGGGGCCCTTGAGGGGGAGGTACTGTCATGGTCTTACCTTCTTACTGTTCTCCTTCGTTTGACATGTGCTGGCGGCCATCTTGGTTTCTGGGTTTCTTGTAGCCTCCCACCCTGCGGCTTCTCCTTCCCACTGGGAGGAGCTGGATGCCTAGCTCATATATATAGGAGGTCTGTGGCTTCAGTTCCTTGCTTGGTCCTCCTGTGTTCACATGCTTCTAAGACTGCTGCTGCTTCTGGTTCCTGATCCTGGCCTCGTCTGACTACCCCGTTGGTTCCTGATCCTGGCTTCGTCTGACTACCCTGCTGGTTCCTGATCCAGGCTTCGTCTGACTACCCTTCTGGTTCCTGATCTCTGTCTACGCAAGACCCTGCTACGGTTTAGCCATCCGTTTGGACTTTTGCTTACAGCTTGATTTTCAATAAAGCCTTCTATTTCCACTTATCTCTTGTTGTACGTCTGGTTCATGGTTCCATGACACATCCCCCCCTCCAAAAAAAAAAAATCTCATTTACAAAATGATCCAAACATGAAGTAGACATATGGGAAATGTAAAGTAATAACTATTTTAAGAGGTACCACTATCTGTTTTAAAAGCAGAGAAATGGAAATTTTGAAAATTTCAAATTTTTCCAAATGTTTGGTAAATTTGGTATTTTTTTTTTTATAAATAAAAATGAAATATTTTGATTCAAATTTACCACCATCATGAAGTACAATATGTGACGAGAAAACTATCTCAGAATGGCTTGGATAAGTAAAAGCGTTTTAAAGTTATCACCACATAAAGTGACACATGTCAGATTTGCAAAAAATGGCCAGGGCTGGAAGGTGAAAAATTGGCAGGGTCCTGAAGGGGTTAATAGATCCAACTTTTCAACAAGCCTTGGGATTTGACAAGAGAATATTGCCAGGCCAGGTATCCATCCGTAGGCTGTTTCCGGGTACCTGCCCCTTGTCATGACGGAGTAGGATTCTAGCTATGGATAGATATATGGTCCCTACATCCCCTTGTCAAACCTCAAGACTTGTTGGAAAGTCAGATTTTGACTCACAGGGAGCCACTTCCAAGAGGTGGCACTAGTGAGATGGTTCTCTTCCTTGGGAGATACCTCTTTGCATATTTGTTTCCCATGCAGAATTGCCAATAGGCCCCCATACCATGGAGTACCTTTATACAGGAACTGGCCTCTTTAAGGAGAGTCCGCACCCTGCCTAAGCTGCATTCTGGATGACAAACACAGATGAAGATAAATGCAAATATTTTTGTAATTTTTGTTTCTTTAGATTAAATTAGCCCAATTTTCTGACATGTCAGACAATGTGGAGGCAAAAACGTAAAGGGTTTCTTGGCAGGGCCCACGCGTCCATTTATTTATTATCTTTTCATATGAGTGTGCGAGTATCAGTCTCAGAAAATACCAAGCATCACAAAGTTCCTCCACGCATAAATGTGTTTCTTGTCCAGCTGTGAAAAAAACTGAAGACTATTCATGAAGAGCTGGCAAAACGATGGTATTATTCCTTGTGTGATTTCAGATCAGTCATTCTGATAAGACTTCCAATATTTGCCCAAGTATTTTCACATTCTGCCAGCTGGGACCAGGCTGTTGCTCTCCACTTATAAAGCAATCACTTAAGCAAAACACAGTTATGGTATTAAAAGAAGCGGCTTGGATTATTCTTGGCTTAAAATATAAGTAATCCTATATGTACTCAACCTTTAAACTCTCGGCTCCTGTACAGATTTTTTACATGTCTTTCTCCTAGGCCACCTTATTTAGCGGTGTCTTCTATCTCAGTAACCGGAGAGGCTACGTTACGCAATACAAATTTAATAGATAATTTATTTTAACTTATATTAACTTATAACTTTTAACTTATATATAATACTATCCCCTGGATAGGTCATCAGTATCTGATCAGTGGAGGTCCGACACCCGGCACCCCCGCCAATGAGCTGTTTGAGAAGGCACCGGCGCTCCTGTAAGTGCCGCGGCCTTCTGTCAGCTTTTCCTAGGCCAGTGACGTCACGTTCATCGGTCACATGGCCTAGGCGCTACTCAATCCTATAGAAGTGAATGGGGCTGAGCTGCTATACCAAGCACTGCCACTATACAATGTACGGCGATGTGCTTTGTGAGCTGTGAGAAGGAGCGCGGCTGCCTTGTCAAACAGGTGATCGGCGGGGGTTCCGGGTGTTGGACCCCGAGTGATCAGAAACGGATGACGAATCCGGAGGATAGGTCATCAGTAGTAATGAGCGAAGCACTTGAAAATTCAATTTGGCTGCCGAATTTTACAAACAAATTTGCTTTGTGATGAATTACTTCGTCACGAAGCGCCGCCCTCTGTCATTGTACCCCTCAGATGCCGCGTTCATAGCTGATCGCAGCATCTGACAGTAATAACACGGTGTGAAATAAAATAAATAAACTAAATTATTCTTACCTCATCAATTTCATCGCCACAAGCTGGTCACCGCCATATTGATTGAAGATCTAGAGCAAGATCTTGCGCGGCCTGTGATGACGCCATACTTCACAGTGCACGAGATTTCATGTGAGATCTTCAATTAAGATGGCAGCGGCCAGCTTGACTTCTATGGAGTGTTTTCTAGGTATGCTGGTGGATCATGTGTTGTCTATATAGAGGTGCTACTTGTTATTGTAATCCTGCTTGTGGTGATAATGATAATAGCTATTGAAAAGCTATATACAGTTCCTTGCAAATGTACTCACCCCCACCTTGACTTTTTTTGTATTTTGTTACATTCCAGCCTTAAGTTCAATGTTTTGTTCATCTGAATTTTATATGATGGATCAGAACACAATGGTCCAAGTAAAATTAGAAAAATATATAAATAAAACTATTTTTTTTATAATTAGAAAACAGAAAATTGGCATGTGCGCATGTATTCACCCCCTTTGTTAGGAAGCCCGTAAAAAGCTCTGGTGCTACCAATTACCTTCAGAAGTCACATAATTAGTGAAATGATGTCACCTGTGTGCAATCTTAGTGTCACATGATCTGTCATTACATATACACACTATTTTGAAAGGCCCCAGAGGCTGCAACACCTAAGAAAGAGACATCACTAACCAAACACTGCCATGAAGACCAAGGAACTCTCCAAACAAGTCAGAAACAATGTTGTTGATAAGTACAAGTTTGGGTTAGGTTATAAAAAAATATCCAAATCTTTCTTTGATGATCCCCAGGAGCACCATCAAAACTATCATAACCAAATAGAAAGGACATGGGCAACAGCAAACCTGTCAAGAGACGGCTGTCCTCCAAAACTCACGGACCGGGCAAGGAGGGCATTAATCAGAGAGGCAGCACATAGACCTAAGGTAACCCTGGAGGAGCTGCAGAGTTCCACAGCAGAGACTGGAGTATCTGTACATAGGACGACAATAAGCCGTACGCTCCATAGAGTTAGGCTTTATGGCAGAGTGGCCAGAAGAAAGCCATTACTTTCAGCTAAAAAAAGGCACATTGTGAGTTTGCGAAAAGGCAAATGGAAAATGTATGGAGGAAGGTGCTCTGGTCTGATGAGACTAAAATTTTACTTTTCGGCCATCCAAGAAAACACTATGTCTGGTGCAAACCCAACATATCACATCACACAAAGAACACCATCCCCACAGTGAAACATGGTGGCGGTAGCAGCATCATGCTGTGGGGATGGGACTGGGAAACTGGTCAGAGTTGAGGGAAAGATGGATGGTGCTAAATACAGGGATATTCTTGAGCAAAACCTGTCCCACTCTGTGCGTGATCTGAGGCTAGGATGGAGGTTCACCTTCCAGCAGGACAATGACCCCAAACACACTGCTAAAGCAACACTTGAGTGGTTTAAGAGGAAACATGTAAATGTGTTGGAATGGCCGAGTCACAGCCCAGATCTCAATCCAATAGAAAATCTGTGGTCAGACTTAAAGATTGCTGTTCACAAGTGCAAACCATCCAACCTGAAGGAGCTGGAGCAGTTTCACATGGAGGAATGGGCAAAAATCCCAGTGGTAAGATGTGGCAAGCTCATAGAGACGTATCCAAAGTGACTTGGAGCAGTGATTGCTGCAAAAGGTGGCTCTACAAAGTATTGACTTTAGGGGGGTCAACAGTTATGCACATTGACTGTTTCTGTTATTTTGTCCTATTTGTCGTTTGCTTCACAATAAAAAATAAAATAAAAATCTTCAAAGTTGTCGGCATGTTCTGTAAATGAAATTATGCAAATCCTCAAACAATCCATGTTAATTCCAGGTTGTGAGGCACCAAAAGATGAAAAAAGTCAAGGGGGTGAATACTTTTGCAAGGCACTGTATATATCAGGAAATTATTATTAGACCAAGTGGCCAGTGTGAAAATTGCAAGATTATATAATTAAAAAAATATATAGATAATGACTAGGGATGAGCGAATTGACTTCGGATGAAACATCTGAAGTTGATTCGCATAATACTTTGTTTGAATACTGTACGGAGCTCTGTACAGTATTAGAATGTATTGGCTCAGATGAGCTAAAGTTATTACTCCGCGAAGTCTCATGACACTTCACATAATAACTTCATAAATCAATTTCTACTGTAAAAAAACAATTTCTCGAACTCGGGTTCACTCATCCCTAATAATGACAAGAAACTAAATTTAAAAAAATAAAATAAATCACCAAAAAATGCTAAAAAAAAATCTTTAACATACAAATGTGATCAAAACAATAATTCATCTTCTGATGATAAATTCCCTTTTTTATGTCAAACCTACAGTGAAGAGTTACAGAGCAGCTGGTAGTTGCCATTACTATCCCGGGAGGACAGTTTAAAAGGTTAAAACGTAATTGCACTGATTTCTCCGATTCTGTAACACCAGGAGAAGTATTGCAGGACAGATACTGTGAGAGGGGTTAGGATCTGGATAGGGCAAAAGAGTCATTTCAGAAGGTATCAAGAGGACGTTGTGGAGAGAAAGAAGACTATTGAGAATGTAAATTATTACTCTGTTTCTGCAAACCCTACATGTCTTACCCAGAACTCTAAAGAGGTGCGGAAGGTTCAGTAAAATGCTAAAAAAGAATTGGCACATAGGTATATCGGTCCGCCCACTGGTATTAAAAAAAATAAATAAATGACAATTTGAGAGATATTGTGACTAAGAGTTCTATTAAACGATCGGACGTTAGACCGATCACACCCACAGATTGTTACAGGTGTAAAAGGGCCGTCAGAAACAGAAACCTGTATTCTCATTTGAAAGGGGAGACAATGTTGGCGATATCGATATTAGAGAACACGTTACATGTAACACTAACGCTGGGTTCACACCTAGGCGTTTCTCAAACGCGCGTTTTTGTCGCGCGTTTTATGCGCGTTTTTTTTAATAGTGAACGCGCGTTTGACGCGCGTTTGGGTGATTGACAGCAGTGTTGTCCAAAGAGTCTATGGCCCAAACGCGCGTCAAACGCGCCAAAAAAAGCTCCTGTACTTGTTTGAGCGTCGGGCGTTTTACAGCGCGATCGTACGCGCTGTAAAACGCCCAGGTGTGAACCCTTCCCATAGGGAATCATTGGTTCTTGCCTGTTGTGCGTTTTACAGCGCATAGGAACGCGCTGTAAAACGCTCAGGTGTGAACCCAGCGTAAGAATGTCACAGTGTCCTTGTGGCAAAAGATACGTGGACCAGATGGCTCGGAAACTTACGACCCGTATTGGAGAACATTGTCTAAATATACGAAAGAGGGGTTGGGGTTCTGAATTAGTTAGAGGGTGAAGGAGAGAGGAGGATTTGGAAAACAAACTTAAAGGGCATCTGTCAGCAGTTCTGAACTTATGACACTGGCTGACCTGTTACATGTGCACTTGGCAGCTGAAGGCATCTGTGTTGGTCCCATGTCCATATGTGTCCACATGGCTGAGAAACATGATGTTTTAATATATGCAAATGAGCCTCTAGGAGCAACGGGGGCGTTGTCGTTACACATAGAGGCTCTGCTCCCTCTGCAACTGCCAAGCCCTCTCCATTTTGACTTTAGGAGAAGTCAGGGCCAGGCGTGATCACATTTACACTGCCTGGCCCTGTAAATCAAAGTGGAGAGGGCTCGGCAGTTGCAGAGAGAGCAGAGCCTCTAGGTGTAATATACAGACAATGGATAGATGACATCCACAGCGCAGTAACAACACATGATGAGTACATGTTGGTCTCCATTACACCTCATCTTCAAGTTTCATCTAGAACAGGTATCAGCAACCTTTAGGACTCCAGCTGCTGTTTAACTACAACTCCCAGCATGCACACTTACTCTGCAGATCTTGCAATTCCCACAGAAGTGAAAGGAGGATTCCTGGAGTTGTAGTTTCAGAGCAGCTGGAGTGTCGGAGGTTGCTGATCCCTACTCTAGAACAATGTCTAGAAATTGGAGAATTCTGCTATTCCCGACACCCCCACCAATCAGCTGTTAGGAGGAGCGCTGTACCAAGCAGAGATATATACACTGTAGAGAGGCTGGGTATTGCAGTCCCATTCCCCTGAATGGGAGTGAGCTGCGAACAGGCACAGGGCGAAGAAGAGGTAAGCACTGTTCTCCGCCATCTCCAGCAGTCCCACCGAAAATGAATGGAGCAGCAGTGCAAATGATCATTGCTCATTTAATTCCAGGGACTCTCAACCCCTGTTCTCAGGATCAGTGGGGGGCCGCAGTAGTCGGACCTTCAAAGATCAAATTCTTACTCCCTACCCTGTGCGTAGTGATACGTTAGTAACATGGTACAAACCCTTTAAGGGTAGTTTCACACTATAAGGCCTCATGCACACGACCGTTGTGTGCATCCGTGGCCGTTGTGCCGTTTTCCATTTTTTTTCGCGGACCCATTGACTTTCAATGGGTCCATGGAAAAATCGGAAAATGCACCGTTTTGCAGCCGAGACCGTGATCCGTGTATCCTGTTCGTCAAAAAAATATGACCTGTCCTATTTTTTTGACGGACAACGGTTCACGGACCCATTCAAGTCAATGGGTCCGTGAAAGAACACGGATGCACACAAGATTGGCATCCGTGTCCGTAGGTTACTTTCATACAGACGGATCCGTGAAAACTCAGATCCGACAGTATATTCTAACACAGAGGCGTTCCCATAGTGATGGGGACGCTTCTAGTTAGAATATACTAAAAGAACTGTGTACATGACTGCCCCCTGCTGCCTGGCAGGTGCTGACAGGCAGCAGACCCCCCCCCCCTCCCTTCCCTGTAGTTAACTCATTGGTAGCCAGTGGGCCCCCCTCCTCCCTCCCCTGTAGTTAACTCGTTGGTAGCCAGCCCCCCCTCCCTCCCCTGTAGTTAACTCGTTGGTAGCCAGTGGGCCCCCCCTCCTCCCTTCCCTGTAGTTAACTCGTTGGTGGCCAGCCCCCCCTCCCCTGTAGTTAACTCGTTGGTGGCCAGTGGGCCCTCTCCCCTCCCTCCCCCTCCTAATTAAAATCTCCCCCCCTATCATTGATGGCAGTGGAGAGTACCGATCGAAGTCCCAGTTTAATCGCTGGGGCTCCGATCGGTAACCATGGCAACCGGGACGCCATGGTTACTTAGCAATTTGTAGAAGCATCATACTTACCTGCGAGCTGCGATGTCTGTGTCCGGCCGGGAGCTCCTCCTACTGGTAAGTGACAGGTCTGTGCGGTGCATTGCCTAATGATCTGTCACTTACCAGTAGGAGGAGCGCCCGGCCGGACACAGACATCGCAGCTCTTCAGGTAAGTATGAAGCTTCTACAAATTGCTAAGTAACCATGGCAACCGGGACTGCAGTAGCGTCCTGGTTGCCATGGTTACCGATCGGAGCCCCAGCGATTAAACTGGGACTCCGATCGGTACTCTCCACGAGGGGGGCTGGCCACCAACGACAACGAGTTAACTACAGGGGGGGAGGGGGGGGCCCACTGGCTACAAATGAGTTAACCACAGGGGAGGGAGGGGGGGGGATGGCTACCAACAAGTTAACTACAGGGGAGGGAGGGGGGCCCACTGGCCCCCAATGAGTTAACTACAGGGGGGGGAGGGGGGGGCGGCCGCACTGAAGAGAAAACTCCGATCCGATGGTATAAAGGGACTCCTGACTTTACATTAAAAGTCAATGGGGGACGGATCCGTTTGCAATTGCACCATATTGTGTCAACGGCAAACGTAATTGTACAATTGCATTGTAATTCAGGACGGATCCGTTTGGCTCCGCACGGCCAGGCGGACACCAAAACGACTTTTTTTTTTTTCATGTCCGTGGATCCTCCAAAAATCAAGGAAGACCCACGGACGAAAAAACGGTCACGGATCACGGACCTACGGACCCCGTTTTTGCGGACCGTGAAAAAATACTGTCGTGTGCATGAGGCCTATGTCTTTTTTGTCTACTTTTTTGGGGGACTCGATTTTTTTTGGAACACGCTGGCAAAAAGGAAATTATAGAATGCCCTGCCAACAATGTTATATCTATAGTGTCATTTAAGACTGGTCTTTGCAGTTTTGACCCCCCCTTCCCCTCACCTTTTTTTAATTAGTTTTTTAAATCTCAGCTCTGGGTGTTACATATTTTCAGACAATTTCCCATAGAAATAAAATACAAGAAAATCAGTGTGTGACTAAAAAATACCACCCCAAAAATGCTTGTATAAAATGCATGATTTTTATGGAGTTCTTTTTCTAAGCCAAAATAGGTCAGTAAAAAAAAAAAAATGTGTGGCAGCAACCTAAACAACAAATGTTTTTTGGTTTTTTTTTTATAATGAAAAGTTTTGCAATATTCCAATATACAGTATTTTAAGATTTGTACTAAATGTCTTCAAGCAGACGACTACCAATTACCACAACAAAGGAGATACAAAAAGCATACTGGAAAATTATATAATAATAATTAGATATATACAAATGACACCATTTTTCTTTATAATTTTTTTTTTTTAATAACCTACAATTTCTGAAACCTGTCTGCTAACGCAAGACAGCAATACAAGAACTGACCTGACCCATATCCACAAGGGAAGCCCACTTATCAAGTACAGATATTTTAATCAAACAAAAACATATTTTCCACAAAAAAACTTGGATAATAATGTATTTCAGGTGTTAATTGGATGTCCTTAAGTTACAAAAATGCCTTTTTTATGATTTTTTTTCCCTTTAAATACTGCAATTGTATGCATCAATTACAAGGAAATATGTTCTACACCAGGAAGCAGATTGGGAATACTAAAGTTTATATGATCTCATTTAATACTGGTTTCCAAAAAAATGCTGGATACAAAAACATTACTTAAGGTGTTTAAAGGGCTTATTTTTAACACCTCTGCATTGTAAAAGGAGTTGTCTCACTTCAGCAAATGGTATTCATCATGTACAGAGAAAGTTAATACAAGGCACTTACTAATGTATTATGATTGTCTATATTGCCTCCTTTGCTGGCTGGATTCATTTTCCCATCACATTATACACTGCTCGTTTCTAGGGGTTACGACTACCCTGCAATCCAGCAGCGGTGGTCGTGCTTGCACACTATAGGAAAAGGCGCCAACCTCTCTGGTGGCCAGGACCGCAGGAGTACGCACATGCCAGAGCTTTTTTCTAGAGTGTGCAAGCAAGGCCACCGTTGCTGGGTAGTCGTAACCATGGAAACGAGCAGTGTAGAATGCGATGGTGAAATGAATCCAGCCAGCAAAGGAGACAATATGGACAATCACAATACATTAGTAAATGCCTTGTATTAACTTTCTCTACATGATAAATGCCATTTTCTGAAGTGAGACAACCCCTTTAACCTCTTTCAGATTGCCCACAGACTATAAACATCTGGGCGGACCCTGTTTGTCCTTGCAAGGACGTTTCATAACGTCCTATCAGAGTTGGCAGCTGCAGGAGCGCTGAGCCTATCGTCAGCAACAGCTGGGCTCCGCAGTTCATGTATGGAGGCTGTATTAATCCTGTAACTTGGGCTAATTAAACCCTTTCACTACCAGCGTCGTACGTGGGCGGCGCTGGTGCGGCCTTTGAACATGGCGCCCACTCCCGCGTGCAGAGGGTGCCATAGCCGGCAGGTCTCTGCTGTTTCAAACAGCAGAACCCCACGGCTAATGTCCACGACCGGCAATAATGTCGATTGCGGACATAACAGCCTTTAGATGCCGTGATTTAAAGGGTGAAAAACCCAGAAGGGCGAGCTTCCGGGTCAAGAACGGCATCCCCGTGTGGCGATCGGGGATGCCGGTCATTAATTCTAATAAGCTTCTAATAAGCTGGGTCTCTCTGAAGAGACCCAGTGTATTAGAACCTCTGTTATCCTAAGGGTTAAAACCGTCCATAGACTATATTACGTTCAATTTTGGGAGGACCGTTTTGTAACATCCTTTCAGAGATGGCAGCTCACGTAACTGCTGGGCTCCCCATTGAGAAGGCAGAGGCAGTTTTTACAGTCCCTGTGTTCGCTTGCGGCTCCAGCCATGGGTGACTGCACAAACTGTCGGATCTTCAAAGACCCAATAAGCTCTGCAGTGTATGTCAGGAGGCTGTATTCCTCCTGTAACTAGAGTGAAGAAAAAAAAAATGCAATGATAAATGCCCACCAAAAGTCTTATCTAACCTCATGAAGAAGGGAGGGGGGAGTATAAACTAAAAAAATCAAGACCAAAAAAAAAAAAAAATAATAATAATAATAATAATAATAAAAGACTGATATCATTAGCCCAAACCGAGGATGCCTTCCTTGATCATTCCATATTTTTCTCAATAGAATCTAGAATAAAACCTGCTATGCAATTTGTGGAAAGGCCACATAGATATGCAGATGTGTGCATGGCCCCATAGATAAGTAAGGGACAGTGAGCTACCCATAAAAAACGTAGATGGAACAAGGATGAAAAATATGCTCGAGTGCTAGAGACCCAAAGCAGAACCGGCGGATGAGCAGTGTGCAAGGATTGCAATGTATGCGGGGAGCTAACAGACATACGTGATGGACTATACCCTGCAGACTCGTGCAGCTGTGGCCCCGGAGATCTTAGCAGCACTGAAGGGTAATCCTAGTTACCATGTAATTTAAATACCTCAATATAGTAAAAGAAAGAAAAGGCATTTAACATCTGGTAGTCTTAATATTTCACTGACATGAGTCATATTTATGCAAATCTAAGATTGTATTGTCTGGAGTTGGGCCACCACTACCGGCCATCATTTCTTGTGTGGCTTTTGTCTGGAAGAACGTGCAATGGAAAGTTAAAGCATAACAATAGCTTGTAAATGTGTAATTCACATATTAGAAGGGGAAAATAAAAATACAATAAAAAAGCTGAAAGCTACTACAGACGAGGCGAGTACTTACGTATAAAGGTCAAAATTGCTGGACCCTGGAGAACTGGTCTCTATGTAGAGGACAGAAGCTTTTTTTAGTGTCTTATATGATGGCTCCAGATACTCCATCAAGAAGCTGCTCATCCTGGTACATAGATAGAGTATGGTCAATGTAGCACAGGTAGAGAGCAGTGCGGTACATGTACTATAGGTAGAAGGCCGTACAGTACACAACACCGTAATGAGCATCTGTTAGAAGGATCAACCCTATTAAGGCTACTTTCACACCGGCAGCGCTTCGATCCGGCAGTCTGATCCGCAGCGGGTTCTGTCTGTCCGATTCTCTGCATTTTTGCCAGAATGCGGCCGAATCTATTCTTAATGGGGACGGCGGTCATTAAGGTTGCATCCGGCAGTGCCAGATCTGGAGAATTCCGGCAGGCTGTTTACTGCCGGAAATTCACCTTGCAAGTGTAAAAGTAGCCTAAACCTGCCTGGTAGGATTGATCTTGCTATGTAAAATGATACCTCATTTATGTTCCTCTGTTCCTAAGAAAAATAACTTTCATGAATATGCAAATTAGGTCTTGGTGCACCGAGGGGAGGGCCAGAGCTCCTTAGAGCATGAGAGCCCCAGAGCCTCTCCCCTATTTCCTTCTCGCTCCTGTGCTGTAGTCTGCAAGATTGCAACTATATAATAGAGTGCGTCTTCCATAATGGAAGAGCTCATTAGTATTCACCCCATAAGACGCAGGGACATTTTTCCCCTACTTTTGGTGCTCCTACATGTAGTGTACTGCTCTCTACCTGTGCCACGTGTAGTGTACTGCTCTCTACCTGTGCCACGTGTAGTGTACTGCTCTCTACCTCTACTACGTGTACTGAACTGCTTTCTACCTGTACTACATTGACTAAACTCTATCTACCTGTGCCAGCATGAGCTACTCCTGTAGACACCAGGACACTAAAGAAGCTCCTGTCCTCTACATAGAAACAATTCTCCAGTGTCTGACTGTTTTGACTTCTATACGTAGGTCCTTTATATATATATATATATAGAGCATTTGTTCTTATTTGGAGATACTTTATAGGGCAATGACTGGCTTTCCATAGAAGTATGACCTCAAGTAACAATATTACTATGTGTACTGTACTGCTCTCTACCTGTACTGCTTTCTACCTGTCCTACGTGTACTGTACTGCTCTCTACCTGTACTATATGTACTGTACTGCTCTCTACCTGTACTGCTCTCTACCTGTCCTACGTGTACTGTACTGCTCTCTACCTGTACTATGTGTACTGTACTGCTCTCTACCTGTACTATGTGTACTGTACTGCTCTCTACCTGTACTGCTCTCTACCTGTCCTACGTGTACTGTACTGCTCTCTACCTGTCCTACGTGTACTGTACTGCTCTCTACCTGTACTATGTGTACTGTACTGCTCTCTACCTGTACTATATGTACTGTACTGCTCTCTACCTGTACTGCTCTCTACCTGTCCTACGTGTACTGTACTGCTCTCTACCTGTACTATGTGTACTGTACTGCTCTCTACCTGTACTACATTGACTAAACTATCTACCTATGCCAGCATGAGCTACTCATGTAGACACCAGTTTTGACTTCTACAGTATATGTACAGTAGGTCCCTGCTCTGTCTGTCATAGTTTTCAGTTTTTTTTTTATATATATATATATATATATATATATAGCATTTATTCTTATTTGGAGATACGTAACAATATTACTACCTGTACTGCTCTCTGTGTTACAAGTAACAATATTACTACGTGTACTGTACTGCTCTCTACCTGTACTACGTATACTGTACTGCTCTCTACCTGTACTACGTGTACTGCTCTCTGTGTTACCTGTACTGTACTGCTCTCTGTGTTACCTGTACTGTACTGCTCTCTGTGTTACCTGTACTGTACTGCTCTCTGTGTTACCTGTACTGTACTGCTCTGTGTTACAAGTAACAATATTACTACCTGTACTGCTCTCTGTGTTACAAGTAACAATATTACTATGTGTACTGCTCTCTACCTGTACTACGTATACTGTACTGCTCTCTACCTGTACTACGTATACTGTACTGCTCTCTACCTGTACTACGTATACTGTACTGCTCGCTACATGTACTACGTGTACTGCTCTCTGTGTTACCTGTACTGTACTGCTCTCTGTGTTACCTGTACTGTACTGCTCTGTGTTACAAGTAACAATATTACTACCTGTACTGCTCTCTGTGTTACAAGTAACAATATTACTATGTGTACTGCTCTCTACCTGTACTACGTATACTGTACTGCTCTCTACTTGTACTGTTCTCTACCTGTACTACGTGTACTGCTCTCTGTGTTACCTGTACTGTACTGCTCTCTGTGTTACCTGTACTGTACTGCTCTCTGTGTTACCTGTACTGTACTGCTCTCTGTGTTACCTGTACTGTACTGCTCTCTGTGTTACCTGTACTGCTCTCTGTGTTACCTGTACTGCTCTCTGTGTTACCTGTACTGCTCTCTGTGTTACCTGTACTGTACTGCTCTCTGTGTTACCTGTACTGCTCTCTGTGTTACCTGTACTGTACTGCTCTCTGTGTTACCTGTACTGCTCTCTGTGTTACCTGTACTGCTCTCTGTGTTACCTGTACTGCTCTCTGTGTTACCTGTACTGCTCTCTGTGTTACCTGTACTGCTCTCTGTTACCTGTACTGCTCTCTGTGTTACAAGTAACAATATTACTACCTGTACTGCTCTCTACCTGTACTGCTCTCTGTGTTACCTGTACTGTACTGCTCTCTGTGTTACCTGTACTGTACTGCTCTCTGTGTTACCTGTACTGTACTGCTCTCTGTGTTACCTGTACTGTACTGCTCTCTGTGTTACCTGTACTGCTCTCTGTGTTACCTGTACTGCTCTCTGTGTTACCTGTACTGCTCTCTGTGTTACAAGTAACAATATTACTACCTGTACTGCTCTCTACCTGTACTGCTCTCTGTATTACAAGTAACAATATTTGAGGTCACACTGCAACAAATGAATGCTATAACTTGAGGTTGCACTGTATTGTAGGGGCACCAAATTCAGTAAAATCTCAGTTAAACCTTTGTTGCCATATAGAGTAAAGATAGTAAAATGAGATACAAATCAGTATTAGCCACTAAAGGGTGAAACAGGCAGGCCAGTGTTTAGATATTTGGATTTTTATTTCTGCATGGAATAAGTGCACCATTCCGTGTAATCATGGATGACATCAATTCCACACCCATACATTCTATAACATACATCTCTAACACTACAGTGACTCACCAGGGGCCTGCACCCTGCACCCTGGGAACAGGAGGAGGAAATTGAAAAGTACACATGCTGCTCTCGGCCCGGCCAAAACAAGTACTTCAATGCTGTTTAAGATCTACCGTAATTAATGATATTACTAGTTACAAGATTACGCAGTTTCCTCTTGCAGGATGTCAAGGTCAGTTCTGGATAGATTTATGCAGCAAAAAATAAAAAATAAAATAGATTTTCGGGAAGGTTGACACACTGGGTATAGCCATGCATTGTACATGCAGTTCCTCTGTTATTCCTCATATAAATTATAAATAAATTGCCAATTGGGCGTTAACATTTCGCTTGTCAAAGATGAGTGTCGCTGTACAGTCTGATACTGGCCAAGTGTCAGACTGACCACAAGAGTTTACTTAGGTCCTTCACCTTAAAGGGAACGTATCATCAGAAAATGACCTATTGTTTACATCACGTTTTTATGTTTGACATATTTTTAAAGAAGTTTTGGTGATGATATTTTTAATTTTCCTTGTTAATATTTATACTGAAAAAAGAACATAAATCCTGCAGTTTTCGCACTGGTCACTAAACCTAATAATCAGCGCCACTTCTCGGTCTGTACAGTTCACTTTACTTTAGTTATCTGCTTATCTGTACACAGAGGTGATATCATTACTGACAGTTAAGACCGAATCCACCATTCTATTCTTTCCTTGTACAATGACCTCTGCACAGATCACACAGCAAGCCTAGAAGACTCTGCCATAGAAGTCACTGAGGTCCTCTCCTGACCATTGTGTCTATGGACCATGGAGCTGCCATAAAGCGATTTTCTTAATCCTTTCTAAATGCTATTAAGAACAGATCAGGCAAGATGGCCGCCCCCATAATCATGTGCAGGAAATAGAAGAAATACATTTTTAATCGGAACATAAAAAAAGAGATTAGATGTGCTACTATCTGGTTCTGAATGGAGAGCAATCCGTTCAGTATGCATCAGGATGCATCACTTCAGTCACTGCACGGTTTTTGGACGGAGAAAATACTGCAGCATGCTGCGGTATTTTCTCCGTCCAAAATTTCAGAACACTTGTTCTGGAAAAAACAGATCCGGTTTTGCGGTCTGCGCATGCGCAGACCTTTAAAAATGTAAAAAAAAGATAAATACTGGATCCCTTTTTCCGGATGACAACCAGAGAGACGGATCCGGTGTTGCAATGCATTTGTGAGACGGATCCGCATCTGGATGGTATCCGTTTGCATACAGATTGACGGAACTGCCTGCCGGAATCCAACAACGCAAGTGTGGAAGTATTAGCCATATCAATTATGTTTATTTTTGTATTGTTTATAACTTTTTACATAATACATTGGAAAGTTGGGGATTTTTTATATTTGTGTTTTTTCTAATATTCCTTTATACATTTTAGTAAACTTTTTCTTTAAGTTTTAAGCCCATTGTACGACTAGAATATCCGATCAAGCTTAATCGCTTGTATAAGGCTACTTTCACACTAGCGTTCGGCTGTCCGCTCGTGAGCTCCGTTTGAAGGGGCTCACAAGCGGCCCCGAACGCTTCCGTCCAGCCCTGATGCAGTCTGAATGGAGCGGATCCGCTCAGACTGCATCAGTCTGGCGGCGTTCAGCCTCCGCTCCGCTCGCCTCCGCACGGACAGGCGGACAGCTTAGCTGTTATATGCTAAAATAATGCAGACGGATCCGTACTGAACGGAGCCTCCGTCTGCATTATTATGATCGAATCCGTTCAGAACGGATCCGATCGAACGCTAGTGTGAAAGTAGCCTAACACTGCAATACTTCCGCACTGAATCTCACTGTTATCCTATTACACAAAATTAATGTCCAAAAAAACAATCTACAACTTGTACTGAAAAAATACAAGACATTATGCAGCTACGTAAAAATAAATAAAATCCGCAACAGATTTTTATTTTTAGCAACCTGTGGGGCAAATTTCCCAAAATTTGTAAGTGCATTGCTGGTGCTGTAAAATTCTGTGGATTTGCCAAATACAGTCCCATGTAAGATGAAGGGGTTTTCTACCTGTAGTTAATAAATGGCGGACAGCTAGTAATACACCACCACTTACCAATTCAGTTCATTTGATCTTAATTAAACATGTTCACCCTGTTTTGAGATACAAGGGTTAAAGATTTTTTTTTTTGCATTTTACTCATTTTGGGCAAAAAATTAAAATAAAAAATTAAGTGGTCTTTATTAAAAATGGTCAGCCATTTTTTGAGCTACAAGGGTTAAAAAAATATCAGTCTGCTTGGTAGAGTATCACTTCGCAGTCCCATCAGCTGACGGCTCATCTGAAGCTTGATCTCTGATCTCCTAAGCTCGTAAACACTCATTTAAAGGGGTTGTCAGAGACTAAAAAATGTCCCCAATATGCCGGGCCTGAATCTACTTACCTGGCTCCCCGCACGGCTCCTGGTCATCGCACCGCCGCAGCTGCTCCTCCCCGTGCGCGGATTAAAACATCCGGTGTCGGGGATGGGCTGCCAATGGCAGGCGGTGGCGGGGATGAGCCTCCCTAGCATCGCGGGTGATGCTAGGGAGGCTCATCCCTGTCTGCCACCAGATGTTTTCTGTTTTCATCCGCGCACAGGGAGAAGCAACAGCGGCGGTGATGGGCCCAGGAGCAGCGAGGGGAGCCAGGTGAGTAGAATCAGTGGGAGGGGCCCGGCGTATGGGGGAGCATTTAAGCCATATTATTATCAGTTTGGTAACAGTTTAGCTATAACGAGATAATACTTCACATGAGCTGTCAGCAGATGGGACTGAGAAGCGATACTCTGCAAACAGACTGATGTTTTTAATCCTTGTAGCTCAAAAACAGATGAACATTTTTAATAAAGGACAATTTAAAAAAATACAATCTTAAATTCTTTAAAAAAAAATTCCTCAAACGCGTCCATAGCCTTAAAACTCTATTCCAATTTTCTATGGTCTGTTCTGCCTATGAACAAACAGACAGAACACAGGGAAAAAAAACGGAGAAGTAAAACATTGGATCAGCAAGAACCTTCCGGTTTCCCCCGTTCACACTTTCCTGCCGATTGTCTCCTCTCATCAGGTGCTTTGTGAGATAAGAAAATATGGTAGGAGTTCCCCGTGTCCTTTTCTCACTAATCAATGTGTTCCAGAAGTAGAGAAATAAAAGGGCATTTCTCTGTAATGATGCGTCCAGACTTCCCTCAAGTCAGGTGGTTACTCGCAGTTAATGATCTGTGACATGCCACACAAGTAGCCCCTAAAAAGACGTATTCTCCACTGCATGTGCAACAATATTTGCTTTATGGATGGCTAAATGAATGAAGACATTCAATGCGACTGTAAAAGGTAAAAAAAATGAAAAAGAAAAAAAATCAAACGAAAACTTACAAGTAACATGTTTTCTCTGAGTAAAAAGGCTGTGAACGTTTTCCATTAATACTTAACCTTTTGCAGGAGTAGAGCAACCACAAGTAATGACTATATCCAGGAAGCCGGAAAGTTACCCATAGTTAATTTTTTATTCACTGCTATAAACAGAATGTTTCATACTCTTAAATGTATGAGATCGCGGGCCTCTCAAGGATTAGCCATCAAATTCTGATGTCACGCTGGGGACTGCCCAAATTTCAGGCCGCATTTTGTGAATTCTGCTTCCCGGTGCCCGGAGAGCGGCGCGCACACGCAGGAAACAGAAACTGATCACTTTTAATTAAATGTGCATTGAACTGAAATCGCTGAACGCGTTAAAGTGCCGACGCGGCCAATAAAAACCGGACTGTCAATTTGGTCACCGGCGAGTTAAACCTAGGGATATCTCCCCCGCTTGACGCGCCAGACGTTCACACGTTCCCAGTTTATAATTTTACTTCGTTTACTAGACTCCGCGTTTGTCCACCATATGTCCACTGTAGATTAACTTTTCCCCCGGGCACAATTAGGTCTTTCCATTTGTTGCAAGAAGACCTGAATATGAAAGACGCGGCCAGAAACAACATTTCTACCTAAACCAAAAACAGAAGCACATTGAGATGGCGGGGGAAAAAAAAAAAAGGTAACAGTTTACGTAGCGTTAGACATAAACCGGCCGCAGATGCACGCATTAACCCCCGGCGCAACAAGTGGTCGCACGGTCTAGGTACGAAACTTTAGGAAGTAAAAACGATCAGCACCTTCATAGCTACAACCAACTTTCTATCAGAAAGAACACTTACCAGTTTCGAGTCGCTGAAAACTTAGAGCTGTGAGTGGCTTGAAATGCGTAAGGCCGTTTTGTGATTGGTATCTGATGAATAAACCTTTTAACCTACAGGGTATATGTTGTATATTTTTGGATACGTTCTAAACTAAGGTCACAAGTTGCAGATCACTTAAGGATGAAATCCACAAGTAAGGGCTCATGCATACAGCGGGTCTGCAATACGCGGGCACCACCCGTGTGCACCCCACATCACCGATGCGGACCCATTCACTTGAACGTGTTCTATATTTATTTTTTTGCGATGCGGACCCACTCAAGTAAAATTTTTTCATTTATTGCTCCAATTGTTCTGCTAGATTTAGTTCAAGCTGGCAGCTCGGGGGGGGGAGGGGGTGCGTGTCCTTTCTCCAAGGGCATATCCTGGTGGCAAGTGAAGGATAGAACTGAGCATGTGCTTCCATCACAGTGAGCAGGACAGAGAAAGAGGAAAGAGAAGCTCTCTTTCCTCATTGCAGGACACAATCCCAATACAAAGTCTATGGGCCCAAGGATTCGTCTCCTGCAGCGAGGGGAGGGAGCACCATTTAGGTCCTTCTCTCTCCTCGTTCTAGAGATCGGAGGGGTTCCAGGACTAGACTCCTACCGATCAAAACCTTTCATATGTCACTATAACATATATCAAGTTTTTGGAGTCTCAGTGACCCTTCAGAAATGTTTATAAACATGTGGGGGCAAAACAATGTGATTTTACCAAATGGTGAATGCTATAAAATGAAACTCGGCAGAACTAAATCCTTTAAATGGCGCCATTACAAAATACATGATATTTTCTTCTCTGGTAGCGCCCCCTGCTACAGCATCTTTCTGCAAACGAAATTCTAATCAACCTTCTCCGGCATTCAATGGTAAACCGACGTGATCAGTCGCTTCTCTGCTCCCTCCCAGTGATTTCAGACAAAGTGGCCCAGGCACCGCCATTCCTTAAACCCTAGAAATATACAGTATAGTTATCTATCTAAACAGTGGGGGGCATTGCATGGAATCACTGCGGCTGTATGTGAGGGACAACTGTCTATGCAGGGGAGGAAGATAGAAGACGGGGTTAAGAAAAGCCGATAAAGGGGCTTAATGGTCACATAGGACAAGTTGATGCCCCATCTACATAAACTGAAGAAAGCAGAGCTGCAGAGGGATGAGGAAAGAACCTAAAAAGGATGAAAATTACACTAGAGAACAGCATTTTTGCATTGACTGATTGTAGTGATATAGTTAAAATAATGTGTGTGTGTGTGTGTGTGTATGTGTATATATATATATATATATATATATATATATATATATACATACATACATACATACATACACTGTTAAAATGTCAGGTTTCTGTGCTGTAAAAAATGAGACAAAGATAAATCATTTCAGAACTTTATTTTTTTTTTGTTTTCTTGATTTCAGTTTGTTTTTCAATTGAGTTGTACAGTTTATAGGTCACATTAAAAGGTGGAAAAAGTTCTGAAATGATTTATCTTTGTCTTATTTTTTTACAGCACAGAAACCTGACATTTTAACAGGGGTGTGTAGACTTTTTACATCATGTGTGTGTGTATATATATATATATATATATATATACAGACGTGGACAAAATTGTTGGTACCCTTTGGTCAATGAAAGAAAAAGTCACAATGGTCACAGAAATAACTTTAATCTGACAAAAGTAATAATAAATTAAAATTCTATAAATGTTAACCAATGAAAGTCAGACATTGTTTTTCAACCATGCTTCAACAGAATTATGTAAAAAAATAAACTCATGAAACAGGCATGGACAAAAATGATGGTACCCCTAACTTAATATTTTGTTGCGCAACCTTTTGAGGCAATCACTGCAATCAAACGCTTCCTGTAACTGTCAATGAGACATCTGCACCTCTCAGCAGGTATTTTGGCCCACTCCTCATGAGCAAACTGCTCCAGTTGTGTCCGGTTTGAAGGGTGCCTTTTCCAGACTGCATGTTTCAGCTCCTTCCAAAGATGCTCAATAGGATTGAGGTCAGGGCTCATAGAAGGCCACTTTAGAATAGTCCAATTTTTTCCTCTTAGCCATTCTTGGGTGTTTTTAGCGGTGTGTTTTGGGTCATTGTCCTGTTGCAAGACCCATGACCTGCGACTGAGACCAAGCTTTCTGACACTGGCTAGTACATTTCTCTCTAGAATTCCTTGATAGTCTTGAGATTTCATTGTACCCTGCACAGATTCAAGACACCCTGTGCCAGACGCAGCAAAGCAGCCCCAGAACATAACAGAGCCTCCTCCATGTTTCACAGTAGGGACAGTGTTCTTTTCTTGATATGCTTCATTTTTTCGTCTGTGAACATACAGCTGATGTGCCTTGGCAAAAACTTCGATTTTTGTCTCATCTGTCCACAGGACATTCTCCCAGAAGCTTTGTGGCTTGTCAACATGTAGTTTGGCATATTCCAGTCTTGCTTTTTTATGATTCGTTTTCAACAATGGTGTCCTCCTTGGTCGTCTCCCATGTAGTCCACTTTGGCTCAAACAACGACGGATGGTGCGATCTGACACTGATGTTCCTTGAGCATGAAGTTCACCTTGAATCTCTTTAGAAGTCTTTCTAGGCTCTTTTGTTACCATTCGGATTATCCGTCTCTTAGATTTGTCATCAATTTTCCTCCTGCGGCCACGTCCAGGGAGGTTGGCTACAGTCCCATGGATCTTAAACTTATGAATAATATGTGCAACTGTACTCACAGGAACATCTAGTTGCTTGGAGATGGTCTTATAGCCTTTACCTTTAACATGCTTGTCTATAATTTTCTTTCTGATCTCTTGAGACAGCTCTTTCCTTTGCTTCCTCTGGTCCATGTCGAGTGTGGTACACACCATATCACCAAACAACACAGTGATTACCTGGAGCCATATATATAGGCCCAATGGCTGATTACAAGGTTGTAGACACCTGTGATGCTAATTAGTGGACACACCTTGAATTAACATGTCCCTTTGGTCACATTATGTTCTGTGTTTTCTAGGGGTACCATCATTTTTGTCCATGCCTGTTTCATGAGTTTATTTTTTTACATAATTCTGTTGAAGCATGGTTGAAAAACAATGTCTGACTTTCATTGGTTAACATTTATAGAATTTTAATTTATTATTACTTTTGTCAGATTAAAGTTATTTCTGTGACCATTGTGACTTTTTCTTTCATTGACCAAAGGGTACCAACAATTTTGTCCACGTCTGTATATATATATATATATATATATATATATAAAATTTATTCTTCTTTTTTATTTTTGTTTTAATTCAAGTGCATCAAATCATGGGAAAAAGTCCCCGTAATATTAGCCCAAAAGGCATAGAAATATTGTGCCGTCTGGATACTTGCAGCCAAGACAGGAAAACGGTGATGGTTGATGACTGACCAGCGGTGTGTATCAGCCAGGCTCGGTGCACACTGCAATCAAGCCTTTCGGCAAAAGTTGCATTGGGCCCATTTACTGACCACACTGACTGGAAGGTCACTCTTTTAACCTCCAGTGGGTGAACGAAACCCTATAGATAAGGCTGACATACATGTGGGGAACAGCACGCCAAATGTACAGCTTGAATGCCCCCTGCAAATGACTTCTAGGCAAGCTGTCAGTTAATGGTAAGGGGGCAGGAGGTCTAAAGCTTGTGTGCCCTTTGCTGAGATAACCGAGCTGATATGTCACAGTGAAATACGGCATGGTATAGTGACGGGTCAGCATTAATGTAGTTATGTCCTGTGACAACTCATCTACATTCAAGCAACAGAAGCGCTTTTTAAGCTCTTCATTTTGGGCTTCCGTGTGGACTACTTAACAGGCTCCTTGTTCTCCTCTTATGTATTAATAATTAAACATAGCGGTAGGCATCTGGAGGACTTCTGATTTTCATGTGATTTATTGAATAAAGGTAAGCCAGAAGAAGGATTTGCCAAGAGAAGTGGTAGAGGAGTTGTGGGAAGTCAGATACAGGAGTCTGGCAGAAGGAGTCTGAATAAATCTGAAGCTGACGTCAAACGTGACCACCAGTTGTGGCTTCAGAAAGGACCGAGGCTTTGAAGCTGCTGTCTTCTGGAAAGGACTCCTGCACTGTTATGTAAAGATCCCGTTTTTGAGTTAATAAATTGCCAGATCTTGGCGTATCCTGAATGACAGATGCCATCAATCTTATGCGATTGTGATCACAGTCATATCTATGGTCAGTTCTTCATTTTGGGAAAAGAAAACTAAAAATACCTGCGGTATAATAAAGAGCAATTCTCTCAGTAAAACATAATTCCATTTCATAAAAGAAAGTTAAAAAGTCATTGAATTAGGCTGTGTTAATACAGACACTGTGGTCGGTTCCATCGGGGCTCCGGGGCTTTTGTCGGACCGCATTAGAAGTCAAGGATTTGTTGGAATCCATTTGAAAACAGATGAATAAGACCGGTCATAGTCCTAGTAAAAACAGGAAGGAAAGGGCATGCAAAGCCTACAGCCTGCCCCTGTGGCCGAACCGGGACCTGAGGACAGCACACCCCGGTGTATAGGCACAAAGCTCCTCTTCTTCAAGGGGCTGTCCCATGATTGATGTAAAAAGGGAAAATCAGACATCATATAGTAGTACATGACAGTCTCTTTCTAATAAAGCTAGAACCTGCCCAGTACCACACATTCACTGCTCCAATTCCTCTGCTAGATTATCTTCAGCCTGGCAGCTCAGTGGATGTGTCCTTTCTGCTGCAGATCTTTCCCTGTAACTGCCACAGCTGCTAACAGAACATATGGCTGGTGGCAGTTGAAGATTTAAACTGAGCGTGTGCGACCACCTCAGTGAGGAGGACAAAAAAAAAAAAAAAAGGAAAGGAAAAGAACAAACAGCAGGTGGCGCTTCTTATAGACAGGTGACATCAAGACTATACCATATCTTTCTTCTTCTTCTATACTATTTCTTCAGTGTCACCCCACGATTCATAAGTGTCATTTTTTGCATCATCAATCAGTCAAGTACATGAATAGTCTTGGAGAACTCTTGGATAGTCCCCACTACTAGGATTATACTTTTACCATTTCTGTGATCCTAACACCATTTAGGAGGTGCGGGTTGATGCCTTCTGCATATTATAATGAGTGGAAAAGGTCAGATGGTACAGCACGACATTGGGAGCATTTGGGTTTCTACTCATATGTAGGTTGAGCTCATTTACTGACCCTTTGCAATCCCCTGAAGTAACAGATGGAAAAATAACATTTTACTTTTCCCTTTCTTTTGGGGGATGGATGTGAAAAAGGATCAAAGACCAGGGGTGGCCAAGCAGCAGATTCGGCAGACTTCACACCAAGGGCCACTAAATCTCAATGTTTGGAAACCAAGCCATGTTCTTTGCTGGTTTCGGCAAACTGCTTCCTCGTGGGCGGGTTCTTCAGAGTGCCCGTCAGCAGCCCTTTTCTAGTGAACTGCTCGTCTAAAGAGCATACAGTGAATCATACAGAGTGGTAGAGCCATGTGTGAGGAGGAATGGCTGTAGAGCATGTGCAAGAATTAACCAACTGCTATATCACTGCGATAAGAGTACTGGTGAATCGAGAGGTTTACTGGGACTTAAAGGGGTCGGCCACCCTAAGAATCAAAAATCCAAAGTGCCCCAGACAATAGCCAAAACCATGAAGTATTTCTATCATGTGACATGTACTGGCTATGTGTCAATTTCTAACCTGTTCACCTGGAGGAGCTCCTCAGACCGGCTGTGTGGGAGGAGCAGCGGCAAAGTGAAAGTAAAAATCCCAGCATGCATTGCAGCAAGTATCCTCAGAGGAGCAGTCACATGACATCCCCGCCCACCTGTGTTTCCATAGAGACAAGAGCCCCTCAGATAATATCAATAACTCAGTCATCAGTGAATAACTGCTGTACAGCCCCAGTCCTAGCAGCGCACAGGAATATGACGCTAATGTATCATACATATGTTAGGGGGGGAGGGAGGGGGCCCTGGTCATAAACTTGCTGTAGGGCCCGGTCACTTCTAGTTGCACCATTGGATGTAAGCCATGAACAGAATGAATAGAGGGGGAGATTTATCATTTCTCGTTTCTGAAAAGTGGCGTTAAAAAGTTGCAAACTATGTGTTTGCGTCATTGTAACTGTGCCTTTAAAAAAAAAAAAGAAAAAAGAAAAAAAAAGGGTGTGACAACAAATTTATGTAAATTTGTGCCAGTTTTCTGACTCAAATGACGCCAGGAATCCACGGCAGCTCTGAGCGGTGACAGATTTCTGTTTAGGTGCATGGACTGCCGGAGGAGGGGCGCTGTTGAGCTCTGATGAATAAATTTGTACAAACTGATCTGCTCACATAGAGGGGAGCATCCTGTCTATCATCACACGACTAAGGCTACTTTCACACTAGCGTTAGCAGGGTCCGTGCTAACGCTAGCCCACGAGTGCCGCCAGAAGTCCGCTCCGGCCCCATTCATATTTACTGATGCCCAGCACGCTGCGTTTTTTGTCCAGCCACCTCTCTGCATGTTTGCCGTGCTGCCGCCGCATCTCCGACCTGTCCCCATTAAAGGGGTATTCCCATCTTAATGATCACTGTTAAATCTGTTAATGATTTGACAGTGATCATTTTTCTAAATACATTTTATTACCTAATTCCCACCCTATTTTTTAGAAAATAAGTCCCCTCTTACCTGATGTTGCCTTTGGTCTCCCCTGGTTACAGCCACCTCTCCTGTCGGATCCCGTCGGGCCGCGCTTGCGCAGAAGACTGAAGATTCTCTCCCGTCCGGGCCGCTCAATGTCCTGAACGCGCATGCCGCCGCGCATGCACCATGATGACTTCTTTCTGGCCAGTATAGTACAGAGCCACGAACGAGCACGCGTCCAGGACATTGTGCGGCCCGGCCAGGAGAAAATCTTCCGTCTTCTGCGCAAGCGCGGCCCGGCCGGGAGAAGAATCCAGGAAGTGAACGTCGCGCTCAAGGAAGGCAAGTATAATAAGGGAAGATGAGAATACCCCTTTAAAGTGAATGGGGCCAGAGCGGACTTACGGCAGCACTCGCGAGCTACCGTTAGCACGGATCACTGTATACAGTGTACAGCGGGTCACGGGTCTCTATATGCAGTGGTGGGGGTCACATATCACCATATACAGAGTGCAGTTAGGAGAGGACACACATTTATAGATGGCAATATTACTGACCTCAGCCATACTGACAGCTCACAAGGGGTTAAAGCTCCTGAACTGTTGGTCCGGCTGTAATAAACATGTCTGTCATAAGGACACAGAGGAGAGGGGCCCTAAACAGGACAGACACTGGGATTGCTCACAGTTTGTGGTCCACGGCACTTCCCTGGCTCTGCTACATCCTCACATGTTGGCAGGATCCTCTCAGTACAGGGGAAACAGAGGGGGCAGAGTCTGCAGTCAGATCAGCCATCACAGCTTCCCCTCAGTCTCCCTTCCTCCTGCAAAAGTTTCTTTGTTTTAGCTTTTAACAAGTGTCCCTGCTAAGCCCCTGCCAGCCCTGCACAGCCAGGAGTGCCAGTCACAGAAGGAAAGCACCTCTCATACAAGCAGGGTGCTTTAGGACCCAGACAGCAGCACACTCCTTCAGGCACGGACGAGGTAGCGATAGCAGGACAGGAGGGGGCGTGGCGAGAGCAAGACAGGAGGGGGCGTGGCGAGAGCAAGACAGGAGGGGGCGTGGCGAGAGCAAGACAGGAGGGGGCGTGGCGAGAGCAAGACAGGAGGGGGCGTGGCGAGAGCAAGACAGGAGGGGGCGTGGCGAGAGCAAGACAGGAGGGGGCGTGGCGAGAGCAAGACAGGAGGGGGCGTGGCGAGAGCAAGACAGGAGGGGGCGTGGCGAGAGCAAGACAGGAGGGGGCGTGGCGAGAGCAAGACAGGAGGGGGCGTGGCGAGAGCAAGACAGGAGGGGGCGTGGCGAGAGCAAGACAGGAGGGGGCGTGGCGAGGGCAGGACAGGAGGGGGCGTGGCGAGGGCAGGACAGGAGGGGGCGTGGCGAGGGCAGGAAAGGAAGGGGCGTGGTGAGGGCAGGACAGGAGGGGGCGTGGCGAGGGCAGGACAGGAGGGGGCGTGGCGAGGGCAGGACAGGAGGGGGCGTGGTGAGGGCAGGACAGGAGGGGGCGTGGCGAGGGCAGGACAGGAGGGGGCGTGGTGAGGGCAGGAAAGAAGGGGGCGTGGTGAGGGCAGGACTGGAGGGGGCGTGGTGAGAGCAGGACTGGAGGGGGCGTGGTGAGAGCAGGACAGGAGGGGGCGTGGTGAGAGCAGGACAGGAGGGGGTGTGGCTGCAAATAGCAAGGAAACCAGGCAGATCTGCTGAAGAAGATATATTAGTAAGTGTAATATCTCCCTACTTTCTTTATAGTTTTAATAAGCGCTAACAGAGTGGCCAACCCCTTTAAATATTGATTACCTATCCTAAGGATGGGTCATCAGGATCTAATTGGTGGACTTCAACTCCTGGCACCAATCAGATGTTGGAAGAGGGCTCTTCCTCAGACCATGATGTCAAGTCCATGGGTCACATGGCCTTCCTGCTGCTCAGTCCCAAGACTGAGCTGCAATACCATGCACAGCCACTGTACAATGTATGGCACTGTGCTTGGCATATTATGAAGAGACCACATTGCTTGGATGACCCTTCAAACAACTGATGGACACGGATATCTGGAGTTGGACCCCCACTAATCAGATACTGAAAACCACACAAAATGGCACACGTACTTGTCCTTGGTCCCTTGGTAGATCAACTAACTCCATAAAAAGTAGACATCACAATGAAAACCTTTAGCCATGCATATCAGATTTGGTGTTCAATTAATTTTGGGAAACGATTCATTAATCTTCTTCCTTCATGCTACCTGCATTACCCTAGGAGGGTAAAATACACATTACATGCGAGATTAAGGAAATGAATTCATACCCACAATTTACACTGAATCCAAAGCCTATGAGATCATCTTATTTGGCCTGTAATCATTTTAATGGGGAGGTACAAGAAACATACCCTCAGCGGTGAGGATCTTGATAAACAGAGCCTTAATGGATTGCCGGGATTAGCTTAATGGAAGAATAACAACTTTCCAGTTACATTATTCGCCTCAATACCTGAGTGTTTCCCAAGGTTTGCGCTTATGAATGGACCCAGGTTCTGAAAATGAATGTTTACACTGCGTTTAATATGAGACACATAATGCAGTGTTTTGTTACGTCCATAAGCTGTGCTTGATGCCAACGATGAAATTAACACTCTCCTGCCACCTCTTACAGGAAGGAGACGCTCGCAGAACATCCTGCATTTACTTCTGAAAACTATTCTGTACACTCCAGGATGCAAAGCTCACTAAGTAATTCAAGAGGCTAATGTACTAAGGTCCCACCCAAGACCGAGCTCTACTAGATGTGTAACATTTCTGGTAACAGTCTAGTAAATATATAAATTAGATTATAACATCTCTAATATATACATACACACATATATATTGGATGATCAGCCCCATTAAACTTGGCATACTACGGTACTTTTCTTTTGTCTGTATGTTAAACAGCTACAGAGGTATCTGCATTTGTATTGCTATGCAAACGAGCAGATGGAGCACCAGGCGGTGAGGCTGAATGCTTGGAGCACTGCTTTGTAACACCCTGTGCTCTGCATGCTCCTTCTCCCCTTGATTGACAGGGCTAGACATCAGCATGCTGAGGGCAGAGTTGTGTCATAGCATGTACATATTATATACACCACTTACTATAGCCTTACCATAAGGCCGAATGCACACGGCCGTGTTCCGCGGCCGAGAGTGGTCCGTGGTATGTCGGGCTGGATTCCTGTTCAGAGCAGGAGCGCACGGCGTCATTGGTTGCTATGACGCCGTGCGCTTCAAGCCACCGCTGCACTACAGTAGTACATTCGTATAGTGTATTACTGTAGTGCAGCCGCGACATGAAGCGCACGGCGTCATAGCAACCAATGACGCCGTGTGCTCCTGCTCTGAACAGGAATCCAGCCCGGCATACCACGGACGGCTCTCGGCCGTGTGCATTCGGCCTAATGAGAAGAGTATATTTCTATCCTTAGAAAGCTAAAACGTGTTACTGGTTTATTGGCCGTCGTCCTATTAGTCCACACAAAACCTGTCCTAATCACACAGGAGGACAAGTTACTTCACAACGCTGAGCTAAAGAGCTGCCTCATCCTCCTCTCTGCTCTGCTGGCCAGGGAATATGATCCTGAGTACAGTTTAATATGGGGATCAGCAATCTCTGTATAAATGGAGTTCATGAGGAGATGTGGCTAATGAGCAGCAGCACTTGTATGCAGTCTCCATTACCACAGTCCGTCCTCTCTGTACTTCATGTCTCCTCATGAACTCCATTCCTACAGAGATTCAGCTGAAGATCTTCTCATCTGTATTCTGGACCATAATCCCTGGCCAGCAGAGCAGAGAAGAGGATGAGGCAGCTCTTTACCTCAGTGTTGAGAAATACTTGACCTGCTGTGTGATTAGGACAGGCTTTGTGTGCACTAATAGGATGGAGGCCATTTTGTTCCTCCTAATCATTGCTCCATAGACAAAACGAGCCATTCAAACTAATGAAAAGTATTTGGGAATATTTTTAGAATAAAGTAATAT
Organism: Bufo gargarizans; assembly: GCF_014858855.1. Lineage (NCBI taxonomy): Eukaryota > Metazoa > Chordata > Amphibia > Anura > Bufonidae > Bufo > Bufo gargarizans. The sequence goes on from NC_058080.1 coordinate 75,523,185, forward strand.
TTAAGTATTTTTATTTTCTTAATTCCCAGAGAACCCCTTTAAAGGGGTTGTCTCACTGCAGAAAATTGCATTTATTATGTAGCAGAAGTTAATACAAGGCACTTACTAATGTATTGTTATTATCCATATTGTTGTGGTTGCTGGCTTTATTCATTTTTCCATCACATTATACGCTGCCCGTTTCCATGGTTACAACCACCCTGCAATCCATCAGCATGATGTAGGAAAAAGCACTAGCCTATGTCGGTCCCACGGTCCCGGCCAACGCTTTTTCCTATAGTGTGCAAGCACGACCACCCCCTGATGGATTGCAGGTGGTCATAACCATAGAATCGAGCAGTGTGTAATGTGATTGAAAAATGAATCCAGCCAGCAAAGGAAGCAATATGGACAATCACAATACATTAGTAAGTGCCTTGTATTAACTTCCTCTCCATAATAAATGCTATTTGCTGAAGTGAGACAACCGCTTTTAATATGAAGTCTGCAGCCGGTTTTGTGGCTTGGAAATCCTTTCTTGAAGCTCGCCTCCCAAAACACCCTGTGTCACGTAACACAAAGATTGCACAAGTTTTGCAATTCTGTCCATTTTTGGAAATCTGTTGTAAAGTGTAGGTTACCATGAGAATCGATGAGCACACTGATCATATAGATATGTTCCAATACCGTATCCATTGACAAAATCTTGGCTTCAGCGACAACGGTTATAATTCTCAGAGATCACGGCTGAAAGCAGAAATCTCCAGCTAAAGAGTACATTAGCCTGTAACCTTTAAACCTCTCGGTGTAACAGCCCATCGCTCTTTGCGCAGAGTTGTCCATACTGCGTCGATCAATCATGGCCGCAGAGTACATACAGTCAACATTGGTAATTAGGGTTGACACTCTCTCCCTCCTTGCCCCTGCCTGTCAAGAAGACTGTTTAAAAATCTGACTTATTAGTCCATATTAGAGACCAGGGGAAGAGGCCTGGTTAATATCGTTATGTTGAAATCATCCATCCATTCCCCTCCGCTGGTGCCTGATAATTCCTATCCTCACTAGAGGCTGTAGATAACCACTGGCCCTGAGACAGGGGGGCTATAAATCAGCGGGAGTGCAGCTCCCATACATCCTGGGTTAATATCTGTTTAGAATAGCTCCGCTGGGAATGTAGGCTTGACACATTTGGAGTCACCTTAGAGAGTGAACAGGCTAAGCAGGCAGGGTTACTTAAGAACACGAAAGTAAGCGCAAGAAAGGCGCATTTGTCAAACATATGATCTTATAAATGGCGTCTTCTCTGACCAGGCTCGGATCGGTGGGCTCTGATCGCTGAGACCCCATAATTGCTAGAATAACGGGGGAGCAATGTTACCAATCAGATGCTGGAGTGGTTGGTCGTGGATGGAAGGGGGGGGGGGGTTGGAGAGGGCTGCAGCTTTCACTTTCTCCTTCGCTAGACTGGTGCGTACTGGTCCCAGCGGGCGTATGGAGAATGATTTACAGGAATTGCGCCACGGAATAGGACGCAAATTAGCTCATATCAACAAAACCAGAGACTCCTGCAAAAGGAACAGTGGCAGATGGGGCGCTCTTCATTTCAGAGGAGTGCGTGAGCTCATTTGCATTCTTTTCCAATAGGACTAATAAGGGTTTTGATGCTTTGCATCGCCATACACATGGACGTCAGTTTGCCGTGTGCATTTTTAAGGGAATTTATCAAGAGCAGTGCTCCAAAAACTTGGCATCAAAAGGTTGCACTTTTTTGTGCAAGCACACAACAATTTGTACCTTTTTGTGTTTTTATGTCGTGCTTGTCACACCTGATAGCAGGAGGGGGCAAGACCTTCTGCAGCCACATTTACTTAAGCATATGTCCTCTCATAGCGGGTGTGCTCCTCTTAATTCAGTTTGGCACTTCTTACTGTACAACATTTAGTTTTTATTAAAGAGGTTTTCCGAGATTTTTATACCGATGACCTATCCTATGGATTGGTCTTCAGTATCTGATCAGTGGGGGTCGGTCCGACACCTGGATTCACAGGAGAAATCCACGGCACACCATATGCATTACATCAATTAATCGTTTTTAATTCATAGTATTCTATACATCATTTTTGTGTTCCATCCAGAGCAATTTGTTCAAGCAATATAATTAGTTGAGTAATACAACCCCAACGTTTCGGTCGGTGTCGACCTTTATCAAGGGATCTGTGACTTTGGATATGAAGGGTCTGCTCTGGAGGTATACGGTGTGCCGTGGATTTCTCCTGTGAATCTATTTGACGTCTGTCCTCTACGAGCACCCACCATCTAGGGTGTGCAGATCTCATATTTTTCAAGGGTCCGACACCTGGGACCCCAGCCGATCAACTGTTGGAGAAGTCACCGGAGCTCGCAGTAGTGCTGCATCCTTCTAACAGCTTTTCCTCGGCTGTGTGACGTCACATTCATTGGTCAGATGGCCTAGGTGCCGCTCAGCCCCATAGAAGTGAATGGGGCTGAGCACAATACCAAGAACAGCCGCTATACAATGTACGGTACTGTGCATGGTCCGCACAGAGAAGGCAGCAGGGCTCGCAGGTGTTGGACCCCTCCGATCACATACTGTTGACCTATCCTGAGGACAACCCCTGTATAGGGGTATTACGAGACTTTAATACTGATAGCCGATCCTCTAGATCGGTTATCAGTATCTGATCAGTGGAGGTCCGACACCCGGGACCCCCGCTAATCAGCTGTTGAAGGCAGGAGCGCTCACAGCCTTGCCTAGGCCATGTGACATCACGTTCATCTGTCATATGGCCTAGGCATAGTTCAGCCCCATTGACCTGAATGGCACCAAGCTGCGAAACCAAATACTGACGCTGCACAATGTACGGCACTGTGCTCGGTGAGCTGAGAGAAAGCCGTGGTGCTACTTTGAGAGTTGATGCCTTCCAAACAGCTAATCGGCACGGGTCCTGGGTGTCAGACCCCCACCTATCAGATACTGATGACCTATCCCTTTAAGAGTGGTGTATGAAACACTAACCTTAATAAATTCACCCCTTTGTTCTTCTGGACGGTATGCGTCCCAGGAGGCACGTGAGGCTGTCTCCAGTCACGGCTATGCGAGCTAGCACTCTGCTATATTCTGAGGTCCTACAGCAGTAATGGAGATAGCCGTGCATGCGCAGCATCTTCTCCATTCACAGCGGATAACAGCGATTCCCAGAGGTTGGACTCACACCTATCAGACATTTATGGCATATCCTATCAATATGCCCTTATTGTTCAAATGGCCTATCCTTTGAACAGACTGACAACTGAATATCTCATTATGTATCATGGCATTATAGACAAATAATTAATAAAAAGAAGCATTTCTTACAGACTTTAAGTTGAGACCTTGAGTCTTTGAAGTTACCTGTAGCTTCATGTGGATGTAAAACGCACACATACATACATAAATTGTGTCGTGTCCAGGTTGCACTTACTTTTATTGCCTACAAGCGCTACAAACGGCGGTGTTTCTGACTCTTCATTCACTTTCTTTACCATGGAAAACCAGTCTTCTAGATTCTCAAAGCTCTGATAGTTGGTGATATCATAGACCAAGAGGACTCCCTGAAAGAGATTGAATTGAGTGCTATTATGCATCGTTACCCACACAATAAGCCAGAACTAGAAGAACTACAAAATCAGATCATTCTGCAACCATGGAGACTACATCATCGTCTTACAGTAGATGACAAGATAGCTTTGGCCAGAAGGTTTAGATCCTGTGACAAGCGTTAATATTCGGCAAGCATTACCAGGATTAACGGAGGTTATCTATAGGTGGCCCAAGCAGTAACAAAGACATGCTTAGTAGAAGATAATCGTTTCAGCACAGATAAGAAGACAACTGCAAAGTAACCACAGAATTCAAGGAGACTTGGGGGATCTGAGGAGAAATAGTCCATAATTCTGAAGACAAGAGGCTATTCGGTAGGAGGCAAGTCACCAAACAGATGGACAACAAATAGTCAATGCCAATTTTATAAGAAAAAAACTAAAAGGAGCTAAAACAGAGAAGTATGCCTCATTTAACAACATTGGACCACCGATGGTAAGGAGGAGAAGGAACTTTCCAGATGTCTTCACAGAGACAGAAAAACCTTGCAAAATTAGACTTGACCCTAGATCGGTCCCTCTCATCCAGTAACTTGCTGTATCTAGAGTCCCAGATTCCTTCATAATTAGGAGCGGTCCATACACATAAGCGGAAATTTGGCGAGGCCTGACGATTTCGGTGGGATCAATCAACTATCTCATGTGTATGGGGTGTCCTGACTCTCCTTTGGCAGCAGATGTTGGGAGAAAGAAGGATCAGGCGTGTTGCGTTTCCCAGCTGTGTATGGGGGAGTCAGGGCGCGGCTTTCAGCCGAAGTGGCGTTCGGCCCAAAGCTATCTACGGCGTATATGCACCTATACAAGTGTGAAAGAAGTGAAAGCCGGCCGTGCACATGAGATGTTCACCTGCTGCCGTCATGCACATAAGGCCTCATTCACACAAACGATACGGATTGTGTCAGGGTGCGTTCGGTGAAACTTGCACCATTTCTCAATAAAGTTTTGTGTGTAACTGCGTTTAGTGTTTCCGTTTTTTCCGTGCGGGTGCAATCAGTTTTGATGCGTTTTTCATATTTATATTTACAAACAACATCTCCTAGCAACCATCAGTGAAAGCTTTTCACCCGGGTGCGATGTGTTTTTCACTGAAGCCCCATTCACTTCTATGCGGCCAGGGCTGCGTGAAAAACGCAGAATATAGAACATGCTGGGATTCTGATGATGTGCACAGACCCACTGACAGGAATGGGTCAGGATTCAGGGCGGTGCCATGTGTTCACTTCACGCATCGTACCCGCGCAGAAAACTCGCTCAGATAAAAGAGGCCTAAGAGCAAATGTTACTCAAATAACCCAGATCTGCTGAAATTTAAGATACCGGATCCTTTCCTCCCCCCAACGCATGCCATTGGAAGGGGGGCATCCAGACATCCCCACAGACAGTAGACAGTCGGTCGGTCCTGCTCAAATCAGCAGGTTCGTCCGACGTTCAGCTAATAAGTATGGTAACCTATGGCCAGCTTAAAGGGGGTCTGTCAGGGTCTTTCTGCCCACTAAACTAAATCCAGCATTGGTTATACCTTTGTGTCTGTGGAGAGAAGTCCAACCTCTGAAGTTGGATCCAATATGCAAATTCGTTTTCAAGTGTCCAGGGCAGGGCCGGCTCCAGGTTCATGTGGGCCCTTGGGCGATAGATCTCAGTTGGCCCCATTTTGGCATTTTTTTACATTTACATGTCCCCTTGTGGCTCCCACACCGTATAATGACCCCCAATGACCCTTCACATAGTATAATGACCCTCCCAATGCCACCCCTACACAGTATAATGACCCCCAGTGGCCCCCTACACAGTATAATGACCCCCAGTGGCCCCCTACACAGTATAATGACCCCACAGTGGCCCTCCATTCAGAATAATGACCCTAGTCACCCCCCATTCAGAATAATGAACCCCAGTGGCCCTCACACTGGGAGTTATACTGTATGGAGGGGGAACTGGGGGTAATTATACTGAATGGAGGGTCATTGGGGGATCATTATACTAAATGGGTGGCACTGGGGGTAATTATACTGCGAAAGGGGCCCTCACACAGTATAATGACCTCCCAGCGGCTCCCTCACATACCTATGATGGGTCCTTTCATTCACTAACTCCTTCTCTCCTCCGGCCCGGCGCAGCAGTGAGACACGCGTCATGAAGTCACCGCTGGGCTGGGCCTGGAGGAGAGAAGGAGCTGCGCAAGTGATGTAGCTAGAACTGACTTGGTCCCACAGAAAATGTTGGTTTCACACTACATTTTTATATCCTGCTGCCACAACGGTTTATTTCCACTACCCAGCAATGGAATTTATTTAACATGGTTCCGTTCACACGCGGTTGTTCAGTTTGGATGCTGCAGACCCGCCCGCGGCTTAGCTCAACTGAATGGAGCTAAACGGCGAGGGGACACCCATGGCAGCTTTGAGAGGTGGCTGTCCACACACAGCCTCAAGAAGGGACATGCCCCTTCATGGTGCGGTCGTGGCTTTAAACCAGGAGCCCACAAAACTGCAGCACTGCCTCTGATGGAATACTGGTGGGTAAGTCAAAACACCGCCATGTGAACAGGCCATAAGACTCTTACACCCTGGGGATTACCAAAAGGCCTGGGAAACAATTGTTGTAGCGCATAAGGAAACAAGTGTAATGAGTGGTCAAATTTAAAACTTAACATTTAATGAAAGTATATTAGAAAATAGGTCCCATGATATTGAATAACAACATATAAATATGGAGCGGCGCGGCGGTTTACCACGCAGGATCTGATGGTGCACAGAATGGAGTCATGCAATTAGGTGATGCTCGGCGGCACCAAGAAATTATAATCAGGTGGTCCTACCGCTTCGATGAGGCGCTCCAGAGACAACAATTGACTAGCCGGTGTTGATTGATGAGCACACCGTTGCTAGCGACAACTGTACAACGCAGGGTGGTCTGTAGTGCTGGCTGGCCCTAGTGATGCCCTAGAGCCCTACAATGGCCTATGTGACCGGATGGCGGTAACCGCCACCAGTCACCTACAGGAACCTCACCCTGGAATTGGTGCGCCCTATTTAGCCCTTGCTTACCTGGTCCCTACACGCATGTTTCGCTAGGGGATGAGTAACAAGCTCATCAGGGGAAAAAACGGGAGCTTGGGCTGAGTCTGTGCACGATGAACTGACAGTGGTGTCAAGCGTGCGTCCTGCACAGAGACAAAGTCACACCATGATCCGGGTATGGATCAGTGTGGTATAGGGGAAGAGGGGATTAGGATAAAAAACCCCTCTCCTAATAACCAGTTCAGGCGCATAGGTTTAGAAGGGGGGGGAGGACGGAGAGGGAGGGGTGGAGGACAATCCAAAGGTTTTTTAGATCAGGCTATCCCCTACCCACTGAGAAGCAGGTCGAAGACACGGGACCAGCAGGCCCCCAAATAATAAATTTATCCCAGAGAACACTGAATAACAGTGAGATGGCTGTCCTTAGTAAGGGTTTATCCTTTGTTCCCACACGCCGGTTTGACGCCTTCACCTGGACAAAGGACTTACATCTGTTTGTTAGAAGACTCAGGTGGCTCAAATTCTTTAGACACAAGGATGAGCGGCAGTGTCAGGAACTTGGGATACCATTGAGTATTCTATCTGATGTTAGGCTGCTGCACAGCTTGGAGGAATTGGTTGGAGGCTCAACTGGTCTGGGCCCTTTCACGACCCTGAAAAATAAGAGTACCAGGATGCCCCCCTCCAGCGATGTATCATGCTTGGATGTTTTCCTCCAACTTGTGACAGCAGACCTTTAATGTACTTAGGCAGGCTTACCACAGGGCGGTCGACACTGCCCGTTCGGACCTCCTGGTGCCCAGAGTGAGAACTCCTCAGGACCAGAAGATCCGTATGCTGGGCACGTTTGATGGTTGTGCTGATAAGATACGAGGGATCCTAAAGAAACACTGGCCCATCTTAATGATGGATCCAGAAATTAAGGAAGCCATACATGACTACCCCCAGATAACGTTCAGAAGGGGTAGCAACCTGAAGGATCTCCTTGTACACAGCCATTTTACATCAGTGCCTAGACAGGGCACTTGGCTCGACCGTAGGCCCACAGGCTGCTTCAGGTGTAGTGGCTGTGTAGCCTGTGGCCTTATGCAAACTGGCAAAACCTTCTTCAGCTCTAATCTGTTGAAAACGTTCCCCATTAAAGATTTTATTAATTGCAAGACGCAAGGTGTTATCTACAAAATCACCTGCGATTGCGGATTGGAATACGTGGGAAAAACTAGGCGCGAGCTGCGAAGGCGCCTTGGCGAGCATCTTGGCGACATCACCAATAATAGAGATACAGCAGTATCAAGGCATGTTCATGACCATCATCAAGGAAATCCAATTTGCCTCAGGGCAATTGGAATTGAGAAAGTTCTGCAACCAACCCGCGGTGGAGATTGGGACCGTGTGTTACTCCAGAGGGAATCTCGCTGGATTTATACGCTCGGTACAGTCTCACCCACGGGACTCAATGAACAGCTCAATTATAGCTGTTTCATTTAATTAATTGGTATCTGTGTGTATTATTCTTCATCTACTTTTGCCTTTGTCCCACTTCCCTCCCCCCCCCCCCTTCTTTTTCATTACCATCATCCCTTCTCCTTTATCCTTGTGTTTAACTATTGGGCCAACATATTCCAGATTCTATTGTTGTTATAATTTGTGCCAAAATACCATTTCCATAACGAGCACCGCTGCACATCCGTAGCCGTGCGGTCCGACGGTGCCTTGATTCAGCGTCCCGATTGCCTGGCAACCGTCGCGTCGTCTCGCGTGCATCAGTGAGACTGGACGTGGTGACGTCATCTTCCTCACTCACGTCCGCCCACGTACCTCCCTCTCTCCATGCGTTCCACCGCTCCGCGCATGCGCGGGCCTGTACCGCCTTCGTCGACTGAGGGAGGAGCGTCCCAACCAAGCCTCAATCTGGGGCTGGTTCCTTCTTTAAAAGGTAGCGGTTTCCATGTGCTACCCAGGTTACATCAACCTATGCGCCTGAACTGAGGTTACATCAACCTATGCGCCTGAACTGGTTATTAGGAGAGGGTTTTTTTTATCCTAATCCCCTCTTCCCCTATACCACACTGATCCATACCCGGATCATGGTGTGACTTTGTCTCTGTGCAGGACGCACGCTTGACACCACTGTCAGTTCATCGTGCACAGACTCAGCCCAAGCTCCCGTTTTTTCCCCTGATGAGCTTGTTACTCATCCCCTAGCGAAACATGCGTGTAGGGACCAGGTAAGCAAGGGCTAAATAGGGCGCACCAATTCCAGGGTGAGGTTCCTGTAGGTGACTGGTGGCGGTTACCGCCATCCGGTCACATAGGCCATTGTAGGGCTCTAGGGCATCACTAGGGCCAGCCAGTACTACAGACCACCCTGCGTTGTACAGTTGTCGCTAGCAACGGTGTGCTCATCAATCAACACCGGCTAGTCAATTGTTGTCTCTGGAGCGCCTCATCGAAGCGGTAGGACCACCTGATTATAATTTCTTGGTGCCGCCGAGCATCACCTAATTGCGAGACTCCATTCTGTGCACCATCAGATCCTGCGTGGTAACCCGCCGGGCCGCTCCATATTTATATGTTGTTATTCAATATCATGGGACCTATTTTCTAATATACTTTCATTAAATGTTAAGTTTTAAATTTGACCACTCATTACACAAATTTCTGTTTGATTTTAGGTGGTCACTCATTATTATCTAATTGTCATTTTGTGCATAAGGAAACAACTTACATAACTTAGGGCAAAAATGTAAAACCTCATGACTGTATTATACAGTCCTGATCAAAAGTTTAAGACCACTTGAAAAATAGCAAAAAATCATATTTTACATTGGTGGATCTTAACAAGGTTCCAAGTAGAGCTTCAACGTGCAACAAGAAGAAATGAGAGTGAGACAAAACATTTTTTGAGCATTCAATTAATTGAAAATAACAAATAAACTGAAACAAGCTGTTTTTCAGCTGATTCAAATTTTAGGACCACATGCCTTTAAAAGGCCAAATCTGTGCAAAGATGTGGATTCATTGTCATTTTCTGTCAGGTAGTCACACGTTGTGATGGCAAAAAAAACTCTCCCTTTTTGAACGTGGTCGGGTTGTTGAACTGCATAAGCAGGGTCTCTCACAGCGCGCCATCGTTGCTGAGGTGGGACGCAGTTAGAGTCATTTGGAATTTCTTAAATGATCCTGAGGGTTATGGAACAAAAAAGTAAAGTGGAAGACCCCAAAAAATGTCATCAGCACTGAGCCGGAGGATCCAATTGGCTGTCCGTCAAGACACTGGACGATCCTCGACCCAAATTAAGGCCCTTACAGGTGCTGACTGCAGCCCCATAACCATCAGACGGCATCTGAGACTGAAGGGCTTCAAAAACAAAAAACTTTTTCAAAGACCTCGTCTCCTTGAACGCCACAGAACTGCTTGTTTGGACTTTGCAAGAGAGCACCAAACATAGGACATTCAAAGGTGGAAGAAAGTTTTATTCTCTGATGAGAAAAAATGTAACCTTGATGGTCCTAATGATTTACAATGTTACTGGTATGACAAGCAGATCCTACCTGAGATGCTTTTTCCTTCAGTGGAACAATGGAGCTTCAGGAAGTGCAGAGGCGTCAAACGGCCGCTGGCTATGTCCAGATGTTGCAGAGAGCATTCCTCATGAATGGTAACGACTGGGTTTTTCAACAGGACAACGCTACAGTACTCAATGCCCGCAGGACAAGGGACTTCTTCCAGGAGAATAACATCACTCTTTTGGCCCATCCTGCGTGTTCCCCTGATCTAAATCCAATTGAGAACCTTTGGGGATGGGTGGCAAGGGAAGTTTACAAAAATGGACAACAGTTCCAGACAGTAGATGGCCTTCGTGCGGCCGCCTTCACCACTTGGAGAAAATGTTCCCACTCGCCTCATGGAAACGCTTGCATCAAGCATGCTGAAAGGAATTTTTTAAGTGATAAACAATAACTGCGGAGCTACTCATTACTGAGTTTGTTTGGAAGTTGGATTTCTGTTTTGGTTTTTTTTTTGGAGGTGTGGTCCTAAACTTTTGATCAGCTGAAAAACAGCCTGTTTCAGTTTGTTCGTTGTTTTCAATAAATTGAATGCTCAAAAAATGTTTCGTCTCACTCCCATTTCTTCTTGTTGCATGTTGAAGCTCTACTTGGAACCTTGTTAAGATCCAGCCATGCTAAATATGATTTTTGCCATTTATCAAGTTTTTTGCCATTTATCAAATGGTCTTGAACTTTTGATCAGGACTGTACTACTACTACTACTATATACAGTATATATATTTATATTATACAGTTTTTTTCCCCCCTAGTTATTCTTCTCTCTGGTTCACCCCAAACAACAACTGGATTAAGTTAGGGAAAAAACTAAAATTCATTAATCAAATGGAAAACTAAAAGGTTCATTTTATAGTCAATAAAAGAAAAGTAGGCCCTTTCTTTGGTGGTTTAAAACATTGAAATATTCATCCTACCCAGCACACTACACAGATTTACATTTCACTCAATGTTAGTCTGCCGCCCGGCGAGGGAAGGGACACGCCACAGAGCACGCAGGTTTTATAATTAATGAGTAGCACGATAGGGAAGTTAATTTGGAAAGTAATTAATTCCCCAAATATTCAAACTGAATGGTCTTATTCACAGATGCAGAGGGGGTCTGCCGGGAAAAGTCCATAAAATCAGGACATTCTTCCAAGATCTTGGCCAAATTCAATTTATTTACATTTCACCCAAAGGTTGTGGCAATCCTTTCTATAAAAGGGGGCAGATGTAAGGACGAAGCACGGGCAGGAATTGACCGGACCACTAGAACTCAAGCAGGAATTTATGAAATAAAAAAATAAAAATAAAAGGTTTCACCTTGGGATTAAGGGTTCATTCACATGACAGTGAAAAATGGGCATTTGACGGCCGTTTTCAGAACCACTATGGGGCTATTCACATGGTGTGTGTTTTTTTTTAAATGTCCTATTTTGGTCAGATGGACACCATGTTTTTAACAGCCGTTTAGACAGAAGTGCACCCATCGAATGGCCATTAAAAACAAGTATATGAGTGGCACAAAAGGCAGGGAGTTAACCACTTCACATCTGGGCCATTTGCCCCCTTCCTAACCAGGCCTAATTTTGCAAATCTGACATATCTCACTTTATGTGGTAATAGCTTTGGAACACTTTCACTTATCCAAGCCATTCTGAGATTGTTTTCTCGTGACACATTGTACTTCATGACAGTCATAAATTTCACCTTTATTTATGAATAAAAATCCCAAGTTTACAAAAAACTTTGAAAAATTCGCAATTTTCTACATTTCTATATCTCTGCTTTTAAAACAGAAAGTGATACCTCATAAAATATTTATTACTCAACATTCCCCATATGTCTACTTTATGTTGGCATCATTTTGGTAATTTTTTTAGGATGTTAGAAGGATTAGAATTTTAGAAGCAATTCTTAAAAATTTTAAGAAAATTGCCAAAACCCACTTTTGTGGGGCTTACATAGTGGATACCCCCATAAATGACCCCATTGTAGAAACTACACCCCTCAAGTTACTTAAAACTTATTTTACAAACTTTGTTAACCCTTTAGGCGCTCCACAAGAATTAAAGGAAAATGGAGATCAAATTTAAAAATTTTACTTTTTTGGCAGATTTTCCATTTTAATCCATTTTTTTCTTTAACACATCGAGGGTTAACAGCCAAACAAAACTCAATATTTATTACCCTGATTCTGCGGTTTACAGAAACAACCCACATGTATAGGCACACGGCTGTATGGGCACACGGCAGGACGCAGAAGAAAAGGAGTGCCATATGGTTTTTGGAAGGCAGATTTTGCTGAACTGGTTTTTAGATGCCATGTCCCATTTGAAGCCCCCCTGATGCATCCTTACAGTAGAAACTCCCAGAAAGTGACCCCATGTTGGAAACTAGGGGATAAGGTGCCAGTTTTATTGGTACTATTTTTGGGTACATATGATTTTTTGATCATTCATTATAACACTTTATGGGGCAAGGTGACCAAAAAATTAGTTGTTTTAGCAGTCTTTATTTATTTTTACAGCGTTCAGCTGAGGGGTTAGGTCATGTGACTTTTTATAGAGCAGATCATTACGGACGCGGCAATACCTAATATGTATACTTTTTCTTATTTATTTAAGCTTTATACAATAATAGCAGTTTTGAAACAAAAAAATTATGTTTTAATGTGTCCATGCTATCGTTTTTTGTTTTTTTTTCCGAGCGATTTTCTTATGTAGGGGCTCATTTTTTGCGGAATGAGGTGACGGTTTGATGAGTATTTGTGATGTAAGGTGACAAAAATGGCTTTTTTTGACACAGTTTTTATTTTTTATGGTGATCACCCGAGGGGTTAGGTCATGTCATATTTTTATAGAGCTGGTTGTTACGGACGCGGCAATACCTAATACGTACCGTATACTTATTTTTATTTTTTTCCACTTTAACACAATAATAGCATTTTTGAAACAAAAAAATGATGTTTTAATGTGTCCATGTTCTGAGAGCTATAGTTTTTTTATTTTTTGAGTGATTTTCTTATATAGGGGCTCATTTTTTGCAGAATGAGGTGACGGTTTTATTGGTACCATTTTGTGGTACATACGCCTTTTTGATCACTTCGTGTTCCACTTTTTGTGATGTAAGGTGGCAAAAATGGCTTTTTCTGACAGTTTTTTTTATTTTTTTTATGGTGTCTATCAGACTGGGTGGATCATGTGATATATTTATAGAGCGGCAATACCAAATATGTCAATTTTTGCAAAAACAGACTTTTATTTATTTGCAAATTAGGGCTCGCAAGTGCACAGGGAGGGGTTCACCTCGTTGGAGCCCAGGCTGTTCTGCCTCTTTTCGTCATATCCCCGCCCCAGCCTCTTCCTCTGCCCGCCCCGCTCTTCCTTTGCGTCCTACTTCTCTGCAGCGAAATCCCGCGCCTGCGCTATCCATTGCTTGGCCGGGGCATGCGCACTGCGATGCCCATTGTGGGTGTCTCTGGTCCGCCTCCTCGCCGCTGTTTCTCGCCGATGGCCTGCGCATGCGTAGTAGCTACTACAATGGGCATCACAGTGCGCGTGCCCCGGCCAAGCAATGGATAGTGCAGGCGCGGGATCTCGCTGCAGAGAAGGAGGACGCAAAGGAAGAGCGGGGCGGGCAGAGGAAGAGGCTGGGGTGGGGATATGACGAAAAGAGGCAGAACAGCCTGGGCTCCAACGAGGTGAACCCCTCCCTGGGCACTTGCGAGCCCTAATTTACAAATGAATAAAAGTCCGTTTTTGCCTTGGGGGAACTTCACAAGCAAACATCAAAGGTACCATTAGAATCATAGACTGCTATGCTAGAGCGCTATGTAAGCGGTCTATTAGGTCACAATCTGGTGACAGACTCCCTTTAACTTCACTTTTTTTTTTCCACTATAGATTTTTCCTGTACAGCCTCAGTGCAGGGCTGATCGAGGTCTGTGAAAGACCCGACAGCTCCTGCACTCTATACATAGCTTCCTGTATACAGCCATCTAGAAGGCAGAGACACCTGGGAACTGTCCCTGCCTTCTCTAAGGGTTGCCCTGCTGTCACTGACAGTGGGCAACCCGATCTGCAGCTGCACGATTAGCGAGCAGCTGCAATCTCTGAATGGACGTGCTGGAACGTCCATTCAGAGATATAGAACCACCTCCCGAACGTTTTTAGTCAACGTGCGGACGGGAGGTGGTTAAAGAAAAATAAATACCTATAGTCCACGCATGGGAACATTTGCTCCCAGCATCGTGACGTCACATGATCATGTAGGGAGCGTCAGGTCCTGCTGCCTCCAGTGCAGAGCGAGTGTTCCCCTAAGTGACTGCTGTGAGGGTAGTATTATTTTTGATTTGCTGGGACTACCGGGGGTTGGGCACAACAGGCGCCAATTATATATACTGTGGGCATTATATCTACAGAGGGCACTGTGCAGGGCCATTACTTATACTGGGGACACTGTGCAAGGCCATTGCTTATACTGGGGGCCCTGTGCAAGGCCATTGCTTATACTGGGGGCCCTGTGCAGGGCCATTGCTTATACTGGGGGCCCTGTGCAGGGCCATTACTTATACTGGGGGCCCTGTGCAGGGCTATTGCTTATACTGGGGGCCCTGTGCAGGGTCATTGCCTATACTAGGGGCACTGTGCAGGGCCATTGCCTATACTAGGGGCACTGTGCAGGGCCATTGCCTATACTAGGGGCACTGTGCAGGGCAATTGCTTATACTAGGGGACACTGTGCAGGGCTATTGCTTATACTGGGGGCCCTGTGCAGGGCCATTGCTTATACTGGGGGCCCTGTGCAGGGCCATTGCCTATACTAGGGGCACTGTGCAGGGCAATTGCTTATACTAGGGGACACTGTGCAGGGCAATTGCTTATACTAGGGGACACTGTGCATGGCAATTGCTTATACTGGGGGCACTGTGCAGGGCCATTATTTATACTAGGGGCACTGTGCAGGGCCATTGCTTATACTAGGGGCACTGTGCCGGGCCATTGCTTATACTGGGGGCACTGTGCCGAGCCATTACTAACAAAGTAAAGTAAACTTTAGGGGGGGGAACGACAGCACAAAGGACCTTGCGTCCAAAGGCCATATCCTCATTGCCAAATACATCAACCCTATAATGCTTGGTGATGGTGTGAGCCCTCTTCCAAGTGGCCGCTCTGCAAATTTGTTCTAAAGACGCAGAGGGCTCTCTCGGCCCAGGAAGTAGACACGGATTTTACTGAATGGGCTCTGAGGGACGGAGGAGCTTCTTTACCGGATCCTCTATAGGCCTCAGAAATGGCACACCTAATCCAGCGGGATATTTAACTGTTTGTCGTTTTTTTACCCTTATTTGGGCCGGAAAACTGAATAAATACGGTTATATATCCTCCAATCCCTGGTGACATCAAGATAATGATGTACACTTCTTCTAACATCTAAATTATGAAACCTCGTTTCCTGCTCGTTTTTGGGGTTGGCACGAAATGTCTTGTGACCTGTGGAAAGTAGAAACCACCTTAGGGAGAAAATTGGGATCTAATTTGAACATGAGCTTGTCTTCAAACGCTCCTGGATAGATAAAGCCTGAAGCTCACAAACTCTTCTCGCAGAGGATATTGCCACTAAGAAAATGGTCTTAAAAGCATGCCACTTAAGGGTCCATTCACACGTCCGTGGTGTATTGCGGATCCGCAATACACCCAGCCGGCACCCCATAGAAATGCCAGATCTTCTCTGCAATTGCGGACAAGAATAGGACATGTTCTATTTTTTATGCGGAGCCACGGCCCGGAAGTTCAGGGCCGCGCTCCGGAAATGTGGATGCGGAGAGCACATAGTGTGCTCTCTGCTTCCCGTTCTGCCCCATTGAGAATTAATGGGTCCGCACCCGTTCCAGATATTGCGGAACGGATGTGAACCCTTTTGCAGATGTGGGCATGGACCCCAATAGTCTGGGAGTCTAGAGACTCAAATGGAGAATCTGACAAACCTGTAAGAACAGTATTCAGGTTCCATGGAGCGACCATATTTTTAATTCTGGGTTTCAATCTATCAGCCGCTTTTAAAAACCTAGACACTCAGAAGACCTCATAAAGACAAGTGTTATATAGGGCACCTAATGCGGAAACCTGTACCTTAAGGGTATTTGGGGAGAGACCCATATCCAAACAGAGGGATATTGGGGGTAGATTAGTTAAACCTAACACCACACCAGGATGCACATTGTTTCCAAACCTTAAAATATGTCTTAGAGGTATTGGATTTTCTACTGAGCAAAAGGTATTTACAACCCTCTGTGATAGACCCAGACCAAAGAGGATGGATTGCTCATTAACCAGGCTGACAGCTTGAGAAGACTGGGGTTCGGAAGAGAGATTGGACCCTGCATTAGAAGATCTTTTCTAGGGGAGAACAGGATTGGATCTTCCTGGATGAGGGATTTTAAGAGACCGAACCAGCCCCTTCTGGGCCAAAAGGGGACAACCAGGATAAGGACACATATTTCGGATTTAAATTTCTTGTGGTTTCTTCTTGAGGCGAACAGATCTAGACTCTGATTGCCCCATTGATTTTGGATCCTCTGAAAGGCCGACTGGGATATGGACCACTCGCCTGGATCCAGTCTCTATCGACTGAGAAAGTCCGCCTGAATATTGAGAGAACCATTTAGGTGTACAGCAGCCAGAGATTTTAGGTTCTTCTCTGCCCATAGAAAAATCTGTTTTGAGAGATTCTGAAGGTGACCATGCCTTGTACCTCCCTGATGTTGGATGAAGGCTACAGCTGTGGAATTGTCAGAGTGGACTAGTGCATGACGGTTCTTGGATTGGGTCTGAGTTGCTTTGAGCCCTTCCCATATAGCCCGAAGTTATTTGTAGTTGAACGACATCCTCCTCTGAGCTTCGGATCAAGTCCCCTGAAAGGAACCTGTGGCAGTAAGGGCACCACTTTAAGGGGGTCTTTACCTCTTTGGTTACAGACATCCTCTGGTCTAGGGTTAACTGAGATTTGTTCTATTTCCTGAGTATGAGGTCCTGCAGAGGCCTCATGTGGAATTGGGCCCAGGCAACAGCTGAAATGCAAGAAGATGGGCAACCTAAAATCTTCATGGCCTGTCTGATCGAACAAAAGGGCTTTCTTAAGAATTGTTGGATCCCTAACTTCAGATCCTGGTCCTTTGGAGACGGAAGAAAGGAATTTTGGAGGACAGAATCCAGGAGGATGCCTAAAAATATTCTTTCATGGTTTGGGAAAAGATTGGATTTCTCCCAGTTGACTAAGCAGCCCTGGTTCTAAAGGTGAGAAAGGACCACCTGACAGATGAGCTTGTAGGAGATCCAACGTTTCTGCTATAACAGATCGTCCAGATATGGAATAATTAATATTCCCTTTTGGCTTAGGGAGGCCACTACTTCTGCCATAATCTTGGAGAAGATGCGAGGAGCAGAAGATATTCCGAAAGGAAGACAGTTGAATTAAAAGTAATGAATCTTCTCTTTCAGCTTCACTGCAAACCTCAGCTCTTTTCTGGATAGGGGATGCATTGGAACATGAAAATAGTCGTTCTTGAGGCCCATTGTGGCCATCATAGCCCACTTTTTGATGAGTTTCACGGTGGATTTGACAGTTTCCATTTTGAACCTGCTATAGGTTGAGTGTCTGTTTAGTGGCTTCAGATTTATAATGGTCTGGAATTTGCCGTTCGATTTCCGAACTAGGAACAATGGGGAAAAGTGACCCCTTCCTATTTCCCTGTTGGGAACAATCTCTATTGTTATCTAATAATAATTCCTTAAGCCTTCAGACAGAGAGGACCTCTGAGGCCAGGGGAGTTGGGTTATCATGAATTTTTGTGGGGGGAAGAGAATCCAACTCTATAGCATAACCGTTTTTTTACGATACTGATTATATACGGGTCTGCGATGACTTGCTCCCAGGAATTTATGAAGGATCCGAGTCTTCCCCCAACACGAATGGCATCATTGCTTGGAAGAGGAGGAGGAAGGATCTCCCTTGTTGGGGTTAAAAAAAAATTCCTTCCTTTACCGCCCTTGGCATAGCTCCACCTTCCTGATTTTCCCTTATCTGATCTGGTATCCTGCTGTTGTTTACGAAAAAACTGCCTTCTATTTTTGGATCTGACTTCGAGCAAACCTTTCTTGTGGTCTGTAGCATTCTCTAAGATCTTATCCAGATCAGGGCCGAACACATACTGCCCATGGAACTGTAAGGATATCAATTTGTTTTTAGAGGTCATATCACGGGACCAGGCCTTCAACCACAGGACTCTTCTGATGGTGTTAGAGAGTGCTGCTGTACGGGCAGAAAGTCTTACAGACTCTGCAGAGGCATCTGCCAATAAATTAGTGGCCTTTCTAAACAGGGGAAGGCTGTCCAAGATCTTCTCTCTTGGGGTCTTGTTAATTAGGTGAAGCTCTAATTGCTCCAGCCACACCGATAAGGTAGGAGCTACACATGTCACCGCCTCCCCGGGTTTTAAAAGAGCAGCAGTAGCTTCCCACGTTTTTTTAAGGAGGCTTTCTGCCTTTCTGTCCATAGGGTCCTTTAGCTGCGCAGCCTTGGCCACTGGAGCATCGACTCTGGGAATGGACTCCCAGTCTGTGCAATCTGCCTCATCAAAGGGGTACCGCCTTTTTATACCACGGGGAATAAAGGAGCCCTTTTCAGGTTTATCCCATTCCACTCATATGATCTTCTGTATGTTATCCGGAACTGGGAATACAGATCTCTGCCTCTCCCCCAAACCCCAAAATATTTCCTCCTGAACAGATCTGGGCTTCCTGGGAATCTCCATTCTGAATGTGGCTCTTATGGCTTTGATTAGCTCCTCAATATCCTCAGGATTAAAAAGGAATCTTTTATATTTGTTACCTTCATTGGATTCTTGAGATTTATCCAAGATCTCAGGATCCAATAGTTCAGGATTCACGGAATCGGAATCACTTCCCACATACATAAGATCCCTAGAGGAACACGGTCTATGGTGGTGGGGGAGGGTCCTGGGGTGCCAGGGCAGATTGAACTTCCACTCTAACCATGGACTTAATCTTCTCCAGCAGACTAGATTATTCGGACTTGACAACAGACGCGGTACACTCTTTGCATAAAGGTTTTGACCCTGAGGAAGGTAGTTGTTTAGAACAGACACCACACTTCCTGGGTTTAACCTTGGCAGAAGAGGAAGACTCCTTTACTCCCTGCAACATACAAGGGAGAGAAGGGTCAACCACTACAGGGTAAGTATAATATAAGGAGGTTGCCTGAGACAGGCTACTCACAGAACTCAGGGTAGTGGTGGGCTCAGATCCGGAGCCAGTGGTGGTAGGGGCACTCATGTTTACAGTTACCGTCCACAGAAACGCCAGAGACTGCAGGCAGGGTGAGAACGATGGGCGCCATGTTGGCACCGGCATTGCCCTCCTTTAAACGCTAAGCCCCGCCCCCTCGGTGTCTCACGTCATCACCCGGCGGGTTCCATTCCGCATTAAGCCCTCCTGGACCGCCGCAGGAGGGAGATTTGCTGTGGCCACCGTACAAATAAGGGGCCTGGGCACAGACCACACAGGAGGAGGGAAGAGCCGGGCCGCTAAAACCGACCTCCGGTCTGCAGTGCAAGATGATCTGGGTATTAAAATTAGGCTAGCTCCCAGCACCTCTCTGGTCTTCCTTCCTTGACAGGACAGGAAAAAACACTGGCGATGAGGGGTAGGGGTGGGGTTTTTAAACCTATCTGTGTTTTTTCCTGTCTTATCAGAGGAAGTCAGTCTCAGGATGTGCTGTCATGGAGACGACTGGGGAAAGCTGCTTATACACATTCGATAAATATTAGCGGCACCTTCCAGCAATCTAATGTATATGTGGGCATATACTGTATACTGTGTCCTACCTGGTGATAAGCAGTCTCCAGAATTGTCTGGCTGTTGCTCTTCTCCTTGACTACCAAGTAGACATGCCCGCTGGCCGATTGTGCAATTTAATGGGGAGATCTGAGAAGACCACTGTTGGCCGAATGCAAACTCAATTGATAGCCATCATGTGTATAGCTGGGGAATCAGCCGGATTAGGCACTATTACACGAGTCCAGATCACTGCTCCACAAAGCTCTGGAATACACTGAAATACTTCCAGACCACTAAGCTCACGCTCAGAACGTCCACTCCATTATATGCTCAGCAGTGACTAGGGACTAGTCCTCATGTAGTACCACAGTTTATTGTCCCTTATCCAGCTGACAGATCAGCTTTAAGACTTTTGCAAGGATGGCAAAAGAAAATCTGCCTTAAAGGGCATCTGTCAGCAGATCTGTCCCTATGACACTGGCTGACCTGTTACATGTGCGCTTGGCAGCCAAAGGCATCTGTGTTGGTCCCACGTTCATATGTGTCCACATTGCTGAGCAAAAATGATGTTTTATTACATGCAAATGAGTCTCTAGGAGCAATGGGGGCGTGTCTGTTACACCTAGAGTCTTTGCTCTCTCTGCAACTGCCGCATCCTCTGCACTTCGATTAACAGGACCAGGTGTGATGACGTTTACACTGTCTGGCCCTGTCAATCGAAGTGCAGAGGACGCGGCAGTTGCAGAGAGAGCAGAGCCTCTAGGTGTAATGGCAATACCCCCGTTGCTCCTAGAGGCTCATTTACATATATTAAAACATCATAGTTCTCAGCAATGCGGACACGTGTGAACATGGGACCAACACAGATGTCTTCAGCTGCCAAGTACAGATATAACAGCCAGTGTCATAGGTACAAAACTGCTGACAGATACCCTTTCACTCTTATTTATTTTTCTCTTACAAAGCCAAACCTAATGTGATCTACTGGTCACCTGCTGATATATACTGGTTTTCAGTCTGCTGCACTGGTTTTGCCTTTTTCTTCTCACAACAACCGTACAAATTCAGCAAAGCAAACTATTTGCCAAGTTGTCTGGTAATAAATGTAGAAAATACCTAGATTTCAACAGTAAAATGTGAAAACTCCTTTTTACACATAAAATAATATTTGACTAATATTTTTTTTGCCATCTGGAGTGACGTCAAATACTTCAGGTGACTGTATGTGAAATCCAGACGACCTACGGCTTCCTTTCCCTATCCGGCTACATGGTTAATGTAATTCAGCCCACTGTGTAATGAGCGCCTTCTTAACGACTGCTGTAAACTCCACTACCACATGTGTGGCGGAAAATGGACTGAAAATCCAGTTTTGTTTTTCAATTTTCTTTCACATACGGTCAAGGGACTATATCATCAGAAAATTATTAAAATCATTTTTTAGTTTTTTTTTTACTTTCTGAAGTTTTATTTTATGTGACTATACCAATAAAACAATCTTAAAATCTTCCAGTTTTCACACTTTGGATAGGTTATTGATACCAGATCTGTGGAGATCCAACACCTGACACCGCCGTCAATCAGCTGTTTTGTGCATTCGCTGGCACGGAAGCTACAACATGGACTGAGCCAGAAGCAAAAGGCTGTGTCCACTATGTAGTGGTTGTGCCGGGGAGCTGTAGCTCAGTTCATATTCAAATGAGTGGGAGCTGAGCTGCGCTACATCAGCGCTAGAAACTAAATTGTGAACTGAGCTGTCCGCCCTCTGTTTAGGTTCCGGCATTAATGCCTGCCCGAAACAGCGGATCTGTGGGGTTGCGGTGTCAGAGCCTTTATAAAGCAGGGGACACCCTCTGCGTCTGGAGAAAAGAAGGTTTGTACACAAACATAGAAGAGGATTCTTTACGGTAAGAGCAGTGAGACTATGGAACTCTCTGCCTGAGGAGGTGGTGATGGTGAGTACAATAAAGGAATTCAAGAGGGGCCTGGATGTATTTCTGGAGCGTAATAATATTACAGGCTATAGCTACTAGAGAGGGGTCGTTGATCCAGGGAGTTATTCTGATTGCCTGATTGGAGTCGGGAAGGAATTTTTTTCCCCCTCAAAGGGGTTGTTTGGGTTCAGAGCTGAACCCGGACATACCCTTATTTTCACCCAGGCAGCCCCACTGAGGCTAGCATCGGAGCATGGCGCTCCCTTGCCCTGCGCTAGATCGCGCAGGGCAAGGTCTCTTTTGTTTTCAATAACACATTGCCGGACGGAAACCTCCGCCCGGCAGTGTGTTCGGTGACGTCACCGGCTCTGATGGGCGGGCTTTAGCGCTGCCCTAGCCATTTTACTGGCGAGGGCAGCACTAAGTCCCGCCCATCAGTGCCGGTGACATCACCAGGCTTCCTGGCAGCCCCATGGAGAGCCCAGTACGTTACCGGATCTCCAAAAAATGCCTTTGCCCTGCGCGATTTAGCGCAGGGCAAAGGAGAGCATCGGAGCATGAACTGCTCTGATGCTCATGTCAGGGGGGCTGTCGGGGTGAAAATGGAGGTATGTCCTGGTTTAGCTCTGAACCCGGACAACTCCTTTAAGTGGGGAAAATTGGCTTCTACCTCACAGTTTTTTTTTTGCCTTCCTCTGGATCAACTTGCAGGATAACAGGCCGAACTGGATGAACATATGTCTTTTTTCGGCCTTATGTACTATGTTACTCTGCTGCACTGTCCATGTACCATCCAGACGCACATGGTCCTGAAGAAGTGTGCGTCTCCTATTTGTGTGCCCCAGGAAAGTTTTTCAACCATTTTGTCACCTAGACTCTGAATGCTGTGCTCAGCTCTTTCCAACAGTCATGTGAATGCACGACCACTATTCTAGTCAGTCTCCTCCTAGCCACTTATGGCCGAAAGGAATGGGGAACATTAGTCTTCCATTCTGGTTACTGGTAGGAGTCCCTGTGCTCAGACCTCCATTGGATATATACATGGGAAAGGTGATACATGCTTTTAGATTACAGATGGGCAAACTTTTTAAGATTCAGTTCATTTCAGGTTCGCCAAATTTTTCAGAAGATTCGGTTAGTTTCAGATTCACCAAGTTTTTCAAAAAAATTTGGTTGGGACACAAATCCATTCTACTTGAACCAAAGTGGAAGGGGGAGAGAGAGCCTAGTTCGCCACTCTGGGTTTCTCAGGGAGATATATAATATATATATATATATATATATATATATATATATATATATACCTGGGGGGTACTACTCTCTTATTACAGAAAGTCTCTAGTACGCTCTGGGGGTCTCGCTCTGATTTATCTGAAATGAATCCCAAAATGGTAAAATTTATTTGCTCATTCTAATTTCTAACAAGCCCAAATATTTATGCAATTCATTTCAGACAAATAAAGAGACATCTGCAAATGAAAACCACATGTAGTCCAGTTTTCTTTTCAAAAGGATTTAACAAAAACAAAGCTGAGTGTTTAACAGCTACATCATAACCTTCCAGTCATTGCTCAACATACTTATGTAGCAAAACTAGGAAAATAACTAAGCCAGCCTCACACCTGCAACTAGCTTTTTCAGGACAAAAGTCCTCAGAGCAAAGCAGATAAAATCAGCTTTTTTTTTTTTTTTTAAGGGGGGGGGGGGGGGGGCTCTGGGTAGGTACTATTTATATTATAAAGACTAGTTTAGATACGTGACGTCTATTGTAGGTTAGGCAGAGTTCCTGTGGGTTTCTGGGAAAAGTATATGAACATTAGCACAACTTCGATATGCTGGGATCAGATAGGCTTAGGTACGCTAATTTGAACAGCTTTCCAAGAAACTCAGAGGAGCATTGCCTGGCCTACAATACTCCACTGACGTATTACGCATACTAGGTGCTCTCCATAATGAGAAAGTACTCACCAGACAACGCACATATATTGTCGAGAAACCCAGAGTAGCATACTAGTATCTCCCTCCGTCATTCATCCGAAACAAATCACAAAAAAATTTGGGACTGACAGAACCGATTTGCACATCCTCATTTTGGATGCAATACCCTTTTAACGCTATTCACTTTTTGTTTTTGGAAGGCAGACATTCCAGAATTTTTGTCAGCCCTATTAATGGAATTTTACTGTTCACGTCTCGTTACATGAGCTGTAACACAAGATTTGCATCCTTTTATAATAACTACAGTACATAGTGGCAAAATGACTAAACATACAATGAAATAAAAGAATGGAAACATTGGTTTAAAGCTATTAAGCCAACATGTAATTTGTATCTGTTCTTTTACGGCTCTGTTCCACTACTTCCACAGCATCCTAGCGCTTTATGATTACACTCGGGGTGTAGGATCATTGTTAATTTCCTCTTTTACTTATTTCACTTATTTTTCTCCCACTTTCTCTCTCCAGGGGACGTGTGCTCTGAAAATTGTACCTGTGGTGTTGATTTCCCAAAAAATCCTCCACTAATTACTGAGATTTGCACATCTGACCCAAGCCACAATGCCTGGAAATGAGAAGCCGTCTCCCTGTAACAGCTGGGGATCTGCAAACAAGGCCGTTCGTAGTGCTGAACTGGAAAGCCAGGTCAAGACAGCTTTACTACATCTCTACATAAATCCAAATTATATTAATATTAAACCTTATTGCTCCTTAGAATGGGAGTCTTACTTTGCAACGTACATTGGATTTGCAATAAAGTAAAAGCGCTCAGGCATGCAACATCCTGGTCAGTGCATTTTATGCCTCTTTTCCTCTGTAAGGTATTTTACAAGCATTCTCCCCCAAAACTAGTCTAGAAAGAATAAAAGACTAATGTGCAATTAATATCTCTTTTGTGAGTATGTTGTTATAAAACTGGAGCTAAGTGGAGGAGAGTGAGTGGTTCTATTAATGCGCGGGTCGTAAAAGTGAGTTTATTAGGCAATCTCTTACAGAATTCTTAATGGTGGATATACAGGACATTTTATGAAAGTTTCATCTTATGAAGAAAAGAAGGTACTACACACAATGCTACAGAGAGGGTGCAAGAAACGGATTCTATAGACACAGGGGAGAAAAGAAAGGGAAAATAGACAAGAATAAGTGACAATAACAGAGAAAAAAAGTAATAAATACAGGAAAGAACAGGAATGAAGAGGGAAGGAGAAAGGCAGAAAACAATAACAGAAAGACATCCAGAAGCGAGGAAAGAGGGAAGGAAAATTGGGACAGAAGGAGAAAAAAATGCGTTTAAGAGAGTGCCATGGAAAAATAAAGAAAGAGTGGAGAGAGAAAAGTAAAGACAGTGAGAGAGAAAGAATAAAAAAGGGGGGAAAAGTTAGAAAGAGAGAGAAAAAGAGAAAGAAAGAAAAGTGAGAAAGAAAGAAGGAAAGAAAGAAAGGTGAGAAAGAAAGAAAGAAAGGTGAGAAAGAAAGAAAGAAAGAAAGAAAGAAAGAAAGAAAGAAAGAAAGGTGAGAAAGAAAGAAAGGTGAGAAAGAAAGAAAGAAAGGTGAGAAAGAAAGAAAGAAAGGTGAGAAAGAAAGAAAGAAAGAAAGAAAGAAAGGTGAGAAAGAAAGAAAGAAAGAAAGAAAGAAAGAAAAGTGAGAAAGAAAGAAAGAAAGAAAGAAAGAAAGAAAGAAAAGTGAGAAAGAAAGAAAGAAAGAAAGAAAGAAAGAAAGAAAAGTGAGAAAGAAAGAAAGAAAGAAAGAAAGAAAGAAAGAAAGAAAGAAAGAAAAGTAAGAAAGAAAGAAAGAAAGAAAGAAAGAAAGAAAGAAAGAAAAGTGAGAAAGAAAGAAAGAAAGAAAGAAAGAAAGAAAAGTGAGAAAGAAAGAAAGAAAGAAAGAAAGAAAGAAAGAAAGAAAGAAAGAAAGAAAGAAAGAAAGAAAGAAAGAAAAGTGAGAAAGAAAGAAAGAAAGAAAGAAAGAAGAGAGAGAAATAAAGAAAGGATAAACATAAAAGATTAAGAAAAAAGGAAACAAGAAATCACTAAGGAAAATAGAAAGACAGAGAGAAAAAGAAACAGTGAGGTGTAGCGAGAGGATAGCGCGGTCAGTAGACTGCATGCCGGTGTGATCAGAGCAGGGACTCTTCATTACAATACCTGGGTTCCATAAATATATTTATCCAGCATTTTGCCTCCTATCGTTTGTCCTCCAATGTCCCACACTTGAAGAGTAACATTTAAATTTCCTAAAATAAAAAATAAATAAATAAAACTGTCAGTGTAATATTTAAATAATACATAAATAATTACACAACTTTTTCAGAAATTAATCCTCCACGTTCTGACCTTTTTGTATGTTAAAGAGGACCTTTTATGGTTATTTCCTGAACGCATCCGGACCTAATCCATATAGTTCGTGTGCAAGATGCCTTACTTGGGGAATACCCCCCGCTGATGCTGCCACCCTGCCTGATTTTTTAAAATATTGCTCCTGCACCCCGCTGTGCCCCCGTAGTTTTCAAGCTCAGTATGCTAATACTGAGCATCGGTACAGGGAGGAGGAGACGCCAGGGTTTCACAATGGGTGTCTCCTTCTCACTGGCTGTGACGCTCTGCGCTGTGATTGGATTGCGGCACAGCCAGGGAGAAGGAGACGCCCATTGAGAAACCCTGGAGTCTCCTCCTCCCTGTACCAATGCTCAGTATAAACATACTGAGTGGGAAAACTGCACGGGGGCACAGCGGGGCGTAGGAGCGATATTTGAAAAAAAAAACAGACAGGGTGGTAGCATCAGCGGGAGGTATCCCCCAAGTAAAGGTATTTATCGCAATTAATACAAAACCATGAAAGGTCCTCTTTAAAAGGGGTTGTCCAGCAGATTAAAATGTTTGAAAATAGGCTCAGATCGGTAAAAAAAATTATAACAAAAGAAGTCCCCGTACAGATCCCCAGCCATTCCCTTTCCAGTGCTTCTTGGTCCCCACTGGTCTCTGCTTCCTGTTCCCTTGACACACAGGAAATAACTGCTCAGCCAATCACCGCTTGACCAGTCAGTATGTGTACATCGAATGTAAGCAGCGGGGGGACAGAGCAGCATCTCACCGGAAGTGGTGGTGGATGTGTAAGGGAAGTGTGACTTATTTTGATTATTTCACACAATTCCAAGCTTTTTTTTTTTTTTTTTATTAAGTTAATTTCAGACAACCCCTTTAGGCCTTAAATAAGGACATGTCACTGCAGTACAACATATTTTAGGATTTACAATGCTATTAGTAAATATTTGCCCCCTTCCAGATGACCTGCATTTATGTCAAGTTGAATGGTCTCCCACCTGCACCAAAATGTAACATTAAAGAAAATGGGTCACCAAAATGTTATCTGCCAGTTAAAACCAGATAGCAGCACATCTCCTTTTTATCTCTTTATTTTCTGATTGCCGAGTTCTTATTCTATTTCCTGAACATTATTATGGGGGCGGCCATCTTGCCTGGGCTATTCTTAACAGCATTTACAAAGCATTAAAAAAATTGCTTTACTGTAGCCCCAAGGTCCATAGATACAATGGTCAGGAGAGGACCTCGTTGACTTCTATGAGAGAGTTTTCTAGGCCTGCTGTGTGATCTGTGCAGAAGTCATTGTACAAGGAAAGAATAGATAAGCTCTGACAATCATCTATCGTGAATGGTGGATCCTGTCTTATCTGTCATATCACCTCTGTGTGTACAGATTAGCAGATATCTACAGTAAAGTATTAGGGTTAGTAGCCAGTACAAAAACTGCAGGTTTTTATGGTTTTTGTTTAAATATAGATATTGAAATGGAAAATTTAAAATAATATAATCAAAAATTCTTTAGAACTATGTTAAACATAAAAGCATGTAGGTCATTTTCTAGCTGCACACGCCTTTATTGTTTTTTTCCCCCCAAAAAAATGTCAAATTTGTTTATTGCAAAAAACACAGCAGCTAGATATTATATGATAGCCCATAGGACATAATAAAACTCCCTACAAACACTGCTTCCCATAGACTTTTCTGGGGAAGTAAAACGTTATGTGACTAAAACCATCATCCCCAAAAAAATGCTTGAGAAAAAAAAAATATGAATTTCATAACCTTTTCACAAGCCAAAAAAAAACATACTAAAAATGCTCCCCCAAAAAAATAAAAATAGGTGCGGAAGCGAAGGATGGATGGTTTTATACAGGTTTTGTGGTGGTTTTGCTGACTTTTGCTGGACTTTTTTCTTTGGTGGAGGGAGGGGAAGAAGGGGATAGCTGTCTATGAGCATTATTGGGAATTATGAAACACACCACAAACTTTTTTTTTTTTTTTCCCCACTATTTTTGGGTCTATTTATTTATTTTATTATTATTTTTTTATTCAGCATGCTCTGGCTATACCATGATGTAAAAAAGATTTCCAAAAAATGTGTGAAGAAAGCCTAAGGCCCCTTTCACACGGGCGAGTATTCCGGGCGGATGCGATGCGTGAGTTGAACGCATTGCACCCGCACTGAATACCGACCCATTCATTTCTATGGGGCTGTTCACATGAGCGGTGATTTTCACGCATCACTTGTGCGTTGCGTGAAAATTGCAGCATGTTCTATATTCTGCGTTTTTCACGTAACGCAGGCCCTATAGAAGTGAATAGGGTTACATGAAAAGTGCGGATGCGGTGCGATTTTCACACACGGTTGCTAGGAGACGATCGGGACCAGATTATTATTATTTTCCATTATAACATGGTTATAAGGGAAAATAATAGCACTCTGAATGCAGAATGCTTAGTACAATAGGGCTGGAGGGGGTTAAAAAAAATAAAACAATAATTTAACTCACCTTAGTCCAGTTGATCGCGCAGCCCGGCTTCTCGTCTGTCTCCTTTGCTAAACAGGACCTGTGGTGACGTCACTCCTGTCATCACATGATCCATCACAAGATCTTTTACCATGGTGATGGATCATGTGATGACCGAAGTGACGTCACCACAGGTCCTGTTCCTGCAATGAATGCTCACCACAGGTCCTGTTCCTGCAATGAATGCTCACCACAGGTCCTGTTCCTGCAATGAATGCTCACCACAAGTCCTGTTCAGCAAAGGAGACAGACGAGAAGCCGGGCTGCGCGATCAACTGGACTAAGGTGAGTTAAATTATTGTTTTATTTTTTTTTAACCCCCTCCAGCGCTGTTTTACTATGCATTCTGTATTCAGAATGCTATTATTTTCCCTTATAACCATGTTATAAGGGAAAATAAGACAGACAATCTACAGAACACCGATGCCAAGCCCGAACTTCTGTGTAGAAGTTCGGGTTTGGGTACCAAACACGCACGATTTTTCTCACGCGACGCACCCGCATATTTTCCCACAACGCCCGTCTGAAAGAGGCCTAAATGAATGAGAAAAAAAATAAAAATCAGAACTCATTTTAAATTATTGCTTTTATTTTGACCTAGGCTACACAGTAACTAGTAATTTCTACAAAAATGCAGTAATTGCATTAAAATCTTACACTGTGGATTCTCCAGTTTTCCAATCTTGATGACCTATCCTGAGGAGAAGTCATGAATATTGGTTTGGCAGGGGTCTGACTCCTGGAACCACCACCGACGAGCTGTTTGAAGGGCCACATTGCTGGTTTGAGTGCGGCTTCCTCTTCAGTGCCTACCTCCTGCACGCAGTCGACATTGTTATGGTGGTCTAAAGTAATTACATCTTCTCCATCCCATCCAAGTGAGCGGTAGAAGAAGCTGTAATAACATTGCGCCGCCTCTACAATGCCAGCAGCGGCGTGCAGGTAAGTATAAAGTGCCAGTCCTGTTGGGACCTCAAGTGCTGAATGCCTGCAGTCCTTGTGTAAAAAGGAAGTAAAGATGAGAGCCCTAACAATTCATGATCTCATAGCGCTCTCTGGATGACCAATGCCATCGGTTATCAATTATCAGAAAAACACAAAAAACGGAAGAAATTTTATACATTTTTTGGACCGAAAATCAAATCGGATCTGCGTGCACGAGACCTTAATCAAGAGTGATCATTGTGCACAAAAGTGATCTGTGCCTACACCTAAATATGTATCATATGCACATGGTGATGTAAATACCCAACGCTTGCATAAAAACCGAAATACAGCGTGGAATTAGACTGCTGCAGTCAATCTATTCCAGCTGCCTAGCAAAAAATAGCCTTCTGGATGGCCCATCGGAGAAAGTAGACTGAAGTTGTGATTGTGGACAGGGTACATTTGATTATTTGTATAAAGCCACCCTGAAATTCAGTCAGTAAACTCGTAAAATTATGCTAGGTTCTTTGGTTAACCTAAAATTTAAGTGCTGCATGGCCAAAATGTAAGTGAAAACACGCGCCTGCCCACTTCTAGCACGAAGGGCTTAAAATATCTCCTGCACAGTGGAGACCTTTCTGCTGGCCGGTGCCCACAAACTTCCTGGAGGTATTTTGTCTGTGAAGAGAACAAATCTCTTTCTGCAGCCCCTGATTCAGCGGTGCACCGTATGAAGCCATAAAATGTGCACAGTGACTGCCTCTAGACTACACAGCCCGGCGGGTTACAGGCATTCCAGCATAGGACGGTATTTGCACTGTAATCTTCTCCAAAAATATTTCTGAGAGTCGCTGCACAATTAACGCCTTCAGCGTCGGCGACATCTCTTCTGCAAAGCCTTGTAGGACCCTCCTGTGCTCCTGGTATGCCCAGCTCTTGGGTGGTGGATTCAGAAAATGACCGTCTATTTCTGAGTTTGCCTAAAAGTTGTATAAAATATCAACTGTACAGAAAAAAATTACATTTCCAAAAATGATATCAATTACTATAGGTGTGTCACATTCATTACCCATAACCCTAAGGGGGAAAAAAAAAATCTAAAAATGACAAAAAAAAAAAAAAAAAAAAAAAAAAAAAAGCAACTATCATTTTGACGGGATGCTCTAGTCTCATCAAATCCTCCCAAACTGCAGTGGAGCAAAACTGATAACAGTGATAACATAATAACACAGGTGTAATATTAATCACAAAGTTTTTTATTTCAGGTTAATATGATTACATTTTACAATTTGAAATCGTACATCATTTTTTTTCTCACTCTTAGGCCTCATGCACACGAGCGTATGTATTTTGCGGTTCGCAAAAAATACGGATGACGTCCGTGTGCATTCCGTATTTTGCGGAACGGAACAGCCGGACCCTAATAGAACAGTCCTATCCTTGTCCGTAATGTGAACAATAATAGGACATGTTCTATTTTTTGCAGAACGGAGATACGGACATACGGAAACGGAATGCACACGGAGTAACTTCCATTTTTTTTGCAGACCCATTGAAATGAATGGTTCCGTATACGCAAAAAAAAAAAAAAACGGAACGGACACAGAAAGAAAATAAGTTTGTGTGCATGAGCCCTTAGGGGGACATTTACTTATGTGAGTTACATATTTACAGCAAATTCTGCGACTTTTTCTCCTTCACGGAGTAGCGAGAAAGGGACGTGGTAAAGGCTAGGTCTGCCGCATTTATCTTTACTCACGCCAGTTTTCTGTTGTGAATAAAAAAGGAGAAATCAATGCCATCGATTTCAGACTGTCGAGCGGCGAGCAGGAGGATGCGACAAATCTATGAGGCGTGCGTCTCTACATTCCTTTGTCACATACTCTGGCGGCGCAGGGGGAATCAAGACCGGACGAAAAAAAAAAAAAAAGCCCAGTCTTGATAAATATCCCCCTTAATTTTTTACTAAAAATAAAAATACAATATTAGGGCTCATTCACACGAACATAAGGGCTCCGTGCCCGTGCTGCGGACCGCAGGGCAGCCGCATGCGGATCGCAGACCCATTCACTTAAATGGGGTCCGCGATCAGTCCGTTCCGCAAAAAGATAGAACAAGTTCTATCTTTTTGCGGAACAGAAGTACTGAGCAGAACACTACTGTAGTGTTCCGTTCCGTGCTTCCGTTCCGCATCTCCCGATTTGCGGACCCATTCAAGTTAATGGGTCTGCATCCGTGATGCGGAATGCACACGAAACGGTGCCTGTGCATTGCGGATCCGCATATGCAGTCCGCAATACGGCAACGGGACACCTACGGTCATGTGAATAAGGCCTTAGAGTACTGTGTACAGTTCTGGGCTCCTGTGAACAAGGCAGACATAGCAGAGCTGGAGAGGGTCCAGAGGAGGGCAACTAAAGTAATAACTGGAATGGGGCAACTACAGTACCCTGAAAGATTATCAAAATTAGGGTTATTCACTTTAGAAAAAAGACGACTGAGGGGAGATCTAATTACTATGTATAAATATATCAGGGGTCAGTACAGAGATCTCTCCCATCATCTGTTTATCCCCAGGACTGTGACTGTGACGAGGGGACATCCTCTGCGTCTGGAGGAAAGAAGGTTTGTACACAAACATAGAAGAGGATTCTTTACGGTAAGAGCAGTGAGACTATGGAACTCTCTGCCGGAGGAGGTGGTGATGGTGAGTACAATAAAGGAATTCAAGAGGGGCCTGGACGTATTTCTGGAGCGTAATAATATTACAGGCTATAGCTACTAGAGAGGGGTCGCTGATTAAGGGCATTAGGCCTCATGCACACGACCGTTGTTTCATTCCGTGTCCGTTGTTCAGTTTTTCGTGATTTTCTGTTGACTCATTGACTTTCAATGGGTCAGTTGAAAACTCGGCTAATGCACCGTTTGTCATCAGCGTCCGTGATCCGTGGTTTCAGTCCGTCCAAAAAATATAACCTGTCCTATTTTTTTCACAGAAAATGGTTCATGGACCCATTCAAGTCAATGGGTCCGTGAAAAAAGGCGGAGGCACACGAGATTGTCATCCGCGTCCGTTTTTTTCCTATCATTTGCATGGCAAACTTGACTTAGACTTTTTTTTACTTTCCTTCATGTCTGGTGATCCTCCAAAAATAAAGGAAGACACACGGAAACAAAAACGGATCATGGAACAACGGAACCCCATTTTGCGGAACGGAACATAACAACAGTCGTGTGCATGAGGCCTTAGGCTACTTTCACACTAGCGTTCTGCTGTCCGCTCGTGAGCTCCGTTTGAAGGAGCTCACGAGCGGACCCGAACGCTTCCGTCCAGCCCTGATGCAGTCTGAATGGATGCGGATCCGCTCAGACTGCATCAGTCTGGCGGCGTTCAGCCTCCGCTCCGCTCGCCTCCGCACGGCCAGGCGGACGGATCCGTCCAGACTTACAATGTAAGTCAATGGGAACGGATCCGCTTGAAGATGACACCATATGGCTCAATCTTCAAGCGGATCCGTCCCCCATTGACTTTACATTGAAAGTCTGAACGGATCCGCTCAGGCTACTTTCGCACTTAGAAATTTTTCTAAGTTATTAATGCAGACGGATCCGTACTGAACGGAGCCTCCGTCTGCATTAATATGATCGGATCCGTTCAGAACGGATCCGATCAAACGCAAGTGTGAAAGTAGCCTTAGTCTGATTCTTTTCCCCAGGATGAGGAATAGGCTGAACGGGATGGTTCTTTTTTTAGCCTTATAAACTATGTCACTGTGTAAAACCAAAGCTTTTTTTTTGTCATTCATCAAATATAAAATCCAGCATGAAGGTTTAGAAAAGTCACTGTAAATTATACGGTATTAGTAAGATATTGTACATTATAGAACTGGTGTCAGAGTATATAAATGTTCTTAAAGTGAATTTATCGCCAGGAAATACAGTCAGTCAATCTACAGGCAGCATGTTCTAGATCAGGAGGAGCTGAGCAGATTGATATGTAGTTTTATGGGAAAAGATTCTGTAAAATTTGTATTTTATTATTTTAGGCCTCAGCTCTTTCACTGCCTAGAAGTCACGTGGGCACTCCTTGCACTATACAGAAAGGGCTGTCAATCGCTGATAGGACCGCCCACTGGACTCCTAAGCATTGACAGAGCAGAGATTTAAATGAAAAACTTACAAGTTATACAAATTCTTCTCCTACAAAACTATCAATCTGCTCAGCTCCTTCTGTGCCAACATCAATCTGCTCAGCTCCTTCTGTGCCAACATCAATCTGGTCAGCTCCTTCTGTGCCAACATCAATCTGCTCAGCTCCTTCTGTGCCAACATCAATCTGGTCAGCTCCTTCTGTACCAACATCAATCTTCTCAGCTCCTTCTGTGCCAACATCAATCTTCTCAGCTCCTTCTGTGCCAACATCAATCTGCTCAGCTCCTTCTGTGCTAACATCAATCTGCTCAGCTCCTTCTGTGCCAACATCAATCTGCTCAGCTCTTTCTGTGCCAACATCCATCTGCTCAGCTCCTTCTGTGCCAACATCAATCTGCTCAGCTCCTTCTGTGCTAACATCAATCTGCTCAGCTCCGTCTGTGCCAATATCAATCTGCTCAGCTCCTTCTGTGCCAACATCAATCTGCTCAGCTCCTTCTGTGCCAACATCAATCTGCTCAGCTCCTTCTGTGCCAACATCAATCTGCTCAGCTCCTTCTGTGCATACAGTAAAATTTCATTGGGGACCGGACAGGCGCCAGATTATCAAATAATATCAGCCATAAAAATGTATAAAACTTAAACTATAAGGTAGAAAACCAGAATAAACTGTGAGCAAGAACAACACCTGTAATTCTGATTTTGTAATTTCAGCAGAACGAACCAGTTTGGAAATTCATCCACCACGTGATCTTCCACCTTATATTGTACTAGTAACCAAGGGTCTGATTATCAGGCTTTATGGATTATAGGTGCTGGATTAAAGTCATTTCACTAATAAAGCTAAAAAAAAAATGGCAGGTTGTGCAGTGCCCCTATTCCAGATGATCAGTAGGATTACAGATGTTACTCACCTCTCTCTCCTTGACTGACACCGATTTGTGCGCAGGCAGGAGAGGAGGCTGAACAGGCAGCAAAAGGACTGTGACAGAAAAAAGAAAAACCTCTAGAAGGTCCTCTCCGAGTTGAGAGATAAAAGCCGGGGCGAAAGCTCTGCCCTGCAATGACCTTCCATGATGTCACCGGTGAGCGGGGTCAGATGGGAAGTGCAGGAAAATGAGATGTACAGCAGGTCTGTTACTGAAGATGCCCCCTTTGTCTATGTGTGCGCATGTTGTAAGGCTGAGTACCAGAAAAGTTTGTTGTGTGCAATAGCGTAACTAGAACTGACTGGGCCCTGAAATTTTTTTAACTGGAACTCCCTCATCCCCTTAATGCAGACCTCGGACCAGACAAAAAAAATAAAAAATACTCTCCTCTCTTCTCGTCCTATGGCACCTCCACTCTTTGTGCGGCACTGCATCTAGGCACGCACTACACTGCACTGTGACTCGACGTTGCACAGCCTCAGGCCATAGTTCGCTCCTACACGCACTACATCCCGTCCTCGCAGTGCACAGCTTCAGGACTTAGTGCAGCACAGGCGCCTGGAGAAGAAGACCAGGCAGCGGTGAGTAAGACAAGTGCTAGGACTAGGAGCACCATACTCGCCGCTCCCTAGGCCCTGAAAATGAATCCATTTGTCCTCCACCCAGGCCCCTTCCCAAGTTTGGGCCCCGTAGCAGACTCTTCCTCTGCTTCTATGGTAGCTATGCCCCTGGCTGTGTGCGTGTAGCAGTGCTGCATTTGTGGTGTGCATGTAGCAGTGCTGCGTTTGTGGTGTGCATGTAGCAGTGCTGCGTTTGTGGTGTGCATGTAGCAGTGCTGCGTTTGTGGTGTGCATGTAGCAGTGCTGCGTTTGTGGTGTGCATGTAGTAGTGCTGCGTTTGTGGTGTGCATGTAGCAGTGCTGCATTTGTGGTGTGCATGTAGCAGTGCTGCGTTTGTGGTGTGCATGTAGCAGTGCTGCGTTTGTGGTGTGCATGTAGCAGTGCTGCGTTTGTGGTGTGCATGTAGCAGTGCTGCGTTTGTGGTGTGCATGTAGCAGTGCTGCGTTTGTGGTGTGCATGTAGCAGTGCTGCATTTGTGGTGTGCATGTAGCAGTGCTGCGTTTGTGGTGTGCATGTAGCAGTGCTGCGTTTGTGGTGTGCATGTAGCAGTGCTGCGTTTGTGGTGTGCATGTAGCAGTGCTGCGTTTGTGGTGTGCATGTAGCAGTGCTGTGCTTGTCTGGTGTGCATGCAGCAGTGCTGTGTGTGTAAGTTACTGACACTGGACCCTCTAAGTTCATTAAACCACCAGGAAAGTTTTAATAAGTAGAAAACATTTTTTCAAATTTTTTTTTTGTCTTAGGGTCCCATTCACAAGTCCGTTGTTTCTTTCCTGATCTGTTCCGTTTTTTGCGGAACAGATCTGGACCAGATCTGTACCCATTAATTTTCAATGGGTCCTGAAAAAAATCGGACAGCACAATGTTAGATTTTTTTTCAGGACCCATTGAAAATGAATGGGTACAGATCTGGTCCAGATCTGTTCCGCAAAAAACGGAACAGATCAGGAAAGAAACAACGGACGTGTGAATGGACCCTAAACCTGAGGTGCGTCTTATGGTCCGATGAATCCTATATCTACAATCTTTCTCAACTGACTTCCCTCCAAAGACCAATGCCAGTCCCCTGCATCTACACTCTGGAAATCTCGAAGCATGGCAATCCTATCTACCTAATAAAATCTAATTAAAATCACTTCCAATTTGCACCAACTTTGGGTTCAAAATTCTGAGAAATACAAATGTACTAAAATGAGAAACCTGAGTTTTGCAGTACAGGTATAATGCACACACACAGGGTGGAGGCCTCAGGCGCTGATCCACATGCTGGCTGCTGTCCTCAGCTCCGGTTCTGCGGGTATATTTAAATATCTACGGGCAAACAGCTTTTAGGGTAAAGCGGGTAAAGCGGGCGAACAATTAGGAGATGCATTCACCTGAGGCAAACGAAGGCTGCAGTAAAAAGAAAGGATTCTCTATACCTCAAGAAGTACGTTTTCTGCGCTCTTCCGTGTGCAGCCTGAACTTTCCAGGTTTCACTAATGTCAGACAGATTTAGTCCGTGGCATGCTGCTTGCGCTCTGCCATAGGTTGACATTTTATCTTTGTTTCTGGGAAACGCTGGAGCGTAACCTCTGCATGCTCATAATGATCAGATCCACTAGAACTAGACTGGATCGCTAGAGGGTCATTATCAGGACCATGTAAGGACTTGCGTATATAGAATGTCTGACCTTTGGTGATGACGTAACTTTAGGTCAGTGTGAATGGAGAAGGAGTCTGGACGGAAGACTGAGATGTACAGTAATATCAAATCTTCTCAATACTAGAAGGTGCAAAATGAATGGGCCTGGGACTCAAGTAGAGATTAAGGGTCTGTTACAGGCAATCCCCATTTCTTCAGGTGGTCACACGTATTAAATGGCTGTGTGCCGAACACATCAGGACAGGCCGACCACCTAATGTGTACGCAGGTGTCCTGATTCCCCCCAGTAGTAGATGTCAGGGGAGGAGGGACTGAGCTGTTGGATTTCACCATGCCCGATCCATTCCTTCTCAAAGCAGCGGTCACCCCCACTCTCTATTGAGAACACATGCGTGTATACAGGGGGCTTCAGGAGGAACTGCTGTCACCCAATGGCTTTTGAAGGTAGTTTGAAGGCCGCCCCTATGCACTTTAATTGACAGGGCCAGGCATGATGACGTTTTCACTGCCTGGTCCTGTCAAAGTGAAGAGGGCGCGGCAGTTGCACAGAGAGCAGAACCTTTAGGTGTAACGGTAACGCCCCCGTTGCTCCTAGAGGCTGATTTGCATATGTTATAACATCATTTTTCTCAGCAATGCGGCCACATATGAACATGGGACCAACACAGATGTCTTCAGCTGCCAAGCGCACATGTAACAGGTCAGCCAGTGTCATAGGTACAAAACTGCTGACAGATGCCCTTTAAAAGAGTAAAAAAAGAAGCCACTGTAGATGTCGGCAGGAGTGACAAAAATTCAGCGCGCAGGCTGTGCTATTTTTAGAGAAAATGGTGGAAACCAGAGCTGCACCCTCTTTCCATAATCACAGAGACAGTGCTTTCTGAGCCACAATGGGGTATTTTAATCATTAGAGGGGACATC
The DNA here is from genome assembly GCF_014858855.1 of Bufo gargarizans. NCBI lineage: Eukaryota > Metazoa > Chordata > Amphibia > Anura > Bufonidae > Bufo > Bufo gargarizans. The sequence continues at coordinate 75,561,220 of NC_058080.1, forward strand.
TGTTCCCCACTTCCTAGCTGCTTGATTTCCAGCTCCAGAGGGTAGTTAGACGTTGGTGAAGGAGGTCACCAGCTTTGCCAGTCCGCTCCAGTAACTTACACAGAGCAGACATCTAATCGGAACCAGCAAAGTATTAGGAGCATCTCAGACCACCACCACCATCACCTCCACACAGGGAAAAGCCGACTCAGAAGCAACGAAGAAGAACTAAAGAGCTTTAGTTATCCCTGACATCATACAAGAAGTGACTTCCACATCGGGCTAAGGATGGTTGACTAAAAACTGTGTCTGAACTAATCAGTCGCTAATGGTGCTCTCAATACCGGGTGCTGTGGTGGCCCATGGTTACTTGTGACACCCCTGCTGTGTCCGTCATGAAATCAAAGAGCTCCATTCGTTGACTTTTCAGGCCTGAGTCAAGATGGACATAACCCGTATCTAAAACTAAGATCTTCATGATGAAGGCCTCAGATTAGAATGGGCATAACCATCCAAAGTCAACCAAGGACAGCATCTGCAAGGAGTTTGTAGGTTCTCCTCATGCTTGCATGGGTTTTCTTCCTGTCCTCCACTTTTCAAAAACATAATTTAGAACTAGACTGTGAGCCTCAAAGGAATAAGGGCTGACATGATTGATCGATTCTGTGCAGCAGTTTACATTTCTGCATAAAAATTTTGACTTTTTTAGACCCTTCATTCAGAATATTAGTTTCCTGAGGGCAGTGCCCTGTGGTACATGATGGTCCACAGGATGGACAGTACTGACGTCTGAGTGCCATCATGTGGTCTCTCTATGAGGTAGGCTGGACCCAGCGTTCTCTCCTAGAAAGAGACAGCTGATATCTCTGATATCCCCCAAAAACGTTATGGCCATGCATTTCCCACAGACACACATCTGATCTAACCGATCCCAATACATGTGCATATCGGCGCGGTCAAAAGTGCGTGAGCTCTCAATGGGGAGAAAGTAAAAAGTGTTAAGAATTGGAAAAAATACTAAACGCAGACAATAACCCAGAGACAATGCGTCTCATCTCCGCTGCCGACTGGGCCGAGGTGTTGGCACAGAAACTACCTCTTACTGTGTGCGGTCTTATACATCCTGCGCGGCCTCGAGGCCACTCTGGCAATAAACCGGTTAACTAGCGTCAGCAATCCCCCTTTTTCCATGCAATGTGCTGCAACTCGCATCTAAATGGTTCCTTTGCACCATGAACTGAAACATCTTGAATGCTCAAACTGTATTTTTATGGGCGTCTTGGGACACTAAATTTTAGTGGTCTATTAAATGCCAGCAATTTCATGCTGCCTTGCATAAAACAGCATTCACATATCAGGACTTGGTGGTTACATAGCTAGATTATACCTTTTTTTTTTTTTTTTTACACGTATAAGATTAGTCGTTTCCATTAATAACATTATGCTTTGTTTCTCAGAAATACCTTTTTTCGCCATAAAAATGATGTAGGTATTATTTTAAGAGAGAACCGGGTATTGTGCAGAAGGCTCAATGAAGTTCTTGTGGGGAACGTATGGAAGCTGCTCTAGTCGGCGAGAGCCGGGCCATATCGTGGGCACTGCCAGGTAGCTGCAGCCAGGCTTCACTAGGGATCTCGGGTAGAAGATGGCACTGAACCCACAAACCTGAAAACTCTTACCTGGCAACATGATCCTCTTCAGAAAGAAGTCCAGCCCCACTGTTTGTTTGTACTGCTTCCCGAATGATTCCTGGGCAAAGCGCATGGCCAGCGAGGTCTGAAAGGAAAGGGGTGGAAAAATGTAATACCTCAGAGGGATGTCATAGTAATAATATCAGTGGTGGTAATGATCGTAGTAGTAAGAAAAGTAATAATGGTAATAGCAGTTGTAATAATAGTACAAAAGGCAGTAATGGCAGTAGTAGTACTAATAGTACAAAAGGCAGTAATGGCAGTAGTAGTACTAATAGTACAAAAGGCAGTAATGGCAGTAGTAGTACTAATAGTACAAAAGGCAGTAATGGCAGTAGTAGTACTAATAGTACAAAAGGCAGTAATGGCAGTAGTAGTACTAATAGTACAAAAGGCAGTAATGGCAGTAGTAGTACTAATAGTATAAAAGGCAGTAATGGCAGTAGTAGTACTAATAGTACAAAAGGCAGTAATGGCAGTAGTAGTACTAATAGTACAAAAGGCAGTAAAAGCAGTAGTAGTACTAATAGTACAAAAGGCAGTAAAAGCAGTAGTAGTATTAATAGTACAAAAGGCAGTAAAAGCAGTAGTAGTACTAATGGTACCAAAGGCTGTAAAAGAAGTAGTAGTAATAATAGTACCAAAGGCAGTAAAAGCAGTAGTAGCTGTAATAATAATAGTACTAGTAATAACAGAAGCACTTGCAGTAGTAACAGTATTATTAGTAATTGTAGTAAAAATAATAATAGCGTTACATGTATAATTTTCATTTGCCACCCAGTGTGTGCAAGCAACAATGTCTAAAAATTCTGCAGACCTCAGCATCAAAACTGCACATAAATCCTTACTATTTCCCTTTTATGTTGCAGATTTTTTGTTTGTTAACAACCCCATCGAAGTCTATAGTGAAATCCCCTCTACAGAAGGTGCGGGGTCTCACAAACTGCTGCGGATTTCAAAATCAGCACAACCGGTCAATGACGGCACAGAAGAATAAAGTAAAGTGTCAGATCTCATCCTCTATGCCGCTACATAGCGTACACTGTGGTTTTTCTGCACTAAGGGGGTCATTTACTAACCAGAAGCATGCCTATATTAGGAGTATTTCTGGGGCAGATTGTGGCACAAAGGACCTTTGCACTGCAATCTGTGACTTTTCCCCGCTCACGCCAAGTCTACAAAAGTGGGCGTGGCATGGGTGGGGAAGGGGAGGGGCCGAAAGGCCTGTGTCATTTATCATTTTCTACATCTGGTTTAGGCTACATGCACACGACCGTATGTGTTTTGCGGTCCGCAAAAAAAACGGATGACACCCGCATGCCACCCTTTTTTTTTTGAGTATCCATTGTAAAAATGCCTAAAACGGACAAGAATAGGACATGTGCTATTTTTTTTGCGGGCATACAGAACGGACATACTGACGCGCACAGCACACGGTGTGCTGTCTGAATTTTTTGCAGATCCGTTGAAATCAATGAGTCCGCATCCTATCCGCGAAAAAAAATTGGACGGACACGGAAACAAAATATGTTCGTGCAAAAAATGTCCTAAATGTAAGACAGCAAGGAAGTTGGTGGATCCACAGTTCGTCACCAGCCTGCCAGCCAATGATCATTGCTGGCAGGCTGGTGACTTTTGAAAAATTGAATCAGAAGCCATATAACACACTAGATTTATAAATATAAGGTGTTAAATGGCTTCTGTGCTCTCTGGTGGTTCCTTTTCATCAGTTGGTCCCAGCAGAGGAGCACAGATCACCCCCCCCCCCCCCCCATGACCCCAATCAATCACTAGTGAAAGGGAAAAAAGTGATTAGTGTAAACTGTCACCTTTTTTTTTTCCACTAGTATTGACGGTTAGGTTTTAGGTTAGTTTAGGCCCCTTGGTTAGGTAGTTAGCATCGGTTAGCGCCCAGCCCACCGCAGTCGCTGATTAGCATATCGCTAATCAGCATTGGTACTTTAATCGTATCTGTAAGACCACTTTAACACCAAATTTGCAGATTTGTATACCCCTGAGCAAAACATCTGCATAGACGAGTCCCTGATATATTTTACCGGGCGTCTTGGCTTCAAACAATACATCCCAAACAAGCGCGCCCGGTATGGGGTCAAATTGTATAAGCTCTGTGAAAGGGCCACAGGCTATATGCACAAATTTCGGATCTATGAGGGAAAAGATCAGACCCTGGAGCCGGTCGGTTGCCCTGACTACCTGGGGAGCAGTGGGAAGACAGTCTGGGACTTGGTGTCACCCTTATTTGGCAAGGGGTACCATCTTTATGTGGACAATTTTTACACAAGTGTGCCCCTCTTCAAGCATTTGTTCCTAGAACAGACTGGCTGCTGTGGCACCGCGCGACCTAGTCGCCGGGGCTTCCCCCAACGGCTCGTTACCACCCGTCTTGCAAGGGGGGGAGAGGGCTGCCTTGTGTAATGAAGAACTGCTGGCGGTGAAATGGAGAGACAAGCGTGACGTTTACATGCTCTCCTCCATTCACGCTGACACGACAATACAAATTGAACAAGCAACCAGTGTCATTGAAAAGCCCCTCTGTGTCCACAACTATGATTTGCTCATGGGAGGGGTGGACTTCAATGACCAGATGTTGGCTCCTTATTTACTTTCCCGCAGGACCAGACGCTGGTATAAGAAGGTGTCTGTATATCTAATTCAATTGGCGATGTATAATAGTTTTGTTCTCTACAGTAAGGCTGGGAGAACACGATCCTTCCTCAAATTTCAGGAAGAGATCATCGAGAACCTCCTGTATCCAGGAGGTTCCGTGGCCCCATCCACCAGTGTAGTGAGCCGTCTACACGAGCGACATTTCCCCAATGTCGTTGCTGGTACCTCAAACCAAGCGTCACCCCCAAAAAGATGTTGTGTCTGTAGCAGGAGTGGAATAAGGCGTGACACCCGCTATTTCTGTCCTGACTGCCCTGACCACCCTGCCCTATGCTTAGGGGAGTGTTTCCGGAAGTACCACACACAGGTATACTTAGCATAGGGATTGCGTTACACAGGACAGGCACACAGGGCTCTTAGGGCCCTTTCACACAGAGCTGCTGCAAACCTCTCCTTTCACCTGGGACAAAGTGCATAATGTACTTCGCCACATCTCTGGGCGATTTGCGCTTTGCACATTGTCCGATGGGGAAGGAGAGGTTTGTCCTATAAAAAGGTAAATAAAAAAAATAAAAAAATCACAGGTAAGCAAAAAAGTTAATGTTCCAAAAGTTCAATAAAGTTTATAAAAGTGAATGTTCTGTTTCAAATGTTATATAAAGTTTATGTTAATAAATTGATTGCGTTGCGGCCTGTTTTTTTTTTTTCTGGTTTTGTTTTTTTACCTTCTAGGTGGACCAACCGATCGACCAGCTGCAGCACTGATGTGCATTCTGACAGAAGCATTGCGCTGCTGTCAGATTACACAAAAGTCGGTGTATTCGGCGCTGCAAGACGAGATTTCTCCTCTGCAGTAAAAAAAGATATGTTTGCCGAGGCTTATGAGCTGAGGGGCAGTGTTCATATGCTTTGGCAAACATTTTGTATATAAAAAATAATAATAATAATTACGGCAATGATTTATTCATCCACGTCGATTGATGTGAATGGAGAAATTGGGTTTGCCAGGGCATACGAGCTAAGTGGGTTTGGAGGTTTGTATGTTGGGCGGAGCTCCTTTGTCCTGGGAGACGCCTTTCCCCTCGTTTTTTTTTTGTGCAAATTTTTTGGCAGAGATTTTTTCATTCACATTGATCGATGCGAATGAAGAAATCTGTGCCGTTCATTTTTTCTTTCAGCCCAGAGGCTGAACGGAAAAAAAAAAAATCTCATTACCTGTATGCTCAATATAAGGAGAATAGCAGAAACTCCTAATGCTGGCCATACATGTAATGATTGTGGAGACCCTCAAATGCCAGGGCAGTACAAACACCCCACAAATGACCCCATTTTGGAAAGAAGACACCCCAAGGTATTCCGTGAGGGGTATGGCGAGTTCATGTAAAATTTTATTTTTTGTCACAAGTTAGTGGAATATGAGACTTTGAAATAAAAAATTAAAAAATTAAAAAAATAATAATCATTTTCCGCTAACTTGTGACAAAAATTAAAAACTTCCATGAACTCACTATGCCCATCAGCGAATACCTTAGGGTGTCTACTTTCCCAAATGGGGTCATTTGTGGAGTGTTTCTACTGTCTGGGCATTGTAGAACCTCAGGAAACATGACAGGTGCTCAGAAAGGTGCTCTAGAAATGAAAATCTTATTTGTAGGGCCTGATGCAAGTAACGCTGTACTCGCTGGGCTGTAAGCGGTGTATGTGATAGCATGCTACGACGCAGCTCTAGGATGGGTTTGACTTCTTTCCTGATACTCATACATAATACTCCCCATATCTAGTTCATGATCTGTTTCTTAGGGCAAACTCTGAGCCAGAGCTGAGTGTCACAGATATGAGAAGCATGATTACTTCTGCACTAACCATGCTCTATGTTTAGCCCTAAGGGGAGGGGATACAGAGCACAAGGGCATTACAAAAGCAATGCTCCCAGGACTCAGTCCAGCCCCTGGTGCTCCAATTTGCTCATTTGCATAAACATGCTGATATCTCTGCAGCTGTTTAAAGAGGACATTTCACCACTCCTGACATGTCTGTTTTAATAGCTTAATACATTCCCCATGTAATAACAATTCTGGAGCATCTATTCTTATGTCTCTGTTGTGTCATGCATGTATTATTTCTACTAGAAGTTATGAATGGATTGCTAGCAGTCTGTAGTAAGGGTACAGAGAGATGGTAACAAGTTTAGGGTGCATATGACTTTTTGATTGCTTGGTATTACACTTTTTGTGATGTAAGGTGACAAGAAAATTGCTTTTTTGACTCACTTTTTATTTTATTTTTTTGCTGGTGTTCACCTGAGGGGTTAGGTCATGTGATATTTTTATAGAGCCGGTCAATACGGACACAGCGATACCTAATATGTCAACTTTTTTTTATTTATTTAAGTTTTACACAATAACAGCATTTTTTAAATAAATAAACAAATCATGTTTTAGTGTCTCCATATTCTGAGAGCCATAGATTTTTTTTTTTCCGCAATTGTCCTAGGTAGGGTCTAATATTTTGCGGGATGACTGTTTGATTGGTATTATTTTGGGGTGCGCATGACTTTTTGATCGCTTGGTATTACACTTTTTGTGATGTAAGGTGACAAAGATAACAATTACTTACCGGTAATTGTTTTTTCCTCTAGCCTCCACAGCGGCACGGATTCACAGGAGGGTTACCCCGCCTCCCCCATGGACAGGAAACAACGGGGAGATATTTAAATAGCACCCTCCCCTTACCTGCTCCAGTAAATAACCAAGAAACTCTGAAATGGATGCAACATAAAGCTATTTATCAATTTTTTTCAAATAACAAACCAAAATTATCAGAATACGACATCAGATTACATAAATGTGGGGGGAAATTTTCCAGTGCCGCTGTGGAGGCTAGAGGAAAAACCAATTACCGGTAAGTAATTGTAATATTTCCAAACGCCTCCACGGCGGCACGGATTCACAGATGGAATAACATAGAAAATAAATAACTAGGGTGGGACCACTGCAGATACAACACTGCAAGAAAACGATAAGTCCTTATTTTTTAACACATCTAATTGATAATGTCGAAAAAAAGGCGAAGACCAGGTGGCTGTCTGGCATATTTGTTCCAGAGAGACGTCCGTTGACTCTGCCCACGAAGCTGCGACTAAGGCCTCATGCACACGACCGTTGTGTGCATCCGTGGCCTTTGAGCCGTTTTCCGTTTTTTTTTCGCGGACCCATTGACTTTCAATGGGTTCGTGGAAAAATCGGAAAATGCACCGTTTTGCAGCCGAGGCCGTGATCCGTGTATCCTGTCCGTCAAAAAAATATGACCTGTCCTATTTTTTGGACGTGGCCGTAGGTTGCTTTCATACAGATGGATCCGAAGATCCGTCTGCATAAAAGCTTTTTCAGATCTAAGTTTTCACTTCGTGAAAACTCATATCCGACATTATATTCTAACACAGAAGCGTTCCCATGGTGATGGGGACGCTTCTAGTTAGAATACACTACAAACTGTGTACAAGACTGGCCCCTGCTGCCTGGCAGCACCCGATCTCTTACAGGGGGCCGTGATCAGCACAATTAACCTGAAGGGGTTAATTGTACTATCATATCCCCCTGTAAGAGCTCAGGGCTGCCAGGCAGCAGGGGGCAGACCCCCCCCCTCCCCAGTTTGAATATCATTGGTGGCCAGTGCGGCCCTCCCTCCCTCTATTGTAATAATAGCTTGGTGGCCAGTGTGCGCCCCCCATCGGGTCCCCCCCCCCCTTCCTCCCTCTATTGTAATAAATCGTTGGTGGCACAGTGTGCGCCCCCCATCGGCCCCCCCTCCCTCTATAGAAGCAACAACATTGGTGGCAGTGTGCGGCCTCCCACCCCCCCCCCCCCGATCATTGGTGGCAGCGGAGTTCCGATCGGAGTCCCAGTTTAATCGCTGGGGCTCCGATCGGTAACCATGGCAACCAGGACGCTACTGCAGTCCTGGTTGCCATGGTTACTTAGCAATAGTACAATAGTAGAAGATTCATAGTTACCTGCTTGCTGCTGCGATGTTCGTGTCCGGCCAGGAGCTCCACCTACTGGTAAGTGACAGGTCTGTGCGGCGCATTGCTAAAGAACTGTCACTTACCAGTAGGAGGAGCTCCCGGCCGGTCACAGACATCGCAGCAGCAAGCAGGTAAGTATGAATCTTCTACTATTGTACTATTGCTAAGTAACCATGGCAACCAGGGCTGCAGTAGCTTCCTGGTTGCCATGGTTACCGATCGGAGCCCCAGCGATTAAACTGAGACTCCGATTGGAACTCCGCTGCCACCAATGATGGGGGGGGGGGGGGGAGATGGGAGGCCGCACACTGCCACCAATGTTGTTACTGCTATAGAGGGAGGGGGGGCCGATGGGGGGCGCACACTGTGCCACCGACGATTTATTACAATAGAGGGAGGGGGGGGGCGATGGGGGGCGCACACTGTGCGGCACCTGAGGAGTTAATTGTGCTGATCACAGCCCCCTGTAAGAGATAGGGTGCTGCCAGGCAGCACTCATGTACACAGTTTTTCTGTATATTCTAACCTGAAGCGTCCCCATCACCATGGGAATGCCTCTGTGTTAGAATATACTGTCGGATCTGAGTTTCACGATATAGCTCATATCCGACAGTATATTCTAGCATAAAGGCGTTCCCATGGTGATTGGGACGCTTCAAGTTATGTTCGGGTGTCCGCCTGGCCGTGCGGAGGCAAGCGGATCCGTCCAGACTTACAATGTAAGTCAATAGGGACGGATCCGTTTGAAGATGACACACTGTGGCTCAATTTTCAAACGGATCCGTCCCCCATTGACTTTCAATGTAAAGTCTGGACGGATCCGTCTGAGGCTACTTTCACACTTAGAAATGTTTTAACAATATAATGCAGACGGATCCGCTCTGAACGGAGCCACCGTCTGCATTAAATGAACGCAAGTGTGAAAGTAAAGGGACTCCTGACTTTACATTGAAAGTCAATGGGGACGGATCCGTTTGCAATTGCACCATATTGTGTCAATGTCAAACGGATCCGTCCCCATTGACTTGCATTGTAATTCAGGACGGATCCGTTTGGCTCCGCACGGCCAGGCGGACACCAAAACGACTTTTTTTTCATGTCCGTGGATCCTCCAAAAATCAAGGAAGACCCACGGACAAAAAAACGGTCACGGATCACGGACCTACGGACCCCGTTTTTGAGGACCGTGAAAATAAACTGTCGTGTGCATGAGGCCTAATCGAGTTGAATGAGTTTTTAGTCCATTTGGAGGAATTAAATCTTTTAAGTTGTAGCAAAAAAGGATAGCCGATCTGATCCATCTTCCGATGGTAGTCTTGCTTGCCGCCTGTGCTCTATTTGGTCCAGCAGACTGAAGGAAGAGTCTGTCTTCCTGAAAATTTCAGCTGCTTTCAGGTAAGCTAACACACATCTGCGAACGTCCAGATTATGAAAACGCCTCTCTTCCGGACAACCTGCTGGAGAACAGAATGATGGCAACAAAACTTTTTGTAGACAGTGGAATTTTAAGACAACCTTAGGTAAGAAAGAGGGAGAGTGTTTCAGCACTATCCTGTCATCTCTAACAGTTCGATAGGGAGGTCTACATGAAAACACTTGTATTTCGCCCACTCTTCTAGCTGTAGTAATTGCAACAAGGAATTTCAGATAACGGCTCAAATGAGGAATCGATTAAAACGGACAATACTAGATTTAGGTCCCAAGAAGGGACTGTGGACCTGACTAAAGGGTCATTCCTCCGTGCCCCTTTTTCAAATCTTTTCACAAGATCTAAATCTGCCAACTTTGTATCTAGAAAGGCACTTAGAGCTGAGATCTAATGGTACTGACTTTTAAACCTTTGTTTGGCCCCTTGCAGGAAAATCTAGAATGACAGATACATCTAGGGCCTCAGCTGTCTTTAAACTATCTTTGGAAATGTTTAGAAAAGCTTCCCAGACTCTATGGTAAATCTTTGATGTGATAGGTTTTCAACTACATAAATTAATAGAGATTACCGCCTCTGAAAGCCCTTTTTTCCTTAACAATTCCCGTTCAGGTTCCAGGCAGCCAGACGTGGTAGTGCCGACCTGGGGTGCAAGACTGGACCCTGATGAAGAAGGCCTGGGAGAGGTGGCAGGATCCAGTAATCCCCTGCTGACATATTCAATAGTAGGGGAACCAAGATCTTCTTGGCCAGTATAGAGCGACCAGAATTAGTTTGGACTTTTCTTGCAACACTTTTGACAGAATCTTGGGTATTAGGGCAAATGGGGGAAATGTGTACTGTAGTGATGTTGTCTGATGTTCTTTTCCTTTTATTTCCAAATGAAGAGCTTTTAGGGCTTCCCACACGGCTGATAACTCCCTTAGATTTGAGTAGGATAGGCTTAGGACTTTGACACCACGTTCCCTATACTACAGGCAGGTCTGAATGAGCCCCCAAACCGGATCTGCTGGCGTCTGTTTTTATTGTTATAGGGTCTATCTGTCGCCATGACACTCCCTCGCATAGGTTTCTTCTGTCTAGCCACCATATTAAAGAGTCTTTTACCTGCTGAGGTACTCTCACTTTCTTTTCTAATGAGAATATGGTCTTGTCCCAGTTCGTTAACATGAATGTCTATAGGACCCGAGAGTGTGCTTGTGCCCATCTTACTGCAGGAATTGAAGATGACATAAGGTCCAGCACATGCATCGCTACTCGAATGGTCACTTTTCTCCTGCCCCGAAAAATATAAATTTCCTGGTTAATTTTTTATAGCTTTTCTACTGGGAGGAAAGTCTTCATAAGATGTGAGTCCAACTACATGCCAAGAAAAACCTCTCTCTTTTTGGGACGAAGATCAGATTTTTCTAGATTTACCATCCAGCCTAGGTATTTCAGATCCTGCTGTACTATGTTCAAGCGATTCTCCAATTTTTCTTTTGACTCTGTGGTAATAAAGAAATCGTCCAGATAAGGGATAACAAGTATCCTTTTCTGAGGTAAATTTGCTACTACCTCTGACATTACCTTTGAGAAGACGTTGGGGGCTGACGATAGGCCAAAGGGAAGGACCTGGAATTAAATAATGGAACACCTTTTTCCCCGACTGAACCGCAAACCTCAGATATGATAATATGTATCAGCCAGATCCAAGGTTGCCATATAAACGTCTTTTCCGAGATTTATTGTAGATTTTATCGTTTCCATTTAAAAACGTTTGTACTGGACCTGGCGATTTAGGCCATTTAAATTTATAATTGCTCTGTGAGAGTGATTTGGTTTTTTTACTAAGAAAATTGGGGAATAAAAGCTTTTTCTTTTCTTCTCCAGGTGGAACCAGAACAATGGCTTTTTTCTGAACCAGAATCATCAGTAGATTTAGGAGTACTGACTGATCTTTTTTTAGTTCTTTGGTAATGCAAAAAGCATCCTTAAGAGGGGAGGAAAAAAATCTATTTTTAGACCTGACGATATTACATGTAATACCCAGGGAGATCTGGGAATTTTTATTTTTTTAGCCTTCCTCCCACTGCACTTCTGGCGTCATTGACTGCTAGGTTTTCAAGAGGAATTTGCTGGGTTAAAGAGAAAACCTCTACCGGTCTGCCATCTTCCTGAAAAACCTATTTTTTTCTGGTCTTGTCTGCCCCTTGTGGAGAAGCCGAAATTTAGTCTTTGACGAAAATTTTTGGGTTCTGTCGGAAAACCTTTTTTCCTATTTTTGGCTTTTTCAAGGATATCATCGAGTACAGGCCCAAATACTCACAGGGGATACCGCACAACTTATTTTTTGAGGCTGAATCTCCTGACCAAGACCTCAGCCACACCGCTCTTCTAGTGGCATTAGAGAGGGCTGCAGATATGGCTGCCAGTTTTACCGTATCTACAGAGGCATCCGCCAGAATATTTGCTGCCTGTTTAAACATGGGTAGGGAGGCAATAATATCTTCCCTTGGAGTTCCTGCCACTAAATGCTCTTCCATCTGGTTAATCCAAATGGCCATGGACCTGGCAGTATAAGTGGCCGCTACACTTGGTCTTAAAATGGCCATAGAAGCTTCCCAAGATCTTTTTAAAAGAACTTCACTTTTTTTGTCCATGGGGTCTTTTAGAAGACCTACATCCTCAAAAGGGAGAGCAGATTTTTTTTTTGTTATTTTTGCTACCGGGGCATCTACTTTAGGGCATTTATCCTAAAAGGGTGGTATCCTCCTCGGGAAAACGGATAATTTCTTTTAAAAATCCTAGAGAACCCAGGCTTTTTTTTTTTTCTCGGTCAGTCCATTCTTTATTAATAAGTCTGGTAATATTAGAATGCAGTGGAAAGACCCTTTTCCTTTTTTGCCCCAAGCCTCTAAACATAAGGTCCTGTACGTATTTTGGTTGTTTAGAGTCTTCCAGATTTAAGGTTGCCCTTATGGTTTTCAAGAGTGAATCTGTCTCTTTAATGGAGCAAAGCGGACCACCGGACTCTTCTTCAGAGAAATCAGAGTCAGACCCGGAAAGTAACTCCCCTTCATCAAAATCTTCATCCTGCAGATCTATTTCAGAAGTGCGGACGCTGCTGACATGGAGGTGGAAGGTTTTTGACATGTGGACGCCAATTTACAGTCCACAGCGCTGCTCACTTCCTCTTTGATAATGTTCCTGATATTATCCAGAAGGGAAGGAGATTCTTCTAATACAATCTTTTCCAAACATTTCACACACAGAGGGGTTTTTTTATGACCGAAAGGCAGTCCCTTTTTGCAAATTGAACACTTCCTGATACACTGAGAGGTTTCAGACGATTTTTGCATATGCCTGACTTAGGGGAATATAATAAAAAAAATACTAAGAAGGAAGCAGCCTTTGGTCATAAAAGCAAAAAGATATCCCCTCACCCATGGTGAAAAACAAAATTTTACTGTGACCTCAAAGTGAAAACATATCTGTAAAAAGTCATATTTAACCCCCCAGGGTTTTGGTAGGGTCTGCAGACCTCCGGATGCTGCCCGAGTCTCCTGGAGTAGATATGTTCCAGTGCTTCTTCCTCCCAAAAGTTTCTTCCCTCTCTTTTTTAATACACTTGTTGCCTAGGGAAAGTATGTCAAACAGTGGCTCCTGATATCTCGTCTGCGATCACATGACCCGCCCATCCTATCGCTATAACGCGCACGGACGCTGCCTCCACCGGAGGACTTACGCCAGAGAAGCAGAAAGGGCCGCACCGCGAGCCCCGCGGCCCTGTTCTCCAACCAGCACACTAAGAAGTGCTCCTCCGAATTTTCAGCTAGGCATCAAGAAAAAAACTCCTGTCGATGCATGGCCTTTGCAGGAGTATCGCCACATATTCCAGAAGGACAGGAAACAACTGGAGCAGGTAAGGGGAGGGGATCTCCACGTTGTTCTAAAGATCTCCACATTGTTTCCTGTCCCTTGGGGAGTCAGGGTAACCCTCCTGTGAATCCGTGCCGCTGTGGAGGCGTTTGGAAAAAATAGCTTTTTTTACACCTTTTTTTATTTTATTTTTTACAGTGTTCATCTGAGGGGTTAGGTCATGCTATATTTTTATAGAGCAGGTCATTACGGACGTGGCAATACCTAATATATATTTTTTGTTTTATTTAAGTTTTACACAATAATATTTTTTAAACAACAAAAAAATCATGTTTTAGTGTCTCCATAGTCTGAGAGCCATATTTTTTTTTTTTTTTTTTTTTTTTTGGGCGGTTGTCTTAGGTAGGGGCTCATTTTTTTTTTTGCCAGATGAGGTCACGGTTAGATTGGTACTATTCTGGGGGGCATACTCCTTTTTGATTGCTTGGTGTTGCACTTTTAGTGATGTAAGGTGACAAAAAAATGTTTTTTTTTAGCACAGTTTTTATTTTCATTTTTTTGACGGTGTTCACCAGAGGGGTTAGGTCATGTGATATTTACATAGAGCCGGTCCTTACGGACAGGGCACTAGTGAATAGGTCTACTTTTTATTTTTTTCACATTTTAATACAAAAAAAAATAATCATGTTTTAGTGTCTCCATAGTCTGAGAGCCATAGTTTTTTTATATTTTGGGCGATCGTCTTAGGTAGGGTATCATTTTTGCGGGATGAGATGACGGTTTGATTGGCACTATTTTGGGGTGCACATGACTTTTTGATCGCTTGCTATTACACTTTTTGTGATGTAAGGTGAAAAAAAATGGCTTTTTTTACATCGTTTTTATTTTATCTTTTTTATGATGTTCATCTGAGGGGCTAGGTCATGTGGTGTTTTTATAGAGCAGGTTTTTACAGACGCGGCGATACGTAATATTAGGTAGGAGCTCATTTTTTGCAGGATGAGGTGACGGTTAGATCGGTACTGTTCTGGGGGCATACGCCTTTTTGATCGCTTGATGTTGCACTTTTAGTGATAAAAGGTAACAAAAAAAAGTTTTTATTAGCAAAGTTTTAAATTTATCTATTTGATGGTGTTCACCTGAGGGGTTAAGTCATGTGATATTTTTATATAGCGGGTCGATACGGACGCGGAGATACCTAATATGTCTACTTTTCTTATTTTCCACAATTTTTTTTTACTTTATTTTGTGAAAAGGATGCTTTTTTTTTTTTACTTGAAACTTTAATTTTTTTTATTATAAAAAGAAAAAAAAAACTTTTTTTTACTTTTTATATTTGTCCCACTGTGGGACTTCACCTTTTCAGTGTTTGATCCCTTTTTCAATTCAGTACAATACATTATGTATTGTACTGAATTGAAAAGTCAGCGTCTTACACAGTAAGATGGTGACAGTTGCCTAGGAGACCCAGCTGGATCTCCTGGGCTTCCGTAGCTGGCAGGCTCCGATGCCTGTGTAAGGCATCGAGGCTGCCATGGCAACCATCAGCCCCCTGCCAGCGCAGAGCGGGGGGCTGATGGAATCAGAGAGAGCTCCTCCTTCTGTAAACCCCACACGTGCCGCGGTATGTGAAAGGGTTCATCTGGCGGCATCATCTCATACAGTGATTCCAGCGGATGCAGCAGGGGCCGGGCTATCAGTAACAGCCAGGCCTGTGCTGCGGATTGGGCGGGTGAAGTTCCTGCACCCACCCGATCCCATCACATACATGCACGTGGGAATGCGGTAAGGCAGCACATTCCCCCACGTACATGTACATGACAATGCGTAAAGGGGTTAAACGAGGAAGAAAAAAATAATTAACTGAAGAAAAAAAAATGTACAAGTCTCTTTTGGGATTTGAACATGAGACCTCCATTTTAGGGCTCATTCACACGTCCGCATCCGTAGTTCCGTTCCATGGCCCCGCAAAAATGCATGTCCTATTCTGGTCCGCAATCGTAGATAGGAATAGGCATCTCTATCATAGGGCTGGCCATGTGAGGTCCGCAAAATGCGGAACGCACACGGCCGGTATCCATGTTTTGTGGATCTGCAATTTGCGGGCTGCAAAACACTTGCGGTCGTGTGAATGCACCCTTACACGTTTGCATATGAATAAAATTGCAGATTTCTCTGCAGCTGTTTAACACACAGATAAAATAAAGGTGCAACCCTACAATGCAATATGACTGGATTGTTAGGGTTGATCATGCTGACAGAGGCTCTTTAAAAGGGGTATACCGGTTATGTTACTTTATCTCCTAATCACATTGGATAACTATTAGATCAGTGGGGTCCTACTGCTGGGACCCCCCCCCCCCGCCCCCCAAATCAGGAAGAACGGATCGTATATAGCTAAGTAAAGTGCTCTGTTACCTCTGGAACGCCCACAGAAATTAACGGAGAGGCTGTGCGCAGGCCCGACCAGCCGCTCTGTTCTTTTTAGGGGGCTCCACGGTATATGGAGGCCCCATTCTCTTGATCGGTGGACAGGGAATAATCAAGATATTATTTTAAGGGGTTCCCCGGGCTTTTAATATTGATGACCTATCCTTAGGATAGGTCATCAGATCAGCAGGGGTCAGCCACCCGGCACCCCCTCCGATCAGCTGTATGAGGGGAATGTGCGAACCATGTGCATGTGCCGTCTCTAATCCTGCTCGCTGCTGCTATGACTATGGCAAAGCAGCAGCAACAGACAGAGAGACGGGAGACGGATTGCGCGCACTGCGCGCCGTCTCTCCGCACAGCTGATCGGTGGGCGGGCCGGGTATCGGACCCCCATCGATCTGATATTGACCACCTGTGCTGAGGAGAGGTCATCAATATTAAAAAAGCCTGGAGAACCCTTTTAATAGTAGTAAAATTAGAAGCAGTAGTAATACTAGTAGAGTATTCGTGTTACACTTCGGGTCCCAGTGCTGAGCTTGTAACATGATGCCCGGTGCTGGACCCCCGCAGACACTAGCAGAGCGGATGCCGTGATGGGAGCACGCTTTCCAGCGTACAGCACTAGTATTGCTTATGTACACAAGGAACGTGATTCAAACCAAATGTAGAGAAAATCCACTTGCCAACACCCGTTCTGAAGGTCGGACTGCGGCACATTTTCATTTTGTTTTCACAGTTTCCTTAGTAGCAGAGATTATTGGTACAAACGCGGGCGCGATCAATCATAACGTCAGTCTGCCGGTCTCGGCCCACCCCCGGGGACCACTCTTGGAGTCAAGTTTTCTTTTAACTGGCTACGAAAATGATATAGAACAATAGAATACAACCCAAAAATGTAGAAGAAAATTTTATAAATATGGCTCCTGGGACAGGAAAACCATATGAGTGTACACAGCCTATACACAAGTACATAGAACATGGGGCCCTGCAGCCCCTAAGGCGTCACACACAACCGTATTCGTTGTGCTCCGCAAATAGTAGATCGGATCCCTTCTGTAGGTCCCGCACTATAGTACAAATGCCTATTCTTTTACGCAAAACGGACAAGAATAGGACATGTTTTGTTTTGTTTTTTTGCAGGGCCGTGGAACGGACATACGGATGCGAACTGTCATATGGGGGGGAACCTTATAAGTCCATGTATGGCATATAATCAGAGACCCTATGTCACCATTACAGGGTCATGTGCAGGAAAGGCTATATTCACACACAGATTAGTGGCAGAAATGTCTGCAACTGTCCCATTTATCGGAAGAGGGATTGCAACAACCCATGCACGTGATGCAAAAACTGCGCCATTCAGCTGTATGGAACAGATATCGTAGTCAACAGGACCACAATCTAGCCGATTGCTGGGAATGAAGCGTTCCTTCTGGACAATCTGCTGATCGCTAGCGGAGGAGACCAGTATATTTACATGCAGCGATCTCCTCCAGAGTATGGGGAGGAGCGATCGCCAATGCCATCGCGTTTCCCGATAAGGACTCATCGTTTCCCGGCAGGAGATCGTTTTCACACAGCAGGATCTGCCTCTGGGAAACAATGGTCTTTTGTGCTGCACAAAAGATACAATTACCAACGAGCATTTTGCCTGTTCATCGGGTAATCGGCGGTGCATTTACACTGCCAGATCATGGCTAACCAGCATTACTAGTACAGCTCATCACCTGCCCAAAATTTATTTAGCTTTTTATCAGTCTGCGCATGCGCAGACCAGAATGCCGGGTCCGTTTTGCCAGAACACTTAATGCCGGATCCGGCACTAATACATTTCAATGTACATTAATGCCGGATCCGGCATTCCAGCAAGTGTCCAGTCTTTTTGGCCGGAGAGAAAACTGCAGCATGCTGCGGTAATGTCTCCGTCCTGAAATGGCAAAAAGACTGAACTGAGGACATCCTGATGCCTCCTGAACGGATTGCTCTCCATTCAGAATGCATGGGGATATGCCTGATCCGTTCATTTCCGGTATAGAGCCCCTAGGACGGAACTCTATGCCGGAAAAGAAAAACGCTAGTGTGAAAGTACCCTAATGAAAGCCTGATCCTGAGAGCTCCAGACCTCAGACTGGGCCGAAGGTTCACCTTCCAACAAGACAATGACCCTAAGCAGTCAACACAAGTCAAGTCAACGCAGGAGAGGCTTAGGGACAACTCTGTGAATGTCCATGAGTGGTCCAGCTACAGCCCTGACTTGGACCAGTCAAGCATCTCTAGAGACCTTAAAATGGTTGGATGGATGGTCCTCATCCAACCTGACAGAGCTTGAGATCTGCAGAGAAGAATGGCAGAAAATCCCCAAATCCAGGAGACTGGAGGCTGTATGGATCTAGACCTGTAAAGGGTAACCTCCGGCACTCCAGCTGTGGTACAACTACAACTCCCAGGATGCAAACTTGCTTAGGCTACTTTCACACTGGCGTTTTGAATTCTGTTTGTGAGATCCGTTTCAGGGCTCTCACAAGCAGTCCAAAACGGATCAGTTCAGCCCCAATGCATTCTGAATGGTTAAGTATCCGTTCAGAATGCATCAGTTTGGCTCCGTTCCGCCTCCATTCCGCCTCCATTCCGCTCTGGATGCGGACAGCATTTTGGTGTCCGCCTGGCGATGCGGAGCCAAACGGATCCGTCCGGACTTACAATGTAAGTCAATGGGGACGGATCCGTTTTCACTGACACAATATGGTGCAATTGAAAACGGATCCGTCCCCCATTGACTTTCAATGTAAGTCAGGACGGATCCGTTTTGACTTAGACTTTTTTTTTAAAAAGAATAATGCAAACGGCTCCGTTCTGAACGGACACAAGCGTTTGCATTATCGGTGCGGATCCGTCTGTGCAGATACAAGACGGATCCGCACCTAACGCAGGTGTGAAAGTAGCCTTAGCTGTTCTCAGAACTCCATAGAAATGAGCAGAGCATGCTGGGAGTCGTAGTTGCACCACAGCTGGAGGCCCGGAGGTTAGCCATCACTGGACTAAATACTTCTGTCAGTGCAAGATTTCAGTTTTTCCTTGTCACTAAATTATCAAAAATTTCTAACATTGTTTTCACATTCTCATTATGAGCATTGAGTGCAGAATAATGGGGGGGAAACTCGATTTGTTTGTTTTTTTTATTTTAGCACAAGGCTGCAACGTAACACATTTTCCGAATGCATGAAATACAGTTGCAAGAAAAAGTATGTGAACCCTTTGGAAATATATGGATTTCTGCACAAATTGGTCATAAAATGTGATCTGATCTTCATCTAAGTCACAACAATAGACAATCACAGTCTGCTTAAACTAATAACACACAAAGAATTAAATGTTACCATGTTTTTATTGAACACACCATGTAAACATTCACAGTGCAGGTGGAAAAAGTATGTGAACCCTTGGATTTAATAACTGGTTGAACCTCCTTTGGCAGCAATAACTTGCAGATCAGACGTGCACAACGGTCAGGAGTAATTCTTGACCATTCCTCTTTACAGAACGGTTTCAGTTCAGCAATATTCTTGGGATGTCTGGTGTGAATCGCTTTCTTGAGGTCATGCCACAGCATCTCAATCGGGATGAGGTCAGGACTCTGACTGGGCCACTCCAGAAGGTGTATTTTCTTCTGTTTAAGCCATTCTGTTGTTGATTTACTTCTATGCTTTGGGTCGTTGTCCTATTGCTACACCCATCTTCTGTTGAGTTCCAGCTGGTGGACAGATGGTCTTAAGTTCTCCTGAAAAATGTCTCGATAAACTTGGGAATTCATTTTTCCTTCGATGATAGCAATCCGTCCAGGCCCTGACGCAGCAAAGCAGCCCCAAACCATTGATGCCCCCACCACCATACTTCACAGTTGGGATGATGTTTTGATGTTGGTGTGCTGTGCCTCTTTCTTCACAAATAGTGTTGTGTGTTTCTTCCAAACAACTCAACTTTGGTTTCATCTGTCCACAGAATATTTTGCCAGTACTGCTGTGGAACATCCAGGTGATCTTGTGCAAACTGTAAACATGCAGCAATATATTTTTTTTGGACAGCAGTGGCTTCCTCTGTGGTATCCTCCCATGAAATCCATTCTTGTTTAGTGTTTTACGTATCGTAGATTTGCTAACAGGGATGTTAGCATATGCCAGAGACTTTTGTAAGTCTTTAGCTGACACTCTAGGCTCTTGCAGTCATCTTTACAGGACGGCCACTCCTAGGGAGAGTAGCAGCAGGGCTGAACTTTCTCCATTTATAGACAATTTGTCTTACCGTGGACTGATGAACAGCAAGGCTTTTGGAGATACTTTTATAACCCTTTCCAGCTTTATGCAAGTCAACAATTCTTAATCGTAGGTCTTCTGAGAGCTCTTTTGTGCGAGGCATCATTCACATCAGGCAATGCTTCTTGAGAAAAGCAAACCCAGAACTGGTGTGTGTTTTTTATAGGGCAGGGCAGCTGTAACCAACACCTCCAATCTCATCTCATTGATTGGACTCCAGTTGGCTGACACCTCATTCCAATTAGCTCTTGGAGATGTCATTAGTCTAGGGGTTCACATACTTTTTCCACCTGCACTGTGAATGTTTACATGGTGTGTTCAATAAAAACATGGTAACATCTAATTCTTTGTGTGTTATTAGTTTAAGCAGACTGTGATTGTCTATTGTTGTGACTTAGATGAAGATCAGATCACATTTTATGACCAATTTGTGCAGAAATCCATAGCATTCCAAAGGGTTCACATACTTTTTCTTGCAACAATAAAGAGCATAAAATAAATGTACTGACTAATATAATGTCGGCAGTGTATTGCGTGCACATGCTTCCACCTGTATCTCTCCTGCTGAGCAGCATCAATATCCAGACCATCGAGGCCCAGGAACCAGAAAACCACTAGGCAATCAATATCTAACAAGGTGTCCATATCTAAACCTGCAAGAACGAGCTACCGATCCTCTAAGTAATAGGGATGAAGCTAAGCCCAGGCATTAATCTGATTACACAGCTTTCAGGTAGACCTTGAAACCACTGCTCCCAGTACTAGTGCTGGAGAACACACCGCACCTGGAAGTCTCTGGAACACAGAGTTAGGTCCGGATGCGTTCAGGGTGCGTTCTGGGAAACTCGCACCATTTCGCAAGCAAGTTCAGTCAGTTTTGTTTGCGATTGCGTTCAGTTTTTTTCACGCGGGTGAAATGCGCATTGATGCCTTTTTTGCTCGTGTGATAAAAAAAAAAAAAACGGAAGGTTTACAAGCAACACCTCTTAGCAACCATCAGTGAAAAACGCATCGCACCCGCACTTGATGCGATGCGTTTGTCACTGAAGCCCCATTCACTTCTATGGGGCCAGGGCTGCGTGAAAAACTCAGAATATAGAACGTGCTGCGTTTTTCACGTAACGCACAAGTGATGCGTTAAAAAAACAAAAACGCTCATGTACACAGACCCATTGAAATGAATGGGTCAGGATTCAGTGCAGGAGCAATGCATTCGCATCACGCATTGCACCCGTGCGGAAAACTCGCTCGTCTGAAAGGGGCCTTAGAGACCGGGCTCCTGGTAGATGACATTACCAGAGTTTATCAATCCCTGCACACCAGAACTCTCGCTTCAAAAAGTCAAAAGTAGGGGCTTTGAGGCTTTTTGGGGTCACTTGGCTCAAAATGCACTGCACCTTCCAGCACCACCTAAAGATTTGGAGCGAATGAGTAAATCACTTCTGCAAAACATTCATTATTCGCAACAATTTTTAAAAGTCACCGAAATGTCGCAACTCCACACCAGGCATCACCCAGACATACTTACAACCACAAACGTATTATTACTAGGCTTGAGAGAATCGGGTTCGGATTGCTCTGTCCAAACCCGATTCGTTTGAAAACAGTTTACCATATCTCCTCCGTAATGTATGGGCTCCGCTGAGACCCTGAAAATCTGGCCGCAAATAAAGTGAGACTTCTCTCGTCTCGTGTCGATGACGTTACGCTTCGTTTATGCGCATAAATTGCTGTTCCAAAATCCAACAGTAATTTAAATAATTTATGTGGGCATCAGCGAAGTGTAACGTCACAGATGCGAGACGGAGCAAGTCTCGCGTAATTGGCAGCAGGATTTGCCAGGCCTCAGCTACGGAGGAGATATGGTAAACAAAGTTTTCATACGAATCGGGTTCGGCGAGAGCAATCCGAACCCGATTCGCTGAAGCCTAATTATTAGACTTCATTCACACGTCCGTGGAACACGGTCCGTGAGATACCGGACTGGCATCCTGCTTAGTGCAGGAGCGCACGGAGTCATTGGTTGCTATGACGCCGTGCGCTTTGTGCCGTTGCCGCAGTACAGTAATACACTTAGATGACCGCATGATACGAGTGTATTACTGTATTGCGGCGGAGGCACAAAGCGCACGGCGTCATAGCAACCAATGACGCCGTGCGCTCCTGCACTAAGCAGGATGACAGTCCGGTATCTCACGGACCGTGTGCCACGGACGTGTGAATGAAGCCTTACCGTGTGCCAATCTGATATGGTGCAGGTGAACATGGCAAATCCAATCCAACAACTAACCTCACGTGCGCCTGCAATGATAAAGTCCTCCCAAAGTTTCTCCATCCACTTTGTTTCTGCGCACTACCCCAGAACCTAAAGTCCATGCCGGCAAAGCGCCGGATACCCAGATGTGACGCCCTCAAACTTATTGAGCTGGACCTCAGAGTTCTTGCCTCTTCTCAGTTCTGAGAAGGACATCGGCTGGCTTAGGCTACTTTCACAACCGCGTTTGGTGTGGATCCGCACCGATAATACAACCGCATGCATCAGTTCAGAACGGATGCGTTTGCATTATCTGTAACATAGCCAAAAAGGATCCGTCTTGCACACCATTGAAAGTCAATGGGGGACGGATCCGTTTGCCTCCGCATCGTCAGACGGTCACCAAAACGCTGCCGCCTTCAGAGCGGAATGGAGACGGAACGGAAGCAAACTGATGCATTCTGAGCGGATCCTTTTCCATTCAGAATGCATTAGGGCAAAACTGATCTGTTTTGGGCCGCTTGTGAGAGCCCTGAACGGATCTCAGAAACAGAAAGCCAAAACGCCAGCGTGAAAGTAGCCTTAGAGGGTAGCTACCTATAGGGGGCACTAGAGAAAGTGTTCTTCCTCCTGGAGAAGAGCTGAGCTGCACATAGGCACATAGGCCAGTGATGGATTGCAGAGTGGTCGTAACCATGGAAACAAGCAGTGTATAATGTGATGGATAAATGAATCCAGCCAGCAAAGGAGGCAATATGGAGAATCACAATACATTAATAAGTGCCTTGTAGTAACTGTCTCTACATGATAAATGCCATTTGCTGATGTGAGACAACTCCTTTAACTCTATTCCTCATATGTACAGTAATTGTGCCGGCTGCAATATACATGCAACAGCCAGGATTGGAATAAACGCTAAACCCAGCCGTTTAACCCCTTAGATGCTGTGGTGAGGGAGCTTCCTCCAAGGCTGAGATATTGTCAATTTTACACAGCGATCACACTGTGAAATCCCCTGGTGGGACTAAAAAATAAATAAAGCGTTTTTAATATATATATATGTGTTCATATATAACAAGAAAAATAAAATAAGTTCTTTTTTCCATCATGTATTTTACATTCATGTCTACAGGCTGCACACAGATGGCACATGGATCCATATACGTGAGGGATGGCGGCTACTTCAATGGAAAAAAAAAATATAAAAAATTAGGGCTCCCTGAAGGAAGGGGTGACAAAAAAAACGTTAAAAAAATTTAAAAATTCAGCACCATAAAGGGTTAAAGGACACATATCAATCGTCACTGACATGCCAAATGCTTTGATTGCTGAGCCTGCCTCTCGGCTCCTGTTGGGCCCTGCTCAGCTCTTGGAGCGATCAGTGTACAGATTCATAGACCGTCCGTAGACTTCCTACGAGTCCTCACCATGTGTAGACTATGAAAAGAAAAGAAAAATATTCCACTTTAGAATGCTTTAATGAGCCTCGGCCCTGATAGGGTTAATCAGAGAGCAGTATGGCAGCGGGTCGCCTCGGAGTATACGCGCACACCAAGGCTTCTTGCCAGCGATTAGTACTTTGATGGACACGGGTCGCTCAGAATTCACATTTTACAGCGCACACTTTTGGGTTATTCCACTAATAATATAAGACTTTTTACATTTGCAATAATGTTGGGATTTTCTCAATTGCAATGTATTCCCCGAGAACGGGATTAAGAAAGTAGAGTTACGAGTCTCTCAGCAGAAGTCTACCTTGTCCGCGGTTTTAATTAAACCACAAATCAGATCACAAATGGTTGCGTTTGCTCATATAATAGTTGGCAGGATTAATAATGCTGGAAAGTACAGTTATCATCCATTAGAGGGTCATAAAACCAGAAGAGCCTGACCATGATTAACAGTGAGTGACGGGACCAAGATGCCAGGCACCAATCCCAAACTCCAGGACTCTCAGTACTGACTCAGAGGCTACTCAAGATGGTCTACGAGATGGGACTTCAGGTAACAAGTGGGGTGACCTCACAATTACTGTACCGCAGGATGACCATTACTACATATAAGGCTACATTCACATAACCGTATGAATGAGTCCGCGGAACGGGTGCGGACCCATTCATTTCTATGGCTCAATTCCAACCACATATTGTACGTATTGTTAATGTGGAACATCATGTTTGGTTGGAATTGAATGAGGACATATTACTTGTGGTGGCAGTTTCTCCGGTGGGTTTTTGCCACATTGAGTTTATGTGGTATGTGACCACTGACACTCCACAAGTGAGAACCTTCCACTATCAAAGCATATTGTCTATTTTTACCCTTTTTAATCATCTTGAGTTTTTATTTTGATTAATATTTATGGATAAAGTCTTTATTGAATAAATGTTACATATTGGGAGTGATTCCAGACGTTGAGCGCCCATCATCATTTTGGCTATACATCTATTCCCAAGATGCTGCCAGTGTCAGACTGGTAACACCCAGATGGACCTGTATTGGAGCCTACAGGCAATGAACGTCTATTTGGAATAAGAGAGGAATGGCACAACGGAGATATAAGAATAGCTGCTCCAGAACTGTTATTACATTGGAAATACAAGCAGTTGGTAAAACAGACATACCAGAAGAGGTATTTTTTTAAAAGGTTTTTCGGGATCTTAGATACTGATGTCCAATATGAGATTGATGGGAGGTCTGACACCCCGCACCCCCACCTATCAGCTGCTGGTGCTGGAAACTATACAATGGACAGAGCCTGAAGAAGAAGGTTCTGTCCACTGTATAGCTTCTTGCGTTGGTGGCTGCAGTGTGTCAGATGTCCCATTGATCGGATATTGATGACCTCTCTTGAGGATAGGTCCCAAGTATCTAAGTACCAGGAAACCCCTGTAATAGACTTACAGAGAAGCTACATACAGATGAAATGAGAGACATAGTCACCTTCCTTCGGGAGGAGAGCTAATTAGCATAAGTGTTCTCGGGGAGCATTGTCTGTAAGACTCCTAGGCCTACTGTCAGTCTCCTCAAGATTTACATCTATGGATTCTCAGCCCGCCCTGTACTGACAAGGAGCAAGGACCTAGAAACATCTGTCTGCAAGTGTCTCTTCCTTTTGGAGGAGACTCTGGTTTGGCTAAAATCCCCAGTCCTGTCTCAAGACTCTATAATGGGTCAGATATTGTCTTAGGCCCCTTTCACACGGGCGTTGCAGGCGACGTGCATGAAAAGATGCGAGTGCGCTGCGGGTAAATACACGATTTTTCCCCGCGAGTGCAAAGCGTTTTAATGCGTTTTGCACGTGCGTGAGAAAAAATCGGCATGTTTGGTACCCAGACCCGAACCCGGACTTCTTCTTCATTCTAGGAAGAAACAAGACTATAGGGCTAATTTGTAAATCCTTGGCCACAATGCAAGATCTGTAATAGGGCCGTATAACTATCATAATATTGTACTTGTCTCCTTACACAACACTTCGATTCACTGAAAGCAAGCATAGGTCTTGGAACTGATCCACCTTTTCATTATACGGTGCATAAAAGGGGTTTTCTGAGATTTTTATTTTTTTTTTTACTGATGACTTATCACCGCCTTAGCCACCGCCTTCTCTCTGCTTTTCCTAGGTCGAGTGACAACACGTTCATCGTTTACATGGCCTAGGAGCAGAAAGCCTTTTAACCCTGATTTCGGACAACCGCTAGAACTTTGCACGTACTTTCTACAGCCATGGCCGCTGCTGACAGAAGGCTGCATGCCGAGAGCAATAAATCGGTGAGAAATAGCTCTCTTCCACCCCTGTACACACCAGCATTTCTTCTGTTCACTGGTCCCATGGGGAAGACTGCCAAATTCTTCAGGGCGATTATCATGGAAAATTGTGAAATGGTCCTCAGCTCTGACAACACGCGGACCACATGGCCAGAGAAGAATGGACAGCTCGCTGGGTGTAAAGCCAAGACCTTCAGCCAAGTGCTTCCCATGGCAGGACCTTCTACTGTATCTGCTGACGGCTCCACTGCCATTTCCAGCCCTACACGTCACATGTAGTCTCCAAGAATGTAACCTCGACAATACAGACATCAGCCTATAATGCTAGTAATGCAGAGCTAAAACGTAGGAACCTTACACATAGGCACACATACCGCCACAGGTACCCAGCAGCCAGGGCGGTGCCCGCATATTTCTATATACAAGTGGTCATTAAAGGGCATCTGTCAGCAGTTTTGTACCTATGACACTGGCTGACCTGTTACATGTGCGCTTGGCAGCTGAAGACATCTGTGTTGGTCCCATGTTCATATGTGTCCTACATTTAAAACTGGTGGAGGATCTGCTGACGTTAGGTAGAGGCCGGCGGCTCTACATAACTTCGGCAGATCTTCCGCCAGCGCGGGGGTTATTAAGACTGAAGTCCAAAACGCCAGTCCTAATAAATGTGCCCCACAGACTCCAAGAAAATGTACTTTAAAAACTGCCCTCTCGATAAGTCTCCCTCATAGTGTCCCTTGTGTATTGGGGGTAGTCAGACTGGCGCTCCCTGCAGTGGGAGGTCGCTCCCTACACTGTGCTGTCGCCTGTAGAGGCGGGCACCGCGGGTGACAGCGCACATCAGCTTCTGCCCGCTGTCTTCAGGAGCCGGAAGAGGAGCACAGATGTGGGTGCCACCAGTAATGACTATTATATGTGATGGGGGGCCCAGACTAAGCAGAGTTACCCAGGCGTGTGTGCGCACCCTTTTATTATGACCCCCTTTCCGTCGGAGTCAGGAGACACCATTGTACAGAGAGTGAAAACCCTGCCGTCATGTCACCTCACTTTCATATTAATATATTATGTGCAGAACTCGCTTCCCATCAAATATTAATACCCTCACTCAGCTTTCATGTATGGCATCAGTGCCCACGTCCACATTAACAATTTCACTTTCTGCGCAAATCCACAATGAAAAAATCGTTTTAAGGCTGGGTGGCCATGACTGACACAGGGGGAAATTTATCAAAACTGGTGGAAAGTAGAACTGACTTAGTTGCCCATAGCAACCAATCAGATTCCACTTTTCATTTTCCAAAAGGGCTCTAAAAAATGAAAGGTGGAATCCGATTGGTTGCAATGGGCAACTAAGCCAGTTCTACTTTTCATTAGTTTTGATAAATGACCCCCATAAGGGCTCATGCACATGGCAAATTGCGGATCCGCAAAACAAGGATACTGGCAGCCGCGTTCGTTCCGCATTTTGCAGAAGGGGACGCCCGGTCCTAATGCAGACAAGAATAGGACATGTTCTATCATTTTGCAGGGCGACGGAAACAGACAGCACACAGTGTGCTCTACGCATCTTTTGCGGCCCCATTGAAGTGAATGGATCCAAATCCAATCTGCAAAAAATCTAGATCGGATGCGGGCAAAAAGCACGTTGATGTGCATGAGCCCTAATGCTGCGAGTGCAGTACAGTAAGCCATCACTGCACCATGTTATTATGATGCTGCGAGTTCATTTAGAGGGGCAGTGTAAGCTGCTTTTTTTTTTTTTTTTCATTTTTTTTTCTTTTTTAGTTTTTCTTTATCATGTAGAAAAAAGTTAATACAAGGCACTTACTAATGTATTGTGATTGTCCATATTGCTTCCTTTGCTGGCTGGATTCATATTTCCATCACATTATACGCTGCTCGTTTCTATGGTTACGACCACCCTGTAATCCATCAGTGGTGGTCGTGCTTGTACACTATTGGAAAAAGCACCAGCCTATGTGCGCTTCCACAGTCCTGGCCTTGCTAGCAAGGCAGCCAGGACGCTACTGAAGCCCTGGCTGCCATGGAAATCTCCCTGCTGACGTGTGTACAGAGCACAGGGCAGCAGGGACAGTGTGAGGTCCTATTCACCCTGATAGAGCTCTATTAGGGTGAATAGGACAAGGGATTAAAAGATCCCCGGTTCAAGCCCCTAAGGGGGGAAATAGTTATTAATAAAAAAGTAAAAAATAAATAACAAAAAACACCAAAATATTTAGTATAAATCACCCCCTTTCCCAATTTTACATATAAATAGAAAGCAGGCGACGTTTCAGTCGGCTTACTGGGACCTTTCTCAGGCTTGAGAAAGGTCCCAGTAAGCGGACTGAAAC
This sequence comes from Bufo gargarizans, assembly GCF_014858855.1. Taxonomy (NCBI): domain Eukaryota; kingdom Metazoa; phylum Chordata; class Amphibia; order Anura; family Bufonidae; genus Bufo; species Bufo gargarizans. The sequence goes on from NC_058080.1 coordinate 75,589,948, forward strand.
GTCGCCTGGGTGAATAAAGATCCACTATTTTCACCTACGGATGTGCTGCGGTGCTTTCTATTTTTGTATCACACACCTTGGTTAGGTGTTTTATCGCTGGCACCCGATCCTCTATTACTAGGAGTGCTGCCCTGAATTATCGTTATTAAATATATAAACAATAAATAAATAAAAATAATCACCACGTCCGAAAAGTCCAAACTATTAAAATATATATTTTTTTTAAATCTCCTATGTGGTGAACGCCGTAACAGAAATTATTATTTTATTTCTTTTAAATGCACAGAATATCGGTATAAGTTATCGGCTATCGGCCTGAAAGTTCACAGAATATCGGTATCGGCTCTAAAAAATCAATATTGGTCGATCCCTAGTCGTAACCATGGAAACGAGAAATGTATAACGTGTAGTAACTTTCTCTACATGATAAATGCCATTTGCTGAAGGGACACAACCCCCGGTGCGCTTTGGATGTGGCGTTTTCGTTACACAGTTTCTGGTGTCTTTATTCTATAGGCAGCCATTGTTCTCTTTTGGGCCTGCTTCAAAAAACAATGCAAGGGTAGGTTCACACAGAGATTTTCGGAGGAGGTTTTGAGCTAATCATTCCTTTATATTACTGATTCCACTTCTGGCTTTGGCTGAAAAACCTACATAAAAATCTGTCTTAAAACCGTATTACCTACCCCAAGTGTCTATGTTTGTTACTTTTTTTTTTTATGACATTTTTACGCTTTTTTTTTTTTCCCATGGCTTTTTTCATACTGATCTACAAAGGATGTGACATCAGAGGGGGTACATACATGCCTGCAGAAAAACTCAAAGCTTACAAAAGAAAAAAAAAACTGAAAAAGGCATGTGCTAAAACAAGAAAAAGGACAAAAATGCTATAAAAATACCAGAAATGACACCAACAATGCAGCTCCAGTGTTTTTGGATGAAAAAAAGCAAACCCAATACTCTAGTGCGGCGGCTCATTGAATGAGATATTAGATAAATGAATGGGGTGTTCCCATCTGGTAAAGTTATGGTATATGGCGGTGACCTCTGAGAACCGCTGCACCTCCATCAGAGTGCCACTGTACAAGGAGAAACTTAAAGGGGTTCTCCAGGAATTAAAGAAAATGAAAAAACTTAAATATTACTTTATTATAAATATATTCCCAAATACCTAGGCCATGTGTGTCTGGGGAGCAATCATCAGGAGAAATAAAATGGCCGCCGTCCTATTAGTGCACACAGAACATGTCCTAATCACACAGCAGGACAAGTTACTTTACAACACTGAGGTAAAGAGCTGCCTCATCCTCCTCTCTGCTCTGTCAGGGATTATGGTCCTGAATACAGCTGATAAGATCTTCAGCTCATGAGAAGCCATTAAGTACAGAGATGACGGGCTGCGGTAATGGAGACTGCATACAAAAGGCTGCTGCTCAGTCATTACCCCCACCTGCTCTCTGTACTTCATGTCTCCTCATGACCTCCATTCCTGCAGAGATTCAGCTGAAGATCTTATCTGTATTCAGGAACATAATCCCTGACAGAGCAGAGAGGAGGATGAGGCAGCTCTTTAGCTCAGTGTTGTGAAGTAACTTGTCCTGCTGTGTGATTAGGACAGGTTCTGTGTGGACGAACAGGACAGTGACCATTTTATTTCTCCTGATTGCTCCCCAGACAAAACAAGCCACCCCCATCACCTTCAGGATCACAGAGGTCGGGGTCCCCACTGATCATTAAGTGACAGGCCACCCCTTTAGAAATAACCCTGAAATCTTGCTGTGCTGTGTATACTGCTGCGTGACGCATATACTGGGGGGGGAGGTGAGTAGTCTCATCAGCAGGATTCCAACGCAAGCTGGAGGCAGACAACAGGATCCCACCATTGATGAGGACAGTTCCCCTCTTTCCCGTACAGTGACCTCTGCACAGGTCACAGAGCATGCCCACAACTCTCTCCTATAGAACTCAATGAGTTCTCTCCAATCCACAGGCTCCTATGGTCCTTGTGGCTGCTGTAATGCACATCTCTAAAATGCTGTTAACAGAGCAGAACCGCAGCGTACCCCCCCATAATTACGTACAGAACAAAGAATAAAACAAATCTACAATCAGCTGTATGTTGGTTTTATAAAACAATTGCATGAAATAATTCTGTAGCGTCTTTTTGTCGTTCCTCTATTATTCCTCCTGCAAATACACCACTAAACTGCAGAACGGGCACTACCATTCCTCTTGTCAAAGGGGTGGGATAAGCAACCTCTTTGTGAAACTACAACTCCCAGCATGCACACTTCATCTACTGTTCTCAGAACTCTCATAGAAAAGAATGGAGCATGCTGGGAATTGTAGTTTCACAACAGCTAAGGTGCCGAAGGTTGCTGACCCCTGATCTAAGGCCTTATTCACACTCCCACGGTCCGCGAGGTCGTTATTTCACGGAAGAATGTCCAATTTTTGTCCATGTTCATAAATCCCTCCTGCCCATTAACAGACCCAACACAGATGGCATCCGTGTTTCATGGATCGTTGCTAGGAAATGCTCGACATGTGCAGCGTCGGTGCAATACCAATGACACGTGGAGAGCGAAAACCAGACCAAGCAGGGATCCTTCATGGACAAACCAGGGCAGAAAAACGCTCCAAGCACAGACCTCAGTTGTGTAGGTGGCACAGCGCACCATTGGTACTGCCCATCTATGCCCCTGAGCGTTCGCCTCTCTGAAACAGAAACTACATGTGGGCAGACACCGCAGACTGGCATTCCTGTGTCCTGCCACACAGAATGGCATCAAGGGACTCAGGTTCTGCAGATGGGTTCTAGGTACAGTGTATGTAGGAAATGATACTTGGCACAGAGCACTGGCAGGACGGCCCTGGGCACAGCGTATGTTTACAGTAATACCCGGCACTGCCAGTGCAAAGGACAGGGCACAGAGAATGAGGAAGAGTATACAGTCCTGGGAGTAGTGAGTGTGAAAGCTAAAAATGGGCACAGTGTATGCCAAGGACAGCTCTGGCATGGTGATAGATGGTACTGGGCACACAGTGTATGCCAAGGACAGCTCTGGCATGGTGATAGATGGTACTGGGCACACAGTGTATGCCAAGGACGCCTCTGTCATGGAGATAGATGGTACAGGGCACAGTGTATGCCAAGGACGGCTCTAGCATTTCTGATAGATGGTACTGGGCACAGTGTATGCCAAGGACGGCTCTAGCATTTCTGATAGATGGTACTGGGCACAGTGTATGCCAAGGACGGCTCTGGCATGGTGATAGATAGTACAGGGCACAGTGTATGCCAAGGACAGCTCTGGCATGGTGATAGATGGTATTGGGGACAGTGTATGCCAAGGGCGGCTCTGGCATGCTAACAGTGTACAGGGCACAGTGTATGCCAAGGACAGCTCTGGCATGGTGATAGATGGTACTGGGCACAGTGTATGCCAAGGACAGCTCTGGCATGGTGATAGATGGTACTGGGGACAGTGTATGCAAAGGGCGGCTCTGGCATGCTAACAGTGTACAGGGCACAGTGTATGCCAAGGACAGCTCTGGCATGGTGATAGATGGTACTGGGCACAGTGTATGCCAAGGACGGCTCTGGCATGGTGATAGATAGTACAGGGCACAGTGTATGCCAAGGGCGGCTCTGGCATGGAGATAGATGGTACAGGGCACAGTGTATGCCAAGGGCGGCTCTGGCATGGAGATAGATGGTACAGGGCACAGTGTATGCCAAGGGCGGCTCTGGCATGGAGATAGATGGTACAGGGCACAGTGTATGCCAAGGGCGGCTCTGGCATGGAGATAGATGGTACAGGGCACAGTGTATGCCAAGGGCGGCTCTGGCATGGAGATAGATGGTACAGGGCACAGTGTATACCAAGGACGGCTCTGGCATGGTGATAGACGGTACTGGGCACAGTGTATGCCAAGGACAGCTCTGGCATGGTGATAGATGGTATTGGGCACACAGTGTATGCCAAGGACGCCTCTGGCATGCTAACAGTGTACAGGGCACAGTGTATGCCAGGGATACGAGGACGGTCCATGTGGAGTATACAGAGAGGCCCGCAGTATACATGGCGGCGGACACTGACCTTCCCACACGCGCCATCCCCTATGATGACGATCTTCAGCTGCCGGTCCTGGCTCTCCTCCTCAGAGTCGGACATGTCGCTCTCACTCGGCGGCCGCAGTATTATGACACCGGATTTACAGCAGCGCTAAGCAACCGGACGCCATGTTCACTGGAAGCTCGTCACTGGCTGCCGCTCCGGAGCAGACCATGTCCGATCCCGGGGGTGACAGAGGGAGCGGGCTGACTAGGCCCTGCGTCACACACCCGTCACATAAGTGTACACACAGCTTTATTCCCGCGCGTTATTTCATGTGACTGTCACTGTGTGGAGAGCCTCTGAAAAAGGATAAACTCCCCTATGATTGAAGAAATGGTTTGGTCCTATCAGTGACGCTGCTCGGTAACTAAGGTGAATGAGGTCAGGATACAGAGGGAGCCGGGCACCGACCTGGGGCAAAGCCGGGGGGAATTGTAGCACAGGGGGTGGCACATGAGGGTGAATCGGCCGCTCATGTGCCAGGAGGGTAGATGAGACAATAGTGGGGTGTGCACACATGGTGCTAACGAAAACTGACCATAGCAACCAATCAGATCGATCCTTTCACTTTCTAAAGTAGCTGTGGAAAATGAAAGGTGGAATCTGATTGGTTGCTATGGGCAACTAAGCCAGTTCTGCTTTCCACCAGTTTTGATAAATCTCCCCTTTTGGTTTGTGACCTTCTATAAACATATATGATGTGATATGTTATGATAATTTCATTTTCCAAAGGAGCTCTGACAAATGAAAGGTGGAAGCTGATTGGTTGCTATGGGCAACTAAGTCCGTTTTTTCTTTGCATCAGTTTTGGTCACGTGATCGGAAAACTGACCTGAAAACGGACTGAAAATCTTCTCTTTTCAAGTCTATAATTGCCCGGATGTGAGTCTCATAGACTTGCATTGAACAGGAGACTTTCAGTCATACGCTGTGTGAATTGTCAGGTCAGTTCGCTGATTATGTGACCAAAAGGGGAACCCGGGGAGGCGGCATTACATAGAGGATGCACCTGGCGAGGAAACTCCCCATACCTCAGTTGACATGATGCCCGGTAATAATGGGCAAAAGAATAAAACACTGTGCAGGAGTATCATTATAAATGCTCCGATCATAAGGGACTCAGGAAATTGTAAGGCCTTGTGCACACTGCCATGTCCGTATTTCGGCCCTCCAAAAAATGGTTCCACAAGACGCAGATACCTTCCTCATGCATTCTGTATTTCTCCCACTCCTATCAATAGAAAGGCAGTACGGACAAGAATAGGAGCTGCTCTGTAATATGCAGAATGGCCACATGGCTCTGCAAAAATCCGGAGGTGTGCGCGACCACATAGGAAATAGTGAGTCAGAGTGATCCATGTACGGCGCTAGTCGGATCTTTAAAGATGGCACCCACTTACGAGCAAAGCAGGCGTCATAGCCATCTGGTGCCTGCTGTTTTAAACAGCAGACATCGGGGGCTAATGTCTGCAGTCGTCAATAATGCCAATCGCAGACATTTAACCCCTCAAATGGTCAAAATGTGACCACTGCATCTTAGAGCTAAAAAACTTGTGCGCATGTGCTCCCAGGGCAGAGTGATCCGAGGCTGCCACAGCTGTGTTCCTATGGGGACCCTGCCTGTGGCCTCTATAGGAACATACCGTAGCGAAATTCTCATAGACTTCAATGCTAATGCCTTGGAGTCTATGACAGAAACGACTTGATGATCGCATGTTTAAGTTCCCTAGGAAAAAGAAAAGTTTTAAAAAATAGAATTTTCAGTAGCATTAAAATAAACAATAAAAAATAAACATGATCGGCACCTGTACTATTAAAATATAAAAATATTACGAATGGCATAATGGAAAAAAAAAATTAAAATACAGTTCACCATTTTTGGTAGCTTGACCTCTCAATTTTTTTTAATAAGAAGTGATAAAAAAGCCATACACACTCCAAAATGGTATCACTAAAAACTACAGATTACCCGCAAAAAATGAGTCCTCACACAGCTCTATAGACATAAAAATTAAAAAGGTTATGGGGGGTCAGAATAGGATTCAAAGAAAGAATTCGTTTTTTTCAAAGTTTTAAATTTCAGTATTAAAACACAATAAAAACTACCGTATTTTTCGCCCCATAAGACACCGTTTTTTCCCCCCCAAAGTGAGGGGAAAAGGTCCCTGCTTCTTATGAGGTGAATACTAATGAGCGCTTCCATTATGGAAGGGCTCATTAGTACCGGAGGACCGGGAAGCGGTGAAGGCTCTGTACTCCCCGCTTCCTGGTCCTCGGCTGTCGGCTGTCAAGGCTGCGCACAGCGTGAGGGCGCTCTGTGACCTCATGCTGTGTTCGCCGGTTCACAGCACAGCCGACGGCAGGAGGAAGAAGAGCACGGGCGGTAAGAAGCGGCGGCATCCAGGACCAGGGGAGGTAAGTGTTCTTTTAACTTTATGTCATCTGAGGCATGGGGCATGTCTGAGACAATGGGGGCTGAAAAAAGAAACATGGAGGCTGGGGACTGATCAACGGAGGCATGGGGGCTGATATGAGACTGGGGCTAATCAAAAGAGGCATGGGGGCTGATATGAGGCTGGGGACTGATCAAAGGAGGCATGGGGGCTAATATGAGGCTGGGGACTGATCAAAGGAGGCATGGGGGCTAATATGAGGCTGGGGACTGATCAAAGGAGGCATGGGGGCTAATATGAGGCTGGGGACTGATCAAAGGAGGCATGGGGGCTAATATGAGGCTGGGGACTGATCAAAGGAGGCATGGGGGCTAATATGAGGCTGGGGACTGATCAAAGGAGGCATGGGGGCTAATATGAGACTGGGGGCTGATCAGAAGAGGCATGGGGGCTGATATGAGACGGGGGCTAGTCAAAAGAGGCATGGGGGCTGATATGAGGCTGGGGACTGATCAAAGGAGGCATGGGGGCTAATATGAGGCTAGGGACTGATCAAAGGAGGCATGGGGGCTAATATGAGGCTGGGGACTGATCAAAGGAGGCATGGGGGCTAATATGAGGCTGGGGACTGATCAAAGGAGGCATGGGGGCTAATATGAGGCTGGGGACTGATCAAAGGAGGCATGGGGGCTGATATGAGACTCGGGATAATCAAAAGAGGCATGGAGGCTGATATGAGGCTGGGGACTGATCAAAGGAGGCATGGGGGCTAATATGAGGCTGGGGACTGATCAAAGGAGGCATGGGGGCTAATATGAGACTGGGGGCTGATCAGAAGAGGCATGGAGGCTAATATGAGACTGGGGGCTGATCAGAAGAGGCATGGAGGCTAATATGAGACTGGGGGCTGATCAAAAGAGGCATGGGAGGCTGATTTGAGACTAGGAGTCTGATCTGAGGTCTGAATGGGGTCTTATTTATATTGGGGCTCATATCTGATTGGGGGGTCATTCACTCTGATTGTGGGTCTGATCTGAGGTCTGATTAGCATTGGGGGTCTGATTGCTGGTCTGACCTGAGGTCTAATGAAAAATATTTTTTATTATAAACCTAGGGGCGTCTTATAGGACGAAAACTACAGTATATAACTAAGGTATCATTGTAATCGTACTGACCTGGAGAATGAAGGGCAGTTTTATTGCATAGTGAACGGTGTTAAAAATAAAACCCGTTAAACTGTTGCATAATTGAATTTTTTTTTTCCAATTTCACCCCAGTTGTAATTTTTCCCACTACATTGTAAAGTAAATGGTGCCATTAGAAAGTACAACTTGCCCTGCAAAAAGTAAGCCCTGCGGAGTTAGGACTGCGGAAAGGATGGGAGTCAAAAACGGAAATGGAAAACTGCACAGGAACGTTTAAACCAGGCACAGTGTCTTGTAGGACCAGCTCAGCTGAAGGTAATGATACCTTTCACTTAGCGATCTGTTACTTTATTCTGGAGAAAAAGTACTTTATATCCATATGCAAATAAGCAATTAAGTGGAGCGAGGGCGGGCCCAAGCTACTGTATGCACCCATGCCCCTCCTACTTCCTCTGCCAGCCCCTCCCTCTCCTTGATTGACGGGGCCAGGTTTCTGCATAGTCATCCCTTCTGGCCCTGTCAATCAAGAAGGAGAGGGAGGGGCTGGCTGAGGAAGCAGGAACGGCACGGGTGCACATAAGGGACTGGGTCCATCCTCGGTGCACTTCTCCAGAATGAAGCAACGGATCAATAAGTGAAAGGTATCATTACATTCAGCTGAGCTAACCCTACCTTGTGCCTGGTGACAGATTGCCGTGAGGGAATTATCCGAACCCAAGGATTTTGGCAGGACTGGCTTACTGTTTACTTTGCATGGGGGTGTCCCAAATCTCTGAATTCCACAGTTCCTCCCAGTAACCATAGTCATTTCGCTGTCTGTTTTCTGATGATGTACGTTTCTCTGCTCTCACATAGTTTTCAGATGATTTCATCTTCAGAATTTGTTCCACGATTTCCCACCAGAGGGAACAGTGCGGCAGCCCCAATCCGTTGTGTCATCGGAGATCTTTTATTATGGAGGTAGGAATGTGCTCGGCCTCAGGTTCTCAAACTCTAACATCAGGCCTCGGTATTACTAGATTATTGATTCAAATACACAAAATTCTGCACTCGAGCTGCGCCTGTTGTGCATGTTCTTCTCAGCCTACTATAATGTGGTTCTTCTAGAAAGGAAATGCAGGAGTCAGCAACCCCCAGCATTCCTACAGTTGTGAGACTACAGCTCCCAGCTAGACTTGTCACCATACCAGAATTTTTCTGTTCGATTTCTATACCAAAGTATGATAATACTCAATACCAATTCAAAAGCATGCAAACCCCCCCCCCCCCCCCCCCCCACAAAAATATAAAGTCCACCTTAGACTGAACTCAAACGTCTGTGGAACACGGTCCGGGAGATACCGGATTGGCATCCTGCTTAGTGCAGCAGCGCATGGCATCATTGGTTGCTTTGACACTGTGCACTTTGTGCCGCTGCCGCAGTACAGTAATACACTCGTATGATCTATACTAGTGTATTACTGTACAGCAGCGGCGGCACAAAGCGCACGGCGTCATAGGAACCAAAGACACCGTGCGCTCCTGCACTAAGCAGGATACCAGTCCGGTATCTCCCGGACCGCGTTCCACTGACGTGTGAATTCAGCCTTAGTCCACAGCCTTCTTGATCCCTGTGCTCTCACCCCTCGCAGCCTTCTTGATCCCTGTGCTCTCCCTCAGGTCTCACCCCTCGCAGCCTTCTTGATCCCTGTGCTCTCCCCCAGCTCTCACGCCTGGCAGCCTTCTTGATTTCTGTGCTCTCCCCCAGCTCTCACCCTTCGCAGCCTTCTTGATTTCTGTGCTCTCCCCCAGCTCTCACCCCTCGCAGCCTTCTTCATCCCTGTGCTCTCCCCCAGCTCTCACCCCTCGCAGCCTTCTTCATCCCTGTGCTCTCCCCCAGCTCTCACCCCTCGCAGCCTTCTTCATCCCTGTGCTCTCCCCCAGCTCTCACCCCTCGCAGCCTTCTTCTCCCTCAGCTCTCACCCCTGGCAGCCTTCTTCATCCCTGTGCTCTCCCCCAGCTCTCACCCCTCGCAGCCTTTTTGATCCCTGTGCTCTCCCCCAGCTCTCACCCCTCGCAGCCTTCCGCCAGCTCCTCTGACACACCCTCCATAGTGAATATCCATCACGTACTGTACACACACCATACTAGACATTCATGAGACACACCATAGTGATCAGGGGCGGATTGGCAATGTACCCTACCGGGAAACTTCCGGGTGGGCCGACTGCCTAAAGTATGTTGTGGGCCGGCATCAATTTCATTTTACGTATTGTGTCTTGATAAGATTACAGCAGGGCGAGCCACGGCCTGATGTCCTCACTACAATACACATTACAGGCCGCAGTCAGCCCTGCTGCCATCTCAGTATCATGCCACTGTCACAGCAAGTCAAAAAGTAAGACAGCACTACCTGCTGAGGTGTCTCAGTAAGTCCAATTGGTGGCGGTGCCTGTGGTGTCAGATCCCGGCCTCTAGGATCCCCCAAAATGCAGAAACGGAAGAAAAAACCGCGGCACTCCAACTTCTCAAATCAGATCCGTGTTTATTTCTCACCCAGCGAGCGACATTTCGACTCAAAATGAGTCTTTATCAAGCTTGATAAAGACTTATTTTGAGTCGAAACGTCTCACGCTGGGTGAGAAATACACACGGATCTGATTTGAGAAGTTGGAGTGCCGCGGTTTTTTCTTCTGTTTCTACTGTCACAGCAAGGCCGCAAAGTGTATTGTACTGAAGGCGATGGCCACCGCTGGCCCTGCTGTAATCTTATGCCCACCTCTGTGTTTTATAATGCGCTGAAGCCCGCCCCTGTACCTCCTGCTGTCGGGTCCTTTGACACCGGACAGCAGGACAGAGATCACTGCTCTGCCCTCCGGATGTCAAGGGACCTGTGGCTCCCCCCACTCCCAGCGTCAACGCAACTGACGTTGTGTCGTCCTCCCTACCCCTGTATGTGGGGAACAGCACTCAGGTGAGTTTCTTTTTTGCCAGCCCTGTGACAATGAGGCGGTTTGGGGGCGGGGCGCATTAGGTGGCTCTATAGGGACATTACTGGGGGAAGAGGGGGGCATTGCTATTACCCCTATATGGACATTACTGGGAGCAGTGGGGAAATTACTGGGGCTATATATGGACATTACTTGGGGTGGGGGCATTGCTGTGGCCGCTTTAGAGACATTACTGGGACGGGGGGGCATTACTGACTGCTCTATAGAGACTTTACTGGGGGCAGGGGGGCATTACTGTGACCATTATAAGGACATTACTGGGCACAGGAGGAGGCATTGCTGTGGCCGCTATAGGGACATTACTGGGGGCAGGGGAGGGTATTGCTGTGGCCACTATAGGGATATTACGGGGCAGGGGAGGGCATTGCTGTGGCCACTATGGGGACATTACGGGGACAGGGGAGGGCATTACTGTGGCTGCTATAGGGATATTATTAGGGGCAAAGGTGCATTACTGGGGGAAAGGGGGTATTACTGTGGCTAATATAGGGACATTACTGGAGGAAGGAGGGCATTACTAGAGGACAAGGGGAGGCATTATTATTACTGAGGGCACTGTGGGGCATCATTACTGGAGGCACAATATGTGGCATTATTATAATGGGGGCACAATACAGTACATAATATTAATACTGGGGGCATTATTATTACATGAGGCAGCATTTTTAATACTGGGGCATTATTAATACTAGGGCACTGTAGGGACATTATTATTAATGGGGGCACTGTGGGGACATTGGTATTACTGGGGTCACTATTATTACTACTGGAGGAATTATAGGTGGCACTTTGTTGTTGGGGTCAGGCATCTTTGTTGCTGGTGGCACTATAGGGGACATTATTATTTGTACAGTATATTATTTGGGGGCATTGGGGAGCGCAGCAGGCTCAGTATTGGGGTAGCAGCAGGATGACAATGTTGGGGCACCATGGTGGGGAGGATAATGGAAATTTGAGGACTCTAAGATGTCTGTGTGTCAAACTCTGCAGAGATGGAACACGGCTAGAAGATGTCATCATGTGTTGTCTGGTCCTAACGGAGAAGATGAGGAAAGAGAACGTCTATATCAGAGGAGACGTCACTGGATGTGAGAGGTAGGTGATGCTGCACTCCCCTGTATGTATGGTAACGCTGAAAGACCAGTCAGAATGCTGAAGGTAGGGCTGGCTCTCTGCTGCTGCCTGGGTTTTAACTCTTCATGGCGGAGGACTTGGCAGTTGACACTGGCCACCACAGAGGGGCAGCTCCTACAGGGGTTTTTGGTTCTGCAGCAGTATATTGTGCTGCAGTGAGCTAAATAAAAAAAATTGCAGCATGATATACTGCTCCCTCTATGGTATTCCTAGCCCTGCCTACTCATGTTGGCCCCACCTTCTCTCAATCTGGACCAGCCCACAACATAGGGCCAATTTTAATTTTTTTTTCCAGGGCCACTCTATATTCCCAATCCGCCCCTGATAGTGAACATCCATGACACACACCATAGTTAAGATCCATGACATACACACACTCCATACTGGACATCCATGACACACACCATGGTAAAGATCCATGACATAGACACACTCCATACTGGACATCCATGACACACACCATGGTGAAGATCCATGACATACACACACTCCATACTGGAGATCCATGACACACACCATGGTGAAGATCCATGACATACACACACTCCATACTGGACATCCATGACACACACCATGGTGAAGATCCATGACATACACACACTCCATACTGGACATCCATGACACACACAATGGTAAAGATCCATGACATAAACACACTCCATACTGGACATCGATGATACATCCACCATACTGGACATCGATGATACATCCACCATACTGGACATCCATGACACACACCATACTGGACATCCATGACACACACCATACTGGACATCCATGACACACACCATACTGGACATCCATGACACACACCACACTGGACATCCATGACACACACCATACTGGACATCCATGACACACACCATACTGGACATCCATGACACACACCATACTGGACATCCATGACACACACCCCATAGTGAAGATCCTGCTATTCATATACAAGGCTGCATCAGAGGTATACAGTAAGACAGCTAAGGACAGTGATTGGCTTCAGCAGTCACATGCCATATACCTCTATGTCACTGCTGCAGCCTTGTATACAGACATCAGGAGGAGAAGCGGAGCTGTGATGCGGAAAGCGGCTGGAGAGAAACGGGTCAGTATAGGGTGTTTTTTATACTCAGACATTTAGTTGCACAACTCCATTTGATAAGATGACATAACGGTACTTTTACACTTGCAGCAGAGAGATCCGGCAAGCAGTTCTGTCGCCGGAACTGCCTGCCGGATCAGGCAAAATGTATGCCAACTGATGGCATTAGTAAGACTGATCAGGATCCTGATCAGTCTTAAAAATGCCTGATCAGTCGAAAAAATGCATTGAAATGCCGGATCCGTCTTTCCGGTGTCATCCGGCAAAACGGATCCAGCATTTATTTTTGTCACCTTTTTTTCAGTCTGCGCATGCGCAGACCGGAAGGACGGATCCGGCACTAATACATTCCTATGGGAAAAAATGCTGGATCCGGCATTCAGGCAAGTATTCAGTTTTTTTGTCCGGAGATAAAACCGTAGCATGCTGCGGTTTTCTCTTTTGCCTGATCAGTCAAAACGACTGAACTGAAGACACCCTGATGCATCCTGAACGGATTACTCTCCATTCAGAATGCATGGGGATAAAACTAAGCAGTTCTTTTCCGGTATAGAGCCCCTAGGACGGAACTCTATGCCGGAAAAGAAAAACGCAAGTGTGAAAGTACTTTAAAAAAACTTTTTGGATTCAGCAGTCCGACAGATTGTCCCCTAGTAAGTCACAGGCAGATTTCTGATGACAGTCCCATATAGGACTGTCTGATCCGGGGTCACAGGTGTCCAGGTATCTCCTCCCCCTCTCACTGGAGTGAAATCTTACATCATCTAGAGCTAGCGTATTGTCACGAGGGTGTCAAGAACCACGCCTGACTCCGTTATACCCGGGGTCAGGAAGTCGCAGCGGTTGGCTGCGCGCTCTATGCAGAAAGATAGGGCTGTTTCTTTATGGTAGCTTTCTGGGTTTGCTTTGCAACCCTTTTTGGCTCACTCAGGGATCCGTAGCTCCTTCTCCTCAGCTGTTCCTTGTCCAGCACTCCCAATCCTCCTTATATTTCCCTCTCCCACTTCTCTGGTTGCCAGATATAGAGCTTCCTGCCTGGACTTCTATACTGACCCACTGGATCTGTGTTGCTGCGTTCTCTGGTTGTTGGTCCAGAACTTTTCCCTCCGGATCCCTGTTGGACCTTTGTGGTCTGCTGTGGTCGCCCACCTGGGTCTATGTGTTTGTCTGTATTGTCTGTCCTCTCCTTGGTGGTTTCCTTTTAGTGTCAGTGGTGCGGACTAGTGATCCCACCACCCCGTTCACTACCTAGGGCTCATCTTATGGAAAGCCAGGGTTTAGGCACGTGATCGGCGTACGGGTGAGGAACCCGTCTAGGGACGTCAGGGCAGTCAGGTGCCAGCCTCAAGGTGAGTCGGGGTCACCACCTTTCCCCCTCCCTTGGGCAGGGCCTTCCCTTTTCCCACCCTTTGCGTGACGCCGGTCATTACACGTATGTCATCTCTACTTCCAAGTCACGTCATAGAGCAGATCATACGGAACGTAGCTGCTAATTAGATGATAAGTAAATGAATGGCGACATTGAACCGCATGAAGACGACCCCACCTCTAATGTACAGAACTAGAGGGGGCAGCATGTCCTGACACTTGTGGTCTCTGAACAGTCGGAGCCCCATAGGTCTATGTGTGAGGCTGATCTGAGCAAAATGTCAGAACCCACAGTCCCAGCCACCCCTATAACCTGCAATAGCACCATATTACGGCACAGGTCACACACACATAGACAAGGACTATGCCGCTAGACAAGGGTTCCCCCTGGGGCGCGGGGTCTAGCTGAGCAGGGCCCATATTTATTGACTTGTCTGCTGCTATGTTATTTATGACTGTTTGTACATGAACCCCTGAACTGTAAGGCGCTGCGGAATATGTCGGTGCTATATAAATAAAGATTATTATTATTTTATCTGCCTTGCCTCACAAGACACCAGCCAGCCGCTCTGAGACTGTTTATGAGCCCTCTGTCCACGGAGGAGGCCACCTACAAATCGACGTCTTGGGCCATGTAAGGATTTCTCCATCCGTCCAGCAGCTCACTGCACTTTCTTCTGCTCCACTGCCACAGACCTGGATCCGCTGATGAGAACATGACATGCACTGCGTTTTGCGCCCCCCAAGTTCTCTATTTGGTACTGCTACTAAGCTGCACTATTGCATGTATGGAAATGCTGACAATGTTAGTATCGAACCAAACCAGGTATCAAAGTATTGATATTATTGATCTTTTGATGCTCCCAGAATGCTCTATTCGCTTTAATGGAAGTTCCGAGGACAGCCAGGCATGTGTACATACTGGGGGTTGTTTCACCAGGAGTGCCAATGTTTGCCGATCCCGGCAGTCACGTGGACGTAGGTCACATCAGCGCTGCAGCTAAGTAGACAAAGCCCACCTGAGTGTCGACCCTGGAGCGGTGGGGAATTTAGTAACATTTATCACATTGCTATATTTCCTTTTAATGCCGGACAGTCCCTTTAAAGGATTTGTCCCAACTCCACAACCCCTGTCCTTTTAGACATCATAAATGACTCAGATATAGTTGTATAGTGGTATCTCACTCTCTCTATTGACATATATATCTATATACACATATAATGCATTCGGAAAGTCTTCATTGTCATGTTTTATGTTGCGGCCTTGTGCTAAAATAAAATAAAATAAAAAATACAAGTTTTTCCCCATCATTCTGCACTCAATCCCCATAAAGAGAAACCTAAAAAAGAATTTTAGAAGTGTTTACAAATTAATAAGGAAAAACTAAAATCTGATTTGGACATTGACATAAGTATTCAAACCCTTTACCCAGAACTTAGTTGAAGCCTCTTTGGCAGCGATTACAGCCTCCAGTCTTCTTGGGTATGATGCTACAAGGTTTGTACACCTGGATTTAGGGATTTTCTGCCATTCTTCTCTGCAGATCCTCTCAAACTCTGTCAGATTGGATGGGGACGTTCGGTTTACAGCCATTTTCAGGTCTCTCCAGAGATGTTCGATTGGTTTCAAGTCAGAGCTCTGGCTGGGCCACTCATAGACATTCACAGAGTTGTCCCCAAACCACTCCTGTGTTGACTTGGCTGTGGGCTTAGGGCAGGGGTGCACAACCATTTCTGGTTGGGGGCCACATTGTCAGCCTGAACCAATTCCAAGGGCCGAAAATTAAACTTAAAGGGTTTCTGTCATGAGAAAAATCGTTATGTAGCTGGCTGACATTAGCGATGTACCTGTATGACTTACAGTATATCTCCCTGTCTGTTGCCGTTCGCTCTAAATAATGACTTTTACAACATGCAAATGAGCCTCTCACCGTTTAGCACGCCCTTGTAAAGGTGATTGACATCCTCGGTCTCCTCTGTGCCCCGCAAATCCCGTGCCTGAGCCGTCCATTTTAGTATTAGGCGCAGTGAGTGACGAACTGCAGCAGGCAAGCGTCCTTCACTCACTGCGCCTGCGCCTAGTACTAAAATGGACGGCGCAGGATTTGCGGGGCACGGAGGAGACCGAGGATGTCAATCATCTTTACAAGGGTGTGCCAAATGGTGAGAGGACAGAGCCTCTCATATTTCCCTCAACCCTGACCACTCTCCCTGTTTCAGCTACTACAGCCACTGAAGAATACCCTCACCACCATGCATCACTATAGGGATGATATTGGGCAGGTGATGAGCAGTGCCTGGATTCCTCCAGACGCTTACAATTGAGCCCAAAAAGTCCAATTGTGGTTTTTATCAGACCAAAGAATCTTGTTTCTCACTCCAGCTCCTTCCACGGCATTTCTATTGGATTAAGGTCAGGACTTTGACTTGGTCATTCCAAAACTTTTACTTTATTCTTTAACCATTCTTCGGTAGAATGACTTTTAGGGTCGATGTCTTGCTGCATGAGCCCCATTGGGGGCAGTTGGATGCTAATGTCTGTAAAGCGCTGCGGAATATCGTAGCTCTATATAAGTGCATAAAATAAATAAATGACCAACGTTCTCTTGAGATTCAGCTCACAGGCAGATGTCCTGACACTTTTCTTTAGAATTTGCCGGTATAATTCATTGTTACATCAACAACAGCAAGCCGTCCTGGACTGGATGCAGCAAAACAGGCCCAAAACATGATACTACCAGCACTATGTTTCACGGAGGGGGTGAGGTTTTATGCTGGAATACAATGTTTTCCCTTCTCCAAACATAATGCTTCTCATTTACAACCAGAAAGTTAAATTCTGGTCTCATCCATCCACAAAACTTGTTCAGTTAATCTTTAGCAAACTGCAGTTGGGCAGCAGTGTTCTTTTTGGAGACCAGTGGCTTTCTTCCTGCAACCCTCCCATGCATATCATTGTTGTTCAGTGTCCTTTTGATGGTGGATTCATGAAAATTAACATTAGCTAATGTGAGAAAGGCCTTTGATTACTTAGAGGTTACCTTGGGTTCCTTTGTAACCTTACAGACTATTGCACTTCTTGCTCTTGGTGTGATCTTTGTTGGTCGACCACTCCTGAGAAGGGTAATAATGGTCTTGAATTTCCTCCATTTGTACACAATCTGTCTGACTGTAGATTGGTGGAGTCCAAACTCTTTACTTTTATAACCTTTTCCAGCCTGATGAGCATCACCAACTCTTCCTCTAAGGTCCTGAGAAATCTCCTTTGTTTATGCCATGATACACTTCTGTGTGCTTTCCGCATCCGTGTATCTGTTCCGCAAAAGTCATAAAATGTCCTATACTTGTCCGCAAAGTGTGGAATACAGACCCATTGTATCTACATAGATGGGTCTGCAACAAAATGCAGAATGTACACAGACCGCTAGAGATGAGCGAATTTTTCAAAAATTGGTTTCGCCGGTTCGCTGAATTTTTTAGGAAAATTTGGTTCGATTTAAATAAATTTGCGGCGAATTACATTCAAAAACAGCTATTTCCTGGCTGCGGAGAGCCTTTATAGTGGTGTAGAACACTGTGTCGTGCCGTAACACGTAGGGAATCTGCTTTGGTAGTGAAACAATACTGTGAGTCCGTATGACATGCAGATGACAGGCGTCCCTCTTAGAATCAAAGCACACTTCACTTATTTGGGCAGTCACAGGGCCAAAACTGACCAAATAACTCAAGTATGAACTCAGCCTTACAGGTCGATGTTAGCGTCAAGAAGAAGCGCACTCGTTTTACACCATCATCAGCTGATCCCACATAGATGTCTACAGAACCTGTTCTATTAAACACTTATACAAGTAGAGCCCCCCCCACAGAGTGGAGAGTGGTCAGCAGTAAGTTTGTGTTGACTGATTATTTTGCCCTTCCTCTGATCCGTCAGAACAATAACCCACAAAAAACGTATCATGACTGTGGAGCATCCGCCTTCACTCGGTCAGTATTTGGTCAGTAATCCCTCAGTATTGCTAATGCCAAAAAAACAGTAGTGGATCCAAAACAGAGATGACGTGTAAATGGAATATTTGCAGGTCTTCTGTGTTTTGTACCCACTCCTGCTTTTGTCTACCAAATCATAAGCCAATTCTGATGGGACCATCAGGCCTTACAGCTGTTACACAGACAGGATCCGTTGTGCATCTCACTTTTCCTTCCTTCTGACAGATCAGAAGAAGTGTCAAATAAATGATGATGTCAGCCAGGCCGAAAGGCAAAATAGTGGCCCAGTCATGAAGTGTGGAGGGTGTGCACAGCATGAGAACTCCACAGAGTGGCCCTATGACACAGTGGTGAGGTGGCGGCAGCATCAGGAAGGCCACAGAATGGCACAATGGGAGAGCCAACCAAAAACCACTAACATAACTACAGAACCGAATCATCAAAACCACACATGCAGTACAAAAACATCTTTATTATATTACATCAAAAGACATACATTGAATAAATAATATAAATGATAAAATAATCCATGCATAAGGTGCTGAGCAAATGACAACCCCGCCCCCCCCCCCTCCCCAGATATTGGTCCACACATATATCCCACCTGGCCAAGTTGCTGGTGTGGCTGGGCAGGAACCACATTCACCCAGTGGGCCTTAAAGGAGATGTACTGTCCCTGACCATAGTTACAGCTCCACATGTCTGCACTGCCGTGCACTTTGGCAGACACTGACAGGCTCAAGGACTGGCCCACCTTCTGTTCTACATATTTGTGCAGGGCTGGTACTGCCTTTTTGGCAAAGAAATGACAGCTTGGGACTCTCCACCTGATGGCACAAGCCATCAGTTCTCTGAAAGGTGCAGAGTCCACCACTTGGAAAGGGAGGGACTGCAGCACCAGCAACTTGGACAGGAGCACATTCAGCTTCTGCGCCGTTGGATGAGTGCACGCATACTGGTGTCTGTTGGCAATCGCTTCTGTGATCGATTGCTGACGGAATGAGTGACGAGGAGCAGGAGCATCTGGAACAGCAGATAATGGGAATGACAGACAGCTCCCTTCGGCTGAGGTGGTGGAGCCTTGACTGCCTGAAACCGGGTGCGTGCCACTAGGTGATGCAGCAGTTGCTGAAGCAGGTTGGACCACCACATCGGAGCCACGGTTCTCCCTTGGCCACTGTATGGCGACGCTGCATATGTTGACGCAAGACCGTAGTCGCCACGCTTCACCTTCTGCCCACAGATTCTAAATATGGCCACGTTCACCTCAGGCTGCTTAAGAAATAACTGGCACACCGCCGAGTAGGTGATTTTACCAACACTATGCACTGACTGAATGCTACCGCCGCTGCCTCTGTGAACCACTGCACCGCTACTTCCTGAGCAGTTTGGCTCCAGCGAAGCGGGTCGTCTACCCCTGGCAAGTTTGGTTCCCGACCTCCCACTGCTGCCACCCTGCTGACTCCCGGCCACGCTAGCAACTTGCTGGCTCCACCGCTGCCTCACGGGCAAGCCGCCACCCTCTTCTCCCGATGATGAATCCCCTTCATCATCCGGCTCCCAAGTGCGATCAGCTGCATCATCGAGTACTGTCTGCACGTCACTGATGTCCTCCTCAACCGTCTCTGGGTCAGGAGCCTCACCGCTCGTAACACCAGCTCCCACGCCACTCTCCTCGTCACTAATTTCCCGCCTAGTGGAGAAAGCGGCGGATGTCTCCTCCAGATCTTTGCTGGGCAGTAGCTGCTGACTGTCCTCTAGTACCTCGTCCTTGCTGTATAGTGGAGCTGAGCCGACAGCATACAATACTTTTGTGGCTCTGGGAACCGAAAAGGACAGAGGCAGGTTGAGGACAGGTGAGGGCACAGGGCCTGCTCCAGGGCCATGACAACTAAGGGTTGTGTCTGACGAACCCACTGACTCTTGGCTGGGGGTGTCTGATGTCACTTGGGACGAAGTCAAAGATCAAGTCAACCACTCAAAAACCACTGGGTTGATGGTCACGACACGACTGCTAGCTGAGACTGGGAGCTCAGGCCTCTTGAAGTGTCCCCTGCTGCCACGGCCCCTTACTCTGCTGCGACCTCTGCCTGTGCCAGAAACATTTAGTCCTCTGCCACTCCCCTGTGCAGGGCCTGGCACTTCTCTGCCTGACATACTGTTAGATCAAATAAATAAAACGGAAATTAAAACACCCCACAAAAGCCTTTAATACAGATAACTGCACTGCTGAGCGTCGAATATATTGTTTCTTTTTCTGCTAAAACACCCCGCAAAAGCCTTTACAACAGATTACTGCACCGCAGAGCGGCAAATGTATTTTTTCTTTTTCCGCTAAAACACCCCACAAAAGCTTTTACTACAGATAAGTGCACTGCAGAGCGGAAAATGTATTTTTTTTTGTGCTAACTCGTCACAAAAGGCTTTACAAGAAATAACTGCACCGCAGAGCGGCAAATGTATTTTTTCTTTTTCCGCTAAAAGACCCCACAAAAGCTTTTACTACAGATAAGTGCAGCGCAGAGCGGCAAATGTTTTTTTTTTTGTGCTAACTCGTCACAAAAGGCTTTACAAGATATAACTGCGTGGCAAATGTATTTTTTCTTTTTGTGCTAATACACGTCACAAAAAGCCTAATAAGAAATAACTGCACCGCAGAGCTGCAAATGTTTTTTTCTTTTTGCTCTAATACACGTCACAAAAGGCTTTACAAGAAAAAACTACAGCGCTGAGCGGCAAATATATTTTTTCATTTTCTGCTAAAACACCCCACAAAAGCCTACAGATAAGTGGGCAAATAAGACATATAATTATTTCCTTGTAATAGCCCCTGTTAATGCCTGTATCAAACAGCACTTGCACCCTAATAATATGAACGGTTTGCTGGAATTACAGAGCTGTATGATGGCAATTTGGATCCCCAGTCAGTGCTGCAAGGTCTAATAGGAATGTTCCTATTACCCAGGCTGTAACCTCCCCTACTGAACCCTGTTCAACAGAAATGCTGTGGAATGATTCCTCCCTACACCCTGAATAATCTTTCCCTGCACTTGTAAATCTTTTTTTTTTTTTTTTTTAGCACAATTACGATTTTTCTCTCACTGTCCCTAGCGCCTGCAGACATGTCTCTCCCTGCTGTATTTATAGGGCTGTGACATCACAGGGCTGGCTGCTGATTGGCTGCATGCATGTCAGTCTGGGTGATCCCGCCTTCCCAGACTTCCTTTCTGCATGTCCTCACACGGGCAGCAGCCATTTTAGTAAAAATGCGATTCGGTGCGAATCGCTCATCTCTACAGACCGCATTTGTATTTTGCGGATCTGAGGTTTGCAGACTGCAAAACGGACACAGTCGTGTGCATGAGGCCTAAGGTAATTTATATTGCACAATAAACACCGTAAAAATTTTATTGCAGTTTTGCCTTTTCTTTTTACTATTGCCCCTTTCGAAAGAAGCGTTCCAGCATGTTTTATGTACTCCAAGATGGTTCAATTAAAATAATATTACTGGTCCTGCAGAAAAATGCAATCATACAATTAAAAATGATGGCTCTTGGCAGGCGGAGATAAAAATAAAATAAAAATGTGTCCTCAAAGAGGTTATGCTAAAATTAAAGGTTATTTTACTGTAATTCAGCATGAAAAAGTAGTTATTTTTATATTTTCTGCTCCAGTTTTCTTTACTTCATTATACTGGCATCTCCTGATGTTTAACCTGTATAGTACTGTACACGTCCTCCTACCGAGGTGGTCACACATGCTCAGTTCCATCCTTCAACTGCCACCAGCCATATCTACTGTTACAGTGACAGTTGCAAGGAGAGAGCAGGAGCAGAAAGGAAACGCCTGCTGAGAAAGGACACCCTTCCTGAGCTGTGATAGGTAGAGAGCTGCAGCGGAAAGGACACTCCCCATGAGAAAGGACACGCTCCCTGAGCTGCCAGCCTGAACAGAATCTAGCAACGCAATTGGAGCAATGAATGGGGAGACCTTTGGGTCCAGGTACAGGGCTGGTTCTAGCTTTGTTAGAAAGAGATTGTCCTGTACTATATGATATCTAATTTTAATTTTTTACATCAATCACGGGATAACCCCTTTAATAGGTTAATTAACCCTAACGCGACTGCCTTGTATAAATGCAGAGTAGATGCTATTTTGTTACATTTCCTATAAATTGAGTGCATAATATTACATTATTGTCATAGTAACATTCTTGTGTAGGTGTCATACTGTGCAATAATAATACAATGGTCAGCGCCACAGCTGCATTCTTTTACCATTACTGCGGATTTAACCGTGTGTGGGTGTGCTCATGCCATCGTCTATGGCACCACAACCCCCTTTACCATGGATGCCGATGGTCCTGTGTATTTAGCGTTACTGCAGGGAATTGCCGCAATCTGTATATTTTTTTTATACCAAGAGATAGAACAAGTAAATAGTTTTTCCATTTCTAGGCGTCACGGGTTCACATCATTTTATATGCCTGCTGGCCATTCAGGCTGCACTTCTCACTTCGAACTTATGTAGTGCTTTGGGCAGACCTTTTCAGCTTGTTCACGAGGCCCCAAGGTATTTTCTGCTCAGCCTCTTTTCCCACTTCATAAAACAAAATTGAAAGAAGAATTAGCTACACAGGACCATCACCACTAGGAATATATTTTCTGCAAAATTGGTAGTTCACATGAAACAACCCTCACAGTCAGATCTCTAAATTGCATTCCAGGTAATATTGCTGTGTTAACATTTATACGTACAGCTGAATGAAATTCTAGTAATTCGGCTGTCATAAAACCAGCAGTACATATTAATAATTTCAAGCATTTTCTTGGACTCTTCTAGTTCCAAATACTTAAGGGAGGTGCGTGCAGGTCTTTTTGAAACCCTTTGCCAGGCAACTACAGTGCTTGGAAAAAGGTGATTTATCTACTAAAGTAACCATTTTATGTACTGTACATAGAATATAATTTTTACATGTATATATTGAGCCCTGGTCTTTCAGACACAAGAAGCAGCGGGTTAAGAAGCAGCAGTTTTATATTAAAGGAAGGCGATGTTAGGCCAAGTAATTTAAATAAAGGAACACTAAGGGCTGTTTCACACGAGCGGATGCCGTGCGTGTCATCCGCAGCGTGAATGACAGCCAAGCCCCGCACTGGACAGCAGAGGCACGGAGCATTAACATGACTGATAATAGTCTTTGCCTCTCTAATCTTTTTACTACAAAATCACAGTGAGATAAAGTTGTCACTGTGGTTTTGTAGTTAAAAGATCACAGAGAGGCACAGAGCATTATCAGTCATGTTGCTTGGCTGTCTTTCACGCTGCGGATGACACGCACAGCATCCGCTCGTGTGAAACAGCGCTAAGTGTAGAAAATATACCAAAATACAAAGATTTCAGCAATTCCTCCTTTAATCTCCTCCTCTCCTATGATTCAAGTTTATTTCAATTATAATTTCAATTCTGAAGAGATCAGCCATTATTCTCACTATCCTTCTCACAATCCTGTGTCTGGCTGTAAGGCAACTGGCTGCAGAAGAAGCCCTCCGCCACTACTCTATCTGCAACAGGAGACCAGAAACGCAAAGCCTTGGCCCTTTGGTTAGGTCTCACCCCTCAGCCATCTGTTAGCTGAAAATGATAACATTAGGAAGATATTCAAACTTGTGTTTGGCAAGATTTCGAGAGCTTCAGAAAAAAATTCAGACTGACAAAGAGCAGGGGCAAGTCATTGTTCTGTTTAATCTTTCACTTCTAGGTTTAGTGTTTTCAAAATATGTAATGTAGTAAAAGGGGTTATCCAAAATTCTAACATTCAAAAAGTTTACAGGGTGGTCGGACAATATTTAAAGGGCATCTGTCACAGATTTGTGCCTATGAAACTGGCTCACTTGTTGCATGTGCACTTGGCAGCTGAAGACGTCTGTGTTGGTCCCATGTTCATATGTGCCCACATTGCTGAGAAAAATTACGTTTTAACATATGAAAATGAGTCTCAAGGAGCAACATGGGCGTTGCCTTTACACCTAGCAGCTCTGCTCTCTCTTCAACTGCCGCGCCCTCTGCACTTTGATTGGCAGGACCAGGAGGGCATAATGACATTTTCACTCCCTGGCCCTGTAAATCAAAGTGCAGAAGTTGCGACAGTTGCAGAGAAAGCAGAGCCTCTAGGTGTAATGACAACGCCCCCATTGCTCCTAGAGACTAATTTGCATATATTAAACCATCATTTTTCTCAGTAATACGGGCACATATGGACTTGGGACCAACACAGATGTCTTCAGCTGCCAAGCGCACCTGTAACAGGTCAGCCAGTTTCATAGGTACAAAACTGCTTACAGATGCCCTTTTTATGACAGAATGAAAAAAACACATCTTTTCATAGTGTCAGTGTCATGAAACTGGGGGAGGAATGGAAGGAGGGACTAGAACAGTTCAGAAGGAAAGGTGTAGGGTAAAAAATATACATAAACCTCTTAATTGTATGTACTGCAGAGAAAAAAGGGGGTCAGTCAGCACATCCCAAAGCGCAGGGGCACGTTGCTATGGCTGAGAACAAGACTGTTAGACA
Organism: Bufo gargarizans; assembly: GCF_014858855.1. NCBI lineage: Eukaryota > Metazoa > Chordata > Amphibia > Anura > Bufonidae > Bufo > Bufo gargarizans. The sequence goes on from NC_058080.1 coordinate 75,614,756, forward strand.
AAACAAGGAATGCAACAGCTCACTGCAAACCAAATAAAGTACAAAATTGCATCATAATATCAAATGCTGAACTAATAAGTTAGAGATATTTGGCAAATCGTTTTGTACAAAATTATTTGAGCCCATCTGCCGAACGTCAAGGCAATCTCTAGTTAGACGGGTTCCTAACACTAAATATATCTGTTATGTGCCATGGCGGCTATCATAAAATTCAGAAAGTGCAGGTTCCACTTACATGCTGGATCCGCCTGAATTTCCGTCATTTTCGGTGCCAAAATGGCCTCCACTGTATCCAGGGAAAGCAGTCACCAGCATGCACGCCGGGCCCACTCCACACCACCCCCGGCGCCACATGGTCACCAAGGACTGCAATGAGAGTCCACACACTATCTCTCTCCTGGTGCCATGTGGCTTCAGTGAGTGATGGGGAGCGGGCCAGGCTATATACTAACACTAATTAAAATCAACCTGTGGGACAAACGAGCTGGTCAGGAGTGCACGACTAAGGAGGCAGCCACACCTCCAGCACAAACTGCAGAGAAAAAAGGGGGTCAGTCAGCACATCCCAAAGCGCAGGGGCACGTTGCTATGGCTGAGAACAAGACTGTTAGACAAAACAAGGAATGCAACAGCTCACTGCAAACCAAATAAAGTACAAAATTGCATCATAATATCAAATGCTAAACTAATAAGTTAGAGATACTTGGCAAATCGTTTTGTACAAAATTATTTGAGCCCGTCTGCCGAACGTCAAGGCAATCTCTAGTTAGACGGGTTCCTAACACTAAATATATCTGTTATGTGCCATGGCGGCTATCATAAAATTCAGAAAGTGCAGGTTCCACTTACATGCTGGATCCGCCTGATTAGCATTTGATATTATGATGCAATTTTGTACTTTATTTGGTTTGCAGTGAGCTGTTGCATTCCTTGTTTTGTCTAACAGTCTTAATTGTATGTATGCTAATGCCAGAAGTCTGACAAAAAAAAAACTGGAATTAGTGATGTGTGAGGAGGACTATGACATAGTGGGAATAACTGAGACATGGCTGAATGATAGCTATGACTGGGCAGTTAATGTACAAGGTTACAGTCTCTTTAGAAAGGATCACCAAAACCGGAGAGGGGGAGGGGTCTGCCTTTATGTAAAGTCCTGTCTAAAGCCCACAGTCCGAGAAGATATAAGTGAGGGACATGAACATGTGGAGTCACTGTGGGTAGAGATACATGGAGGCAAAAACAATAATAAAATACTAATCTGAGTTCATATAAGCCGTCTGATATACCAGAGTGCCCAGAAAATCTACTACTAAACAAGATAGTTGAGGTGGGAAATCATAATGAGGTCGTTATTATGGGGGACTTCAACTACCCAAATATAGACTGGGAAACTGAAACTTGTATATCTCATAAAGGAAACAGGTTCTTGGCCATAACCAAAGACAATTACCTTTCCAAAATGGGACAGGATCCGATAAGTGGGACGTCCATACTGGACTTAGTATTAACCAATAGACCTGACAGAACAACAGATGTGCAGGTCGGGGGACACCTGGGAAATAGTGACCATAAAGTAATAACCTTCCAATTGTCATTAAAAAGAGTGTTTCATCAGGGAGGAACAAAAATACCAAACTTCGAAGAAGGAAATGCAGAATGTAAATTTAAATCCCCTAATAAAACTGTCCTGTCTGACCCAGGAATAAGTGTGGTGGTGTCTTAAAAAGATTAAAATAGACAAATCGCTGGGACCAGATGGTATACACCCTCGTATCCTAAGACAATTAAGTAATGAATACAACTAGACAAAGAAATACCATAAAATGGCCGCACATCAAAAAAGTAAGCAATTTATTGAAATATCAAGGTTAAAAACAACATTTAGTGGATACAGGATTGAGGGATACATATTTTTTGCAGGGATTTGACGGTTCACCCGTTCATGCATTGCTCTCCCTGTGGGACACTACCACACACTTATACAATCATTGCCATACTTCTATTGTACCATCCTTGGGGTTTGCCCCATGTAAATGTTGTTTTTAACCTTGATATTTCAATAAATTGCTTACTTTTTTGATGTGCGGCCATTGTATGGTATTTCTTTGTCTAGTTGTATTCATGTTCTATATATATACCAGGCCAGCACTCTGCTTTACTATTATTGGTGTGCCCCCCGTGTTTTAGTATTGTAAGACAATTAAGTAATGTCATAGCCAGACCCTTATTTCTCATATTTAAGGACTCTATATTGACGTGGAGTGTTCCACAGAATTGGTGCATAGCAAATGTGGTGCCAATATTCAAAAAAGGTCCAAAAACAGAGACCAGAAACTATAGGCCGGTAAGTTTAACATCTGTTGTGGGTAAACTGTTTGAAGGTTTTCTAAGAGATGCTATCTTGGAGTACCTCAATGAAAATAAGCAAATAACTCCATATCGGGGGGTGTGGCTTGCTCATGGCAGAGTAGGACGTGTGGAACTGTAGCTCTCCCTCCACTTCTGCCTTTACAGCTATCCAGCTATCATCCCTGACAAGCACACCGGCCAGATGGGTCGCAAAACGGCCAAGGGCTCCCCTGACACCGGCCAACAGCCCGACAATGCCATTATCCAGAAGTTTTTGGGATCCCAGATGCCCGCAACAGGGCCACCTGCTTCACCCAAGATGGCTGCCGGTGCGTCTTCCCCGCAATCAGATCATAGCACGCGCTCCTCGCCTCCCTAAAGTGACCCAGAGAGCCCCTCCTCGTGCTCGTCTGCTGCAGGATGGGACCTCCGGGCCCAACTTCAGGCTCTGCCTACAAAAGAGGACTTGGAGAAATCAGTTTTTCAGCTGGAGCAGACATAACGCGCGAAGATTGAGGTATTAAAGGGGGAAATACAACATTTGGGCCACCGTATAGAAGCTTCAGAAAAGACACAGGAGGCCATGCACACTCATTTAGAAGACCACTAGAAGGTACTGCAGGCCCACTCTCAGAAAATATCTCAACTATTGTCCCACCTGGATGATATAGACAACCGCCACCAAAGAACTAACCTAGGGATAAGAGGGGTCGTTGAAACTGTCCAGGCGGGTGACCTAGAGGCCACAATCCAGACTCTGGCTCCTTACTGAATAGCATACTGCCGCTCCCTATTGAACTAGACCGCGTACACAGGGCTGTGGGCCCCAGACCAACTGACGCGTCTAGACCTAGAGACATAGTATGCAGGGTGCACTTATAAATAAAGGAGGACATTCTGAGGTTGGGGGCGTATCTATCCAGATCCTGCCTGATTTATCTAGAAGGACACTGCAGCTGCGTAGGGCAGTGAGGCCTGTTCTCACTCTTCTGAAGGAAAAGGATATTACATACAGATGGGGCTATCTATTTCAACTGCACGCTAGGAAAGACGGCAGATCAGCGTTATTCAAAGACCCGGGTGATCTCCCCAAGTTCTTGGAGACTTTTGCACTACCGACAGTCTCCCTCCCTGATTGGCCGACCTTGCCATCTCCGCTTCCACTGCCCCCGAGAGAGCAGTGGTCTCAGGTGTCCCCGCACTCATCAAAACAGTGGAAGACCCCATGAAATATGTTCTACTCTTCACAATGTTTTACTCGACCTACTGCTTTTACTTCTCAATTAGAGATTTGTTTTTTGTTCCTCTCTGAGAGGGGGCCTATATGGGGACTTCCTCTGGCGTGGGGCTCCTCTCTCACCGTTTTCTGGTCACCCCGGGGAAACCCTCTGTCTTGCAGATGAATATAGGTGTGTTATTTGTTCGTTAACTGTTGGATAGCTTCAATTGTTTTTTTTTTTAGGCTCCGGGGCCGTGAGTTGACCCCCTAAGCAGGAGTGGCGGGGGGACTTTCGCTTCGTAGAGGCTTTCACTTCCCTCTTGCTTTGATAATGGGAGCAGGGGGGTGTTCTCCCATTCTGCTGCTGATTCGCTTGGTATTTGTATCTCATTCTATTGGTTCACATGTGTTACAATGAGCTGTTTGTTTGTTCCCCTTTGTTTGTTCCACCCTCCTTTCTAGTTTTCCTACCCCTTTCTACTCCCTGGTATACGATAGTGATTATGCTTTTCCCTCTAGAAATATGACTTCTGTCAAAATATGCTCATACAATGTGAATGGCTTGAATGAGCCAGCCGAGAGGAACCAAGTCCTGTATAACCTTTATAAGCAGAAGGTTGCTATAGCCCTCCTGCAGGAAACGCACTTTAAAAAGGGACACATTCCCTCTTGCAGAAATAGTTTTTTCTCGGTGTGATCCCATAGCACATTCACCAATTCCAAAGCCAGAGGAGTCTCCATAGCCATTCACAAATCGGTCCCTTGCACCATACTGGACACCACATCGGATGACTCAGGCCGGTACCTCTTTCTTATACTGTCCCTCTCTTCTAGGACACTTGTGATAGCCAATGTCTACTTCCCTAAAATTCTCTTCTCTGACCACTCCCTTACCTGGGTGTCCCTGGAGCTCATGGAAGTTTAATGACAACATTCTCAGAGACCACGCCTGCGTGGCAAATGTTAGATCCGCTAGATCTTGGAATTTGTGGAGGTGCATGCAGTGGATTCCTCTGGTCCAACAATCCAATGGGAAGCCCTGAAATGAGTGGTACGGGGTACACTTATATCGCACGCCTCTAGACTTAAAAAAATTTGGCCTGCAGAGATTTAAACACTCCTTCAAAAGTTATCTGTACAGGAGAGGAGACATAAAGGTTCCCTCTCTTCTGAAGACTACCAGGAGCTATGCGACACGAGGGCGGCCCTTAGGAAACTGATTGACCAAAAATATTTAGAAGCTAGAGACAAGCTCAAGAGGCTTTTTTATGGACAAGGAAACAAGAGCAGTAGATTATTGGCGAGGATGTTGAGGCCCAGACAGACTACCTCTTACATCCCCACCCTTAACCGTAGGGAGGGAGGTCGCATCATTCACACCACTGGGGATATACTACAGGAATTCCAATCCTACTACGAAGGTCTATATAACCTGAAGGGGAAATTTGAAGATCTCCTTACAGACCTTAAAAATCAGAGACTATATTTTGAACCTAATCGGCCCCAAGCTCTCTATGGCTGATAGGGATACCCTGGAAGGTCCAGCTGGTCATAAAGCGGTTAGAGGTCGGTAAGTGCCTTGATGGATTCACACCCCGCTTCTACAAGAAGTTCCTGGATGATGTCTCCAACCCTCTTACTAGAATGTGCAAGGACCTCCTGGTCTGTAGTAACTGTAGTAAAATTCTGGCTGATAGATTGAAGATCTACATGCCTTCTTTAATACATAGCGACCAGGTGGGCTTTGTCCCAGGACGGGAAACAAGGGACAACACAATACGCTCTCTGGCCCTTATTTCGCAGGCTCATACGACCGCTTCCCCCCTTTGTCTTCTCTCGATCGATGCTGGAAAAGCCTTTGGTGGATTGGGTCTTCTTGGGAGAAGCCCTGAGATCCTTTGGTTTGGGACCCTGCATGGTAACCCATATTCTCTCTCTATATCATAACCCTAGAGCTCAGGTTCGAGTCAATGGCTCTTTGTCCTCCCCCTTCCTGATACATAATGGTACCAGGCAGGAGTGCCCACTCTCCCCTTTGTTATACGCTACATCATGGTCATGGAGTTCCTGGCTAGGGCCCTCAGGGCTAATGACTCTATCAGAGGAGTCAAACTGGGGGAAATGGAGTCTAAGATAGCTATTTATGCAGATGACCTCCTCATTTATTGCTCTAACCCGGTTATTGGTTTCCCCAATATTTTGAAGGAGTTCCCGACCTTTGGAGACCTTAGCAACTTTAAAGTAAACCTCCACAAATTTGAGATACTTAACATATCTATACCTCTTAGTACTGTATCTATGTTGCAGTCTTCTTTCCCCTTTCAGTGGGCGAAGGGACATATCACTTCTTCACATCTGCGTTTTCAATTCCACTATTGAGATCCGTCATAGAATCTCAATAGCAGAAGAAAACACTTCAGTTTTGTCCCCATTCATTGTCAATGGGGACAAAACTGAACTGAATGAAACGGAATGCACCAAAATGCATTCCGTTCCGTTTGGCTGCGTCCCCATCGCAGACAGAATAATGCTGCAAGCAGCGTATTTCTGTCCGCAATGTGGTCAATGGTGACGGATCCATTTTCTCTGACACAATAGAAAACGGATCCGTCCCCCATTGACTTTCAATGGTGTTCATGATGGATCTGTCTTGGCTATATAAGACATAATACAACTAGACTAGGTATACGTTTCCTGACCTGTTCCAAGCTTAGAGGAGTAGTGGGTCTTCCTGATCTACAACTTTACCACAAAGCCGCAATCTTTTCATATGTTCTAGAATGGTTTCCTTTTGGATCATCTAAAAGATGGGTTCAGTTTGAAAGGCAGGAAGTGGGTCGGCACCCTCAAGATCTGCTATGGATTAAAAAGTCAAACAGACCCCAACGCCTCCCCTTGCTGACAATGGGAATATTGCAAGTTTGGGATAGATATGCGGTGTCTCTGGGTCTTACTACCCTCCCAGGACCCATGACTCCTGTGTTTGATAACCCCGACTTCCCCTTGGAGTTGGGCAACCAGCGATTTTGGGTCTTCTGAAAGAGGACAGTCCTTGGGTGCATCACTTTCTCAGGGACTCTACCGTGCGCCCCTTGACTCATTCCCTGGAAGGAGCAGTAGTGGGGCATGGTATCACTATGCCAGTCTCAAAAGCTTCCTCTCCTTTCTGGTCCCCTTCTTGACTCTCTCTAGAGATCTCACCCCTTTTGAATCTATCTGCCTTCAATCCACTCCAACCATGCATCAGGTGTCTCTGGTCTACGGATTGCTCCAGGGGAATGGGGGAACCCCATCTTCCTTGCCTTATGTGTTGGCATGGGAGAGAGAGTTGGGAAGATCTTTCTCCTCGGATTAATAGGATAAAGCATTAATTTTGACGCACAAGTTGTCTATTAGCTGTAGCCTTCAGGAGAAGAACTTTAAGATCCTATCCAGATGGTATAGGACTCCTGTGCTCCTTCACTCATTCTACCCCTCATGTCCAAATCTGTGCTGGCGCTGCGGCAGGGAGGTGGGTATTATGTCCCACATTTAGTGGCAGTGTGATCATGTGGCAGCCTTCTGGAGGGGCTTGAATGATTTGTACAACCAGATGAGTGGCAGTGCCATGCAGTGGACCCTTGAGAAGGCTGTACTAGCTATGCTCTCGGGTTCTATCCCCACACTGAAAAAGAGCCTCCTGAGATTCTTTTTACAGGCCGCTCGCCTGGTTGTACCTAGATATTGGAAATCCCCCGATACACCACCTCTTAGGGAGTGGCTAGACACATTTGAGACGATCTGTAGAATGGAGGAACTATCAGTGGAAGAGGAGGGAGTAAATGAGAGATACCTTAAAACTTGGACCCCTTGGATTCTATTTAAAGGTTCACAAGCCTTTCGCAATTGGTTGGCTCGAGCTGATGTTCGGACATAAGTCCTATGCTTTGGTTTTTGTTTTTCCTTTTCTTTGTAGAAGATACAGTATGCCAGGTAGTTTATACCCCTCTTCCCTCCCCTCCCACTCCCCCCCCCCCCCCACAATGAAGTGTTTGATCTTATTTTACAACCCTCTCATGCATAATAATTACGATTATCTTTCATGTAAGATATGCATAATCTATTTTATTCTGAACAGATAGTATTTATACAATGCTATACCATGACAGTAACTGGATACACTCCAAAACTGTTATATATTGTTCTCTTCTTCCTATCCTTTTCTTCTTCTATCCTTTTCAATAAAAGTATTTGAACAACAAATAACACCATATCAGCATTGCTTCATGAGGGATCGGTCATGTCAAATTATTTTAATCAGTTTCTATGAGAAGGTAAGTTCTAGAGACTTGACCGCGGCGAGTCAATGGATATCATATATTTTTAGTTCTCCAAGGCATTTGATACTGTACCACATAAAAGGTTAGTTGTATATAAAATAAGAATGCTTGGACTGGGGGAAAATGTCTGTATTTGGGCAAGTACCTGGCTCAGTGATAGAAAACAGAGGGTGGTTATTTTTGCAGATGACACTAAACTGTGTAAAGTAATTAACATGGAAGAGGACAGTATACTGCTACAGATGAATCTGGATAGATTGGAGGCTTGGGCAGAGAAGTGGCAGATGAGGTTTAACACTGACAAATGTAAAGTTATGCACATGGGAAGGAATAATGCAAGTCACCCGTACATACTAAATGGTAAAACACTGGGTAACACTGACATGGAAAAGGATCTAGGAATTTAGTGTACAGCAAACTTAACTGCAGAAACCAGTGTCAGGCAGCTGCTGCCAAGGCCAATAAGATAATGGGTTGCATCAAAAGGGGCATAGATGCCCGTGATGAGAACATAGTCCAGCTACTTTACAAATCGCTAGTCAGACCACACATGGAGTACTGTGTACAGTTCTGGGCTCCTGTGAACAATGCAGACATAGCAGAGCTGAAGAGGGTTCAAAGAAGGGCAACTAAAGTAATAACTTGATGTAACAGCGTCCTCTGTGCGACTCTGTCCCCCTGCTTACCGCCACGGTTCCGGGCACCGTGCTTATCTGTGATCGTGGTCTGTGCTTCCTGTCTCTGCTGCAGCTTTGGGTTCTGCCTGTATGGTTAATATTACCTTTGAAGATTTCACTCCACAACTTCCATTCAACCTGAACACTGCTTGAACTCGTCTTCGGTTGTGGCAGTACGCATCACTCCCTGAGCGGGGATGAGTTGTGTCAGGTGATCTCATTAACCTATCCTGGCTCTCCTGCAGGTACTTTAGTAGCTCAGTCCTCTAGCCAAACGCCTCAGTGTCAAGGTCCTAATCTTGTGCTAAAGAGCTTGCTTACCACTCGTGTTCCTGAATTTGTGCTTCGTTCCTGGACTTTGTTTATCTCCTATCCCAGCCTGCTTGCATCAGATTGTCTGACCTTGCTCCTATGCCGCCTGCCTTGACCCTTTGCTCGTCCTGACTACGTCTCTGCATCATCCTCCGGTTCCTGTCTTGTTGCTCCTGGTCACGACCCTGCCTGGTTTACTACGTCTGTACTGTCGGTACCTTCGCAGGTACCTCCTGGTCTGCCTGGACCAGCTGTCACTGACTGGTTTATGCTCCAGAGTAGCCCCTGGCAACTACCGATGGTCAAGCCTATCCTCATCATCTGAGGCTCTAGTGAAATCCGGGTAGTTGCTTAGTCAGTGGCACAGTGGGTTCACATCCGCTGTTTCGTGATACTGGAATGGGTGGACTACAGTATCCAGAAAAATTATCAAAATTAGGGTTATTTAGTTTAGAAAAAAGACGACTGAGGGGAGATCTAATTACTATGTATAAATATATCAGGGGTCAGTAATCTAAAAATGCTGCGGTTTTCACACTGGCCACTAAGCCTCGTTGTATGCTGATACTTCCTGTTCTGTGGCGATCACTTCTCAGCAGTCATCTCATTTTCACCACAGGCGGGATAACACTTATAGATAACACCTTGTCGTGCCTTTTCATAGGTAAATACATTGATATCCAATTCATTTTTAGTCAAGATGGATGTTCATTACCTTTAAGAGCCATGCTCCACTATAGTTACAATTTTGTATGTCTTGAGAAGGCCTAGATAAGACAATGTATTCGAGTCCTGATGATTTTAGTGAATAGAAAGACTCTAATCTTTCTTTGTGGTTTTTATATTAATCAATACAGGAGTAGATTGATTTTATATTATCAATTTTAATAGGTGTGCTGAATATATAGTATATATATAAGAGTATAGTCCTCATAGATATATTCAGTTTTAAGATTAGAAACGAGGTATAAACTCCTCTGTCATGTTTAAAATCTGTCTCAGTGTAACACACGAATTAATTATTTATTTCCTGGAATGGAGAAATGTGGACACAGGTGATCATGAACAAACCCTGTCTCCTCCAAGAACAATGAATTGAGATAGCCCTATTTATCTTGATTTAATCAAGTCTGGTCAAAAGACTTAAGGATACACAAGTTAGTTGACCAAGTATAAAACTCATTGTCTCTTCAAGATCTTCTCAAGGTTTTGTCTGAAACCTTAGATAACATTTATTGCTAGTATATTAGATAAGAGAAAGAAGTGAGTGATTAAATTTTTGTATGGAATACTAGTGCCATCTAGTGTTAGGGTAAAATACTAGAGGGAGGTTATATTGATTATAAAGTGAGGTCACTAGTTAATGATAAAACTTGGCCAAGCCCTTTCTAAGATAGGATAAAAAGATGGTATGGGCTAATAGAGGGGGGAAGACATGAGAGAGAAAGGAGACACACACAAGAAAGAGAGGAAAGAGAAGTAAAGCTGTCTAGAGGGGTCTATCAAGATGGAAGCCATGGTGAGATGTGCTATGATGGACCACCCAGCTTTCCTAGGAGCAGAAGTGAGATTCCTACTAGAACTTGGTAAGAGACACAGAAAATGATATTTCATTTTATTAAGACTAATTTGATAGTGTGGGTGAAATTATACCATCTAGATTGGCGAATAAATACATAATTAAATTAATTGATCATCTCCATATTGAGATGTAGTTTTAGGATATTGTGAGACTTCATTCTACCTGCAGAAGAATCAAGACTCATAATCTAGCAGAGCATTGAATAATTGCTTAGATATATATATATATATATATATATATATATATATATATATTGATAGAACATTCTTCGCCAAGCTAAGTGATGGTTTCCCACAGGAAAGACTTATTTCAAGTCCTTTCCAATTAAGATATGGTCTAGCAAAGATCATATATCCCTGTCATTTGTCTTAATAGTCTTACCAAAGTTATATATGTGAAAATAGTCCAGGATGGGGCGGAAGGATACAGCTATCTCTTCTAAGCTATATCCTTGAATGGATTTGCCCATGCCTGAAGTCCTGTGATGTGTAGTTGGTTAGAGGGGGGAAGAATGTATTTAGCATTCCATATTGATGTCTAGGATTAGACATGCCCGTCCTGATATCATGAGGTATTCTCTGAACAAAAGTAATATATATACGTATAACTTATGTTCCTACTTTGATATCCTAACCTAATAATAGCTTGGTTATAATGTGACAAGTTATTTCCACTCACATGTATTGTTAAGCTTGTAATGTTTTATATTAACGCTATCAGTGGCGTAGCTATAGGGGTCGCAGCGGTCGCAATTGCGACCGGGCCCCTGAGTCAGGGGGGCCCACAGGGCCCCCTCACGCCAGGAGAGCGCAGCCGCAGCTGAATAACTAAAATACGAACTACAGGGGGCGGAGCGGAGGCCGAGAGGAGAGGCCCTGCGTGACACGCACTGCAGGGCAGCTGAAGTGAGGAGGGGCCGGGGGAGCGGCTTCAGTTGAGGTGCGACGCAGGACTTAGTCACGTACCTCACTGTGACCTCCTGCGTCGGATCTCGCGAGATGACGCGATGACGCGGCGCGGGAAGGCACAGTGAGCGAGGCATTGGTGACCGCCTGTACCAGGATGCCACAAGCTGTGAAGGAGAGAGAGGTAAGTATTAATTATTATTATTTTTTTTATGTACCCTACGTTCTACCCTTATTGCAGAGGCACTGGGGGCACGAGAGGAGGACCACTGAAAGTACTCAGTGGACATCATAGTATTAATAAGAGGGGGACATTATATTAACAACGAGGGGGACATTATATTATTAATAAAGAGGGGGCCATTACATTAATAATAAAGAGGGGGACATTATATTATTAATAAAGAGGGGGCCAATACATTATTATTAATATAATGGCCCCCTCTTTATTATTAATATAATGGCCCCCTCTTTATTATTAATATAATGGCCCCCTCTTTATTATTAATATAATGGCCCCCTCTTTATTATTAATATAATGGCCCCCTCTTTATTATTAATATAATGGCCCCCTCTTTGTTATTAATATAATGGCCCCCTCTTTGTTATTAATATAATGGCCCCCTCTTTGTTATTAATATAATGGCCCCCTCTTTGTTATTAAAGAGGGGCCATTATATTAATAATAAAGAGCGGGCCATTATATTAATAATAAAGAGCGGGCCATTATATTAATAATAAAGAGGGGCCATTATATTAATAATAAAGAGGGGGCCATTATATTAATAATAAAGAGGGGCCATTATATTAATAACAAAGAGGGGGCCATTATATTAATAACAAAGAGGGGGCCATTATATTAATAACAAAGAGGGGGCCATTATATTAATAATAAAGAGGGGGCCATTATATTAATAATAAAGAGCGGGCCATTATATTAATAATAAAGAGCGGGCCATTATATTAATAATAAAGAGCGGGCCATTATATTAATAATAAAGAGCGGGCCATTATATTAATAATAAAGAGGGGGCCATTATATTAATAACAAAGAGGGGGCCATTATATTAATAACAAAGAGGGGGCCATTATATTAATAATAAAGAGGGGGCCATTATATTATACAGGGGAAATAATATTATGGGGAATGGGGGACTATCTGTCTGGCTCTAGCACAATATTGGGGGGCAGCAGGATGAGTTGTTGAGACACCAGGAAGGAGAGGTTTATAGTAAAGTGAGGAACCTAAATTTTTTTCTGTGAAACTCTGCAGAGACGAGAAGCGGCAGAAAGAAGGTATCATGGTGGTCTTATCTCTGAATGAAGACGTCGAGGAGAGTCTACATCACAGGAGACGTCACTGGGTGTAACAGGTATGGTGCGGCATTCTCCTGTAATAATATTATCCATGCACATATCTGTTTCTCGGTAGGGTAAGGGGTATATAGAATTTGACCCACACTGCCTCAGCCCGGCCCCAGACTTCAGGTAACACTGTGTGTGTTCTGAATTCTGGGGGCTCACACCCATCTACAACATTATCTGTACTCAGAGAGTTATCACTGTGTTACATAGGACTTCTAGTGATCTACTACAGTATTTGTTAAAAGGGGCGTGCCCGGGGTAGGGGGGGGGGCACCATTTTTGGCTTGCCCCAGGTGCAGGCAACCCACGCTACGCCACTGCTCTCCTATCCTGCGAGTGTGACTGCGACTGCGAGACACACTGACTGACCTGACTGACTTACTGAGGTGAGCGTCCGACCGACCGGGGTCCTGGTCCGGTCGGTCCAGTGAGTGAGTGACTGCGACTTTGTGTCTGTCCTGAGTGAATCCGGGCTCTGACCCGCCTGGTGGGAGCGCCGGTGAGATCGTGATAATAAGCCCAGACCAGACCAGTCAATACACCCTTTAGGAAATCTCAGTATTCTCATCATGCATCATGTGACTGCAGCAGGCAGCGATCGATCAGCCAGGATTAATGTGCACAGCCTGGGAGGCCCCCCTTAGGCAAGTGACAAACTGCCCCCCCTCAGTCTTGGGCAAGTGACAAACTGCCCCCCCCCCCCCCCCTCAGTCTTGGGCAAGTGACAAACTGCCCCCCCACCCTCAATCTTAGGCAAGTGACAAACTCATCTCTGCTACATCTACAATGCACAACTACAACAAATGTAATGCCAAACAGCAGTTCCTTGTGATGCCTTGGATAGCTTCCAATGGACCCACACAGCCTGTATTAACTGACCAATAACATGGAGATCCCAGTGCCAGCTGCCTTGCTGGTGGACGATTGGCAAATACTTCTGCTGTGGGGTAGGGGGGGCCCAAATTGAACTCTTGCACCAGGGCCCATGAGCCTATAGCTACGCCCCTGAACGCTATATATATTCATTTGCATGTATCATTGTGTTTATCTACTTATATATGTTTATAACCTTGTAACCAATAAATCTGCATATTTTTATAAATCTGTGTATTATTGTATAATGCAGAACTACATGTTTTATCATTAACGTCATCTCACGTCAAAAAGAACTTATTTATCTGAGGAAATAGTCGGCCTCAGATGTGAATTGTATTGATTTGGTTGTCTACAATTCACCAGGTCATGATTTTAAGAATTTATGACAAATTTTACAAAATTAATTTATTTAATGATTAATTATTTTTATGACCATAATTAATAATTCTTAATTGAATTATTACAACCCGACAACCTATATAGAGATACCATAGGATCCACCATTCACAATATGTAATCAACATAGTTTATCTATCTCTTTCCTGCCCAATGGCCTGTTCACAGGTCACAAAGCATGTCTAAGCCTAGAAGTCCAGTCTATTGTATCTATGGCCCATGGTGGCTGCTGTGAAGCATATCTCTAAATGCTGTTAACTAACGCTCAGGCAAGATGGCCGCCCCCCATAATCATGTTCAGGAAACGGAATAAATAAATCTGCAATCTGAAAATAAAAACAGGTTAGAAAAAAATGGCTGTGTTGCATTGGTTTCAATAGAAATAAGCATAGTTGGTCGGCCTTGAATGTAACTACATAAGGTAAAACAAGACATTTTAAATGGGAGTCAGCAGTTTTCACTTCAAAACTGATGACAGCACTAGGCAGGGATCAGGAAGAGCACTACAGACATATCTTTTGTGGAACATTTATTATCAGAAGTAGTATGAATATGAACTTTTATTTTGCCATGTTTGGCTCCTGCAAGTGTCCAGGAGGCGGTGCTTCACTGTGAAGTGTCCTCGCTCTCTGCAGCCCTTATCCTCTGCTCCGAGCGACAGCAATAGTATCCAACCAGAGAGCAAAGGGGAGAGGCTGTCAAGCAGCTCAAGACAGAGACCTTGCAGGAGCAGAATCTGGCAGAATAAAACTTAAAGGGATAATCCCATGATTAATGTAAAAAACTGAAATTCATACATGTTCTAGTACATCCCAACCATCCCTGTACCCAACATGGAACCAGAGAGCTCCCCATTCATTGCTCCAATTGTTCTAGATTTATTTCGAACTGGCAGCTCAGTGGATATATCCTTTCTCGGAGGGCATGTCCTTTCTGCTGCAGCTAGTGGCAGTTGAAGGATAGAACTGAGCATGTGCTTCCATCTCAGTTAGCAGGACAAAAAAAATTGAAAAACAGCAGGTGGCGCTATACTGATAAATTTCATTTAATAACTCAGTAGATATATTACATTTTGAATTACTTGCAATTACAGAAATAATCATATCCAAGTGCTGGTTTGAAAACCGTAGACTATTATTTGTGGGACAACCTCTATAAATAAAACTTAATATTTATACTAGTCATGATAATAAAAGCTCCACAAGATAAGTTTGTCCTACTCTCCCTACCTTGCGCTGTCAGCAGTTTTGCATTGTCAAAACTGCTGACAGACTCCCTTTAACCAACATATGGTGTAGTTGTTTTGTACATCCCAAGACAAAGACCTTAAGTCGTTCTATCTGCATTGAACTACAGGGGAGGTGTGAATAAAGGAAGACGTTATACTCAAAGTTCGGGCGCTCCTTGGGCCATGCATTGATAGGGCACACCCTGGTTGTGGTGTTTTCCTGCCTAATGGTGGTTCAGGGTGCCCTTGATGGTGATGAATTGTGAGGTGCAAGGCAGGGTTCCTTGGCAGCTGCAGATTATGGTGGTGCAGGAAATAATGAGGCCAGGACAACAGCAGAATGGTTCTTTACTGAAGAATAAAGTTCAGATGCATTAGTCACAGTTCTCAGCATGCATGGACTGGCAATTCATACTCAATGTGCAAATGCTCGACAGGTCACAGGTTACACAGCTGCAGTAGTAGATAACAATTCTAGGTCTTTCTCTGAAGCTATTTTCCTTACTGCACTTTTCTCTCAAGCCTAAGGATCCAGAAATAGAGATGCAACAATTCTCACTGTGCAACCACTGGGCAGACCCCTGCGTCAGAATAAGGTCTGCACCTATTTTACAGGTTGCTATATTCAGAAATGTTTCCACAATGTCCTCAGTGGGATGTGGATCTTTATCAATTTCTACAGTATGCTTGTAAAGTATGTCCAGGCACCATAAGGAGGGATTTTCCAAGAATTTAATACTGACGACCGCAGCCTTCTCCTTGCTTACCAAGCACCGCTCCATACATTGTATAGCGGCTGTGCTTGGTACCACGCTCAGCCCCATTCACTTCTAATCTGAGAGAAGTCTGCAGTGCTGTTGTGAGTGCCGCTGCCTTCTCAAACAGCTGAGTGTCAGACCCCCACAGATCCTGAGGATAGGTGATCATTATAAAAGTCCTGGAAAAATCCTTTTAAATCTCCTGGATAATGTCTTCAATGGATTCTATAAGCTTATTTCTAGGCACGTTATCTCCACAGAGCTTCCACTCACATCTCCTGTAAACACCGGCATGCTCCTCAAATATATTCTTTCGCTCTTCTTGATTTTAGCTGGTGTTAAAGCTTTCTTTCTGGCTGGTTGACTGTCCAGGGTTGTCTTCACTCCTCCCGCTTTACCATATCAGCTAGACTGCCCTACACTGAGGCATAACCACTCCCTATGGGGAGGGTGACAACAGCCCCACCTATTGGTGACAATCAAGACCTGATAACTAACTAGTTTTTCCATGACAATGCAACATGGCAAAGCATATTTTTAACCCTTTTTTGCAGAATAAACATTGAAAATGCACCTGGAAACCCTTTTGCCGTTGAGACTCGACATCAAATACAGGACTGCAAAATTTTGCTCAAGATCTATTGATTTTCAAGATGTAATTGATTTTTCTGTAATAATTGCCCGTACAATGTATATTGTCTTATTACATGTTAATGTTAAACATTAATAAAAAGAAAATTGAAAATAAAAGAAACCCTTTTGCAGGGGACCACTGCATCGCAGCGGGACTCTGCATATCTAGCTCTATCTTTGGAAATCAGTTATAATAGCTTTATATAATTATGGCAACATTACATTTATGTTTTACAAAACATAGTCCTGGGATAATATTTTCACATGACATTAATGAGGGAACACACGGTTTGCTACCTAATGGCTGAAAACCTCTGGCTTTCAGTGGCTTTTGTTTAACCAGTAAGCTTTTAAAATAATCTTACCAACTAGTAAGTGACTCAAGTACACAAATGTTTATGATAGTAATGTCTACAGTCCTGGAATGTAGGAACAGACAGGCCCAGCTGCTGAACGCGACACACACGCAGAGCATGGGCGCTGTGAATCGCAGAGATTTATATATATTTATCTTTTCTAAAGTGGTATCTAATCAGTTATGGCTTTCGAGATGTGAGTGTTAAAGTAATGCCTATTATGTACACATTTTAAAACGTGTTTGAAAAAACTCTTGGCACTTTACAAGTGATGGTAGAGGAGTTTTGTTAGACCACATACTTTTCGAGAGCACATGGATTTTGTTGTATTCTTACGCCATTGTTTGTTACTAGGTAACACTTTGTGATGTTTTTTTTCTACAACACCTGCATGCTATAATATTACTTCTTGTCTCATGTATTATATTTGCTTTAAACATGGGAATATGTTTCTGAAAGCTAGAATTAACCCCTTCGCGTACCACAATGTAACTGGTGAGGACTAAATTTATGCACTTTAACATACAGTTACGTTGTTGTGCCCGTGCTACCAGCAATGGGGGCAGACTGTAATATATAGCTGGTCCAAAACAGATCAGTTGTGCCCTAATGCATTCTGAATGGAAAAGGATCCGCTCAGAATGCATCAGTTTGCCTCCATTTAGTCACTATTCCGGTCTGGCGGCGGACACCAAAACGCAGCCAGCAGCGTTTTTCTGTCCGCCATGTGGTGCGGAGTAAGAAGGATCCGTCCTGGCACACAATGTGTCAATGGGGACGGATCCGTTTTCTCTGACACAATAAAAAATTTATCTGTCCCCCATTGACTTTCAATGGTGTTCATGACAGATCCGTCATGGCTATAGAAGACACAATACAACCGGATCCGTTCATGAAGGATGCATGCAGTTGTATTATGGTAACGGAAGAGTTTTTGCAGATCCATGTCGGATCCGCAAAAAACGCTTATGTGAAAGTAGCCTTAGAGGGCTGAGCTTGTCTGTGCAGGTTGAGACGTGTCTGGACACGCAACACACACACAGAAGCAGTTCAGTCTGGTGAAAGCACTGGAAGGGACAGGATGGCAAGTGCAGTACATTATGGGTCTGCAAAGAAAGTGAGGGATTTGGAGCTTCGTTCCATGATAAAATTCCTTACAAAGGAAGAAAAGAAGTGTAAAGAAATCCATGAAAGGATGATTGCTGTATATGGTGATGATGCACCTTCCTACTACCAAGTAAAGTTTTGGGCCAAGCAGTTTAAATGGGTTAGTGAATCAATTGAAGATGACCCCCATTCAGGGCGACCTGTCAAAGTATCTTCAGAGGAAATGTGCCGTAAAGTGGAGGCCATGATTTTGGAAGATTGTCACTTCAAAGTCAGTTTAGCTCATGAATTAGGCATTCCAGTAGGCACACTTTCCAGTATCATTCATGATGTTTTAATGATGTCAAAAAGTCAGTTCCTTGTGAGTGCCACGAATGTTAATGCTTAAGCTAAAAAAAATTCAGCAGCAATTTACCCAAGAGAATTTAGATATGCTTAGAGAAAATCCAGAAGACCTCTAGTCTCGAGTTATTATGGGTGATGAAACATGGGCCCACCACCATGATCCTAAGACCAAACAAGAGGACATGCAATGGAAGTACAAGGGGTCACCAACTCCAAAGAAATTTTATGTGCAACAGTCAGCTGGAAAGATCATAGCAACACATTTTTGGGATACAGAAGGCATTTTATTACTACAATTCATGCCATTTTATTGTTTTCATAGTCATGTAGATAACCTATTGAACACCCCTAAAAAAAGTGATGTCACAGTACAGGGATAATAAACACAGTGATGTCACAGTACAGGGATAATAAACACAGTGATGTCACAGTACAGAGATAATACACACAGTGATGTCACAGTGCAGGGATAATAAACACAGTGATGTCACAGTACAGGGATAATAAACACAGTGATGTCACAGTGCAGGGATAATAAACACAGTGATGTCACAGTACAGGGATAATAAACACAGTGATGTCACAGTACAGGGATAATAAGCACAGTGATGTCACAGTACAGGGATAATAAGCACAGTGATGTCACAGTGCAGGGATAATAAACACAGTGATGTCACAGTACAGGGGTAATAAACACAGTGATGTCACGGAACAGGGGTAATAAACACAGTGATGTCACAGTACAGAGATAATAAACACAGTGATGTCACAGTACAGGGATAATAAGCACAGTGATGTCACAGTGCAGGGATAATAAACACAGTGATGTCACAGTACAGGGGTAATAAACACAGTGATGTCACGGAACAGGG
Source organism: Bufo gargarizans (assembly GCF_014858855.1). Taxonomy (NCBI): domain Eukaryota; kingdom Metazoa; phylum Chordata; class Amphibia; order Anura; family Bufonidae; genus Bufo; species Bufo gargarizans. Next base: position 75,634,055 of record NC_058080.1, read on the forward strand.
GTAATAAACACAGTGATGTCACAGTACAGAGATAATAAACACAGTGATGTCACAGTACAGGGATAATAAACACAGTGATGTCACAGAACAGGGGTAATAAACACAGTGATGTCACAGTACAGGGATAATAAACACAGTGATGTCACAGAACAGGGGTAATAAACACAGTGATGTCACAGTACAGGGGTAATAAACACAGTGATGTCACAGTACAGAGATAATAAACACAGTGATGTCACAGTAACAGGGGTAATAAACACAGTGATGTCACAGTACAGAGGATAATAAACACAGTGATGTCACAGTACAGGGATAATATACACAGTGATGTCACAGAACAGGGGTAATGAACACAGTGATGTCACAGTACAGGGGTAATGAACACAGTGATGTCACAGTACAGGGGTAATGAACACAGTGATGTCACAGTACAGGGATAATAAACACAGTGATGTCACAGAACCAGGGTAATGAACACAGTGATGTCACAGTGCAGGGATAATAAACACAGTGATGTCACAGTACCGGGATAATAAACACAGTGATGTCACAGTACAGGGATAATAAACACAGTGATGTCACAGACAGGGGTAATGAAACACAGTGATGTCACAGTACAGAGATAATAAACACAGTGATGTCACAGTACAGGGATAATATACACAGTGATGTCACAGAACAGGGGTAATGAACACAGTGATGTCACAGTACAGGGATAATAACACAGTGATGTCACAGTACAGGGGTAATGAACACAGTGATGTCACAGTACAGGGATAATAACACAGTGATGTCACAGTACAGGGGATAATGAAACACAGTGATGTCACAGTACAGGGGATAATAAACACAGTGATGTCACAGTACAGGGATAATAAACACAGTGATGTCACAGAACAGGGGTAATGAACACAGTGATGTCACAGTACAGAGATAATAAACACAGTGATGTCACAGAACAGGGGTAATGAACACAGTGATGTCACAGTACAGGGATAATAAACACAGTGATGTCACAGAACAGGGGTAATGAACACAGTGATGTCACAGTGCAGGGATAATAAACACAGTGATGTCACAGTACAGGGATAATAAACACAGTGATGTCACAGTACAGGGATAATAAACACAGTGATGTCACAGAACAGGGGGTAATGAACACAGTGATGTCACAGTACAGAGATAATAAACACAGTGATGTCACAGAACAGGGGTAATGAACACAGTGATGTCACAGTACAGAGATAATAAACACAGTGATGTCACAGTACAGGGATAATAAACACAGTGATGTCACAGTAACAGGGATAATGAACACAGTGATGTCACAGTACAGGGGATAATAACACAGTGATGTCACAGTACAGAGATAATAAACACAGTGATGTCACAGAACAGGGGTAATGAACACAGTGATGTCACAGTACAGGGATAATAAACACAGTGATGTCACAGTACAGGGTAATGAACACAGTGATGTCACAGTGACAGGGATAATAAACACAGTGATGTCACAGTACAGGGATAATAAACACAGTGATGTCACAGTACAGGGATAATAAACACAGTGATGTCACAGAACAGGGGGTAATGAACACAGTGATGTCACAGTACAGAGATAATAAACACAGTGATGTCACAGAACAGGGGTAATGAACACAGTGATGTCACAGTACAGAGATAATAAACACAGTGATGTCACAGAACAGGGGTAATGAAACACAGTGATGTCACAGTACAGAGATAATAAACACAGTGATGTCACAGTACAGGGATAATAAACACAGTGATGTCACAGTACAGAGATAATAAACACAGTGATGTCACAGTACAGGGATAATAAACACAGTGATGTCACAGAACAGGGGGTAATGAACACAGTGATGTCACAGTACAGAGATAATAAACACAGTGATGTCACAGAACAGGGGTAATGAACACAGTGATGTCACAGTACAGAGATAATAAACACAGTGATGTCACAGTACAGGGATAATAAACACAGTGATGTCACAGAACAGGGGTAATGAACACAGTGATGTCACAGTGCAGGGATAATAAACACAGTGATGTCACAGTACAGGGATAATAAACACAGTGATGTCACAGAACAGGGGGTAATGAACACAGTGATGTCACAGTACAGAGATAATAAACACAGTGATGTCACAGAACAGGGGTAATGAACACAGTGATGTCACAGTACAGAGATAATAAACACAGTGATGTCACAGTACAGGGATAATAAACACAGTGATGTCACAGTACAGAGATAATAAACACAGTGATGTCACAGTACAGGGATAATAAACACAGTGATGTCACAGAACAGAGATAATAAGCACAGTGATGTCACAGTACAGAGATAATATACACAGTGATGTCACAGTACAGGGATAATAAACAGTGATGTCACAGTACAGGGATAATATACACAGTGATGTCACAGTACAGGGATAATATACACAGTGATGTCACAGTACAGAGATAATATACACAGTGATGTCACAGTACAGGGATAATAAACAGTGATGTCACAGTACAGGGATAATATACACAGTGATGTCACAGTACAGAGATAATATACACAGTGATGTCACAGTACAGAGATAATATACACAGTGATGTCACAGTACAGGGATAATAAACAGTGATGTCACAGTGCAGGGATAATAAGCACAGTGATGTCACAGTACAGGGATAATAAGCACAGTGATGTCACGATAAAGAGATAAGTAATGCAGTGATGTCATAGATAATCTATATTTAACAATGATGTCACAGTATTTATTTATTCTACACACTTATATAGCGCTACTCTATTCTGCAGCGCTTTACAGACATTAGCATCAGTACTGCAGATTGTCTTGATGAAGGGCTCAATACTATAGCCCGAAACGCGTCACAATCTGTGTCTCTCCATGTGACATTTGTTGGATCTTAATACTACAAGCCGAATAAAGAATACCTTTTATACGTCAAAAGCTGGAATCAACCCCCTTGTTTTTTGGACTTATCAAGTGTGGCTAGGTTCAAGTCACTTTCCTTCCGTGCTTCACGCAGGTGGTTAGAGGTGAGAGCTGCTAAAATTTTCTCTTTTTGCACATGAGAATGACCACTAGTATTCCATTATTTCGCCGTTTCCCCCTCCCCCAGAGACCCTGGCATCTAGTTTACAATGCCGCCTCTGCACCCCCTTTAGTTGCACCGCTAGTAAAGCCCAATGAAAGGTATATACCATAAACCTTTCCGTCTAGCAGTAGTGTCTATTGTGCAGGGAATACTCGCCATCTGCACTGCTTAGTGTCAAAGCTAACGGGTGAGCTGTTAAGTCTCACCGAAATGAAACTTTATGTAGTGTGTAGATAAAAAAAAACTCATGGCCGAGAAAAGTCCAAATAATAGGGCAGAACCTGTTCTTGGTTTTTGTTTGAGTCATTTCGGTCTGTTTTGATATAACAAATGATTGTCAGGCTCGGCACTGCTCCACTAAGCAATGGACTATGTTTAGCTTAGTTTTGGCACTGATTTACTTTGTCCTAATTCCCCGATTCCATTTAAACACATTAAAGCAGAGGTGATTGAACAGAGTCAGCCCTTCTCCTGCTTCTATCTGTGTTACTGTCAGTCGGGGTCTGAGCTGCCCACACTCTCCGTCCAGGGATGGACTTCCTTCTTCTGGGAATAAGTCCGTTTGTGTAATCTGTTTGACAGGCGCTTATTGCGTATGAATTAGGAATTTGAAAAGTTTGCATTTTTCTAAATAAGATCTTCTCGGCGAGATAATATTTTGGATAATTGCAATGTGTTCTTGGTCAAGCCAATACTTTCATTAAAGGGGTTATCCCATCATTAATGTAAAAATGGACATGACAATCTCTTTCTAACAAAGCTAGAACCAGCCCTGTACCTCACATGGATCCAGAGATCTCCCCATTCATTGCTACAATTGCAGCTGGGTTTATTTCAGGCTGGCAGCTTAGGGGGCGTGCACTTTCTCAGGGGGCGTGCACTTTCTCAGGGGGCGTGTCATTTCTGCTGCAGCTGGTGGGAGTTGAAGGATGGAACTGAGCGTGTGCTTTGGTCTCAATGAGCTGGACATAAATTATAAAAAGAACAAACAGCAGGTGGCGCCATACAGATAGACTTTAGTGAATAATTCAGCTGCTATGCAAAATTTTTAATTACATGCAATTACAAATGTGTTCAGATCCAGGTGCTGGTTTGAAACATTTAGAATAGTTTTCGTGGGACAACCCCTTTAAAATGCACAAATTGTTCTGAATACATCCAAAAAGAAATCACTGGGAAAATTTCATTTAATAAATAAGTTAGAATTGACCCTTAACCATGATTGGAATGGCTTAGGGCACTTTCACACTAGCGTTTTTCTTTTCCGGCACTGAGTTCCGTCCTAGAGGCTCTATACCGGAAAAGAACTGATCAGATTATCCCCATGCATTCTGAATGGAGAGAAATCTGCATCAGGATGTCTTTAGTTCAGTCACTGAATGGAGTATTGGACGGAGGAAATACCGCAGCATGCTGCGGTATTATATCTGTCCAAAATTCCGGATCAGTTGCCAGAATGCCGGATCCAGCATTAATTTACATTGAAATGTATTAGTGCCGGATCCGGCATTAAAAAGACTACAATGCCGGATCCATCCTTCCGGTCTGCGCATGCGCAGACCGGTAAAAATGTGAAAGAAATATATAACAGATCCGTTTCTCCGGATGACATATGGAGAGACGGATCCATTCTTGCAATGCATCCGGATCCATCTACAAATGCTGTCCGTTTGCATGCAGATTGCCAGATCGGCGACGGAACTGCTTGCCGGATCACTCTGCCGCAAGTGTGAAAGTAGCCTTAGCGATAAAATTTTGTCACATGGTGATGGCCATGATAATTTTGTGTTTTTAATTTTGCATCATTCTTTTATGAAATCAAAAGATAACAATAGTAAAACAAAATCAAAATCAACTGAGACAGAAAAGTAGCTAAAGAAGCAAAAAATAAATAAATAGATCACTAGATACATCAACTATATATAATCAGTGGGGTCCGACTCCACTGCAATCAGATGTTTGAAGAGGCCAGTCAGCTCTGCAAACTACTCACCTCATACCAAGAACCTGAAGGTAGGTCATCAATATTTAAAGGGATTTTCTGAGAGTTTTTTTACTGATGACTTATACTCTGGATAGGTCATCAGTATCTGATCGGTGGGGGTTCAACACCCAGGACCCTCGCCGATCAGCTGTTCAGTAGCGCCACGGCCTTCTACAGCTTTTCTAGGCCATGTGATGTCAGGTTCATCAGTCCCGTGGCCTAGAAGCAGCTCAGCTCCATAGAAATGAACAGGGCTGAGCTGTGATACCAAGAACAGCCACTATACAATGTACGGCGCTGTGCTTGGTGACCAGAGAGAAGGTCACTGTGCTACTGGGAGAGGCGGTGCCTTCTCAAACAGCTGATCGGCGGAGGGTCCGAGTGTTGGCCCCCTACTCATCAGATACTGATGACCTAGACTACATTGGATCTCCATCGTGCGCGGGAATGTTGTGTCAGACGGTGATCTTTGAGTGACCAAACGGGTAACATCTGAGTCATTTAATAATGGTTTGCTTATGACTGTATACCCCAGGGGAAGTCAGTAGCTGTCCTGTGATGACCGAGATACCAGATCGCATGGTGGATCGGCCTACCACTGGTGGTCTGTTCTACTGTTGCGCCGCGCAGCTGGGTTGGTCTCCATGGTAATGGTGACGCCCCACGGTACTGGGTGTGTTTGGTAAGGTCAGGTGGACGTGAGCTGTCTGGCCACATGACTGGGAGTAAGTCATGTGACGTTGATACGTCACTCACTAGCGATAAATGTGATGCAGGAGGGAGGAACTGTGAATGGACATGCGCAGTCGCTTGGAAGAAACGCCAGACCTATGTGCATGATGTGATGGATCCATTTGCCGCCGTCCTCCATGAGGTAACACTTGAGGTCGGTCAGTAATGATGACAATCACCTACGTAGTAAATGCGTTGTATTAGTGATTTTTGATAAGTGGGTGTTATAGTGATGACTCTGCACGCCTGATTGGTATAGGAATATTGGGGGAGGGGCGATATACCCTTTATAAACTTCTAATGTCCACTCCACATTATCCTTGAGAAAGACTGCTATGTAGACCAAACGTTGCACTTTGTTTGGCGGACGGATCACGGACCCATTCAAGTTCAATGGGTCTCGATCCATCCCGGCCGCCACACAGATGTTGCCCATGCATTGGGGACCGCAAACTGCGGTCCCTAATGCACTGAACGGGCGCACAACTGCTGTGTGCATGAGGCCTTAGATTACTGACCTGTTAACGGGGTTGTCTTATCTTGGACATTGGGAGATAGGGATGAGTGAATTTCATGTTATGAAATTCATTTGCGCTTCATTTGGTGGTAAAAGCAGAATTGCGTTATGGATTACGTTACCACGGACCATAATGCAATTCTATGACGGAATGCATAACTGAATGCCTTTAGAGGCATTCCGTTATTCATTCCGTCATAATAGAAGTCTATGGCCTGCATAACGGATCTGTCCGGTTTACGTTATGCAGGCCATAGACTTCTATTATGACTGAATGAATAACGGAATGCCTCTAAAGGCATTCAGTTATGCATTCCGTCATAGAATTGCATTATGGTCCGTGGTAACGTAATCCATAACGCAATTCTGCTTTTACCACCAAACGAAGCGTGAACGAATTTCAAAATATGAAATTTGCTCATCTCTAATGGGGGGTTTATCACTACAATATGCCCCCAATGTCTGATAGGCGCGGGTCCCACCTCTGGGTCCCACATCTATCCTTAGAACAGAGCCCACAACGTGACGGAGGGTTCACTGCACATGCGCGGCTGCCCTCCATTCACTTCTATGGAAGTGCCGAAAATAGCTGAGCACTTGCGTGGTGCCCTTCCAATTATTTTAAATGAGACTGCCGAAAATAGGCGAGTGCACCGTTTGTCTATTTTTGACACTCCCATAGAAATGAATGGAAGGCAGCCACGTATGCCCAGTGTGCCCTCCGTCACTTTGTAGGCTCTATTCTAAGTATAGGTGCGGGTCCCAGAGATGTGGCCCACACCTATCAGACATACCGTAGGATATGCCCCCAATGTCCGAGATGAAATAACCCCTTTAAAGCCCGCAGTGCGAGAGATGAGTCTGATGCAGCATGCTGCCCCACCCTGGAGGCGGGGGAGGGCAGAGACGGCATGCTGCATCAGACTCATCTCTCTTGCAGCGCTGGTGAGTGTTGAGGGCTTTAGCAGGTCAGTACTGTAAAGCTACTGAATGCCATCACAGGGGTGACAGATGGCTGAAAACTGTGGTTCTGTCACTACAATACCTATGTGCCTTTAATAGCTGTCCGCCAAATTCTCAGATTTGGGAGTGAAAAATCTGCAGCGAGTTACAGCGAATGTCATCTACAGGCTGCTGAAAAAAGTCAGCGCAGAAATTGACGTGAGGTACATATAGATTTTAAGTACACAGGATTTCAACTTTCGGGTTTTTTACCGCAATCTTTCACCCTCTCCTAGGTTCAGATCCGTGACAAAATCGCTAAATTTGCATCGAAATCCCTGGCAAAAACCACAAAGGCTTTTTGTTTTTTGTCGCGTGTAGACATATGCTAGTAAGGCAGGCACCTGTGTGCACAGAACATGACTGCCACAGATTTCTCTCCACGGGAATTAAGCAGGGAAAGTCCTCATTGAAGAACAGCAAGCAGAAGTCTTAAACGATGGGGTATTGATACAGAGGGTGAAACTTTAAACATTTAGCCATAACTTCTTTTGTTTTTGGTCCTTGCTTTGCAAATCATAGTAAGATAAATATATTAATATAATAGTAATAGTAAGGCTAAGACCACATGCATATTCTGCCCAGCCAGTTGTTTTAGGATGGGAACCGGGCACAATTGATATACATGGTCAGTGTCCGTGATCTGCAAGGATGGATTCATACCCAACTTGGTTGAGGGTGCCTTCCACATGGATTAGTGGCCTGGAGAACGCCACAGAAACATTCCCCAGACGCTGCCACCGCCGGCTTGTGTTCTTCCAGCAATGGTTGCAGGGTGTTTGTTCTCTGATGATTCTCACCTAACACGCCAAAGTCCATCTGTTCGATGAAGAAGAAAACAAGACTTATAGGAGAAGACAACCCTTGGCCAATCAGCAAAGGTCCAGTTCTAATACTACTGTGAAATTGAAGCCATTTCTGCTGATGCAACTTTGTTGACCATCCTTCTGCTTCGGAGCCCCATACGCAGTAGGGTTCGCTGAACTGTTATCTTAGACACACGTCTGGTAGCCCCTGGTTCATTATGGTGGTGAGCTGAACCGCTGTAGGAGGTCGGTCGGCCCTCATGCACCTTTGTAGCTGACGTTCACCTCTCACGTCAATGGCACGTGGTGCTCCGCAGTTTTCATATCACATATTCACAATGGTGAAATTTGTCCTCTCACAATACACTTTCACCACAGCAGTACGAGAACAGTTCACACTGCACAGTTTCAGAATAACTGCCAGCCTTGGCCTGAAAGCCAATAATCAACCTGTCACGACCCATGGTCTTGGTTGTGACTCTGGATCCGCATGCGGTTGCCTGAGGTTCGGTTCTATTGTCAACCACATGGTGAGGGCTGCTTGTAGGTTGCCTCACGTGTGGTTGCCGCTGGCAACTTGATTGGGTACTTGGCAGTATAGCAGCCTGAGCTGTTGCTAGGCAGCTTACTGTCAAGTGCATGCGGTTTCACCTGTTGTGTGCGTGTATGTATGCACTTTGTCTGTTTGTTGTGCATGAGGTTATGTTTGTATGCACTAAGACACCTCCCTTCACTTGTGGTTGTCCGCGGCAACGTCTGGTGTTGTGTGCATGTGGTGGCAGTGTCTCGGCCTGCTGGCTGTTCTTCAGGACATGGTTGCCACACATGCCATTGCCGGTGGTAACAGGTGAGTCTGTTTGTGTGCTTTTCCCTTTGTGTGGCTTCACTACCCTGCCTGGTGTAGGAAGGGTTAACTCCCTTCTTTCTGTGTGAACACTGGGTGTGTCTGAGTGTGGCTACTTTGGGCTATAAAGCCTCTGCTTAGAGCAGTAGTCAGAGGGGGTTCTTCAGCCATGCAGTGCTGGAGACATCCTCCTGGGTAATCACCATCTGCCAGTGGGGGCCACCCTTCTGGTCATAAAATTATGTTACACGGTGTTATGAAGGTGTGTGTGGGGTTTCCTTATTATTGCAGCTTATGGCCCTGGGTTCCTGTGTGATGTCTGGTGTGTGCTGTGTTCGTTTGTGTTCTGAAAAGCAGCAGTTGCACATGGGTTCCAGGCTTTGTTGTCTGTGGCAGGTGAGTGTTGTGTTGGTTGCATTTGCCTGTCACTGCCATAAGTTGTTTCTGTTCCCCTTGTAGCTTGGCCACTTTAGACTCCTGTTTCTCCGTGCCCAGGAGGAACGGGCTGTCTACCCAGCTCCTAGTTCAGGGAACGACGGAGGGTCAGTAGGGATCCGAGGTTCCTGAGCATGGGCCCTCCTACCTTTAAGGGCAGCTCATGCAGCTAGGAGTCCGGGTCAGATTAGGGAAGCGCTAGGAGGTGACCTGCTCCCTAATTCTGTGGTTCTGGCCAAGTAGCAACCTTACCATCACCTGGCACCGCACGGCTGAGGGTTTTCCCCATCCTCAGCCCTGACACAACCATTTTTGCAACTGATAAATCACCACTTTTAGGCTACATTCACACGACCGTGAGCCCCCGGGTCCGCAATACACAGGCACTGTCCCGTGTGCACTCGCGGACCCATTCACTTGAATGGGTCTGCAATTATGGAGATGCGGAACGAAGGAGGTCCGCAGCACGGGCACGGAGCCCTAACGTTTGTGTGCATGTATCCTTATCCATAACAGCGACGAGGGCTATGTGTGTAGACAGCCCATCACACACCTTATGCACCCACTGAGCCAGCTCACCAGACGTGACTTACTTCATGAGCCACACATTGCTGACATCGAAAGTAGGAAGTGGTCATAATAACTGGACTCGCTGTGTATGTGTACTGAGCTTTAGTGCACAGATCCGTTGTCTATAGAATGTGAGTACTGGACAGAAAACATAGCATGCGGGTTTATTTCTGTCCAGTTCTATTTGATATCCAGCGTCAGGAGTGATGTGCCGGCTGTAAGTGAACGATCCCATAGAAAACTATGGGATCTCTTCTGTCTTCAGTTCCCCTCCGGCGTTTTCTGCACCAAACCAGAGGGGAACTGAGCCAGATCACCAGCTGTATGTGAATTGGGCCTAATAAAGTATTGATAATAGTAATCTAATAGTATAATAATATAATAGTAGTAGATAATAATTATAGTAATATAATAGTACTAATAGTAATATAATAGTAATAATAATGACAACTACGATATAATAATAATAGTTATAATAGTAACAATAACATGATAGTAGTAAAAATATTAGCATAGTAGTAATAATAGTTATAATAGTAACAATATGATAGTAGTACCACTACTTATATTGCTAGAATGCCACTACTAATGATATTATACTAATAACAATAGTAATCTAATAGTAATAATAGTAGTAATAATAATATTATAATAATAATGTAATATAAGTAATAATAGTTGTAATATAATAATAGTACTACTACTTCTATTGATAAAACACTACTAACAATTACATACTGTACTACTAATAATAATGATACAAGTAATATAATAGTAATAACATTATAATAATAATAATATAGTAAAAACAATATAATAGTAGTAGTAATAATAATAGTAGTAGTAATAATAGTAGTAATATAATAGTAATAATAAAATAATAGTAGTTGTAATAATAGTAATAATATAATAGTAATAATAACAATAATATTAATATATAGTAGTAGTAGTAATAATAGTAATAAACTAGTAATAATATATAGAGATGAGCCAATAATTGAAAAGTTCGATTCGGCTGATTCGCCAAATAAAAATAAAAAAAATCGCTTTGTCACGAAGCACATTTTTTTCTAAGTAGTGGGTGCAATGACAGGGAGCTGCGATAGCGCCCTCTGCCCATTATTGTACCCCCCAGATGGCGCGTTCATACATGATCGTGGCACCTGTGTGTAAAAACAGTGTAAAATTAACAATAAAAAAAAAATACATCAAACTTACCTCCTCCATTTGCTCGCGACGGGTCGGCTGCCGCCATCTTACTTGAAGATCTGGAGCGAAATTTCACGTGGCGCAAGATTACATCATCTCGCCGGCCGGCGTGGTGACGTCATATGTCACCACGCATGGGATTTTAGCCAAAAGCTTCAATCAAGATGGAGGCTGGTGGCCTGTCGCGAGCAAATGGAGGAGGTAAGTTTACATATTTGGGGCTTTTACACTATTTCAGGCTAAATTGATTTGCTGACACGAAGCACGAGGACATTCGGCTTCGAGGTGAATCGAATTTATCCTGAAATTCAAGTCGAATTCCACTTCGTGGGATTTGATTTGCTCATCTCTAATAATAATAGTAATAGGATAGTAATACTACTACTTCTATTGATATAATGCTACTAATACTACTAATAATAATAATAATAATAATAACAACAATGATAATAATAATAATATAATAGTAATAGGATAGTAATACTACTACTTCTATTGATATAATACTACTACTAATAATAATAACAACAATGATAATAATAATAATATAATAGTAATAGGATAGTAATACTACTACTTCTATTGATATAATACTACTAATAATAATAATAACAACAATGATAATAATATAATAGTAATAGGATACTAATACTACTACTTCTATTGATATACTGCTGCTACTACTACTACTACTAATAATAATAATAATAATAACAACACTGATAATAATAATATAATAATAATAGGATACTAATACTACTACTTCTATTGATATACTGCTGCTACTACTACTACTACTACTACTACTAATAATAATAATAATAATAATAATATATTAATGGTCTATGTTAGATTAATAATAATAAGAATGATTGGAGAGAAGGATGGGCTGTAATACGAGGAGACATTTTTGCAGTTCCCTTACCACAGTGGTTTCCAACCTTTTGGAGATGTCAGGGAAATGCTGGGTGTTGTAGTCTAACAACAGCTGGAGACCAAAGCATGAAACTAAGCATAATGCATCAGCACTGGGAAATAAACCATTTCATAGCAGATGTCACACGTTTCCCCACATTGGTTCGGGAAGCCATGCCCAGAGTGTACCCTGCTCCTACATAGGTGAGCGCCATGCTGGGGCTGTGGGGGGCCAGACTTTACCAGCCTCAGGCAAGACAATAGGGTTATGTTCCCTTCCAGCGCATTCATTCCTGGAATAACATGGCCAGTGTAGCCGGGCTGTCATAAACACCTGGCACAGGTGGGTGAGCTGCTCTGTTTGTAGAGCCCCTCTTATTGCTCAGCTGGGACCCTGTAAATAATCCTAACATTATTTAAGCTAATGTGTTTTTAATAGGAACATACAGTTTAATGGGGTCTTAATGAAATGTAAATAAGAATGGCACTACTGTTTGGGGCGAGTTCTTCTCTCTTTTACTGCACTCTGCAGACTTTTATATGGCAGCACGATGGCTGTGTGCATGTTCACATGTTGTTATGTTGTATGTTTGCACCCATTATAATGCCATATAAAGGCTTCATTACCAGTCAGCCAGGGCTGAGCCTGCGCCCTGCTGCTGTCACTCACCTCTGCGGGCAGCCATGGGGAGAATGACCATATTTCTTATTACTATTAGTAGTATTTTTATCTTATTATAACTATCATTATTTATATAATTTTTAATACAAATGAGAACAATATCACCCTGTTGCAACTCTATTAGTAATACATAAACATGATATTGCTACTAATAACCCTACCGATAAATAATTAGGATCCATTTCATATAAAATATATATTTTAATAAAATGCGTTTCTAATGATTATTTATTTGTTATTTGAATGGACCATTACTACCACTACTAAACTGTCAGGAATTAAAATTCAGATCGAAAAGGAAATAAATGAGACGATAGTAATAATAGCAGCAGCATTGTCTGCATACATTGCAGTATAATTATCACACTTCTAGTTTTTATATTATTATTATTATTATTATTATTACCTTTACTTTCTGCATTTAAATTTTAAAAAACTACTATATACAATACCACTCCCTGACCCCTCAGTAACATCGTGCAAAAATAATATTACACCTTCTTCTTACAGATTTCCGACAAAATGTTTATTTTCTGTATAACCTCGGATACATATATATATTGTATAGAAAACAATTGAATGGAATAAATCATTTTATGTAGAAGTAAATCCTCTGGGGCTGCGGCTCAGTGTAATGGCTTCATCTGCTGGATACATGTAGGAGGCGGATATAGAACTGTACTGCAGGAGAGTCATCTAGGGCTCCTCGTATCTGTCTAGGACATGTATAGCTGATATCCATCCGTGTCTGTATTGCGGTCTCCTATCTATCTATTATCTATCTATATATCTAATTTCCATATCTATCTAGCTATGTCATATTTATCTATCTCCTATCTATCTATTATCTATAATCTATGTAATCTATATATGTATCTATGTATTCCATATCTATCTATCTATCTATCTATCTATCTATCTATCTATCTATGTCATATTTATCTATCTCCTATCTATCTATTATCTATAATCTATGTAATCTATATATGTATCTATGTATTCCATATCTATCTATCTATCTATCTATCTATCTATCTATCTATCTATGTCATATTTATCTATCTCCTATCTATCTATCTATCTATCTATCTATCTATCTATCATCTATGTAATCTATCTATATATGTATCTCATATATCTCTATCTATCTAGTATCTATTATCTATAATCTATGTAATCTATCTATATATGTATCTATGTATTCCATATCTATCTATCTATCTCATTTCCATATCTATCTCCTATCTATCTATCTATCTATCTATCTATCTATCTATCTATCTATCTATCTATCTATCTATCTATCATATTATCTATCTGTCTATCTATTATCTATGTAATCTATCTATATATGTATCTATGTATCTCATATCTCTCTATCTATCTATTATCTATCTATTATCTATACATTTATGTATCTCATATCTCTCTATCTATCTATTATCTATCTATTATCTATACATTTATGTATCTCATGTCTATCTATCTATCATCTATGTATGTATCTATATATGTATCTATTATTTCCATCTATCTTCATCAAGACTGTAGTCACTATAATATATATATATATATATATATATATATATATATATATATAGTCATTTACCATATACACAATAGGTTATAAAACCACTTACTGTATGTGCAGCTTTTTATGTTCTTATTCTCCTATTCTTTTAGATATTTAGAGTAAATACTAGTTGTGTTATGTTTTTATTATTATTTTTATTATGATGCCTTTTATTTTTGTAAAATATTTCTTTTGCTCCGCATATTTCCTTCCTTGTCTTTCTGAATTGCAATTAACCGCAGAGTTGAGAGATGTGAGAACCGACAGAGCCAGGCCGAGCTCAGCTCCAGCTTGTCATCTCATCTATGGGGCAGGACATACATGGCTGGATGTATTATAGTATTATAGTATTATGTGCCTCCCTATAGAAGTGTAACATGCACCTTGCTGCTCAGTGTGCATGCTACATAGTGACCTCCCCAGATCTGAGGCTTCACCCTGGATGCTGTACTCCTTCCACATCTACATTGACAGCCCTGTATCTGCTATCACCTATATATCACCCATGTATCCGATGACAGCCCTGTATCTGCTATCACCTATATATCACCCATGTATCCAATGAGCTTTACACATTAACCCCCTGCCCTCCTCCAAACAGATACAAGCAGCTGAGATATGAACTCAGGGCCATGGTGTTCATCTCAGATATGAGACATTTTTATTTCTTGTATGTAAGTCACAATTCTGACTTTGAGACAGTGAGATAAATGTCAAGGCTCACAGCTATGGCTAGAATTTTTATACCTCATTTTATTTTCATTTTTATATTATTTTTTTCAAGGTACTTTTTCCAACCTAACTCCCCACCATGAATGGCATGAAGAATAATAATAACCATAATAAGAAAAATAAATCACAGATAAATGTTATTTTGCCCTCTATTGTATTTTGTAAACCTTTTATTAAAGTATATCCTTTGTAAATCTATGCAGCACATTCCAGCTTAGGGTACTTTCACACTAGTTTTCCGGTATTGAGTTTTGTCCTAGGGGCTCAATGCCGGAAAAAAACCCGCAGTTTTATCCTAATGCATTCTGAATGGAGAGCAATCCGTTCAGGTCTTCAGTTCAGTCCGGCCAAAATTCCGGAACACTTGCCGACATTAATTTTCATTGAAATGTATTAATGCCGGATGCGGTATCAAGATGCGCAGATCTTTAAAAATGCAAAAAATAATAATATCGGATCCATCTTTCCGGTTGACACCGTAGAGATGGATCCGGAATTTCAATGCATGTGCCAGACGGATCCGCATCCAGATCCGTCTACAAATGATATCGGTTTGCATACGGATTTCCGGATCCGTCAGGCAGTTCCGGCAACGGAACTGCCTCCCAGATCCTCACAACGCAAGTGTGAAAGTACCCTTAATAAAAGGTTGTCTGCCTACCTACAGTGCTAAGGGTAAAGGTACTTTCACACTTGCGGCAGGACGGATCCGACAGGCTGTTCACTCTGTCGGATCCGTCCTTCCGCTATTTTGCCATGCCGCCAGACCGCCGCTCCGTCCCCATTGACTATAATAGGGACGGGGGCTGCGCTCCGGCGCAGTACAGCAGTGCACGGCGAAAGGCCGCCGGACTAAAAGTCCTGCATGTCCGACTTTTTAGTCCGGCGGCCTCTGACCGCGAACTGCCGTACTGCGCCGGAGCGCAGCCCCCGTCCCTATTATAGTCAATGGGGACGGAGTGGCGATCCGGCGGCACGGCGAAATAGCGGAAGGACGGATCCGACAGGGTGAACAGCCTGTCGGATCCGTCCTGCCGCAAGTGTGAAAGTAGCCTTAGTTACATGTGTACACTATGTAGAGATGCACCCCCGCTAACACAGAGCTGGATTTACTGTGTTGGTGTGTAGAAAACTTGAATGATAACGGCAGATGAATTAGTGAGAAATATTAATATTTAGGGTCTTTACACACATGAATTTTGCACTGACATTTTTCGCCAGTCAAAAAAAAAATGTTTTGATGTTCTCAGAATGAGAAACAATATAAAATATTGTAGTTTGATACCTTTCATGGCTAACTATATAAATGATGTTATAAGGTAAGCTTTGGAGACGCTCTGGTCCCTTCTTCAGGACAGGAATGAAAAAAGCTCTAAAGAAACAAGGATATACCCAGCAAAGAACAGAGAAGTGGAGTAATACATTCAAAATGTCCACCTCTCTGTTCTTTCCTGTGTATATCCATATTTCTTTAGAGCTTTTTTTCATTCCTGGTCTGAAGAAGGAACCAGAGCGTCTCCAAAGCTCACCTTATAACATCATTTATTTTAGTTAGCCATTAACCGGTATCAAATTACAATATTTTATATTATTTCTCTTTTTGAGAGCATCAAGACTTCTTACTACTGGCTGACACATACCAAACCTTTTTTCTTTTGAAAAAAAAACAAAAAACACCAGAATAAGCATTTGCCTTTGTTATCACCTATAATTTTACAGTTTTTTTATGGTTGTTTTTTCAGTTTTTTGCCCACTCGCATTTTCTTCATGTCGTTTTTTCTACAGAGAAAAGGTGATGTCAAAATGCCTGAAAAAACACCATAAGAAGGCCTCATGCACACGACCGTTGTTTCATTCCGTGTCCGTTGTTCCGTTTTTTTGTGATTTTCTGACTTTCAATGGGTCCGTTGAAAACTCGGCTAATGCACCATTTGTCATTCGCGTCCGTGATCCGTGGTTCCAGTCCGTCAAAAAAATATAACCTGTCCTATTTTTTTCACGGGAAACGGTTCGCGGACCCATTCAAGATGTCATCCGCGTCCGTTTTTTTCCTATCATTTGCATGGCAAACTTGACTTTTTTTTACTTTCCTTTATGTCTGGTGGTCCTCCAAAATTAAAGAAAGACACACGGAAACAAAAAATGGAAACGGATCACGGAACAACGGAACCCCATTTTGCGGAATGGAACACAACAACGGTCGTGTGCATGAGGCTTTAGTCATACAAAAAAAAATGCACAAAAAGAGCAATAGTAAAAAAAAACTATTGTGTTTTGCATAGACCTTCAGCTAACAGCTCTTTTTTTTTTTTTAAAGCAAAAAAACGTAGATGCAAAAATACCACTAAAAGCAAAAAAGTGCAGAAAAATGCCACCAAAAAACTGTGTGAACCCACCTTTAGGCTTATGTAAGGTTTAGGCCAGACTGCAGGTAGGGTAGGGGGGAGGTGATTCTGCAGGTTGCACTGATCACATGAAAGACTCTGTCATGTCACCACATTGTGGACGGGTGACATGCCTTCCTATTACTTTTCAGCCTAACAAATTTACTTTTCATCAACATGTGGTGTGTGGATTTAGGTGTCAAAACCCGGAGAATTAGAAATGGTAATTTTCCATCATTAAAGGTGAAATGTGATCTGTGACAACAACTGCAGCATGTCTGTGCGCTAGGGCAAATAATTCCTATGATTGGCCATCATTATGAATGTCAGGCGGACTCCATTAACTTGTAGAAAGGAATTATCCTTGACGTGCAAGCCCCAAACTGCTGGCTGCACAGTCACAGCATTCAGTCAGCTGGGCCCTGGAAAATTGCTGTGTTTTCTTAATGATCCACTGAGCTAATAAACAGGACCAGTATCACCCTGGAGATCTGAGGAATGACTGGAGAAGAGCACAGGGCAGAAGAGCGGGACATTAAGTACTCACACTATTAGTCTGATGGTAACTACTCTGCTTGGTCAATTAGATGTTCAGTTCCTGTGCCAACCAAATTCCCCAGAAATTGCTGCCTTTCAGTCTCGTGGATCCGGTTGTGCTGCATATGAATACTATTTTCATCCCCAGTCTTCACATAGCTGAATTCCTGCATACAAACTCTTCTTCAAGGAAGCATTTTATGCCCTGGTACCAAGGATCATGCCAGGTGCCTAGGGATGTTGTGGATCAATTCAAGGGTGCCATAAACCCAGTCAGTTGCCCAGTTTGATGTGAATGAAATGACTGTCGATGCCTAGAGTAGAGATGAGTCAATCTCTTAAAATGAGTGTTGTGTCCCATTCATCGATATAAATCTTTTTTTTTTTTATTAGTGTCCAAATCTACCCAAATCACATATGCTCCAACTGGCCTTAAAATTGGCGTATGACACTCTGAGGTCTCCTAGAACTCCTCGTCAGGGGGGATGACATTGTTGATGCTGCAGTTGTCCATCCTGACAAATTTTTGAAGGGTCTGAGCTCGAAACATCACATGTTCCCTGCTGAGGAGATCTGGTGCATGGTGTAATTATTCATTTTTTACGTTGCTTGTACAGACGCTCTAGCATATGTAAGGTGGAATTCCAGCAAGTTGGAATGTCACAGATCAAGCGGCTCAACGGCAGATTGTTCTGTCCTTACCACATATAAATGGCTGAAATGCGAGGGTAGTCTCCTGGACATGGCCAGCACTCTCTACAAGCCATTGAACTTTTTCAAACAGTGCTGCACAACTAAAGTTATCCAGTGCGCTATGCAGGGAGCATGTTTATTTCCACAATATTCTCGCCATTGTTGCTGCCCACCTTGCCCAGTTGGAGTTGTCGGGGAGGCAGCCAACGGGATGTTTTCTTCTTGATGCACTTTAGCAACTGATCCACTGTGTGGCTACTGTCACTCAGATTGGTCAGCTCTAACACTGCATGGCAATGCTTCACATTACACATATGATAGGAGAGAGGTGGAGTAGAGCTCTGCCCTGCCTCTGTTGGGGATGGGAGGATGTCCATGGAAGAGGTTGTGGAGGGGGCAGATAAGTGCCTGGTTTGGCAACCAGACTGACACAAACTTGTAGGTGTATTTAGGACCTGACCTTGTTGCTGCGGTGCTGCCTTGCTGCGAGAAACATTGACCCAGTGGGCTGTGAAAGACATGTACTGACTCTGCCTGTCATAGCTGCTCCAGGTGGCCATGGTGGCATGCACCTTGCCGCACAGCAAGAATTGCAAGGAGCAGTCCATGTTCTCCACCACATGACAGTATAAGGCATAGATGGCTTTTTGGGAAAAATAATGGCGGCTAAGTATCATCCAGCTAGCCTGAGCACACTCTATCACCTACCTAAAGGCACCAGAATCCACTAAGTGGTACGGCAGCCGCTGCACTGCCGGCAACTCGGCCAGGTGGATGTTTAGCTTGCACACCATCGGACTGCTGGGCACATAGAGTTGTTTCTGACAAAACATTCCATTATCGATGGCTGACAACAGAGCAGAGGAGGAGGAGGAGGATTAGTCAGAGTGGAAGAAGCAGTAGCAAATGATGCTGATGACCAGGACACTGTACTGCAAGTAGATTTGACCTGGCTACAGCTAGAGAGACCGTAAGAAGGAGGACACTCTTGTTGAGCTACCTGGCAGCCACTTCTATTTTCCCACAGTAGCTGATGCACCATGTGCTACAATAGAGCTGTCGTCCCTATGTTTGTGTTTGAACACCTACCTCTTATTTTAATCCTGCAGATGTTGCC
Organism: Bufo gargarizans; assembly: GCF_014858855.1. Lineage (NCBI taxonomy): Eukaryota > Metazoa > Chordata > Amphibia > Anura > Bufonidae > Bufo > Bufo gargarizans. Next base: position 75,653,919 of record NC_058080.1, read on the forward strand.
CACGGAAATGCTTTTGTCTTCCGGAACTGTGGAGAGAAACTGACAGACAGGAGACACTCGCACATCCTGTTTAGAGCTAGTGGCAGCTGAGCTTGGCTTTGGTCTGCAAATTTTGAGCCTGTGTCCACAGTATCAGCGGTATCACCAGTTCCTGAGCTGTCCATAATAGAAGCCAATCTGGCCCTGGCAGTCTTTGGAAGTTCTAGCTGTACGTGGCCTTTTATTGCTGCCACCACCCTCCTCTGATGATGATACCTCCTCCTCACGACCCCAATCCAGATCCCGGGTCCTGTCCAACACACAAATATTGTCTGTCTATGCCAGACTGTGATATGTCCTCATGGGCTTCTTGTGCCCCCCCCCCCCCCCCCCCGAGTTCCAATGCACCTATCTCCACCACCATGGCTACAAGTGCAACTACTACTACCACAACCAGCACAAACACATCTATGCATGGAGTCCAAATGCTGACTGTTCTCACACAAGTCATCAACAGGGAAACTGGTTATCTTCCATAGCACATGGAGTTTTGTTACCTCTTCTTAAAAAAAGGCACTCCACTTGGAGGGGGCAGTGAAGACAGAGAGGATGTATCTGAAAATGTTTGCTGGGGTTGCAAGGCGGAGGAGCAGGAGGAATGAGGTTCACTAACATGGGTATAACAATGCAATTTTTGAAATCAAACGGTCCTGCACTGCCATGGATCAAGCTAGGCACTCAGTCAAGTGCCTAGAGATGGCAGTAATCACGTAGGAGTATAGGTGCACCACTGCCATGGATCAAGTAAGTTGTGTAGAGGGTGCAAGGGTTAGTCCCAAGGGTCCCATAGAACAAAACAAGATGCTCATGGGCGTAATGAAGCACATCTGGTAATCTTTCTGCTCCAGTGCCAAGACAAATAGTTGCTTGTGAAGGGTTAATGTTGTGGTCTTGGAAGGAATTAGCTAAAATGAATGTCTTATGTTCTCATCACTTAGGTCAATCTCACAGTGAACACAGACTGAGCTCCTGTGACTAATACAAATGTCATGGTGTTTATTGTAAAATAAGGTCACACAAATTCATAGGATGGAGAAGACCAGACGGTAGACTGTCATAAGACCCGACCACAGAATCCCATAGCGGCTCCACACATGGTCAGCATGTTCATGTCACTTTCCATAGTAAACGGAAGAAGATCAATATTGTAAATACTTATTCATGAGAAATGGACAATCTCTTCCCAGCATGCCCCTACATGCCATGCTCAGTACCCAAGCGATCACAGAAGCTGGGAAGCCATGGCATGTACCGGATACCTTAATAATGGTAACAACATTAAACTAAAGTAATAACTGGAATGGGGCAACTACAGTACCCTGAAAGATTATCAACATTAGGGTTATTCACTTTAGAAAAAAGACGACTGAGGGGAGATCTAATTACTCTGTATAAATATATCAGGGGTCAGTACAGAGATCTCTCCCATCATCTGTTTATCCCCAGGACTGTGACGAGGGGACATCCTCTGCGTCTGGAGGAAAGAAGGTTTGTACACAAACATAGAAGAGGATTCTTTACGGTAAGAGCAGTGAGACTATGGAACTCTCTGCCTGAGGAGGTGGTGATGGTGAGTACAATAAAGGAATTCAAGAGGGGCCTGGATATATTTCTGGAGCGTAATAATATTACAGGCTATAGCTACTAGAGAGGGGTCGTTGATCCAGGGAGATATTCTGATGCCTGATTGGAGTCGGGAAGGAATTTTATTCCCCTAAAGTGGGGAATTTTTTTTTTGCCTTCCTCTGGATCAACTTGCAGGATGACAGGCCGAACTGGATGGACAAATGTCTTTTTTCGGCCTTATGTACTATGTTACATTTCAGTCCCAAATTATTGTAGCATTGCCTCCTGCTTTGCAATGCTGTTCATGGAACAATCCTGCAAAAACCATGACAGTGGTCAAGTATGTGGTAATTATCCCTAAAGATAGGACTTAGCCCAAAGACCAACATTTTAGCAAATCTATCAAATGCTTGCCATGCCAACCATTCATAGTGTAGAATAAATGGGGTAATATACCTCCTGCTCATAACCATTAGAGTATTACAAGTCACTAGGATGTTCCTTGAGCCCATTAAAGGGTTTATCACATGATTGATGTAAAAAATGAAAATCAGACATCCTATAGTACCTGGCAATACCTTCCTAACAAAGCTAGAACCAGCCCTGTACCTCACAAGGATCCAGAGATCTCCACATTCACATCTCCAATTGCTCTGCTAGATTTTCTCCAGGCTGGCAGCTGAGGAAGCGTGTCCTTATTCAGGAGACATGTCCTTTCTGCTGCAGCTCTTGTCCTAGCACAGCTCGGGGTTGGGCCCTTTCTGCTGCAGCTCTCTCCAAGTAACTGTCACAGCTTCTAACAGTAAATATGACCGCTGGCAGTTGAAGGATGAAACAGATCATGTGCGACCACCTCAGCGATGTTACTGAGGTGGACAGACAAAGAAGGAAGAAGAGCAAACAGCAGGTGGCGTTATACACATGCATGTTATTGAATAACTCAGCA